>NW_026712326.1:8308529-8949106 GCF_030504385.1 Musca domestica
TTTGTAAATTCATTATCCGTGTTATTCTAGTGCTGTAAACACTATGATCGTGTTATCCGACTTTTATTAATGCATTATCCGAATGTTATCTATCGCTCCATAAGAAATAAAACCATAACTAGCGTCACTCCTTATATAGAGAAGTGAGTTACGGCAGGATTTTGCAAGTACGACCAGTGAGGAAAAGTCGGGCTGATAATCTACACCACTATGCATATTTAGTAGAGCTCCCGTAAAGTGCATGATATCACTTGCAGAAGTATTATATTAAAACAAATAAAAGAACATTAAATTCGGCCGGGCCAAACTTTTAATACCCTCCACCTTAGGGTAAAGGAAACATAAGAGCTCATTATGACCCACAAATACAAATTTTTAGACATATTCATAGGAAAATGTGTCAAAAATCATCAAAATACCGAATATCGGGAAATACGGCTATATGGGTCTATACAAAAACGTGGTTCTATACATGCGATGTTTCACCGGAGCTTGAACCCATTATGGGCAACAAATACCAAATTTCAGACAAATCCGTGAAAAAATGTGGCAAAAATCATCAAAATACCGAATATCGGGAGGTACCGTTATATGGGGCCTATACCAAAACGTGGACCGACATATCTCATTTTCAATAGACACTACCATCCTAGACACAATACAAATTGCTCTCCTAAATTTTGGCGATCTGCGTCATATAATGTGGGCTGTATCGTGATTTCAACAGACAGACAGACAGACGGATATCGTTAAATCGACTTAGAATTTTATGCTGATTATGAATATATATACTTTATGGGGTCTAAAACGAATATTTAAAGGTGTTACAAACGGAATGACAAAGTTAATATACCCTCCTTCCTACTTGCACAATAAACCTGAAGTCGCAATAAGGATATATATGCGAGATATATCCAAATCCAAGCCGATCTTGCTAAAATTTGGAAAAGGTAATTTCAAGCTTTATAAGATATCTGATACCAAATATCATTGTGCGGAAGTGCATATAACGAATGTGAGGAGCTTTAAACCCCAAATCGGATTAACTTATCGGATCTATAGCTATATCTGAACAGTTTTCTCCATATTTGGTGTGTTTTCTACTAGACTGAAGTCGGTCGGATATACCAAAATTCAGGACATTTGGACTGATATTGGCCATTTGGTGGACATTTAACACGATAACTGGTATCAAATATCATGGTTGTAGAATGCATATTACGCTTGTGAGGTACTATGAACCCCAAATCGGATGAAACATATATATGGGAGATATAGCTATATCTGAACCGATTTCCACCAAATTTAATGTACTTGATTCTAGACTGAATTCGGTCGGATATGTCAAAATTCATAATTTGGACTGATATTGGCTATTTGGTGCACAATTAACCCGAAATCGTTTTAGGATATACATGGGAGCTATATCCAAATCTGGAACGATCTTGACAAAATTTGTACCAAAATACAAGTCATTTGGACTTATATTGACCATTTGGTGCACAATTAACCCGAAATCAGTTAATATCTAAATCTGATCCGATTATCGGCAATTTTAATAAGATTCGTCCTAGGCCAAACAAATATTGGAAAATATTGGGAAATTTCATTTTGTAAATGACGGACGGACGGACTGGCATGCATAAAAAAATGTTTAATATGGTTGACTCATTGTAAAGCACAAGAGATCGTGAAGGATATCGTAAAGATGTGTGGGTGTTGGAGTTTCGAAAGTCGTTATACCAACACATTGAGATTGAGATTGGGAAACTTATTGAAATTTTATACCAACATTTTCAATGTTTGCCCTAGCCTAAAAATCACTTGTCACTTGTTGGATAGGTATCCTTCGAAAGAAACCTATATTGTTTAGTAGGTCCTGGTCTAAACTGGGCCTTCGATCCTGACATTTGGGCCAAATATTCAGGTATCCGGGTCCGTTCCCCAAGAAAAAATAATTAACTTAAAAAAAAAATTAAAAAGATCCGAGAGTTTTTACTTAACTAGAGGTAATTTTTAACTTTTAGGTAATTTTTACAAAAAGAACAAAGGAGCTAAACCACAAAAAAAAATATTATTATTTAATTATAATTGGCTTTTTGTACTTCCGTACGCTTTTAATATACATTTCAAAAACCAAGTCTTATCTCAACCAAGTCTTATCTGGTCCAAACTTGGCACATCGTAATATTATTGTCAAGCATAGATCGAGCTCGGATATCAGTCCACTCCGTCTGATACCTCCCCCACAAAATGTCAAAGTTTTCAAAGAAAATAATTTACCTAATCGAAATAGAAAAAATCATACGATTTTGTACAAACTTTGGAAATCTTAATACTTTTGTCAAAGCTAGGTCATATATATCGGCTCACTCTTTCTGGTACCTCCCCCACGAAGGGTCCAAATTTGGAATAATTATAACTTATATAAAATGTGAAATAGAAGTCCGATTATCTTCAAATTTAATAATTTATAATATCTTTACAAACGCATGGGGATATATCGGTCCACTCTCTCTGGTACCACACCCTCAACGGTTCAAAATTGGCCATGAAGCGCAGTGAGCATCCGATTCCTTTCAAACTCAACACATCTCAATAATTCTATCACGATCTGTTGTGAAGATTGTAGATATCGGCGCACTCCTTCTGGTACCTCTCCCACGAAGAGTCAAAACTTTGAATAACCATAACTATCATTATATGCGATTTGGGCATCCACTTGTTTTCACACAATCTATTATTTCTACTTAAGCAAGGTCTGGTGTGAAGATGAAATATATCGGTCCACTCCTTCTGGTATCCCCCCCCCCATTTTGCGTCATAATTCCGAATAAACAAAATGCTCATAAAATGAGAAATAAACACCTGATTTTTTCTAATCATCACTTTTTCCAATATTTCTGCTACCACAAGATCTGTTGTAAAGATGATAGATGGTCGGCCCACATCCTTGGGTATTATCAATATTTTTAATTTTATATCTTGCGAAAGAAGGGAGCGATTCATTTCAATCCTGGTATATCTAAATATTTATCCAAAATTGAGATCTGATATGTATATGGAATTTATCGCCTAATTTCTTCTGGTTTCTCGCCCTCAAAAGGTTAAAATTTTGATTAACAATTTTTCGCATAGAATTGAAAAACATTTTCGATTTTTCTTAAATTTTGCACATGGAATACTTCGCTCCACTACACCTGGAACCTCACGCACATTTTAAAATTTTCCAAAAAAAAGGTGTCGTCAAAATCTGGCATTTGTCAGATCACCCTGCAAATGGTCATTTCAATAATTGTTTAATAATCATAATACAAGTCAAACTATACTCAAATAAACAAATATTGTCTGAGTGTATACATCTGATTATACTTTTAACTGGTTTCAGCTGTATTTAACACAGTTTTTACCGTTCTTGAGACAAATGTATTTTCGTTAATACCACAATGAGTCCGAAAAGCATAGAAACTTTTAAAAGATGTAACCACACTACTAATTTTCCCGCGAATAAGGACCCAGTTCTTTCATTCCAACTCTTTACCTTTTATTTACGAATCAATTGTACTGAAAATGTCTTCCCACGTAATTCTTTCCAGAATTAAATCATAGTCCTATGGTTGTAAATACGAATAAATGAGTACGAGAGATAGTAAATAACATAAGGTGGAATTAGTGTTGTCGCTGATAGGATGGGTAATTCGCTATATACTTCGGTAAATATTGGCCTATATGTTATATCCACGTTATTCAAAGCTGTAAATACCCTATTACGGTTATAAAAATATCTTTAATGCATTATCCAAGTTATCCAAATAATTAAAGTCCTCTCCAAATTTCTAATCGCTTAATCCACGTCGTTCAAATTGCTTGAACGTCAATGTAATGATTGACCTTTTAATATCCTCCACCATTGGGTGAAGAAAACATTTTTATATAAAAGTATCTGAATTCCAACGTGTTCCACTTTAAACTACAAATACCAATAAGATCGTTCGGATAATGCCGTTAAACTTAAAAAATAAATAAAGTGGGTGAGCCTGTTATACGGGGGGCCATACCATTTTATACTTCAAGGATTGTCATTAACCAAATCTTCTAAAATCTCTACCACTAAGAAATTCAGTTTGAAAATGTGTGGTATAGAATCAGATACTGCTTTTGGGATTTTCAAATTTGTCTTCAACAAAGTCAACTTTTTGCCTTTAATGTCGAATATACCAATCTGAAACCAAAATCAGAAAAAAACATTATTCATTAATTTCATTTCAGAACTGAGATCTGTTGTTCCATAAGATATAATCATGGACAGGCGGATCGGAGGACACATAGGTAGATCGGCTGTGTTTTTTTATACCCACATACCAGCATAAAATGGAGGGTATATAAAGTTTGTCATTCCTCGAAATATATATATTTCTATGTCGATTTTGCGGTGTTCGTCGATCTGTCCGCCTGTTCGTCCGTCTGCCCGTCTATGGAAATCACTCTAGCTTCCGAACGAAATGAAGCAGGTTGATAAAATGTTACTGAAATGTATATTATGTCTGCAGGACTTTTGGTATTGAAAATAGGCCATGTAGATCCTCATTTTCGAACAGCCCCCATATAATGGTACCTCCCTATTTCAGTATTTTGGTGATATAAGCGAAATTATTCACCGGAATTGTTTCAAATTTGGTACTTGAAGTTCGTAATGGATACTACAGCATATGACAGAAAATTGTCCCTGCAGGTCCACGCCTTCGTATAGCCCCATATAATGCCACTTCCCGATATTTGGTATTTTGATAATTTTAGCGACAAATTTTGTATTTGAGTTCGTAATGGATACTAAAGCCTAACACAGGAAATTGTCTACGCAGGTCCACGTCGTCATATAGACCCTACATTCAGTATTTTTAAGATTATAACAGCATTTTTAACTAATTTTATTTTTTTTTTGAAAAATTGAAAGTTCGTTCCCGAACGTAGAGCTTTTTTACATGTTTTTTTTTTCTTAAAATGCCAAATTGGAGCTTGGATCCAAAGTTGGATGTTGAAACCTGTAAAAATGTTTAGTCAATTCGTGTGAGTCGCGTGTGTAAAAAACTGTACAGTACTAAGAAACAAGTATTTTAATGTGGTTCAAAAATCTTATAATACCTGACCCACATTAGAATTCAGTTTTAATTTCGAGTGAACCATCGCCAACTTTGCACCATTCATGCCAAATATTTTCATGTGTCTGCCACGACTTGGTCAAAGTTTATTTAGTTTGAATTGAATTTTTGTTTCCTGTTCACCGAGAAAACCAACGCTTTTTGGTTTGTGACAGTGCGACGCAGAGGCGAAGACCAACGAAAATGTAGGAACCACAACCACAGTAACAACAACAAAAATAACATATTACATGATAATATTTTAATTTCAGGCAATGAATAAGAAAATATTTTATATGAGCTCTAAGTATGAAGTTTATTGTGCACTGGCATCGGCACTCGAACTGGCACCGGCACTGCAGTGACTTGTAAATGCATCTGAGCTGCGATCTGAAGTGGCTGCAAAGTAGTTGGGCACTTTTGTAAATAGGTTTTAAATTATTACAAAACGTGCCGTTACGAATCTAAATCATGAATTGAATTTGAAAAATGCAACATTATTTTCGTGGCACACATGAAATTAGTTGTAATAAGTTTCTTTTTTTTTGGTGATTGGTGGGAAGGGTCTGTCGTAGATAGTTGGTTCGATTTGTGATTTTTTGGGGTATTTTTAAGTCACAGTGAAATAAAATACTCCTAATATGATAGGTATTTGAAACAGTAATACATATTTTTTTATACCCTCCACCATACATTGTCATTCCGTTTGTAACTCCTCGAAATACTCATGTCAGACCCAACAGCGATCAGCGTAAAATTCTAAGTCGATTCAGTGATGTCCGTCAGTCTGTTATAATCACACGTTCTTTCGAACAAATTGAGAAAAAGGCTAACATTTTTCAATCATGTTTATTTTGCCAGTAGGCAGGTTAAGTTCGTAAATGATGTAGATTCCCGTTCTCATATAGCCCCCATATAACGGTACCTCCCGATATTCGTTATTTTGATGATTTTAGCGACAATATTCACCGAAATCGATTCAAATTTGGTATTTGAAGTTTGAAATGGATACTACAGCCTAAGACAGAAAATTGTCTGTGCTGATCCACGTCTTCGTATAGCCCCCATATAACGGTACCTCCTATATACGTTATTTTGATGATTTTAGCTGCATTGTTCACCATTTATTTCAAGTTTCGAATTTGAATATGGTAATGGCTTATAACAAACAATGCCTATGTAGGTCCACGTCGTATAGACCCAAATATAACTGCAATATTCAGTACTTTTAATATTTTAACAGAATTTTAAACGGATTTTATTTTTGAAAATTTTTAAATTCGTTCCAAATGGCCGAACTTACTGCTTTTGAACTTTTTTTAAAGTTTGGTCAGGGAACCAATGTATTCCATTATCTTGACACTGGTTTATATCCCGAAGTAGAATTATTGAAATTAGCAAAAATCAAAGAAATCCCGAGACTAACTTTAAAATGAACATTATAACCTTTTACGACGAAGGTGCAGGAAAAAGTCTGACATAAATCCAAAATCTAAATCGAATAATTCCACTAAATTAGATATATAGCAACATATAACATATGGCTGGTACCAAATGATTGGTACCAGATTGAGTTGACGCATATACCTCATCTTCACTCTATATTTTGTGTTGATAGAAATATTGAAAAGAGCAAATTTTAATAAAATGTTACTCAAATGTACCTACGTAGATTTAAGTTTTGTTTGGATGTTTTAGTCACTATTTTAAACCGAATTTGCTGTAAATTGGCAGCATGTGTTTTAATTATGTGAGAAACATCCTAGCATAAAACTGTCAATATAGGTCTAAGTTTTGGTATAGTCCCCATATAATGATACCTCCACATATTTCAAATCTGAAATTAAGGTTTCCGTATGCCCCCATATAATGATACATCCCTATATTCAATATTAGCGACATCACCGGAGTTTTATAAAATATTGTACTGTTAGAGAAAAAAAATTCTGAAATTTGCAACACTGTTTGTGTTATAATGTTTTTCGAAATTTAATTCAAAAATCGAACAAAAGATACAAATTGTACTAAATGGAAAGGAACTAATCTAAAATCTTATATTTTTGGACTTTAATAGTTAAAAGCTATATATTGCGGCACCATTCTTATTGAAAAAAATGTTGAGAGGGTTAGGGTTAACATTTAATAATTATAACTCTTATGAAACATATAATAACAGTCCAATTATCTTCAAAATTCGCCTATCTCAATATTTCCACAAACCCATATCTGGTATGAAACACCGATAGAAAGGATCACAGGTACATCCCCTATTATGAAAATAAAATAGAGTTTTTTTGTACCCTACACTATACTGTGCTACAAGGTATTGTGTCTTTGGGCATTTCAGGAGGAAATGAAATAGACCCATAGTTACTTTTATTGATCTTCGTAGAATCACATTGTGAGTCGATTTATGCATGTCCGTCTGTCTGTCAGTCTGTCCATGTATTTTTGTAATCAAAGTACAGGTCGCATTTATTGTCTAACTGAGAAGACAATTTCATTGTTTGGTCCAAATCATTTGTTTGGCCCAAAGACGAACCTTGGTTTATAATCGGATCAAATTTGGATAGAGCTCTCATGCATTGCGTCGCCTGATTTCATAAATTTTCTGCACCAAATAAGTAATATCAGTCTGAATCAAATGAAATTTAGCACCCGGCCATATTTAGTCCTGAAGTATGTCTGGCAATTTTGGTGAATGTCGGTTAAGATTTGGATATACCTCCCATACAGGGTGAGATAAAAAAACTGCAACCAACTTCAGACAGCTGTCTTTTCTAAGCCACTCGTCCGACAGCTGTTAAAATTATTCCAGTGACAGCTCATTATATTGTATGCAAGCGTACAAAAGCAATTTGGTGAGAATTTTCCAGAAAAAAAGTTATTCGTGATGGAATTTAAGCGTGATAGTGTGATTTCTTTATATTTGGTTGGAAAACCACAAGTGGCTATCGTTAGAGCACTCCACCATTTAAATGTAAATAAATCATTGGTGTCTCGTACCATCCCTCGTTACCATGATACTGGTAGCGTAGCCCGACGTCAAGGAAGTGGACGGAAATGGCTCAAAAACTAAAAAAAAGCGACTTGATCGAAACCCGCGTCGCTGTGGCCGAAAAATTACACGTGAGGTGAACATATCGCAATATTCCATTTGGCAAATATTGAAAAATGAGCTGGGGGTAGAGCCATTAATATTCCAAAAGTACAAGAACTTACACCGCAGCAGAAAGAAAATAGACTCAAAAGAGTTGCTTCGGTTGGCAGAAAGTGGTGAACTGCCGAATTTTTTTCTCCGATGAGAAAACATTCGTTTTCCAGAAGTCTATAAACAAGCAAAATGATCGTGTTTACTTTCAAAGAGGTCAGCTGAAAATGTGCACCTTCGGTTGGCCACCAGAACTCAAGCGCCGACCATGGTGATGGTATTGGCCGCCATAACAGCCGATGGTCGTTCTCCGCTCGTATTAATCGACCGTGCAATCAGAACAAATGCCAAACATTATGGCCGCAGACCTTGGACATTCTAACAGGACTCAGCAACATCGCACTCATCACGCGCCGCTCAAGAAGGGATGACCAGCACAATGGCCACCACAATCTCCGGATATCAAGCGCTTCGTCGGAAATGGGCCAAAGTGCCGTTTGAAGGCCATAATTCGTGCCAAAAGTGACCAATTCGAACAAATCTAAACTTATTCTAAAATTTGATGCTATTTCCGACATTTTTTGCTTTCATTCAATAAATTTAAAATAAATGTAAAAATTATGGCGTTCGGCTTTGTTGCTGTCTTCTCACTCTGTATATATTTTAGTCCGAGCTCAGCTCAGTAATATCTCTTCCATATTTTATCGATATTGGTTCAAATTTGGCTTTAACTTTCATATATATCTTTATCCGAATTGAAGTTTATTGTTCATCAAATGTTCAATATAAGCCTATATTGAATTGGTTTTGGTACATACAGGGTTGCCCATATTCGACGGACCCATCTGACAACGCCATAACTTTTGACATAGATGTCACATCGCTTAATGACATACCGCGTTCGCCCGATTTGACGCCGCCTGACTTCTTCTTGTGGGGATATTTGAAGTCAAAAGTTTACGTTAACAAGCCAAGGACCGTAGAAGAGCTCAAGGACAACATTAGTAAAGAAATAGCCGCTATTCCGGCCGAAATGTTGGCAAAAACGATGGAAAATGCAGCAAAAGGGCACAATACGTCATCAACGCCAGAGGCAGCCATTTGAGAGATATCATATTCAAAAATTGATGTAAACAAATGTACTTGGAACAAATTAAATGGTTAACATTGCCAACCGCCAAATTTTTATTTTTTTCTTTGATTTTTAAAAAAAATCATGGGTCCGTCGAATATGGGCAACCCTGTATAACCGAATTCAGTCTGGAAGAAATTATGGCAAGTTTTATGATAATGGGTTAGATATAGTTATAGGTCCAACACATATCCCTCACATCCGAAAAACGTACTCCATAACAACGATATTTGTATTTTAGAGTAGAATATTCCTCTCATATATTAGCCGTATAAAGCCATAGTACGCATTCGAAAAAGATCATAGTTGGTATGATCTTTTTTCTCAAAAATGTCCGATGTAAATGTGTATTTGCTACGGGTGGCTATACTAATTATATAAAGTAGTGTTCACTTGCCAGCAATTCCTTTAAAGTAAAAATGGATTAGTGATTTTAAGGGCATACATCCGCCTGCAAAACCTACTAATTTCGACATAGCTTCAGGCAAAATAATTTCTTTAAACACAAAAATACTTATTTTTTTCACAAAAGAATCTCCACTTTAAAATATATGGATAATAAATTCATATTGCAAATCCTCTTAATAAAATGGTCACTGAGTAATATAACCTTGTGTCACACAACGGCGCAAATCGCAAAATTTTTAAAACCTAAAATAAAGTTCAGCCAGAAGTGCTTTTATATTGCCCTGTCGTCTTAATGTCTGCTATTGATCGATTGACATAATTGGATGGTGTGTGAAAACGAAGGCTGCCGTTTGGTCGTCTATCAAAACAAGTTTGTGTCTTAAGTCTTTCGTTTTTTGCCTCCTGTTTAATTTGTCAAAGAACCACAACCATGTTTTATGGAAATCCCAATAAAAAACATAAATTTCCAACACACCTCTTTTGAAATGAAATTTATTTTTTGAATTTTCAATCCTTTTTTGGGGGCAATAAGTTCCGCCAGCATTACAAAAAAAAAATGGAAAAATCAAACAAATACCCAGTAATTGCTTTTCCAAAGCAATTATTGTAAATAATGAAATATTTGCAAGGAAAAGAGTAAATCATAAAATGTGTTTGTAATCCACTTATGAAATTGAAACCAAATTATTGCATGGCATAACTTTTTTTGTATGTGCCTGCTAAAATGTACCTACCCGATTGTGGGTGTCTGGGCCCGGACAAAGTTGTAATTGAATTAAGTCATATTTTCCGCATTGAAGTGTACAACTTATAACTGTGTTACTAATGTCGGGCAACCGCTGGACCCCAACAACAGCAACTGTCCTTAAGTGACTTTGGTATACAACCGAAAAAAGCAAAAAAACAAAAAATAAATATTAATGTCCTTAACCCACATAATGTATGGTTTCACTTATCTGAATGTAAGCTGTCCGACTCTTAACTGTCGGTAATCTGATATGTTTCATAAGTTTATGGGGACAACAGCCAAAGAGAAACAAACCCAGAAACCGAAATGGAATCAGCAAAAAAAAAACACAACCGTGGCAAACAAATATACAAAAAAAGTAACAACCACACGGTCAGCCACAATACCCGACGAATGAATGAACGACACAGGCCCAAGAAATATGACCAATTTTTGTGAAATTGATGTCAGAGTGTGCGGTTTGTTTTTAATAACTTTAATATTGTCGTATTTATTATTAAGTTATGAAAGTTATAATTATCTGATAATGGTATGCCACAGAAAAGTGGCAAAATGTTTCGGCAGTAGACAGCAGACCAACAGACTAAGATACACGGAGGACGACAAGGGGGAATAAAACATTGTCACTTCACAGCAGGACATGTAGACTTGAATGGAGTTCATAATGTGTGTTTGCTTGTCTGTTTTGTTGGGTCCTCAAACATCTTGTAATAGACTCATACAACATGTTTGAGGACAGTGCAGCTTTTTTTATCCGAAGATAAGAAATAGCAGCGGGTTGGAGCGACATTGTTTGCATGTTGTGGTTTTACAATAGCAAAAAAGTCAACAGATAAGCCAAAGAGTCCTACAATGATGCGTAGACATAGGCACCACCATGTGTGATGTTCTCACGCATGGAGAGTTTTTTTATGAGTTCATCTTCCATTAGAATAATAAGCTGAAAGAGAAGCTCTATAAGTTCAATGTAATTGAAACATAGGATAAGGCAAAACGTTTGATTGGTTTTAAATATTTGAGTTTACAAAACACAACTGCACATTTTTTTACTAAAAATATTAAATTTAATATTATTAAATGTATTGAAAAATCCCAGCTTCCTTTCATAATGTCTATATCCAAAGCTACGGGTTTCATCCAGTAAAATCAAATTTAAAATCAGCAACGTAAGCCTTTTTGCCTTTGGTAATACAGGTTGAGATGAAAAAACTGCACCCAACTTCAGACTGCTGTCTTTTCTAAGCCACTCGTCCGACAGCTTTTAAAATTATTCCAGTGACAGCTCATTATATGTTCTACAAGCGTACAAAAGCATTTTCGTGAGAATTTTCCAGAAAAAAAAAGTTATTCGTGATGGAATTCAAGCGTGATAGTGAGATTTCTTTATATTTGGTTGGAAAACCACAAGTGGCTATCGTTAGAGCACTCCAGCATTTAAATGTGAATAAATCTTTTGTGTCTCGTACCATCTCTCGTTACCGTGATACTTGTAGCGTAGCCCGACGTCAAGGAAGTGGACGGAAGAAAACTGGTACATCAACAGAAATGGTTCGAAAAGTACAGAAGTGACTTGATCGAAAACCTCGTCGCAGTGGCCGAAAAAAGGTTCGTGAGCTGAACATATCCCAATATTCCATTTGGCAAATATTGAAAAATGAGCTCGGGGTAAAGCCATTGAAATTCCAAAGAGTGCAGGAATTACCCCGCAACAGAAAAAAACAGACTCAAAAGAGCTAAAGAGTTGCTTCGCTTGGCCGAAAGTGGTAAACTGCCGAATTTGGTTTTCTCCGATGAGAAAACATTCGTTGTCGTGTTTACTTACCAAAGAGGTCAGATCAGAACTCAAGCGCCGGCCATGGTGATGGTGTGGGCCGCCATAACAGCCGATGGTCGCTCTCGACATTTTCAAGAATTTCTGTAAAAATGTTCAGAAGTGTGCAATTAGCAAATAAATGCATTAAATGTGGTTCTGACAATGGCGTATGCGATTTTGCATCATTCATTCTGCTATAAACTCAATGGATCTATTTTTTCTATGGACAGTCAAAATATTAATCGAACGTGGCATCAGAATAAATGCCGAATATTATCGCGAAAATATTATGGAGGGTGTATTAAAAGTTGGGCAGGCCGCAGACCTTGGACATTCCAACAGGACTCAGCACCATCGCACTCAGTGCCACCCAAGAATGATTACAAAACGAGGTTACTCGTTTCATTTCCAGCACACAATGGCCGGATACCAATCCGTTGGACTATTGTGTCTGGAGTATTTTGGAAAGCAAGGTTGGCACTGAAAAATATCTAAGTGTCGATCACCTCAGGCAAGCGCTTCGCCAGAAATGGGCCAAAATACCGCGAGCAACATTCGGGCAGCGTGTTTGAAGGCCATAATTCGTGCCAAAGGTGACCAATTCGAACAAATCTAAACTTATTCTAAAGTTTGATACTACACCGACTTTTTTGCCTTCATTCAATATAATTTAAAAAATGTAAAAATTTTGTCGTTTGACTTTGCAGCTTTTTCTATCTCACCCTGTATGGACGCTCAATATTCGGTATTTTAATGTTTTTTTTTAATTTTTGTATTTCAAGTTATAACTTTCAGAAATAACTTTTTTATATTGATATACTAAACTATACTCGAAATCGGGCTATACCCTTAACCGAAGGTCATATATCATGACCTGCAAAAGCGATTTAAAATATTATGAAAGTTAAGGAAGAATTTCTGGAAGGATATAAATCCTTTTTACTAAATGTTCAATTCGCTCTACCATATTTACTTCATTAACTCTTTACTTTTTACACCCTACAACACTGTGTTGGGTTGTAATAAGTTTGATTGGGCCAAAAATTATGTAATATGGCCCGATTCGCCCGAAATTTTGCATGGAGGTGAGGATAAGATTAGAATAGAAGCCAATTGTTTGGGGAAGACGAACGCAAAATATTTAGGGGACCAAAAACAGAAAAAGTTCCGGATTTCTCAGTTGCTCCACATGTCGCAATTAAAGACCAATTGACGTAATTTAGTATGAGGCTATAGTTTAGGGTTGAGCAAAACCATACTTTTTCTTTGTTCTTCTAACAATATTTAGCGGGAAAAATCGATCACAAATTTGATTTAAAAAAATTCAATAAACCCCGAATATTTTTATACCGACAAAATAACAAATATATTAAAATATCACTTACAGTGATACTGATAGCTAAGACATCGGACATATAAAAAAATTAGCACAATGTATGTGTAAAAGAAATTGATGTTAGTTATTCCACTTTTAAGTCAAGAGCCGCTGGACTGATTTTGAGAATTCCTGCCTACTCTTGTCAAAAAGGATAGAATCTAAGAAAACCGCGTAAAACTTTGTCAATAAAAAACAGTAAAGAAAGTCCTAAAGTCGGGCGTGGTCGATTTTATGATACCCTACACCACTTTACTAATTTAGTAGAGCTGCGCATAACAATTAAAAGCTTTTTATGGGAGAATTCAATCATACACGCTATGATTATAATTATAATTTAAAATTCAAAGTAACATATATGCCGAAGCATTTGTATCTTTTCAATTCGGACTTGTATTAATTTGAAATCAGATAAAGATATATATGGGAGATATATCCAAATCTGAACCGATCTCGATAAAATTTAGTAAAGATATTTCTGAGCTGTATTTGATTTATTTCCCTGAATATCGTTGTTACGGAGTGCATATTACGGCTGTGGGTAACAAATACAACAAATCGGATGAACAATATATATCGGAGCAATAGCTATATTTGAACCGATCTTCACCAAATTTGGCATACTACCTTCTACACTCAATTCGGTCGTATGTGCCAAATTCCGCATTTGGGTAAATATTAGACGTTTGGTGCACAATAAAAGGTAAATCGGACGAAGTTATATATGGGAGCTATATTCAAATCTGAACCGATCTCGATAAAATTTAGCACAGGTATTTCTGAGCTGCATTTGATATATTTCCCCAAATATTGTTGTTACAGAGTGCATATTACGGCTGCGGAGGACAAAAATAACAAATCGGATGAACAATAAATATGGGATCTATAGCTATATCTGAACCGATTTCGATCAAATTTGGCACACTTATTTTCATGCCTAATTTGGTTGTATGTGCAAAATTCCATACTATTCGGGCTGATATTACACGTTTGGTGCACAATAAAAAGCAAATAGGACGAAGATATATATGGGAGCTATATCTAAATTTTTACCGATTATCTCTAATTTCAATAGGGTTTGTCCTTGGGCCAAACAAATGTTGTTTGGAAAATTTCATCTCAATCGGATAATAAATGCGACCTGCATTTTGTTCACAAGAATACATGGACAGACGGACGGACGGATAGACGGACTGACATGCATAAATCAAATCAGAAAGTGATTCTATGCAGATCATCAAAAGAACTATGGGTCTATCTCGTTTCCTTTTGCCTGTTACAAACAAATGCACAAAGACACCTTGTGGTGTAGGGTATAAACACTACAACACTATGTGTGGGGGTAATATTAGTTAGATTGGGCCAAAAATTATGTATCACATCGAAATATTGGATTCCCCCATAGGGAACTCGCCGAGCTGAGTCGATCTAGCTATGTATGTCCGTCCATCCGTTTGTCCATGATAATTTGTAATCACTCTACAGGTCGCACAGGTTGGGCTTATTATTGCAATTATCGTCCGATCCTCACGAAAATTTCCACAAGGGTAGGGTTAGGCTCAGAAGGGCTAGGCCTATTGTTTCAAAAGATGTCCATAATATATTTAGGGGTTCAAATGGACCAACAACTAAAAATGTTCCTGATTTTGCAGCAGGTGCAGCACAAATAGAAACCAAAGGACAAGAAATCTCGCATGAAGTTAGAGTTTAGGACTTTTGTGTGAAAAATACCAACATGACTTACAATTGATATCCGGAATACACAAAAGGCGAACTTCTGGTTTTTTATGCTAATTTCGTTGACGAATATAGCCAAATAAGCAAGCAAATCATATATGTCTAAATTTGGAGATGCAGAGGGGCCTCTTGCTTTTGAAGATGGTCGCAAAATATTTAGCTGTTCAAATGAACCAAAAACAGAAAAAATTTCCTGGTCACCCAATTGAAGTCAATCCACACGTCTGAGAAGAGAGTTAAGGATAGGGAAGAATTCTAGCATTTTGAATGCCCATTGAGTTATATTTAGCTGTAAAATGGAACACAACAAATAACAGCCCGACGGAGTGCATAAATATTGGGCACATGTCCCTGGTCAAAATGCTAAGGGTAATATCAGGACAGTGCTCCGTGACATAATTTCATAAGCGAAATCTTCCAAAATGGATTTGGACATAAGGGGGCTCCTAACATATTGTAGCATTGTAGGGTATCACATGGTCGGCCCCACACGACTATAGCCTTTGCTTACTTGTTTTTATACCCTCCACCATACTATGGAGGGTATATTAATTTTGTCATTCCGTTTGTAACTCCTCGAAATACTCATGTCAGACCCAACAAAGTATATATATTCTTGATCAGCGTAAAATTCTAAGACGATTTAGCCATGTCCGTCTGTCTGTCTGTGTGTCTGTCTGTCTATCTGTCTGTCCGTCTGTCTGTCTGTCTGTCTGTCTGTTGTAATCACGCTATCTTTCCAACAAATTGAGATAGAAGGCTAAAATTTTGCACACATGTATATTTTGCCAGTAGGCAGGTTAAGTTCGTAAATGGGCCATGTAGGTCCAAGTTCTCATATAGCCCCCATATAACGGTACCTCCCGATATTCGGTATTTTGATGATTTTACCAACATTATTCACCGGAATTGTTTCAAATTTGGCATTTGAAGTTCGTAATAGATACTAAAACCTAACACAGAAAATTATCTGTGCAGGTCCACGCCTTAGTGTAGCCCCCATATAACGGTACCCCCCGATATTCGGTATTTTGATGATTTTAGCGACATTGTTTACCGGAATCGTTTCAAATTTGGTATTTGATGTTCGTAACGGATATTACATCCTAAGTCAAAAAATGAGCCTTGAAGGTCCGCGTCTTCATATAGCCCCCATATAACAATACCCCCCGATATACGGTATTTTGATGATTTTAGCGACATTATTCACGGGAATTGTTTCAAATTTGGTATTTGAAGTTCGTAATAGATACTGCAGCATAAAACAGAAGATGGGCCATGTAGGTCCACGTCTTCGTATAGCCCCCATATACCGTACCCCCCGATATTCGGTATTTTGATGATTTTAGCGACATTATTTACCGGGATTGTTTCAAATTTCGCATGTCCACGTCTTCGTATAGCCCCCATATAACGGTATCCCACATATTCGGTATTTTGATGATTTTAGCTACATTATAAACAGATTTTTCTTCAAGTTTCGCATTTAAATATTGTAATAACTTATGACAAAAGTTGCCTATGCAGGTCCACGTCGTCGTATAAGCATTCGGTATTTGTAAAATTTTAGCAGAATTTTTAACGGATTTTATTTTATTTTATTTTTTTTTTTTTTTTTTTGGAAATTGCCAAATTTATACCAAATGGTGGAGGGTATTAAAAGTTCGGCCCGGCCGAACTTACTGCTTTTTTACTTGTTATTATATCTGTTTCATGTTTGTCATATTTTTTATCACATGATTTTTTTTAATTTGATATACAATTTTGAATTGTAAGTTTTCTAAAGTTTTTCTACACCCCGGTACACTATGTGTTGATGGTATTATATGCAGGTGGCAATTATCGTGGGTTGTTTTCATTTGACTATTTGTTTGGAAGTTACCAGAAGAAGTGGGACGAGATAAGCAAGTAATTTCTATCAAAAAAAAAAAAAACATGATGAGATTTCTTTTATTCCCAGGACGCAAATTTTGGCGGACTGAAATCAAATATTCCCGTGTAGCTATTAGTTAGAGGATATAAAATATGTTTCCCATTGTTTGAGTAAGATTTAAATATTACTAATATTACAATGCTTTCACAATTTTAGCAATTTCTGTGGAAGATACCCAAAATATATATGAAAACATTTTAAGCTTTATTTTTCAAAAGATAAATGGGAGAAGGTTTGGGTAAATATATTCCACACACCAGAACTTAAATTGAAAAAAGTATTTATATATATGAAGTTTCAAGAAAAGCAGAAATTAAGTCATATTTGTTTTTTTTTTTTTTTTATGTTAATATGTTAAGCTTAAAATTGTAAAATTCCACCGCCATTTAACACCTTGCTTTTGTTTTAAATGTCTTACTTACCGTATTGTTAGTGCATATCAACTTGAATACAAATAAAAAATGCTTAAAAATGCTTATTTTGTTATTATTTCTTTATTGTTTAAATTTCATTTGAGAACTGCCATCTATAAACGACATTCTGTTGTTTCGCCGAATACAAAGGACTAATGGGCGGTGACTTGTGGCGACCTGAAAGAGATGGTGAGAATTGTCTACAAATGTCTGTAAAAGAAACAATGATAGAAAAAAAGAAGAAAAAAGATACAACAGGCTAATAGGCAATCGTTAAAAGGGTTTTAACAGCTATTCAAAGTGTTTTATTACGATTATATTATTAAAACTAACTATTTTGTTTCGAATTTACTATTTGTTTTGTTTTTTTTATGATTTATTTCTACGCAGCAAGACAAGCACAACAACACCAATAACAATACAATACAACAAATACAATACATTACAATAATTTAACGTTTAACTAAAATAATATGGTTTTAACATTAGTACCGTCATAAAAAAAGAAACACAAATGATCGGTTTGGTTACAAATAAACATATTTTTATGGCTCTGAAACACAAATAGAGCTGTTTGTTTTTCACTCGATTAAAATGACGAAAAAGACAATTCGGCAGCGTATTTGATCATATGGTGTTTGGGAGTTTTACATTATGGTCTAAATGTATTCATACTTTTTTTCTAAGCGTGTAAACTAAGTTGGGGTTACCTACTGCAGTGAGTTACCGATCGATTTTCTTGACTTTCTATTCAAAATATGGCTGGCTATTTGGCTATTTTTTTAGGGGTTGGGGTTTCTGTCACAAATCATTTATGATGCCTGTTCGGATGGATTGAGGGACAATTGACGCATGGTAAATGTGGTTTCTGTTCAAAAACAAAACAAAAAAAGAGAGAGAAATAATAAAAACAAAACATTTGGACAACAAATGACATAAACAACACTTATTAACAAATAAATAACACAAACATAAAAATTATGAAGTTTACAGTGCTTTTGTGCATTGTTTTGTGATTTTTGTTATCAACAATAATCGTGCTTGGGATGTAATGTCAAATAAGTGATGTAAGCAAGGACATTAGAAAGGCATTAAGTGCCACTCCATAAAATAGTAAAGTTTTCCCTGACAAAAAGAAAATCTTATATGTATATGAATTCATACTATGTCTAAGATTTTTATTCATAATGACCCTTCATTTTCGATATTTTTACATTTTGGGATCCATTTTCAATGTAATTTCCAACCTAATTAGCGAATTAGTGTTTCAAAACATATAAGCCTCCATACTAAATCAGTATTTTCTGAAGTTGAGAGTTTATAGTCACATATCGAAGTGGACCCCATAAGGTATATACATTTGTGATCAGCATAAAGTGCTAGCAATGAGAACAATAAGTTGTTTGCTTTGTATTTTTTTTTTTTTTTTTGTTTTAAATATCCAACTGATAATGCAGGATGTACTTTATTTACATTATCTTTTAATCAGTTATTCGTCTCATACAACTTTATTTTTATACCCTCCACCATAGTATGGAAGGTATATTAAGTTCGTCATTCCGCTTGTAACACCTCAAAATATATATTTTACATTCCACATATATTCTTGATCAGCATACAATTCTACGTCGATTTAGCGATGTCTGTCCGTCTGTGGAAATCACTCTAGCTTCCGAACGAAATAATAAAATTTTACTGAAATGTATATTCTGTCGGCAAGACTTTTGGTATTGAAAATGGGCCATGTAGGTCCACGTTTTGGTATAGCCCCCATATAACGGTACCTCCCGATATTCGGTATTGTGATGATTTTTGTGACATTATTCACCGGAATAGTTTCAAATTTGGTTATTGAAGTTCGAAATGGATGCTACAGTCTAAGACAGAAAATTGTCTGTGCAGGTCCACGTCTTCGTATAGCCCCCATTAAACGGTACCTCCCGATATTCGGTATTGTGATGATTTTTGTGACATTATTCACCGGAATAGTTTCAAATTTGGTTATTGAAGTTCGAAATGGATGCTACAGTCTAAGACAGAAAATTGTCTGTGCAGGTCCACGTCTTCGTATAGCCCCCATTAAACGGTACCTCCCGATATTCGATATTTTGATGATTTTAGCTACATTAACCACCGTTTTTTCAAGTTTCGAATTAGAATACTGTAATGGTCCATGTCGTCGTATAGAGCCTAATGTAACAGCTACATTCGGTATTTTTAAGATTTTAACAGAATTTTTAACGGATTTTATTGTTTTTGAGAATTTCCAAATCCGTTCCAAATGGTGGAGGATATTTTTTTCATATTAATTTTTACCGTGCAATTTAGAATTATGGTGGATTCTGGAAAAACACGATTTTTAGTTATTGTGAGTTCACATAGCAAAAATCCAAATTTGAAAAAGAGAACCGTTTCTGATAAAAATTTTGAAAAAAAAAAACCGCTTAACTCTCCGTTTCTATACAAATAATTATAACATCTTTAAGAGACTAATACTATGCTGGTATATGTAGTAGTATATGCATATATTGAAAAATGAGATCGGGTTAAAGCCATAGAAATTCCAAAAAGTGCAAGAACTTACACCGCAACAGAAAGAAAATAGACTCAGAAGAGCTAAACAGTTGCTTCGTTTGGCCGAAAGTGTTGAACTGCCGAATTTGGTTTTCTCCGAGAGAAAACATTCGTTGTTCAGCTGTTTGTAAACAAACAAAATGGTCGTGTTTACTTGCCAAAGAGGTCAGCTGAAAATGTGCACCTTCCGTTGACCAACAGAACTCAAGCGCTGGCCATGGTGATGGTTAGGGCCGACATAACAGCCGATGGTCGCTCTCCACTCGTATTAATCGACCGTGGCATTAGAATAAATACCGAATATTATCGAGAAAATATTCTGGGGGGTGTTGTAAAGCCTTGGGCACGCAAACATGTTGGCCGCATACCTTGGACATTCCATCCAAGAATGGTTACAAAATGGGGTTCCTCGCTTCATTCCTAATGAACAATGGCCGCCAAAATCTTCGGATACCAATCCGTTGGACTATTGTGTCTGAAGTATTTTGGAAAACAAGGTTGGCATTGAAAAATACCAAAGTGTCGATCACCTCTAGCAAGTGCTTCTCCGGGAATGGGCCAAGATACCGCAGACCAACATTAGGGCAGCGTGTGACGGTTTCGTTGGCCGTTTTAAGGCCATAATTCGTGCCAAAGAGGACCAATTCAAAAAAATCTAAACTTATTCTAAAATATGATGCTTCTTCCGCGATTTTTTGCTTTCCTTCAAAAAAATTTAAAAGAAAATTTAAAAATTATGGCATTTGATTTTGTAGCAGTTTTTTTTTTTATCTCACTCTGCATATGCATCTTCCTATTTCACCGAGCTGAGTCGATCTAGCTATGTTTGTCCTTCCGTCAGTCTATTCATGTTAAATTGTTATCACGCTACAGGTCGCAATTATTGTTTTTGGAGATGATTGCAAAATACTTAGGGGTTAAATAAGCCAATAAAAAAGTGAATATTTTTTTGTCATTATTTCAAAAACGAAAAGGGGCAAAATGGACCGGTCGGCCTCGCACGATTATAGCCTTTGCTTACTTGTTAATAATATTTTTTTTTGAAACTAGCGCATTTCCCTTATTTTCAAATTATTCACTGTTTAATTTAAGTACATCTTGAAATTCCTCATTATATAATTTAATTGTCCTTATTATATCTTTTATCATTTATCCTTCTAAAAAGGATAAATAAGCTAAGTAAAAATCATGTAAGAATTAATAATGTATTTGATTCTAAAACGGCATAATACATTTTGACATAAACATATCACGTGACACCACACCCATAACTAACTTCATACAAATAATATTGATTTCCTCTTACCGCTAAGAATTTTTCACACTTTCCTAAAACCCCCACATGAAGCACTCAATGATGGCGATGGAGATGAGGTATGACTTGAACTTAGATAATCCAATAATTTTAAAACATGACCAACTAAAATGGAATTTAACATCAATTCAGACAAAATTCAAATTTACGATGATTCATTCCAATAAAAGCCAGAAAAAATGTATGCATGTCAAATTACACATAAAAACACACACACACAAACATACCCCTTACTTCACGTTCACATACCTGGTGTTGTGAAACCTTCCTGGATTTTGTAAATTTCATTTAAATCCCGAGCACTGCACAGGGGTGTATCCACTTGGGTTGTCTCATTGAAGCGGGCATAGTCAATTTCATATGCCTGGCGATCTTTGTTGTAGACCACAACAGGGTCAAAGCGATGACCCCATAGGATTTCTGTATTAATGTAACTGGAACGGGCCTGTGTCGATTGGCCAGTGGATTCCACAGTACCCTCGAGAATAACCACAATTTCGAATTTATCATTCAGAATATCAGTGGCAGACATATTATAGAGTGGTGAGTTTTCATCGATTTTGTGTTCAATAACCATGGGCCAAATAAAGAAGATATCCGAACCACAATCATCAGCTCCAATCTCAAGATCGGTGAAATGTTGGGTCATAACTTCACCTTCCTTGGTAGTCTTGGTGCGAATCAACTGGGCTCTTACACCGGCACCAATAATGTGGGACTTACGCATATCACCAACACGGAACATGAGACTGAGGCTACCATCCCTCTGGCAAATGACAGCATTTTTCGAGAACAACAGGGTTTGGGCCCTCTGTTTGGCACGAGTCATTTTGGCAAATACAATGCCCGCCATGAAAGCCGATGACATTACACCGTAAATAGATTGGAAACACATCATGAATATGGCCTCGGGACATTCTTCCGATGTTGTGCGTACACCATAACCAATGGTATGTTGAGTTTCAATGGAGAACAGGAAACAAGATGTAAAACCATTAATGGCCGAGACACAAGGTTGCCAACCACTTTCCTCTGCAAAGAAACAAATGATAATAATTTTATATGACTATGCCGCCCCTCCCTTAGCTACTCACCCTGATTGTGTGGCAAATGCAACTCCTCCAAATCACCATGGGTGTACATGATCAGCCACCACAGCACCGCAAATATCAACCAAGACAATATGAATGACAACGCAAAGGCCAACAGTGTCCAACGCCATTGTGTGTCCACCAGGGTGGTGTACATATCTTGCAAGAACCGCAAACGTCTTCGTGTCAAATTCTTTTGCAGAACATTGCAATCACCATTTTTGAAGACAGCTCGTCGTCTCACTTTACGCATGCTGCCGGGTCGGAAATTACGGGATCTAAAAATGAGAAAGATAAAAAAAAATTATTCGTTTTATGTATACGCCTTAAAGTAGGCAACAGTTTTTAGTTTGTGCAAGAACAACTTCCATTGTTTTGTGGATTGTAAATTAGAGCAATAAACGGGTGACTCATGAATATTTATTAAGCCATTGTGGACAATAATGTAATCAGAACAAGACAGACACACAGCCAGATGACAGACATAGTTTTACTTAAAAGACACAGTTTTACTTAAAATTTTATCCTGATCGAAAATATATACTTTGTTGAGTATACGTGATTATTTCGAGGTATTGCAAACGGAATGATAAAATTAAAATATCCTCCATATTGTAATGGACACTTTCGATGAAGAAGATGCTATTACATTTTAGAGCTTAAATCCTAAGAAGATAATTTTCACCAGCTCTGTCTTCTCTGTCAAGTAATTACAAAATGGTTCTTAATACACATAGCATAACTATTAATCAGTTCCAAAATTTTAAAAATGTTACTACCACAAACGGTTACCCAATTTGGTCCAAACTTGCTGCGTGGTAATATTTTTGCCAAACTTAAATTAATTTCTGAGATAAATAAGAACTAGAGGAGAGATTGGTTCATTTTTAACTAGGAGTGAAAATTGCTCGTAAGCCGGAGTCCACGAGGAGTGCGAATTTTATACTTAATTTACTCTCCACGCATTTCTTTTGTATGAGAGCGCTCTCCAGTTACCTGATGACGTACAAAAGTCAAGAAGAGGAAAACGAATAGTTGGCGGCGGGTGGTTTTCTTTTACAAAACCATATTACGGCTGTCCCAAAGTCGGGCGGGGCCGATTTTATGATACTCTACACCACTTTGCTAATTCATTTGAGCTCCACAAAACAATTAAAAGTTTTTATGGAAGAATTCAATCATACACCTTATGATTAAATTCGAAGGACTAAATATGCCGAAGCATTTGTATCTTTTAAATTCGGACTTGTATTGCCCATTTGGTGCACAATTAACTTGAAACCGGATAAAGATATATATGGGAACTATATCCTAATCTGAACCAATCTCGATAAAATGTGGCATATATTTCTGACCTTTATTTGATATATGTCCCCGAATATCATTGTTACGGAGTGCATATTACGGCTGTGGGGAACAAATATGACAAATCGGATGAACAATATATATGGAAGCTATAGCTATATCTGAACCGATCTTCACCAAATTTGGCATACTACCTTCTAGACTCAATTCGGTCGTATGTGTCAAATTCCATCCCATTAGGACAAATATTAGACGTTTGGTGCACAATAAAAGGTAAATCGGACGAATTTATATATGGGAGCTATATCCAAATCTGATCCGATCTCGATAAAATTTGGCAAAGATATTTCTGAGCTGTATTTGATATATTTCTCTGAATATCGTTGTTACGGAGTGCATATTACGCCTGTGGGTAACAAATACAACAAATCGGATGAACAATATATATGGGAGCTATAGCTATATCTCAACCGATCTTCACCAAATTTAGCATACTACCTTCTGGACTCAATTTGGTCGTAAGTGCCAAATTTCATCCAATTTGGGAAAATATTAGACGTTTGGTGCACAATAAAAGGTAAATCGGACGAAGTTATATATGGGAGTCATCCAAATCTGAACCGATCTCGATAAAATTTAGCAAAGGTATTTCTGAGCTGCATTTGATATATTTCCCCAAATATTGTTGTTACAGAGTGCATATTACGGCTGCGGAGGACAAAAATAACAAATCGGATGAACAATATACATGGGAGCTATAGCTATATCTGAACCGATTTCGATCAAATTTGGCATACTTATTTTCAGGCCTAATTTGGTTGCATGTGCAAAATTCCATACTATACACGTTTGGTGCACAATAAAATGCAAATCGGACGAAGATACATATGGGAGCTAAATTTTTACCGATTATCTCCAATTTCAATAGGGTTCATCCTTGGGCCAAACAAATGATTTGTACAAAATTTCATCTGGATCGGGTGATAAATGCGAACTGTACTTTGTTCACAAAAATATATGGACAGACGGACAGACATGCATAAATCGAGTCAGAATGTGATTCTATGCAGATCATCAAAAGGAACTGTGGGTCTATCTCGTTTCCTTTTGGTTGTTACAAACAAATGCACAAATACATAATACCCTGACCACCTTGTGGTTTAGGGTATAAAAATGTTACTACGATAAACGGTTACCCAATTTGGTCCGAACTTGCTGCGTGGTAACATTTTTACCAAATTTCAATTCTGGTATAAATAAGAACTAGAGGAGAGATTGGTTCATTTTTACTTGTGAGTGAAATTTGCTCGTAAGCGGGGGTCCTCGAAGAGTGCGAGTATGATTGGATTTCTTATACAAAAACAACAAAAGTAGAGATGGGAGACAATGATCTTCCACTTGATTGGGTTTGTTTAGTTTCCAGCGAAAAGGAGTTGTTTTGAAAATTAGATTTTAAACAAGTAAAAAAGCAGTAATTTCGACCGGGCCGAACTTTGGATACCCTGCACCATTTGGAACGAATCAGGAAGTAATGTAAGGTTTCAGACAATTCTGTTGAAAAAAGTGGCTAAAATCAACAAAATATCGAATATCGTTGGGTACCGTTATATGGGGGCTATACGATAACGTGGACCTATATAGATAATTTTCTTCTAGGGGATAAAGTATTCACAAGGAATTGCTTGTGTGGATTTTCAGACTATTCCATTAGAAAATGTGGCTAAAATCATCAAAATACTGACTATCAGGGGGTACCGTTATATGGGGGCTATACGATATCGTGGACCGATATAGCCCATCTACCTGAAGACAAAAGACAAAATTTTAGCTTTCTTTCTTAATTCGTTTTTAATGTAGCGTGATTACAACAAACGGACAGGAGTAAATCGTCATAGAATTTTACGCTGAACAAGAATATAATGGTTGGCTCTAAAATTATTATTTTGATGAGTTACAAACGGAATGACGAACTTAATGTATCCTCTATACTATGTATGGTGGAGGGTATAAAAATCACACACTAAATAGTATAAAAAAATTACATTTACATTTAAATGAGTTTGGTTGGATCTAAAATTATGTGATTTTAGAGAGAAAACCATGACATATGGTACTAAACATAAGATAAGGTTAAGTTTTTGGAAAAGAAATCTTCAATTCCTAGATTTGGGACGTAGTTTTGTCTAATGAATAACATCCGGTTCTGCGAAATATGATCCAAAAAGTCGTGATTTTTATACCCTCCACCATACTATGGAGGGCTTATTAACTTTGTCACTGTCTTTGTAACTCTGCGAAATACTCATGTCAGACAGTATACATATTCTTGATCAGCATAAAATTCTAAGTCGATTTAGCGATGCCAGTCTGTTTATTATAATCTCGCTATATTTCGAAAGAATTACGATAGAAGTCTTAAATTTAACGCACTTGTGTATTTTACCAGTAAATTTTTAACAGATTTTTGAATTAATTTTCACTCATTTCGTCTCATTCTTTTTATAAGCACAAGCGCTTCATTATAAGTGTTGCTTTTTATGACTACAAGATATCTGCTTGACACTAGACTAAAAATAATGATAAATTGCCGCTCCGAATGACATTCATAAATTGAGTGCAATGTTAATTAGCGATGATTGTGGACAAATATTGTCTGTAAGTTTCATTGCTGCAGCTTTTGCAGTTTTAAATTTTCCAAGGCACTCATAAATAATTTTCTTTGGATCAAAAGTCAAATAGGCTGTGGGAGTGATTTATGAGGGAACAAATAAAATTGTAAATCTATGAATTTTATGATTTGATATATCGGGACTTGATAAAAAACAGTAAGGAAAAGTCAAAAGTCTGGCGGGGCCGACTATGTGATACCCAACACCACAATGCTTTTTTAGTAGATCTCCCGTAACAAAAGAATTTATTTATTGTAGATGATACCACCTATCAACATTTGGCTTTAGAGCAGTTATACTTTGCTATAGTTTGCATGATATCACTTGGAGAACGGTTATATTAAGCAAATATATAGGGTGAGATAAAAAAACTGCAAGAAAGTCAAACGTCATATTTTTTTTTTTTTTTTTTTTAATTTTATTGAATGAAAGCAAAAAATGTCGGAAATAGCATCAAATTTTAAAATAAGTTTAGATTTGTTCGAATTGTTCACCTTTGGCACGAATTATGGGCTTTAGACGGCCAATGAAACCGTCACACGCTGCCCGAATGTTGCTCTGCGGTGTTTTGGCCCATTCCTTGCGAGCGCTTGCTTGAAGTGATCGACACTTTGGTATTTTTTAGTGCCAACCTTGCTTTCCAAAGTACTCCAGACACAATATCCGGAGATTTTGGTGGCTATTGTGCGTTGGAAATGAAGCGAGAAATCTCATTTTGTAACCATTCTTGGGTGGCGCGTGCTCAGTGCGATGGTGCCGAGTCCTGTTGGAATGTTCAAGGTCTGCGGCCAAAATGTTTGCGTGCCCAAGGCCTTAAAACTCCCCCTAGAATATTTTCGCGATAATATTCGGCATTTATTGTGATGCCACGGTCGATTCATACGAGCGGAGAGTGACCATCGTCTGTTATGGCGGTCCACACTATTACCATGACCGGGACTTGAGTTCTGTTAGCTCATCCGACCTCTTTGGTAACTAAACACGATTATTTTGTTTGTTTGCAAACTGCTGGACAACGAATGTTTTCTCATCGTTTCTCTCTCTTTTTTGACTCTCTTACGGCGTTTTCATTCATTTTCCAATATTTGCCGAATGGAATATTGCCATATTTTCTTCCGTCCACTTCCTTGACGTCGGCCTACGCTACCAGCATCACGGTATCGGGCGATCGTACGATACACAAAAGATTTATTCACATTCAAGTGCTGGAGTGCTCTAACGAAAGCCACTTGTGGTTTTCTAGCTAAATATAAAGAAATCACACAATCTCGCTTGAATTCCATCACGAATAACTTTTTTTCTGGAAAATTCTAACCAAAATGCTTTTGTAAGCTTGGAAACAATATAATGAGATGTCACTGGAATAATTTTAACAGCTGTCGGACGAGTGGCTTAGAAATGACAGCAGTCTGAAGTAGGTTGCAGTTTTTTCAACTCACCCTGTATGTCGACTTAGAATTATATGCCGATCACCATTAGATTTCATACGAATATTTCGAGAAGACAAAGTTAATTTACCCTCCATCCTTGGATTTTATTTAGTAGACATTCTGCATTTTGGTGGATATAAGAGTAACATAGGGTGAGCGTTTAAACCCTATTTATGCCCCAAGATGTGAACCAAATTTGCCATATTTATTCCTTGACTATATTTCCAGAATTTCGTCTCATTCCAGCAATTAAGTTGTCTTAAACTCAAAATTTCCCATATTCCACCATATCACCATCGTAAGCCCTCTTCTCTCATAAATTCAAAGAATTTCTCCGCAGCGACAGCATACACATATCTGATGCATACATTTTAATAGACAGTTTAGACATTAATGAAATTAATTTGATATTAATTAGAAACGTTTAGCATCAAAGTTCAAGTCGTGTCAACAACGCGCTCCCATTCGCACATACACACAAACACACAGAGTGTGGCTACAGAGCGCCAAAGACACAAGTCGATGAGGAATGGCAAACAGACAAACACACAGGCTATGAATGGCTGGATGGATGACATCGATTGGAGCAAACCTTATATGCCGATCGAACATCAGATCTGATCTGGTCGTGAATAATTGAATGTAATGAATAAACAAACGCTTTGCCGCCGCAGCCGCCGACCGCTGAATGCTGTCAATTAATTAAGAAATTAACATTTGTTTGCTGCCACGCTGAAGAATGAAAAGCCCCCACAGCGTAAGTGAGATGTGGTACATGGGGATGGAAATAAGCACAAACCAAATAGACAACTATAACAAAAAACACTTGCTTTGAACTGGGGACAAAAAGCGTTAAAGTAGTGTTAAAGAAGTAGTTTTGAAAATATATTTTTAACCAGTAAAGAAAGTCTTAAAGTCGGGCGGGGCCGACTTTATGATACCCTACACCACTTTGCTAATTTAAAGCTCCACATAACAATTAAAAGTTTTTTTATGGGAGAATTCACTCATACAAGCTATGATTATAATTATAATTTAAAGTTCAAAGGACTAAATATGCCGAAGCATTTGTATCTTTTAAATTCGGACTCATGTTGCCCATTTGGTACACAAATAATTTAAAATCGGGTACAAATATATATGGGAGCTATATCCTAATCTGATCCGATCTCGATAAAATTTGGCAAAGATATTTCTGAGCTGTATTTGATATATTTCCCTGAATATCGTTGTTACGGAGAGAATATTACGGTTGTGGGTAACAAATATAACAAATCGGATGAACAATATATATGGAAGCTATAGCTATATCTGAACCGATCTTCACCAAATTCGACATACTAGCTTCTGAACTCAATTCTAAACTCAAATTCCATCCCATTTAGACAAATATTATATTTGGTGCACAATAAAAGGTAAATCGGACGAGGTTATATATGGGAGCTATATCCAAATCTGAATCGATCTCGATAAAATTTAGCAAATGCATTTCTGAGCTGTATTTGATATATTTCCCCAAATATTGTTGTTGCAGAGTGCATATTACGGCTGCGGAGGACAAACATAACAAATCGAATGAACAATATATATGGGAGCTATAGCTATATCTGAACCGATTTCGATAAAATTTGGCATTATTATTTTCAGGCCTAATTTGGGTGTATATGCAAAATTCCATATTATTCGGGCTGATATTACACGTTTGGTGTATGGGAGCTATATCCAAATTTTGACCGATTATCTCCAATTTCAATAGGGTTCGTCTTTGGGCCAAACAAATGTTTGGAAAATTTCATCTCAATCGGATAATAAATGCGACCTGCACAGACAGACTGACAAGCATAAATCAACTCAGAAAGTGTTTCTATGCAGATCATCAAAAGGAACTGTAAGGAAATGTCCAAAGACATAATACCCTGACCACCTTGTGGTGTAGGGTATACAAATAAGAACTGATATACAAATATCGGTTTTAGATATTTTTTTTTCTCTTTAGGTGTATCATATTTCACATAGATATTTCGTTGAAGAAAATACGAATACATAAATTGTAATCTCTTGGAAACAAAAAAACCCTCTGACTACGCCACACTAAAGCATAGCGATTTAAGTCCAAGTGCATACGGATAAAACCCTGTTAAAATTGGTGGCAACTAATTAAGACTAATAGGCAGCTCCCATTTATATCTTCAGAAGCTTTAATTCGCACACCAAAATTATAATATCTTATCAAATATAACGCAGCGTAGAGGCATGTTTCGAAAATTTGATGAAAATATGTTCAATCAAGTTCCCGCTAGAATCAAGTCTGCAAAGTTTCGATCAAATCAAAATAGATATAGTTTTTTTCTGTGGTAAATATGTTTCTTCCAGTTTTATATCCAAAATCATATTATACAAAATTTAGTGGAAATGGATTCTGTACGACAAAAATAAATTTGTTCAATAGTTACACAGAAAATGCTCCAGATTATGAAAGTAGAGCTAAAAATGGATGACACATGTATGCGTGTTTTACAATCAAAAAAATTAGTAGAAGAAATAAGTTCCACTTTTTTTTAAAAAAAATTTCGGCTTAAGATTCTTTTGGATGTCTGATTTTAGGCATAAATTATCTTCGGCAAGTTTCAGAATAAACTACATAGATAGGTATAATAATTTTTAGCAAATTACATTCAAAATGTCAATATTACAAATGGGAGTTAAGTGTCTTTGTTTTTAAACCCTTAGCCATATGAAAATACATCATTTGATATGGCCAAATAACGGTTTTAAACCCTAGGTCTCTTGGGACTAAATCCGTTTCAGGATATGTGGAGTCGATCTAGGCGTGTCCGTCCGTCCGTCTGGTACGAACGATAACTCTTGAAGGGAGTATCCGATTTGGTCCAAACTTGGTACATCGTATTATCAAACTTAGATCGAGTTCGGAGATGGGCAATGTCGGTCTACTTCTTCTGGTAACTCCCCCACAACGAGTTTAAACTTTGAATAAGAATTCATTCATTCTAAACTTTACATATTACAATATTTCTAATAACAGAAGATCTATTGTGAAGGCGGTAGGTGTCTGGTACCTCCCCCACAAAGGAGTCAATTTTGAATAACAAAACCCTCATAAAAGCAAAATAAGCACCCGATTACCATCATATGTCACATACCCCAATATTTTATTAACAAAAGACACTTCTTCTGTTATTGCTAAATAAGCACTCTGATTTCTTCTCAACTTCTGCCCGTCCGTCTGTCCATGTATTTTTGTGAACAAAATACAGCTTTCATTTATTATCCGATTGGGTTGAAATTTTCGAAACAATATTTGATTGGGCCAAGGATGAACCCTATTGAAATTGGTATATCAGTTTAAGATATAGCTCCCATGTATATCTTCAACCAATTTCGGTTTAATTGTGCACCAAATTGCCAATATCAGTCCAAATGACCTGTATTTTTGCACATCCGACCGGATTCAGACTAGAAGTAAGTGCATTAAATTTGGAGAAAATCGGTTCAGATATCCGAACCGATATTGGGGTTTTAAGTCCCTCACATGTCTAATATGCACTCCAAACAGATACAGCTAGAAATAGGTGTTTAAAATCTTTTCAAGATCGGTTCAGATTTTGTTATAGCCCCATACATATTATTAACCGATTTTAGGTTTATTGTCCACCAAAAGGCTAATATCAGCCCAAATGGACTGAATTTTTGCACTTCCAATGGAATTCAACCTAAAGGCCAGTGCATCAAATCTTGGTGAAAATCGGTTTAGATATAACTACAGCTCCCATATATATGTCTCATCCGATTTGTTGTTAAAGTCCCTCAGATGCGTAATATGCACTCCACAACATACTGCTCGAAAATCCTTCTGCCAAATTGCATCTAGATCGGTTCAGATTTTGATATACCTTTGATATACAGCTTCATCCGATTTTACGGTTATTGCTCACCATATATGTAAAATCAGCCCAAATTGCAAAGATTTTTTTATATTCAACTGAATTTTACGATTTGGTGAAACTTGGTCGGATATATCTTTTGCTCCAATAAATATTTTTTTTATATAATCGTTATCAAAGTCATATCATACAATATATAATAATGTTATTTGTTATTAATTTGTTGAAAATCAATTCAGATTCTAAAACCATGATACGCATTCAAGGAAGGTTGGTATGGTCTACTTATAACATTTTTTTCTCCAAGTATTTTTTTTTCGTTACGGGAGCTCTACTAAATACGCATAGACCAGGTATGAAGATGGAATATGTCGGACTACTCCTTCTGGTACCTCCCCCACAACGGGTCAAAATTTTGAATAGCAATGAAATGGAATATGAAGATGGAATATGTTGGACCACACCTTCTGGTACCTTCCCCATAACGGGTCTGTCTTTGAATAATTATATCTCTCACAAGATACGAAATAAGAATCAGATTCTTTTCAAATTTCACATATCCCAATATTTTACTAACTTAAGTTCCGGTGTGAAAATTTTAGTTATCGGCCTACCCCTTCTGGTACCTCTCCCACAAAGGTTCACAGTTTGCAATATTTATATCTCTCATTATGTGCGAAACAAGTCAGCGATTCTTCTCAAACTTAGTATATCTACCTATTTTTCTCAATGAAATGTCTGATGATAAAGATAATGGCTTCAGACATTTGTTGTAAAATGCCTGAGCAAATATTTCCGCAAAATAAAAAAATAACTAAAGTGCATCAGCAAAAGGCAAGTGTAATGTCTGTAACGCGAAATGTCCCCCCTAATAAACACCAACGAGCAAAAACACCTAAAATATTGATTGATAATCTGCTGAAAAAAAATATCGTAAACATGATTGTTATTTAAGCCGAATATTTATGTTTATAGCCTTCGTCAGCGTAACTCGCTACACCGTCATACCACCACCGACAACAATGCATCCGAGTATCTACGTCGATTGTTTGGAATAGTTTATTTATTTTAGCTACAGCTGAAATTTTCGAAAAAAACAAAAAAACTTAAAACCACTAAACAAAACCTGGCGAAAAAAAAATAAACAAAACCTCATTAAGTTCAAGTTGAATGTCATTCTAATTGAAAAGAATTATGATAGGCTGCACTGCACTGGGCTGTGCAGTGCTGTGCTGGGCTGCGGATACTCTTTCCATATCGCGCGTTGATCTGTGTCATAGATCCGTTGCGGTTGTAACCGCTTTTTTTCTATTGTTTATGGCGTCATTTACATTTACAATCTACAATGAAGCGATAAAACTGATGCTATGATATAAAGTGCATTTACACTTTGTTTTCTTTTTTTTTATCAAATTTAAGATGTGTTCTTTGTAATTATGTGACCGACTTGCCAGGAGACTGATAGCGAAAAGACCGAGAATATAATGAGGAAATATTTTATGGAAATCAGTTGCATAATTTAAACAATACCCAGAGAAATGCTGCACAACGCACTAGATTTTCCATAAGCGATTCTCCATAGCAGAAAAAAGCTGAGTGCGAACATTTCGAATTTTAGATTTGTTTAAATATGAGTTAAGTAGCATTTTATGGGTAATTAAAAAATGACGAGTTGGGCAATTGAATTGATTTGACCTCGAAATAATTTAATTGCTGAAGAGGATTTCAATATCAAGCAGACGACACAGGCTCTTAAGATATGTAAAAATTTAATTTCACTACAATAACTTAGCACTTTTCAAAAAAAAATGATTTCACCTTTTTTTATTGGATATTGTCCATCTGCTGATGTGCCCTCAAAGAGACTTTATTCACCTTCGACATTAAAAAACCTGTAAGGAAAAGTCAAAAGTCAGACGGGGCCGACTATATGATACCCTACTCCAATATGCATATTTTATAGAGCTCCAGTAACAAAACAATTTATTTGAAGTAGATCATTCCACATATCAACATTTGACTTTAGAGTAGTTATAATTTGGTTTCAGTGGGAACTAATACAAGGGAGGCATATCCAATTCTGAATGGAGTTAAACCAAATTTGATAGATACATTTTTTTCTTTTATACCAAAAAACATGCCTATAGAGTGCATGCTCCACAATTTAGAACGAATTTGACAATTCTCAATCCTTATCCTTAAAATCCTTAAAAATTGTGTTAAAATCTTAAAAAAACCGAATGTAGCCGTTATATTAGGGTCTATACGATGACGTGGACCTGCATACGCAACTTTTGTCATAAGCCTGCACAGACAATTTTCTGGCATAGGCTGTAGAATCCATTACGAATTTCAAATACAAAATTTGAAATAATTCCGCTAAATAATGTCGCTAAAATCATCCAAATACCGTATATCGGAGGTAGCGTTATATGGGGGCTGTACGAAGACCTGCACGGACAATTTTCTGTCACAGGCTGTAGTATCCATTACGAACTTCAAATCTTAAATTTGAAACGAATTCGGTAAATAATGTCGCTAAAATCATCAAAATCGAATATCAGGGGGTAGAGTTATATGGGGGCTATATGCAGACATGGACCCACGCAGACAATTTTCTGTCATAAGCTGTAGTATTTATTACTAACTTCAAATACTAAATTTATTCGAAGATGTGGACCTACATGGCCCATTTTCAATACCAAAAGACCTTTCTTCATTCCGTTCGGAAGCTATAGTGATTTCCACAGACGGATAGACGGACTTTGTTAAATCGACATAGAATGATCAAGAATATATATACTTTGTGGGGTCTAAAATGTATATTTCGAGGTGTTACAAACGGAATGAAAAACTTAATATAACCTCCATGCTATGGTGGAGGGTATAAAAATCGATGAATAATGTCGCTTAAATCACTAAAAATACCGAAAATAGGGAGGTACCACTATATGGGGGCTATACCAAAAAGTGGACCTATATGGACCATTTCGACTACCAAAAGTCTTGCAAACACATTTTAGTAAAATTTTATCGACCTACTTCATTTTGTTCCGAAGCTAAAGTGATTTCCACAGACGGACGAACATCGCTAAATTGACGTAGAATTGTATGCTAAAGAAGAATATATATACATTGGATTAAGGATATATATGGGAGCTATATCCAAATCTTAATCGTTCTCGATAAAATTTGGCAAAGGTATTTTCGAGCTCTATTAGATATCTGGTACCAAATATCATTCTGGCGGATTTGGCATATTACGCATGTGAGGGACTTAAAAACCAAATCGGATATAACATATACAGGATGAGATGAAAAAACTGCAACAAACTTCAGACTGCTGTCAGTTCTAAGCCTCTCGTCCGACAGCTGTTAAAATTATTCCACTATATTGCTTACAAGCGTACAAAAGCACTTTTGGTGAGAATTTTCCAGAAAAAAAGTTATTCGTGATGGAATTCATGAAGTGGACGTGATGTCAATGAAGTGGACGGAAAAAAACAGCAACATCAGCAGAATTGGTTCGAAAAGTAAAGAAGTGACTTGATCGAAACCCGCGTCGCAGTGGCCGACAAATGACTCGTGAGCTGAACATATCGCAATATTCCATTCGGCAAATATTGACAAATGAGCTCGGGGTAAAGCCATTGAAATTAGAAAAAATGCAAGATCTTACACCGCAACGGCCGAAAGTGATGAACTGCGGAATCTCCGATGAGAAAACATTCGTTGTCCAGCAGTTTGTAAAGAAACGAAATGATCATGTTTACTTGCCAAAGAGGTCAGCTGAAAATATGCACCTTCGGTTAGCCATAAGAACTTAAGCGCCAGCCAAGGTGATGGTATGGACCGCCATAACAGCTGATGATCGCTCTCCTCTCGTATTAATCATCCGTGGCATCAGAATAAATGCCGAATATTATCGCGAAAATATTCTGGAGAGTGTATTAAAGCCTTGGTACGCAAACATTTTGGCAGACCTTGGACATTCCAACAGGAATGGTTACAAAATGAGATTCCTCGCTTCATTTCCAGCGCAAGCACTTCGCCGGGAATGGGCCAAAATACCGCAGAGCAACATTCGGTCAGTGCGTGACGGTTTCATTGGACGTTTGAAAGCCATAATTCGTGCCAAAGGTTACCAATTCGAAAAAATCTAAACTTTTTCTGAAATTTGATGCTATTTCCGAATTTTTTTGCTTTCATTCAATAAAATTAAAAAAAAAATGTAAAAATTATGGCGTTTGATTTTGTTGCAGTTTTTTAACTCACCCTGGATATTGTCGTACAAAATATAAACGTAATAAGAATATATATCGGAGCTATATCCAAATCTGATTCGATCTCGATAAAAGTTGGCAAAGGTATTTTTGAGCTCTACAAGATGCCTGGTACCAAATATCATTGTTATGAAGTGCATATTACACATGTGAGGTACTTAAAACCCCAAATCGGATGTAACATATATATGGGAGCTATAGCTATATCTGAACTGATTTTCACCAAATTTGATGTCCTTTTTTCTAGACAGAATTCGGTCGGATGTTCCAAAATTCAGGCCATTTGGGCTAATATTGGTCATTTGTTGCAGAATTAACCCAAAATCGGTTGATGATGTATAGGGGAGCTATATCCAAACCTGAACCGATCTTGATAACATTTGGCAGAGGTATTTCTAGGCTATATCTAATATCTGGTACCAAATAGCATATGGATTCTATAGCTATATCTGAACCGCTTTTCACAAAATTTGATGTAATTTTGACTGATGTGCCAAAATTCAGGTAATTTGGACTGATATTGGCTATTTGGTGCACAAATCGGTTGAATTTCTCATTCTCACCAATTTGAATAGGGTTCGTCCTTGAGCAAAACAAATATTGTTTGGAAAATTTCATCTCAATCGGATAATAAATGCGACCTGCATTTTGTTTACAAAAATACGTGGACAGGCGGACGGACTGACATGCATAAATCGACTCTAAAAGTATTTCTATGAAGATTCTCAAAAGTAACTATGGGTCTATCTCACTTCCTTCTTCGTGTTACAAACAAATGCACAAAGAAATAATACCCTTACCACTGTGTGGTGTAGGATATAATTATTCAAATTTGTAGTTTTTTTATAATAATCGATATTACATAATGACACTTGAACCCACCCTTTCACCAACGAATTACTGGACCCTTTCAAAGCTTCATAGTAGACACCACCCTGCGAAGTTGTGGTAGACAACCCACGCATATACTGCCGCCTCCAGTGGTTGGGCGCCGGTGCTTCAGGTTCATTTGCAACATATTCCTCTTCAGTCTCCTTCAAGACATGGACATCTGTCAATGGTTTATGCATTTTGTTTGACTTCGATACGAATCACAACTTCTTGTCTTCATCTAAATCGAAGATCCTTTACAAAAAAAGGATCCAGAATAAGAGATTAAATTCTCTAACGCCCGCACACACGAATTGTATTGATCGAGCGATGTTATGCGTAACCCCGTACGTTTGAAACTAAATTTCGAACGATTCCATTTGATGTGAGTTCACATGGCACTTGGTGCTAAAATCACTTTTAGGATTATTTACCAAAACATTTATGAATCTCAGTTTGGAAGAGTAGCGGGAGGTTAAATTCACATAATAATACACAAATAAATTTAAGATGTTTTTCCTTTTATTACGGTTTTTGACTTTATTGACACTTACAATTAGATTGAAAATGTGAGAAATGTTGAAGATATAAAGTAGATCTGTTTGGACGTATGCTTGTCGTTTCATACATACAGATATGTGTAAAAAATATTTACATTTGTTCTGCCGACTGCCATTTAAATAACAATTTCACACTTGATCGCACTTGATGTGAAATTAAACGAGTATCCAATCAGCCGAGATCACGTGAATGTTCTCAGTTATTCTTATTTGTTTTCTTTTTACAAAATCGAAAACAAGGTGCTAGACGAAATTGGCAAAAACATCACGATTTTCAATCACCAGAAATGGGCTGGAAATTTTATTAAAATAAAGGTTATAGCAAGACGTTTAAAAGGTATATGTATGATATAGACTGGAAAATGTCTGAACAACCTGTTACATTGAAAATTTCGCAGAACATTCATGAATTTACTGAATTTAGTGTGCTTGCCACCTAGTACACACCCCCTTTTTATACTCTACAGTACATAATGGTAAGGGTATTATGTCTTTGTGCATTTGTTTGTAACATGAAGAAGGCAGCTAGATAGACCCATAATTACTTTTGAGGATCTTCATAGAATCACTTTATGTGCCGATTTATGCATGTCAGTCCGTCCGCCCGTCTGCCCATGTATTTTTGTGCAGGTCGCATTTATTACCCGATTGCGATGGAGTCTTCTAAACAATATTAGTTTGACCCAAGGACGAACCCTATTGAAATTAGTGAAAATGGGTTAAAATTTAGATTAGGTCCCATATGTATCTACCACCGATTTCGGGTTAATTGTGCGCCAAATGACCCAAATTCAGTCAAGAAGCAAGTACATCAAATTAGATATAGCTATAGCTCCAATATAAGTTTCATTCGATTTGAGGTTTTAATGCACTCCACAAAATTGATATTTTGTAATAGATTACATATGAAGCTCAAAAATAGCTCTGTCAAATTTTATCGAGATCGGATCCGATTCGAATATAGCTGCCATATATATCTTCATCCGATATCAGGTTTATTGTGCACAAAATGGCTAATATCGTTCCTAGAAGCAAACACATCAAATTTGCCGGAAATCGGTCCCATATATATGTTTCATCCGATTTTGTGTTTAACACAAACACTCCGATATTGTTCACAATATATGTAATATCGGCCCAAATTGGATAGATTTTTTTATATTTAACCGAATTTTTCCATTTGATGAAACTCGGTCCGTTATATCTATTACTCTAATCAATATTTATACCCTACACCACAAGGTGGTCAGGATATTATGTCTTTGTGCATTTGTTTGTAACAGGCAAAAGGAAACGAGCCCTACCCATAGTTCCTTTTGATGATCTGCATAGAATCACTTTCTGAGTTGGTTTTTGCATGTCAGTCCGACTGTCCGTCTGTCCATGTATTCTTGTGAACAAAATGCAGGTCGCATTTAGTATCCGATTGAGATGAAATTTTCCAAACAACATTTGTTTGGCCCAAGGACGAACCCTATTGAAATTGGAGATAATCGTTAAAAAAATTAGATATAACTCCCATATATATCTTCGTCCGATATGCCTTTTATTGTGCACCAAACGTGTAATATCAGCCCGAATAGTATGGAATTTTGCACATACAACCAAATTAGGTCTGCAAAAATATGCCAAGTTTGATCTAAATCGGTCCAGATATAGCTATAGCTCCCACATATATTGTTCATCCGATTTGTTATTTTTGTCCTCCGCAGTATATAGTGGTGTGGGGTATGCTTTTACATTACAACTTATATGATCTAGATTTTAAATTTTTATATCCTAAGCCATATGGCTACAGAGGATATATCATTTAATACGACCAAAACGTACCTCATGGAAATAACTGTGATAAACCACAGGTCTCTTTGGACCAAATCCGTTTCAGGATGTCTGAACTCGATCTAGGGGTGTTCACCCGGCGGTCTGTCTGTCTTGCTGTTGCACACGATAAAACACAAAACTAAAATTTTAATAGAAAATAATTGATTTAGTAGAAAGAGAAAAGATCATTCCATTTTGTGCAACCTCTGTTAATCCCAATATTATTTTCAGTGCTAGGTCAGCTGCGAAAATGGACAATATAGGTCCACTTCATCGAGTACCTTTCCCAGAACGGATCAAAATTTTGAATAGCCACCAAGCTTGTAATATGTGAATATCCCAATCTTTTTAAACTTATATATATACAGATATATCTATAAATATAATATGCGACACAAGTCAGCAATTTTCTTCAAATTTCGTGTATCTCAATATTTCTGTCCCTCTGGTTAAACTTTTAATGAACAATTAGTCCAATAGAATTGAAAACAAGAAAACAAGCTGTAAGTTCAGCCGGGCTGAACTTTGAATACCCTCGACCATTTGGTACAAATTTGACAATTTTCAAAAAATAAAATCCGTTAAAAATTTTCTTAAAATCTTAAAAATGTCGAAAGTAGCCATATATTAGGGTCTATACGACGACGTGGACCTGCATAGGCAACTTTTATCATAAGCTATTACAATATTCAAATGCGAAACTTGAAAAAATCTGTTTATACTGTAGCTAAAATCATCAAAATACAGAATATAGGGAGGTACCATGGGAGTATAAAACGTGGTCCTGCATAGACAATTTTCTGTCATAGGCTGTAGTATTCATTACGAACTTCAAATACCAAATTCGAAATAGTTCCGGTAAATAATGTCGCTAAAATCTTGAAAATTCCGAATATCGGGGGTACCGTTATATAGGGGCTATACGAAGACGTGGACCTACATGGGCCATTTTCTGTTTTATGCTGTAGTATCTATTACGAACTTTAAATATTGATTTTGAAACAATTCCGGTAAAAATGTCGCTAGAATCATCAAAATACCGCATATCGGGAGGTACCGTTCTGTCTTAGGCTGTAGTATCCATTACGAACTTCAAAATCAAAATTTCCGTAAATAAAGTCGCTAATATCATCAAAATACCGAATATGAGGAGTACCATTATAAGGGGGCTATATGAAGTCGTGGACCTGCACAGACAATTATCTGTCTTAGGCTGTAGTATCCATTACGAACTTCAAATACCAATTTTGAAATAATTCCGATAAATAAATTAATAATTTCAATACCAAAAGACCTGCAGACATAATACACATTTTAGTAAATTTGTATCAACTTACTTCATTTCGTTCGGACGCTAAAGTGTTTTCCACAGACGGACGGACATTGCTAAATCGACATAGAATTTTATGCTAATCAAGAATATATATACTAAATACTAAAATGTATATTTCGAGGTGTTACAAACGGAATGACAAACTTAATATATCATCATAGTATGGAGGGTATAACAAGTAAAAAGTATCGGTCGGTTTTTCTGACATATGTATACCCTCAGTCAATATTCGATTATTTAAAAATATTTTGACTTCTGTTATGATTACTCAAACTCTTGACCCTCTATTAAGTGGGCTTTGAAAGAATGGGCCAATATTGTCCATTTTGTATCGGACATTAATAAATATGATATAAATATTGCGACGTGCCAGGTTTGGACTATATTGGTAACTTCCTTCACTTTAGGTGAGATATGTGATAATTTTTAGAAAATGTTAACATGTGCGTGAGGTACCAGATATAGTCGACCGAAGTATTCCATTTTCATACTTCATCTAATACAGATAAAAATATTGGTATGGGCAAAATTACAAGAAAATCGAAAATACATATATATCCAATTTGATGCGAAATCATAAATTCCGATAAATTCCATATTCATACCAGGTTTCTGGTAGAGAGACATATATTTAGATATAGCAAGTTGTAAAGAATCGCTGACCTGTTTCACAAGTTATGACAGGTAAAAGTATTACAGTTGTGACTCTTTGTAGATGAGGTACCAGAAGGGGTTAACAGATATATAGGACCTTATACTTATTTCGGATTTTATAAACGTTTTGGTTATTCAAAACTTTGACCCTTTGTGGGGGAGGTACCGAAAGGAATAGTCCGATCTATACCGTCTTTATAACAGATCATATGTTGATCGAAATATTGAGCTGTGTCAAATCTAAATGGAATCAGATGTTAATTTCGCGTTTTATGAGCTTAATGTATATTCAAAATTGCGAACTTTTTGGGGGGGTAGGTACCAGAAGGAGTAGACCCTTTCAGAATCTCCCCCATTAAGGGTCAAAAGCTTGAATAATCATAACACTTCTCAATATCAACTGTGGACTTGTTATTCTAGCAATAAAAATGCCAAAATATTTAGTACTTTTTGTGAATCTTCTATAATTGTACAATATTTCGTAACGTTTGTAGAACGTAGAAAAAATGCAAAGGTGAAGTCTTTCCACACTATGGCCCACTACAACCAATCCATGGGCAAAACTTTAAAATTCTAGCTTGAACCTTTCATCCAATTTAAATTTTTAAATTTTTTAAATTTTAAATTTCGATGCCAACTTCAAAAACTTGATTCCATCCAGGCACAACTTTTTTACAAAATTTAGAATAATTTCATCCTAGAAAGAAATAGTGATCTCAATATTTGAATTCTAGCTTCTACCGTACGCAAATTCTCCGGAATAGCATTCAGTTCCCTTTTTAAACCTTTATTGGGAGTTTGTAGCTTCTTCTCGCCCTTCACACAAACAGAAAGGCTTACTCCAAATTTCAGAAACCTCTCATCACACGATCGCTAAATACATCCTTACAATTTAAAACTTCAAAAAATGAGGCCGTCGCGTACTTCTGCACACTAACGTTGCTTACTTCAGGATTCGTTAAATACAGCTTTTATTATATTCGAATTTTCAAATACTGGACTTTATTTCACAGCTACACATTGTCTAAGCTTTTTAAAATGGAGATTCTCAAGGGCATATCTTCTTTTTAAATGTTTATCATCAATACATTTGCAGACACTACACACACAAAAAATTCCAAAATCACTAAAAACATTTTATTTCACAATCTTCACTTACCTGCAACTCGTTTGCCTTGTGAACGGCTTTCCATTGTGCATTGTCAGGCCATAGTAGGTGGTGGGACGATTTGGAATGATTGTTATTGGATACGAATGAGGATTCGAGAGCACACTATCCAATGAATCTGGCTCTGGATCAATTGACACCGATTTGGTGAATTTCTTTGGATCGGCCAGCGGTTCCATTACAGATTTATCTGATTCCGGTGAAGTCTGATTACCATCGTCGGATGTTGAATAGCTGTTCATTAAATTGCATCTTAAACGTGAAATCATTTTTCTGATATTTACACAAGATATTGACTTTAGGTGAAAATAATCTGAAGAAAAGAAGAAGAATACACGACATTCGGTTAGCTTAATGAGTTGGTAAACAATTTAACACAAATGCAATGTTTGTATTTAACGTATTTTCATTGCAATCGAGAACATTTTCACAGTTAAATACAATTGTGTGAAGTTTTTTTGTTTTTTTTTTTTTTTTCTTTTTTTGAAGTGTTTGACTTAAAGACGTCATATCATATATAAAATCATCGCCATTGAATAGAATCTGTAGACTACTTGAGATAAAAATTACAAAATATATGATAAGAAGCAGGTTTCTTTCTAAAAGTGGAAGATGTCATAATGACTGAAGGGGAAAAAAATAATTCACACAATCTTTATTTAACTTGAAAGTCGTTACAGGAAACTAGTTAAAACCAGTACAAATATTTAGGCTATACGGAAATAAAATGATATTTTATAATACAAAACAAAACAGAGCACCAACTCCAAAATTACTATGTTTCAAGTATACAGAAGAATCTGTCCCTTTGATATAAGTTATACTGATAATGACTTCATTAAAATAGGGAAACAGTTTATAACATAGCCAATATGCAAGATATACATGTACAATTGTAAAAGATGAGCGATTGATAGCCTCATTAAAGCCCAGAAGAAACAGAAAGGCCTGGAATTTGAAAATAAACTGATAAGATGGAGTTTTTTGAATTTCTTACAAAAAGGCACACAAAAATTTACTAAGGTACATCAGACAGACGGGCCCTTTAGACTGAACGTATAAACAGTTACCAAACAAGTAAAAAAGCTGTACTAAGTTAACTTTTAATACCCTCCACCATTTGCAACGAATTTGGCAATTAAAAATATCAATAAAAACCGTTAAAAATTCTGTTAGAATATGAAAAATACGGAATGTAGCCGTTATATAAGGGTCTATACTACGACGTGGACCTGCATAGGCAACTTTTGTCATAATCTATATATATAAAAGAAAGTTGTGTTAGTTACTACGCTTATAACTTAAGAACCGCTGGACTAATTTTAACGATTCATACAAATTCGGAATTGTCTCCTCTCCGAAAAGGATAATATCCAAAAAAATCGCGTAAAAATGTGTTATATTAACATTTTCATTTTGACTTTTGAAATGTACAATAGTAATGTTTTATTTGCATAATGTTTTTCCATTTTGACTTACTTTTTTCTAATGTACATTTGTAGTGTTTTTTTTATTTTTTTATTTTTTTTTTTTGAATTCAAATATTAATACCAATTTATTTAATTGACTTGATTTCTTGAGAAATGAAATTGATGTCGAGTTACATGGAAGTGTAGTACCGAATTATGTGGTGGCGAAACGGAATAGATGATGTCGAAATAATTTAATGGAATCGAATTTTAAAATAGAAGTACATTCTATTGACAAACTATATAAGGATCTTTAAACATTTTCTGTAAAAAATCAGCGAACAAGTTGAAGATTTTTTCAATGTGTTATTCTTCTTTTGTCAATTTTTTTTTCAATTTGTATTATCTAATTGAATTCAGTAAATTTTTTGTGAACAAAATAAAGAATAATTTTTCACTATATACAAATTTTCACCAAAAAATTAAATAAGTGGGAAATACGATGTTAACTGACATCTACCTTTCAACTCCAGGGCCGACATCGTGGTTCAGCTGGAAGATGCGAACACATTTGAACAAACGAAAATTACCGAAAAACCCTAATGGGGCTCATTTCAAAGCGTGGAACTACTTCTTTCCTGTCTCAATAATCCGTCCAATGTACAATCAGAAAAATACCAAATATAAAGGGTGGAAAATAGTAGAGCGAATGGGACTCTTAGTAAGAAAAGAATTTCTATCCTTCCAGAAATTCTTCCCAAACATTCGAGATACCTTTAATCGCTTTTGCAGGTCATGATATCGATCATAACTCACGGATAAGGGTACAACCCGATTTCATATTTATATAACCATCGTATGATTTAAGTTTTTTTGGTGTCTTGGTCACTTTTTTAATATTTTGGACATTATTTGGCATATTTGTTTCTAAGGAGGTAGAAAACCTCTTCGCATAAAGTTTGAAATTTTCAGAGTAGGGCCCATTTTGGTTTTGACCATATTCATTAATTGATTTGGCTAAAAATTGTATTTATGCTACCCTGGGGTAGGGAACCATCATACAGATAATTGCCACACAGGAATTTATTTAAGTAAAGTCCCTACATTGGAGTATCTCCAAGTCCACTTTCACATCTAATTGGTGGTCAGAAAAGAAAATTTTGTTTTTTTATTGAATTTGTAACCCCCAAGAGAATATTGGTTGGGCCACGTTTTGTTATAACCCTTATATAAATGTATCCCTGATTTCAGCTGTGACCGTGGTCTTGGCCACGTTTTTCAACTGATTTGGCCATTATTTGCTGTATTTAGGCTACTTTGTGAGTAGAGAACCGTCTTACAGAAAAATGTCAACATACGTAAATATTTTGGTACAGTCCCCATATAGTCCCCAGGCCCGCCGATCTATAGTGATGTTTACCGATTGGCGGACAACAACGCGGGTATTGTTTAATCGTCATTGAATTTTACTATGAACAAGAACATAGACTTTTTGGGGACTCTAATGCGCAATTTGAGGTGCTATGGTAATGGGTGTAAAAGCGTAATTAACTTTGACTATTCAGAAATTATTTTGATTAGTCGAATCAATATTTATATTAAAATTTGTTCACCTTTATAAGCTAGATTTGTGACAAATCCGAGGAGAAATGTGACAAAAATCGTCAAAATAACGAATTTCGAGAGGTACCGTTATATGGGGACTATACCAAAACGTGGACCATTTTCAATACCAACCATCCTATACACAGTACAAATTGTTCTGTTAAATTTTGAAGCTCTACGTTAAATAATGTGGGCTGTATCGTAATTTAAATAAACAGACATACAGACGGAGTCTATGACGAACATTTAGGGATGTTACAAACGGAATGAAAAAGTTAATATACCCTCCTTTCCAAGGTGGGGGATATAATAAGCATTAAAGACTAAAATTACGGGCCGGCAACGCGGACCGGGCCAGCTAGTCCATTATAATATTCAAATGCGAAACTTGAAAAAAATTCGGCGTATAATGCAGCTAAGATCATAAAGATACCGAATATAGGGAGATACCATTATATGAGGGCTATAGGAAGACGGGGGCCTACACAGACAATTTTCTGTCTTAGGCTGTAGTAACCATTACGAACCTCAAATGCTAAATTTGAAACAATTCCGGTGAATAATGGCGCTAAAATCATAAAAATACCGAATATCGGGAGTACCGTTATACGGAGGCTATACGAAGACGTGGACTTGCACAGACAATTTTCTGTCTTAGGCTGTAGTAACCATTACGAACCTCAAATACCAAATTTGAAACAATTCCAGTGAATAATGGCGCTAAAATCAACAAAATTCCGAATTTCGGTGGTTTTCTGTCTTAGGCTGTAGTATCCATTGCGAACTTCCAAAAACAAATTTGAAACATTTCCGGTGAAAAATGTCGCTAAAATCATCAAAATACCGAATATCGGGAGGTACCGTTTTATGGGGGCTATACCAAAACGTGGACCTACATGGCCCATTTTCAATACCAAAAGTCTTGCGGTCATAATATATATTTAAGTAAAATCTTATCAATCTACTTCATTTCGTTCAGAAGCTAGAGTGATTTCCACAGACTGATAGATGGAAAGACTGACGGACATCGCATCGACATTTCCTGATTTTTCAGTTGCTCTATTAGCCACAATTACGAACCAATGTGGAGTTAGAGTTTAGGACTGGGGAGAATTCTACAAATTTGGGCAGCCATCGGACAATATTTAGTGGGTAAAATAGAACCTTACTTTTATATAAGGAAATAAGAAAATTCCCACTAAACCGCGAATGTTTTTAATCCCAGCCAAATCACAAGAAGCCAAGAAATCGGATATATAGCAAAATAGGTACAATATAAATGTAAAAGAATAAATCTTATTTATTCTGCTTATAAGTGAAGAACTGCTGGGCCAATTTTCACAATTCCCATCAATAAGGAATGGTCTCTTGCCAGAAACGAATAAAATCTAAGAAAATCGCGGGTAAAAAAAAATGAATATCTTTTGTTCCATTTTTTAAAATTTTTGTCAAATTTTTTATCGCATGCGATTTTTTAAATTTGCCTTACAATTTTGAATGTTTAATTAAATGTTTTTAATTTTGTAGTCGCTCTATAGGCCAAAATTGAAAATAAATCGACATGGAAATTCGCATCAGAAGAGAGTTAAGGACAGGGACATTATTTTTGACATGATTTCAAAAGCGAAATCTTCCAAAATGGATTTGGACATATTGTAGTGTAGGGTATCACATGGTCGGTCCCACATGACTATAGCCTTTGCTTACTTGTTTTTCAATACCGTTTTGGTCAAGGATGTAAAATTTTCCCCAACCTATGCCAATGAATATAGGTAGTTATCCCACTTCAAACTTCTTAATGCCATATACATTAGCACTCTAGTTCTGCTAAAAGAGAACACAACCTTTTACCTAGTTATAGACGAATAAAAACTACTCTAAGTACCGTCATTAGTACGGCAATCAATAAAGAATTATCTCACGTACAGCTAAAGTCGTGGACGCAATGAAAAAAAAAAATGAAATGAAAATGCAAATAAGTTTTATTGATTTATTATGGAATTACAGAACAAATACTGAATACGAGTATAGGAACGTGTGTACCGATCATTTTTTTTTCGTTTTGTTTCCCTCTATGTGAATGAAATATAGGGTATTGCAATGCAAACTATATTCATTTGAATCAATCCAACTTTGTGTGACATGTGTTGAGGCGTGTAAATACCGGTATAAAACAACAGCAACAACAAAAAAAAAAGAAAAAACAAATGCAAAACCTATTTCCTAAATGGAGAGGCGATTTTAATTGAATAAAATTATTTGAATATTCCATGAGTATTTATGAACATGGTCAGTATTATGCGACATATATAATGACTATAAATTTAGATTTTGTATTACATACAAAAAAATTTCAAACTTTACTTTTGTCCCCTACACCAACGATAGACGTCTGTATGTAATCGTAGTTTGGTATGAACCTCCTCCATATAATATTTCAATTAGTAAAGATGTAAATCAAATAGATATCAATATCTGGGGTTTGCGCGAAAAAAATAATTCAAAAGAACCATTCGATCTATTTTCGGGCACTCGACCTGAATTTTTATTTAACGTTTTATTTATGTATGTTGAGTTATTCCTAAAACATACAAAATAAGTACTTACATTTCTCATTACCCAGAAACGTGTAACGTTGCACAGAGGGGTGAAATCACAAAACACGGAGATTAATTGAAATATGAAATTCGTCTTTTGGAATAAATGTTTTTAAACTGTTATAGAACACTAAATTCTACTTCAGTACCGAAAATTTCAAAGTCATACGTTGTATAGTTCTTCAATACAAAAAATCAGGAAGTAACGCTATGTGTGGGCCTTACCGAAACGTGGGCCGATAAGTCCCATTTTCAATGCCAAACATATTAGAGGTAATTTGAATGTCTGAGCAGAATTTCAAATTAATATCAACAATGGACAACTTAAAAAATTAACATAAAATTTAAAAACAAAATTTCCAGAGAACTACCCTTGTAAGCCATCATCCACACCAAATATGCCTGATGAGCCGCTTAACCAACGGCGAAACGCGTCGCATAGTGGTGAGTGTGTGATAGTGTGTATCTGGCTTTCCTTTTCACTGCAAATTTCAGATCATTAAGCTCGTCTCGAAAGAGAAAACAAACACATAAATCATAAAACATATGATCTTCGCCTTAACAAGGCAAAACTCAAAATAAATTTCTTTTATATATATTTGTCGACTTTTAGTGGCCAAAAAAATACTTCTTATTTGGGAAAATCATTATAGAATAACAAATGTTTATCCTGTGTTAAATATAGTTAGCCGAAGTGCATGTGCTTCGGCAAAACTCTGGATCATCAGGCATAGTGAATGCTATTTTAATGGCTAGACCAAGATTAATTTTGGAAAGTTCCACTTTTGTAGATTAGAACCCTAAGACGAAATATAAATTTTAGACCCTTCAAAGTATATATATTCTTTATTAGCATAAAATTATCTATGTCGATTTAGCGATGTCCGTATGTCGGTCCGTCTGTCCGTGGAAATCAATATAGCTTCCTAACGAAATTAAGTAGCCCTCATATAACGGTACCTCCCAATATTCTGTATTTTGTTATTATTGTTATTATTCACCGGAATTGTTTCAAATTTAGTATTTGAAGTTCGAAATGGATACTACAGCCTAAGACAGAAAATTGTCTGTGCAGATCCACGTCTTCGTATAGCCCCCATATACGGCACCTCCTAATATTCGGTATTTTGATGATTTTAGCGACACTATTCACCGGAATTGTTTCAAATTTGGTATTTGAAGTTCGAAAGACAGAAAATTGTTTGTGCAGGTCCACGTCTTCGTATAGCCCCCATATAACGGTACCTCCCAATATTCGGTATTTTGATGATTTTAGCGTCATTATTTACAAGAATTGTTTCAAACTACGTATTTAGAGTTCGTGATGGGAACTACAGTCTGTGACAGATATTTTTTATGCAGGTCCAGGTCTTCGTATAGGCCCCATATATCAGTACCTCCCTATGTTCGGTATTTTGACGATTTCAGGTACAATACCCACCGAAATTGTTTGAGATGTGGTATTTGAAGATCGTAATGGATGCTACAGCATGTGACAGAAAATTGTCTATGCAGGTCCAGGTCTTCGCACAGCTTCGATATAACGGTACCTCCCTATATACGATATTTTGCTGAATTTAGCTACGTTATTCACCGTTTATTTCAAGTTTCGAATTTGAATATGGTAATGGCTTATGACAAACAATGCCTATGTAGGCCCACGTCGTATTGACCCCAATATAACGGCTATATTTGGTATTTTTTTTAAAACTTTAACAGAATGCTTTAAGGGTTTCATTTTTTGAAAATTAAAAATTTCGTTCCAAATGGTGGAGGGTATTCAAAGTTCGGCCCGGCCGAACATACTGCTTTTTAACTTGTTATTTTTTTGGAAATATGTCATGGATATATGGTTGTTATTACGAGTAATTCTGGAAGTTATTGAAAAATTTACGAAAAATATTTTCAAACGATTCTGTCTAGATACATTGAATGAGATGGACAGTGGATACTAAAATACCCAATAGATATATACCAAATAAATCATAACTCCTTTCTATATTATAAATTTTATTGATTCCTTAAAAAGGGCGATTTTTAGAAGGTATAGGAAGTTATTGTAAAAAAAAAACAGTGAGAAAATATCAAAAGTCCAGCGAGGCCTTCTATATGATACCCTACAGCACTATGCGTGTTTTATATTGGACCTAATTTGCCCAATGGTATAATTCGGTTGTATATGAAAAAATCTATTCAATTTGTCTGATATTACACATATGGTGAGTAATAACCGTAAAATCGAATGAAGATGTATATCGAAGCTATATAAAAATCTGAACCGATCTCGATAAAATTTGGTAGAGGTATATTCGAGCAGTATCTGATATTTGGTACCAAAGATAATTGTACATATTACGAAGTCCTTCACATTCGTAATATGTACAATTATCTTTGGTCCAATCCCAATTCGGATGAAACATATATATGGGAGCTATATCTATATCTGAACCGATTTTCACCAAATTTGAAGAACTTGTTTCTATGATTAATTCAGTCGGAATTGCCATAATTTAGTCCATTTGGGCTTATATTAGCAAATTGGTGCATAATAAACATGATATCGGATAATGACATAGAAATTTGACAGAGGTATTTTTGAACTCCATAAGTTTTCTGGTACCAAATATCATTATTGTGGGGTGCGTATAACGCATGTGAGGGACTTAAACCCCCAATTCTGATCAATCAAATATATGGGTAACTGTAGCTATATCTGAACCAATTTTCTCCCAGATGTACTTGCTTCTGGACTGAATTCGGTCGGATGTGGCAGAATTCAGGTCATTTGGGCTGATATTTTTAGTGATTTAGATATATATGGGATCTATATCTAAATATGAACCGATTCTCACCAATTTCAATAGGGTTCGTCCTTGGGCCAAAGAAATATTGTTTGGAAAATTTTATCTCAATCGGATAATAAATGCCACCTGAAATTTGTTCACAAGAATACGTGGACTTACGGACTGACTTACATGCATAAATCGACTCAGAAACTGATTCTATGAAGATCGTCAAAGTAACTATGGTTCTATCTCGCTTCCTTGTCAATGTTCCAAAAAAATGCACAAAGTCATAGTGCCTTTACCACTATGTGGTGAAGGGTATAAAAACCTATTATTTTTGGATATGATCAGAAAATATTTAAGAGATGAAATGAACCATAAACTAAAGCGAAGTAACGAATCCCTTAAGATAGTGAAATGCATTATTGGATTATTAAAAAAATATACGAATTACTGAGATTTATTCTCTAATTTTCGATTTGCAGGGTTTTGAAGTAATTTGTTCATTTCCTATTTAAAAGTATGATCGGATTTTGGACAATTGCCTAGAAACTTTACCATAAATTGTAAATTGTACGGATTTCAGGACAATTGCCTAGAAACTTTACCATAAATTGTACTGTTGTAGAGTATCACAGGGTTGGTCCCTCCCGACTGTAGCCTTTGCTTACTTGTTTAAAATCAAAATCACCATTGTCAACTGTATTACAATATTTTCTTTCTTTGGACGTCAATCTGTCTGCCAAATTTGTCTGAAATGATTTCAGACACGGATATAGGTAATAAAAATCTGTATATGTAGTCTTATGCCAGTATTAAATGTACAGAACAATAGCAAATATAAAAAAGATCTGCATTAATTATTCAATATATTTAAACAAAAAACTTATATTGAATATTAATTAGATAAAACCCAACTTGATCGATTACAAAACAATAGTTATGAAAAATAACACTATTTGCAAATGAACTTACATCAACGTTTAACACTTGGAAGGCGTTCCAATATTCACATTCACACACAAACACACCCAGAAAAACTGGATTCGAACAATGTTTAAAAGCAATAAAATTAACACATATTTTAGCACTTTCCAGGCGATAATTATGATTGATGGACAATGGGCGGGTGACTTAAGGTACAGCCAAGATTTGTCAAAATAAAACCGCTCAAATAATTATTAATTCACACATCTTTACGCGCTTCGCTTAAGAACTGATTACTATTTGGATATTTAATCAACACATTTGGTATTCAATATTTCTGGTTTTCCAAAAGTTCACTGCTAGACGTTTTTATTCGATTGGTTATTTTCTTTTCAAATTGGGGAAGTGCATTCGATTTTCTTCCGTTCTGTTCTGTTCGAGCGCGTGTTTTGTTTCTTTTCTGTTTTAACGGTCGAGTGTTGCATTTGAAACTGAATTCCAGCAGTGACAGATCACTTTTATTACACTTTTGTTTTTGTGTGAACGGGTAACTGCTATTTGATGTTCGGCCACCCGTTTTGCGAGAGTGTGGCTATGTCAATGAAGTGATCCCCCCAAACAGCCACAGACGTTGAACAGACAAAGAGAAAACAAGACTCAATTATAACTAATCAACACATGTAAAATAGGAGGTGCACTCGATAATTGCAGTTAATGAGATTTGGAGAAGGAAATATTTTTAGCCTTCGAAGTTCAAATATTGAAAATAAATAATTATGGAATATATGCTTTTAAATATACATTAAATTATTAAAAACAAATAAAAAGTTCGGCCAGGACAAACTTTGAATACCCTCCACCAATCGGAACAAATTTGGTAAATAAAAAAAAGAAAATCTGTTAAAATCTTAAAAATATGAAGACATGGACCTATATGGTCCATTTTCTTTCTTAGGCTGTGGTATTCATTGAGAACTTCAAATACCAAATTTGAAACAATTCCGGTAAATAATGTCGCTTAAATAATCAAAATACCGAATATCGGGGGGTATGGGGCTATACCATGGTAGAAGAATACAGGTAGTCGCATCGAAACAGCTGCTGGGACAATAAACTGTCAAACTGATTTTAGAATTAAAAATATTAAATGAAAATTTTTGAAATTTATAAGAGCTGTTGAAAAATGCGTATTATAACAACCTCCGATTTGCGTCGTATACGGAAACATTTAAAAATTTACTTATTTAAAAAAAAATTGCCGCTAAATTCATCAAAATACCGAATATCGGAGGTACCGCTATATGGGGGCTATACGAAGACATTGAACCTACATGGCCCATTTCCTGTGTTATGCGGTAATATCTATTATGAATTTCAAAAACCAAATTTCAAAGAATTCCGATGAATAATGTCGGTCAAATCAACAAAGTACCGAATTTCGGGAGGTGCCGTTATATGGGGCCTATACGAAGACGTGGACCTACATGATCCATTTTCTGTCTTAGGCTGTAGTATTAATTGCGAACTCGGCCGATCGCCTTAGTCGACTTTTATATGGCCTCTTCGGATTAGAAAGAGCCTTACCAGTCGCAAATTTTTCGTATAAACGCTTAATGATGTTTTTAGAAGGCGCACTTCTCACATTTTTTAATGTTTTAAAAGCACGTTGAGTTTTCACAATTGACTTCTTCAGTTGAATGTAAATTTCACCTATTTCAGAGCGCTCGCGTGGCGTGTATTGGTTCATGCTAAAAATCTGCTTGGACTGACGCTTCAAACGCGGTATATCATTAAGCGATGTGACATCTCTGTCAAAATTTATGGTGTTGCCAGATGGGTCCGTCGAATATGGGCAACCCTGTATTATAAACAATTACTGTCTTTAAAAATAACTATTTCACATCATATACACTCTCTGAAGACAATGCGGGGACATCAATAACAATGGCATGACTTAACCGCAGGGAGGCATTTTCAACACTTCGTTAGAGGAAGTTTGCAATTACAGAGCAAGGACTTTTCAACTGATCAAAATGCAGATCCTTATTCAACGCGCTTGTTTACACACCATAATTATCAAATTTTTATTTGGACAACACCATATCCATACCAAATTATAGGACACAATACCTTTTAGGATTCTACTCTTCCAACAGCAGTAAATAATGTTAACAAAAGGTTAAAAATTCCGGAACTCATTCAATGTGCAACTTTGAACATTTTCTGTGTTTATTTTCACCCTGCCGAAATGAAGGGTGAGTCCAATACTTACAAAAAGTTTAAAATTTACAAAACTTTTGTTCGCGTTAGCAGGACTACCCAGAAGTGAAAAATGTTTTAAATTTACAAAAAGGTTAAAATTTAGAAAACTTAAGCTCGCGTAATCCTGTGCCGGACACACCCAGAAGAAAAATCCAAATTTTTTATGTACGCATTCCTTTTGGTAATCCCCATTATGATGGGGACGTAATCCCCATTCCACTATGCTGGTTAGGGCAAAAAAAAACGATCATTGGCAAAAACGATTGGCACATCTCAATATTTCCATCAATGCAAGATCTGTTATAAAGATGGTAAAGATCGGAACATTCTTTTTGGAACCTTCCCCACAAAGGGTCAAAATTTTGAATAACCAAAACGATCATAACATTCGAAATAAGCATCAGGTTCTCTTCAAATTACACACATCACAATATTTTTACTAACCCAAAGTCTGGTGTGAAGATGGGATATATCGGTCCACTCCTTCTGGCACCTCTCCCACAAAGGGCTCAAAATTTTGAAAATTCATGGAGCTCATAAAACGTGAAATTAAAATCCGATTTCATTCAGTCTTAGCACATCTCAATTTTTCCATCAACACAAGATCTTTCTTGTGTGTTCTTAACAAAACTATTATGCCTTTTGGTTTATTAAATTTGGCATTCCGTTTGTAACACCACGAAATATACATTTTAGACCCCACAAAGTACATTATCGATGAATAGTGTAATGGCTTATGACAAAAGTTGCCTAAGCAGGTCCATGTCGTCGTATTTTTAAAGGATTTTATTGTTTTTAAGAATTGTCAAATTCGTTCCAAATGGTGGAGGGTATTCAATGTTCGGCCCGACCGAGCTTACAGCTTTTTGACTTGTCTTACTACTATATTCCAAAAACTCCACCTCATCTTATATTTTGCAGCAGTACTGAAGAATGACCAGATTCTGGACCGCCATTGCCATTCACAATACCAAACGTAAAAAATGGACTATGTCGGTCGGTATTTAGGAATTATCTAATACAATACAATTTAGGAATTATCCAAACCAAGTACCTCCTTATTTACTTTTATTTATTGTAAACATTAATTGGGACTACACTCCGGGCCTTCGCCATGTGGACATTCAAATTGTTTTAAAATTGGTTGAAGTATACCATCCTTTATAATCCAATGATTATACCTCTTGTATATTCAGTTGAAAAATATGAACTTCATAATATCCATATTTGATAAAAAAACTGAACTACATTGAATCTTTTTCGCGAGGACGTATTTCAAAATACCAAATAACAAATGCAGTCAAAACGTAGGCCACATTAAAATTTCGTTGTGCGAATCACTATCCAATGAGGCCACAAAATGTCAAAGTGCTGCCAATTGGCTTCAAAATTTTGATTATAACCTTCGAAATAATAATTGTGAGGGTTATTCCACTTCGTGTCTCTCTTCTGAGAGCCTGAACCAAATATGTGTCTTAATTATTAACAAGTAAAAAAGCAGTAATTTCGGCCGGGCCGAAACTTGAATACCCTCCACCATTTAGAACGAATTTGAAAATTTTCGAAAGAGATAACATTCGCCAAAAATTCTGTTAACATTTTAAAAATACCGAATATAGCAGTTATATTTGGGCCTGTACGACGTGCATTGTCTGTCACAGGCCATTACCACTGTTATATAGAAACTATACGAAGACCTGGACCTGCATAGACAAGTTTCTGTCACAGGCTGTAGCTTCCATTACGAACTTCCAGTACGACATCTCAAACAATTTCGTTGAGTATTGTACCTAAAATCATCAAAATACCGAATATAAGGAGGTACTGATATGTGGGGCCTATACGAAGACCTGTACCTGCATAGGAAATTTTCTGTCACAGACTGTAGTTCCCATCACGAACTCTAAATACGTAATTTGAAACTACTATGGTGAATAATGACGCTAAAATCATCAAAATACCGAATATTGGGAGATACAGTTATATGGGGCTATACGAAGACGTGGACCTGCATAGACAATTTTCTGCCTTAGGCTGTATTATATATTTCGAACTTCAAACACTAAATTTGAAACAATTCCGTTGAATAATGTCGCTAAAATCACCAAAATACCGAATATAGGGAGGTTATATGGTTGCTATACGAAGACGTGGACTTGGACAGACAATTTTCTGTCTCAGGCTGTAGTATCCATTTCGAACTTCAAATGCCAAATTTGAAACAATACCGGTGAATAATGTCGCTAAAATCATCAAAATACAGAATATCACGAGGCACCGTTATATGGGGGCTATATGAAAACGTGGACCTACATGGCCCATTTACGAACTTAACCTGCCTACTGGTAAAATAAACATGTGCGCCTTCAATCTCAATTCCTTCGAAAGATTACAACAGACAGACAGAGGGACAGACACACAGACGGACATGGCTAAATCGTCTTAGAATTTTACGCTGATCAAGAATATATATACTTTGTTGGGTCTTACATGAGTATTTCGAGGAGTTACAAACGGAATGACAAAATGAATATACCCTCCAAAGTATGGTGGAGGGTATAAAATACTTGCCTTCAAATTGGGGCTATACCAATTTTTATATAGGAGAGACCTTACCCGTAAACGGAAATATTAAAATACAAATATATAATAATAAGGAGTATCAAACTTCATTCATTTAACTTAAATATTGTGAACTCTATATTAACTAAAATTTACGGACAACGTTAAATGGACTTCGAGTTCAAATCACGTATATATACGTTCCAACGAATTTTTCAGGGTTTTGCAAACGAAATGACGAAAATAATATACCCTTCATCTTATGGTGGAGTGTAAAAAATGGCTTGTTATTAAATTTTCAAAATTTTATGTTGATTGAACACAAATGTGTCCAATATTTGTATAAATCGACGCGAGTTGATTCCATGTTCACGTAACAACGGGTCATTAACCCCCCATATAGCCTATACAAACAAATCCAACAATACAACATATTATAGGCTATAATGAAATATTGCGTCTTCGAAGAAAATTCGAGATGAAATTTGAATACGACATCTCTTCTGTAAAAATAGCAGAAAATATGTCAACTCTTCATGTTCATCGATCACGAATTCAGTTAATGTACAGCTTTATGTGGTACTAGACAGAGATATATCCTACGCTAGTAGTTTGGTAGGAAAAGCCAAGTGTTATTATCTTTAAAAGACATTTTCTCCATCCCATCGACTTTGCATTATCTTATATCAAAGTTCCCTTTTTGTGGTAAATAATAGTAATTGTGAAACAAATAAAAATAATATTAATTGTGTTACAAATAATATTATTTGTTGATCCGACATAGCATAACAACAAGGGAGTCGACATTTTTAGCACTCTAATTAACACATTACTAGACACAAGCTTCAAAAACAATACGCTTTTAAAATAATACCCACGAATTATGTGAGTATAAACAAATAAATACTAAACAAATACTATTGTTAAAAATAATTCAATTATTTTAGAAAATCAAAACAAATTGTCGCACACAAACACACATGGAAACAAAAAAAAAACAACAACACCACCACCTATTAATGTCAAATGGTTCGGAACAAATTTGTTATTTGTAAAAAATAGGAACAATGTTTTGAGACAAAAAAACATAAATAAAAACATGAATGAATGAACAAAGTTTCAATGAATAAAGCTTCAATGAATAGCATGCTGAGTACACAAAGAGCCGGCACACTTGCTCAGCATTAAAGCCGACATGGGGATGTTCAATTCGGCGCACACATCCCATTGTGTTGAATTGCTCGGGTGTTAACAGTGTCAGCTAATGAATGACATGTGCGACTTGTTGGCTACCACTGTGCAGCAAATGAAGTGGGTCTGGAGTGGCTTGTCAGCGAAAGAACCCAGCGAATAATTTTAGAGTTCTTACATCATAAGATATAGGGTAATTATTCCCGGACCCCGAAAAATGATCTGAGTAGTAAAAAAAGCAGTAAGTTCGGCCGGGCCGAACTTTGAATACCCTCCACCATTTGGAACGAATTAGAAAATTTTCAAAAATATTACCCATCTGCGAATTCGATCTAAGTTTGATAATAATATTACGATGTACCAAGTTTGGGCTAAATCGGATACTCTCTTCGAGAGTTATATCGCGCACCAGCTAGCAGACAGGTAAACGAACATCGCTAGATCGACTCTAAATGTCCTGAAACGGATTTGGTCCAAAGGAGACCTAGGGTCTAAAACCGTTATATCGATGAGGCACGTTTTGGCCGTATCTAATGATATACATATACCCTCTTTAGCCATATGGCTGAGGGAATAAAATGTGACCAAAGTCACCAAATTACAAAGTATACTGAGGTACCGCTATGTGGGCGATATAAGCTATCATTGGCCCATTCCAGTAGTCTTCTGATGCAGAAGACTGTACATACTGAATTTTAAACGATTCCGATTTCGTAATGAATTGAATCCTGGGCTATTAAACGAAGATGGAATGTACATACCGCATCGGACTTAAACAAATTTGTTGGTCTCTATTAGGTCCTGAAAACTAAACAATTTTATCCATTCACATCGTTTATTTTTCACCATATCTGGAAGTGACACGGTTTACTGGGTCACCATCAGTTATTTAATTAATAATTATCACAGTTTGCTTTTGTTGTTGTTATTGTTGCTGTCATCGTCGTCATTTTTTTAGATTTTGAGAGCACTAGTTACCAGCATTGTGTGATATGTGACACTTGTCGAGATATCTGCATTGTTTCGGTGGGTGACACTCTTTGTTTGCGGTGAACTGCATGACATCGCCGGGGATTGCGATCGCGTGGTCACTGACAGCAAACAAGAAACAATCAAAATAAGCCTCCATTTACGTTTGGAAACAACAACACACATATTTGATTTTGGTGCCCCTTGTTTTATTTGTTTTATTACCTTTTGGTTATTGTTATTTTTTTTATTCTGAGAATTTCTATATCGATCGTACCTCGATGTCGTACATTGCCGCAAACAGTAGATGTTTATTTAATGTAGAGTAACACCTACATACTTACATCCATACAGACATTGTATATGTATGTAAGTACTTTTGTAAGATAAACACACATTTAGTTAGACTGTGACATTGTTTTGTCAACCACATGACGGAAGACATGCAAATGGTTGGTTTTCCACCTGAGAAAGTAGTTCGAATATGTTTTGAGAGCAAGGTTTTTTTTTTGCTTTATCGAATGTTTTGTATCCGCGTTTTTTAAATTGTTTGAAATACGTTAAATTCAATCTAGACTTGGGAAAGGTTGCAATGTTCTGATTTGCGTTGAGGTTGTTAAGAAGAACTAAATCTTTAGATAGTATCAAAGACAGAGGGTGGCCAAATTTTAACAATTCAAAGAAACTTCGTCTTAGTAGTTATTTTTAAAATAAAAAAAATTGTTATTTTGTTGCTGCAAAACAGTGAGGCTTAATCCCATAATTGTTGTTTTTTATAAAAACGACGTTTTTTATTAGTGGAGAAAGATGGTAATTTTTACCGGGGAGTAAAGCAGAGAATAATATGACTTTGGAAAAAGTCACTAATCCTTATCAGTACCTTTGGTTTTGGTTTAGAGATAATCTCTCCGTGAGTTATTTTAAAATAACTCCTATGATACAAATATTTTTTTCACCCAAGTGACGAGACCGAAAGCTCATTAGAAGAGAAGCCAAAGACTTAAATAAAACTAAAATTCTGTTGGCACTTACAGTCGCACTTATATAGTGCCCGCATTTGTCACATTTTTGTTAGCACTATTTCCAGAGCAGAGATGCAATATACAGGGTGAGATGATAATTTCTAAGCCACTCGTTCGACAGCTGTTTAAATTATTTCAGTGACAGCAAATTATAATTTCTTTATATTTGAAAGAAAATAGACTCAAAAGACCTAAAGAGTTGCTTCGCTTGGCCAAAAGTGATGAACTGCCGAATTTTGATTTCTCCGATGAGAAAACTTTCGTTGTCCAGCTGTTTGTAAACAAACAAAATGATCGTATTTACTTGCGAAAGCGGTCAGCTGAAAATGTGCACCTTCGGTTGGCCACCAGAACTCAAGCGCCGGCCATGGTGATGGTGTGTGCCGCCATAACAACTGAGAGCCGCTCTGCGCTCGCATTAATCGACCGTGGCATCAGAATAAATGCCAAATATTATCGCGAAAATATCCTGCAGGGTGTTTTAAAGCCTTGGGCATGCAAATATTTTGGCCGCTGATCTTGAACATTCCAACAGGACTCAGCACCATCGCACTCAGCACACGCCACCCAAGAATGGTTACAAAAGGAGATTCCTCGCTTCATTTCCAGCGCATAATGGCCACCAAAATCTCCACCAATCCGTTGGACTATTGTGTCTGGAGTATTTTAGAAACCAAGGTTGGCACTAAAAAATACCAAAGTGTCGATCACTTCAAACAAGCGCTTCACCGGGAATGGGGCAAAATACCGCAGAGCAACATTCGGGTAGCGTGTGACAGTTTCATTGGCCATTTGAAGGCCATAATTCGTGCCAAAGGTGATCAATCTAAACTTATTCTAAAATTTGATGCTATTTTCGACATTTTTTGCTTTTATTCAATAAAATTTTAAAAAATTTAAAACTATGGCGTTTGACTTCGTTGCAGTTTTTTTTATCTCACCCTGTACATCGACCATTTTTTCGCATTATATGAGATATATGATAATTTTGGGAAAATAATATTGACCGAAGTGTTCGACTTCATCTAATACTGATAAAAATATTGGCATGTCCAAAATTTAAAGAAAATCGAACATTGTGAGAGATAAAGGTATTGAAAACTGTAAGCCTTTGTGAGGAAAGTATCAGAAGGAGTGTGTCGATATTTATTATCTTCACACCAGAATTTGTATTGGAAGAAATATTTTTATGTGTGAAATTTGCATTTTATGACAGTTATAACTATTCAAAATTGTGTCCCGTTGTGGGGTAGGTACCAGAAGAGTGATCATACATATACCATCTTCCCACCTGATCTTGTATTGATGGAAATATTGGGATGTGCCGAGATTGTAAAAAAATCCATGATCATTTCGCAATATATAAGCGTTTTGTTATTCAAAATGTTGACCCATTTGTGGGTTAGATATTGGCAGGAGGGTTCTTCCCATTTTGCGTTGAGTAGAAATATGAAAGACATCGAATGAAATTTGAAGACATCGAATGCTTCTTTCGCATTTAATGAGAGTTATAACTATTCAAAATGTTGACACTTTGTGTGGGTGTGTGTTTGGGGGGTACATGATGGAGTGGGCCGATATTATCCACTTATACACCTCACCCAGCATTGGTAGAAATATTTGCATTTGCAAAGATTGCACTAAATTGGATGATCCTTCGTATTCTATACGGTAAATTATTTTATGTGTAAAATTTGAACTTTTGTGGGGATGTACCAGAAGAAATGGATCGATATTGCCCATCTCCGAAGTTAATCTAAGTTTGACAATAAAATAACGATGTGCCAAGTTTGGATCTAATCGGGTACTCCCTTCGAGAGTTATCGTTCGCACCAGCCACTCAGTCAGAGATACGGACGGACACCTCTAAATCGACTCCAAATGTACTGAAAAGAATTTGATCAAAAGGGACCTAGCGTCTAAAACCGTTATTAGCCCCAATGTTGGGTTTTACTAGGAAAGGAAGAAAACTTTCCCTCTTATTAAAGACTTGTTTAAAGACTTAATTTTCTTGATGCTTTTTTGCAAGAATAAGTGAAATATTCCGGGATCGAAATATTTTTTGTATTGAAATAACGGCAGAGAGACCAAACATCTATAAAGGCAACATTTTATGATCAAAGAAACTAATCAATTCATCTTTTTTCTTCTTACTTTTAGCTTTTAATGAAGATGATAATTTACGAACATTTAATTTGTAATATTTTTGGCAAGTCCTTTCTTTTTATTGCTTTAAGCAAATTGCTTAATTTTTTTCTTAAAACTTGTTAGTCCGCACAATCTAAGTTTGCTAAGAGAATGGTAAATGCACTCTAATAAAGATTCGACGCAAGTTGCTTAATAAGAACAATTTCCTCAAGTTCCACAGTTTTATTTTTATAAAGCCTAACAGTATGCTTTAGAAAATATACCTTTATATACGTCATATTACATTGACAGAGGGTGTTATGTATTTCTGTATTTGTTTGTCACATGCATAAAGAAACAGGATAGACCTATATAGTTCATTTTAGTGATTTGCATAGAATCACATTCTAAGTCGATTTAAGAATTTCATATGCCATATGTCCATGAATTTTTGTAATCAAATTACAGTTCGCATTTATTGACCCGATAGAGATAACAATTTGCAAAGTTCAGTTTTTGGCCCAACAGAGACGAATTTATTGAACTATAGAAATTGGTGGTAATCGAATATGGCACCAGTTTATATCTTAGTCCGATTTCCCTCTTGATTGTACATCAAATACAAAATATCTGAGAAAATAGAATAGATTGTGGAACGTTAGACAGAATTTACACTAAGAGTAATTTTATGAAATTTGGTAAAAATAGGTTCAATTTAGATATATCTAGACACAAAAACCGCTATATAGATTTTCCAGCAAATTTCCACATATACTACAACATCGACTGAAAGTAACATAGGCTATAAAAATTTCAATTGGAACAGGAGATGTAGCATCATAGTCCGAGGTACATAAAAAATAGTTTTTGTATGGGCATATCTATTGATCGGTTACATATACAGGGTGAGATAAAAAACTACAACAAAGTCAAACTCCATAATTTTTACATTTTTTTTAATTTTATTGAATAGAAGCAAACACGTAAAAAACAACACCTTTGGGTAAAGGAAACATTAGAACCCGTTATGACCTACAGATACCAATTTTCAGACAAATCCGTGAAAGAATGTGGCAAAAATCATAAAAATTCCGAATATCGGGAGGTACCGTTATATAGGGACTATACCAAAACGTGGTCCGATCATTTTCAATGCCAATACCGATTTTCATTTTCAATACCAACCATCCTAGACACAATACAAATCGTTCTGCTAAATTTTGACGCTCTACGTCAAATAATTTGGGCTGTATCGTGATTTCAACAGAGAGACAGACAGACGGATATCATTAAATCGACTTAGAATTTTATGCTGATATATATGCTTTATAGGGACTACGATGAATATTTAGGAATGTTACAAACGGAATTACGAAGTTAATACACCTTCCTTTCCAAGTTGGAGGGAATAAAAATGTCGGAAATAGCATAACATTTTAGAATAAGTTTAGATTTGTTCGAATTGGTCACCTTTGGCACGAATTATGGCCTTCAAACGGCCAATGTAACCGCCACAAGCTGCCCGAATGTTGTTCTGCGGTATTTTGGCCTATTCCCGGCGAAGCGCTTGCTTGCCAACCTTGCTTTCCAAAATACTCCAGACACTAATACGAGCGGAGAGCATCCATCGGCTGTTATGTCAGCCCACACCATCACCATAGCCGGCGCTTGAGTTCTGCTTGAAAACCGAGGGTGCACATTTTCAACTGACCTCTTTGGCAAGTAAACACGATCATTTTGTTTGTTTACAAACTGCTGGGCAGAGAATTTTCTCATCGGAGAAAACAAAATTCGACAATTCACCACTTTCGGCCAAGAGAAACAACTCTTTAGCTCTTTTGAGCCTGTTTGTGGTGTAAGTTCTTGCACTTTTTGGAATTTCAATGGCTTTACCCCGAGCCAATTTTTCAATACTTGCCGTATGGAATATTGTGATATGTTCAGCTCACGAGACATTTTTCGACAACTGCGACGCGGGTTTCGATCAAGTCGCTCCTTTATTTTTCGAACCATTTCTATTGATGTTGCTGTTCTCTTCCGTCCACTTCCTTGTCGTCAGGCTACGCTACCAGTACCACCGTAACGAGCGATGGTACGAGACACAAACGATTTATTCACATTTAAATGCTGGAGTGCTCTAACGATAGCCATTTGTGGGTTTCCACCCAAAAATAGTCACTTGTAGTTTTCCAGCTTCAATTCCATCACGAATAACTTTTTTTCTGGAAAATTCTCACCAAAATGCTTTTGTTCGCTTGTAAACAATATAATGAGTTGTCACTAGAATATTGGTTGCAGTTTTTCATCTCACCCTGTATATCAGTACCTCCCTATATTCGGCATTTATACGACTTTAGGTACAATATTCACCGAAATTGTTTGAAATTTCGTATTTAAAGTTCCTAATAAGTACTAAAGCATGTGACAGAAAATTGTCTATGCAGGTCCAGGTCTTCGCATATCCTGAAATAACAGTAAATTCCTATATTCGGTATAGCTGCATAATTCACTGGATTAGTTTTAAGTTTCGTATTTGAATATTGTAATGGCTTATGGCAAAAGTAGCCTATGCAGATTCACGCCTTCGTATGGACCCCATTATAACAGCTTTATTCGGTATTTTTAAGATTTTAACGTTTTTTTTTTTTTTTTTTGAAGATTTCCAAATTCGTTGAAATGGTGGAGGGTATACTGTTTTTTTTACCTGTTTGTTCTGAATTTAAAATGACCGTACAATACAAATGTTTATCCTAAATTAAAACTTTTAAAGTGAGTGGACAGACAGATACAGATCGACTCAATCATCATAGACAAACTAACCGATTTAATACCAGAAGGTCCACCAATTTGCATATTTAGTATAGCTTCACATAACAATTAAAAGTTGTTATGGGAGAATTAAATCATAAAAGCTATGATTATAATTGTAATTTAAAGTCCGAAGGACTAAATTTGCCGAGGCATTTGAATTTTTTCAATTCGGGCTTTTATTACCCATTTGCTGCACAATTACCGGATGAAGATATAAATGGGAGCTATATCTAAATCTGAGCCGATCTCGATAACATTTGGCAAATGTATTTCTGAGCTGTATTTGATATATTTCCCTGAATATCGTTGATACGGAATGCATATTACTGCTGTTGGGAACAAATATAACAAATCGGATGAACAATATACAGGGGAGCTATAGCTATATCTGAACCCATCTACAGCAAATTTGACGTAGTAATGTTTAGACTCAATTTTTCAAATTCCATTCCATTCAGGCTAGTATTACACTTTTGGTGCACAATAAAGTGCAAATCGGACGAAGATTTATATGTGAGCTATATCCAAATCAGAGCCGATTTCGATAAAATGGGAGTATTTCTGAATTGTATTTGATATACTAACCCAACTTTCTTTGTTACAGAGTGCATATTAATTATTTTCAGGCCTAATGTGCAAAATTTCGTACTATTTGGGCTGATATTACACGTCTGGTGCACAATAAAAGCCAAATCGGACGAAGATATATATGGGAGCTATATCTAAATTTTGACCGATTATCTCCAATTTCAATAGGGTTCGTCCTTGTACAAACAAATCACAAAGACATAATACCCTGATCACCTTGTGGTGTAGGGTATAAAAATATAAGCCTTTAACCAATATCTAAGTACGGCTTAATATTTCGGAACAAAATGATGTGAAAAAATATCCCTTGTGTCTTGATATAGGGTATAAAAATAAAACACATATTTCTTGCATATTTTACGTCTTTTATACAATTGTTGTATGTTTTTATTTAAAATATATTATCTCAATTTTTTTTCTCTCATATGTTTAATAATTTTTTTCTTGTTGTCTATAAATTTTTTTCATTAAAATTATATTACATGCTATTCTTTTTTGTGTGTTTTTCTTTTTTTGCTACGTTAGCGATATAGCTAAAAATAAAAATATTTTTGTTTCAAAAATACATTTTGTTTGTTGTTTTTAGCATTTCTTATTGTCCATTTAAAAGTAATGTACATTTGTGTTTCATTTTTTTCTTTCAGAATAAAAATCAATAATAGTAATAATACAAGAGCACATGTTTATACAGGTTGTTTTGTTTTCTTTTTTTACAGTATATTACTTTCATACAATAATAGGTTGCCGAAAATGGACATTTGAAATTTATTATTTTTTTTTCTTCTTTTTATTTATAAGTAGAATAAATATATTTTTTAAAAATCCTTTTTAAAAGAAAGGCCCATAGTGATATTTTATTTCGATTTCATTCATATGCATAGAGAAAACAATATATAAAAAATTAGGAGGGGTGTACATTTTAGAATTGAGAACATTAGTTATTGGGAAAGATATAAATTGTGCTTGATAACAGCTTTTGCGTTTTAGATTATGGAAATTGAAAGATTTTTTTTTCTTTGAAATAAAAGGAGAGAAACTAGTTTCCCAATGTTATCTAAGGGTTTCGTATATTCGGCAATATATTTGGGAAACAAACACCTCACTTTTTTGCTATTGTTAAATTTTATCACATTCTTATGTTATAAAATATTTTTAAATTATAAAAATCATTTTTTAATTCTTTGTTATATGACATTTTCTTTGTTGTTCCCATTATTAATTGATATTTTTCATTTTTTCTTTCTTTCTATTTTGCTGAGGTCTAATATCAAATCTAATAAATTCCTTTTTTAGAGCCTTATTTTTGTAAACTTAAATTAATTTACTAATTATAAAATAAAATATGGCATTGTGCCTTTAAAAGACTCTGAAGATCTATCCAGGTGTCTTTTGAAGCATAGTAATTTAAATTGTTTTAAAAAGTATAGGTATTGGGTGCAGTTGGAGATGTGAGAAGAGGACATTTTTGATTGGTTGTCAGGTGATTTTTTTACATTTCATTAAGAGGAAATCTGCACATAGAACATTTTTTTTAAATCAAAAATTTTTCGAAGGTCCCTAAATAAACAATCCTTTTTTATTCAATTTAGAAAAAAATCAGAGAGGAAAAATCTAAAATGTATTGCCTTTATTCTCGAAATATAGTCAAAGAATTTATCAAGGACTCTAAGCAACAAAATTAACCCTCATATGGATCCCCATAAAATTAAGCGGCTTTAAACGGAATAATGCAAAGAGCACTGTAATACGAATGCCACACGCAAAATTGGTAAATAATGTTGTAATGCTGTTTTGATTTAGCTGCTACTCCTTTTATTTTCCCCACATCTTATAAGTTTGGAAAGTTTTTGGAAATAAAGTGAATTAACTAGTCTGTGCTCAACATTTTTAAAGAGTTTTTTTTTTATGGAAGTTTTGACTTAACTGCCACACTTACTAATTTTCACATATCATATGGCAGCTATGATAGTTTTCGGAGATTAGGAATTACAATGAACGGATTTAACTCGGAAGTATCTATCATCTGTTAAAGTAGTTTTGATTTCCTTTTTTAGGAAGTTTTGATTTAGCTGCCACACCTATTATTTGTTACATATGTTGTGGTAGGCATGGATAATTTATGGAAATAATGGATTATAATAAACTGAACTGAAATTATCCTTTTTAAGAAAAGATACGACTTCATTATTTAAGGAAGTTTTGATTAGAATTGATTAACGAATTTTCACATATTATGCGGCAGTTATGTAAATTTGCGGATATTAGGAATTACAATGAACTGATTTAACTCGGAAGTACCTATTATCATTTAAAGTAGGTTTTATTTCTTTTTTAGAGAGTTTTGACATAGCTGCCACAGCTATTATTTTTTATTAGGTACGGAAAATTTACGAAAATGATGGATCATAATAAACTGATTTGTTTCGGCTAAACCTCACTTTTTTAAGAGAAGATTTGACTTCATTGTCTATAGAAGTTTTGACTTAGCTGCCAAACTTACTAATTTTTACACATATTGTGGCAGCTATGTACAATTTGGGAAATTAGAAATTACAAGAAACTGATTTAGCCTGGCATTGTATGACGTTTGTTAAAGTAGTTTTAACTTTAATTATTGTTTTCCTTTATTTTTGGAAGTTTTAAGTTAGCTGCAACACCTGTCATTTTCCACATACCAAATTATAGGCATAGACCAATTACGGAATTATGGATAATAATTAACCTATTTAATCTCTTTTATACCTTACCTTAAAAAGAGAAGATTTCACTTCACTATTTAAAGAAGTTTTGATTTAGCTGCCACACTTATTATTTTCCACACATCTTGTGGTAGGTATGGGAAATTTTCGAAAATTAGGAATGTTATAAAAACTTCAGTTAACTCAGTTTTTCTGACAATTTTCAGAGGGTTTTGATGAATAGGAAGATTTAACGTACCTGCCACATCTATTACTTTTCCAATATCTTGTTGTGGATATGGATATTTTTCGGAAATGAAGGACTATTACAAACTGATTTAAGCTGAATTAACTCGACAGTGCCCAACATTTTTAAAGGAAGTTTGACTTAATTTTTAAAGAAATTTTGACTTGGCTTCTACACTTATTATTTCCCACATAACTTGTGGTGGGTATGGGAAATTTTCGAAAGTTAGGAATTTTATAATAACCTCAGTTAACTCGGTTGTGCCTTAAAATTTTTAGAGGGTCTTGATGAATCTTTTAAGGATTTAGACAAACTAGACTCGAACTCAGAGCACAGCTTTGCTCATTTTCAATAGGGAGCGAAACTTGCTCGCGAGCAGGATTACTCGAAGAGCGGGAGTATTTTACGGAGTCTACTCTTCACTCTTTTGTTTTTGATGGAGCACTCTCGAGTCACTGCTGTTTGAAAACTTATAGTGGGGGGAGAATTGCTTAAAATAGAGCAAGGGTTTACTTTAAGAGTGTAATTGAGTGGAAAAAATATTTTGTTTCCTGATATGTGTAATAGCGAACCGGTGTCTTGGGAAAGAGGAGGACGAGGGGTTGTGATCGTGCACTGAAAAAAATACAAATATATAGAAATTCAGCAACGGTATAACAAAAACTATAAGAGTGATCGGCAAGAGTAGAACCTATTCGAATTCGAAGAATTTGCTATCAGCTGGACACTAAATACCAAATTTGAAACCATTGTATTAAAAGATATGGCTAAAAACATCAACATATTAAGGGCCAGTTTCCACATCGTGTTAGAGTCATATGTAAAGTGATTTTTTCACATTTTGTAGTTGACATTTTTGTAGCAAACTTTTGAGCGCGCCAAACAATTTTTAACTTTAACTATAAAATGCTATATAATATACATGTATTATGTTTATATTACATTTATACTATAAATATATTAATATATACTTATTATAAAGCTTTTCCTCATATAAAAATTGTGTGAGGCGCCTTAAAGTATGTTATTGAAATGCTTAACATAAATGTACAAAATGTGGCTTTACATATGACTTTAACATTATGTGTACACTAGCCTTAAATATATGAAATTTCTATTATATGGAGACTATATCTAACGTGGATCTGTTTTACCAAATTCTTGTCAGAGGAAGTCCAAAGCGAACCCCTTTCTGTCTAATAGGTTGGTATTAACCAAAATCTTTTAAAGAAGAATAAACTAATAAACAACCTGGCTACAATCATCCGAATATCGTTAGGTACTATGCCAGATAGGTTGGTGTCTTCGTGGATCTATATACCCCATTTGTAATCTTATAAAAGTTCAGGCATTACAAAATTTTTAGGTCTAAATTTTTGAAAGTCTGATTTTTCTCAATATATGGCTTTTATATTCATTTTCGTTGTGATATAAGCCCTGTATAATGAGTACAGTCGATTTTGGGTGTTTAAAATACCTTTCCAGCGGAAGTAACTATAACATGATATTTGGAAAGTAAAAAATGCATAAAGTTGATCAAAGTTTTACAATATCGCCGATATAATGCTAGACCCTGAATATTGGTCCTAGACACATTATTCTACCAGAGGGCCAGTTATTTTGTATATTCCGATAGATAACTTCCACTTATACATTCTGTGGTTCAGGTAATGCCAAGATAAACCACTTCAAATCTATTTCCAAATCTTGAAAAATATCCTAAATCTCCTCAATTTAAAAAATGTCCTCTCACTCTCCACGAAAAAATCACCAATCAAAAAAAAAAAAAAGAATCTCTGATGACAAAACAAAAAAAGTTGTAACGAAATAAAAAGACAGGGCACAGAAATTCTTTTCTTAGATAAAAATTAATAATAATAATAAAATCTAATATACATTATTTAGAAAAGTTCTTAAATATCAGCATAATGAATCTACGGGAAGCTGGTCTTGTTTTATGGAAAGACGACGCGATGATTTCGCTTTCAGGCTGGTATTGCTGCTACTGTGATTTATGTTGGAGCCATTGTTGTTATTGTTGTTGTTGTGGGTGCTCGAACCATTTGTGGAATTGATTTTTTCATTAATACTTTGGAAGTTTGTGGTTATCGATGGCAGAATCGATGAACCGCCCACCGTAAACGAGGGCGTATTATTATTTAAAGGTTCCAATTCGGTGGCCAGTGCACCATTGGGTATGGAATTTGAGCGTGTGTGTAGGCGGCCGGAATCCAGGGACTCATCACTGGCCGGATCCATGTGATCCACTGAGGCAACGGAAGAAATGTGTTTCAGGAGGCCGGCAGATAGCGCGCGATCTGTAAGGGAAAATAATTGATATTATTCTTTTATAAAATTCAAATAAAAATAAAATTAGCCACTCACCCAACCCGGCTTTGTGATTTTTACTATACTCCTCCTTGAGATCATCCAACTCCTTGGACGAGCACAACGGCGTATCCACATCATATGTGTTGTTGAAGAGCGTATAATCGACTTCATATTCACCGGTTTCTTTGCGGAATGATACAACATTGACAAAACGATGACCCCACAAGATTTCCGAGGGTAAATAACTGCTGCGGGCCTGTGTTGTCATGCCGGTTGACTCAATAACGCCCTCTATTGCGAGAAAAATAAATTAGTTATGAACTTATGTGTGTACAGTACTTCAGTTGAACTTACCCAACATACAAACCACCTCAAACCGCTCTTTTAACATATCGGATGCCGATAACATATACAACGGACTATGCCTATCGATTTTATGCACAATTGTTGTGGGCCAAATGAACATGAGGCGATCTTCGCCACCATCAGCTCCCACTTTCAACTCTTGTTGATAGAATGGCAGGACTTCTCCTTCTTTTGTTACCTAGAAACGAAATTGGAAATGAATAATATTGTTATTTATGAAGTCAATAATGTGAGAATTTTGTTATTTTGGTATCACAGCGCACTTTTGAGGCATTACACTGTGCGACAAAATTAAATTTTTTAATTAATTAAAGAAAAATCCAAAACAGGGCATGTTAAATATATTTTGACTTGTGTTATGATTAATATGAATAAATGTTGCTACGTGCCAGGTGTGGACCATATCGACTTCTTCCTTCACTTTATATGAGATATGTGATAATTTTTAGAAAATGTTAAAAGATATAGTCTACCAAAGTATTCCATTCTTATACTTCATATAATATATAATGGGCAAATTACAAGAAAATCGAAAACTTATATCCAATTTTATGGGATATCATAAAGTTATGACAGATAAAAGTATTGAAAATTGTGACCCTTTTGGGGGTGAGGTACCAGAAGGGGTGCGCAGAAATATATTACCTTCTCAACAGATCTTGTGTGAGCAAAAATGTTTGGATGTGTGAAATTTGAAGAGAGTTGAATGTTTATTCGATTTTTTTTCCTTAGCGTTTTCTTTTTCAAAATATTGAACCCTACGTGGGGGAGGTTCCAGGAGAAATGGTCCGATCTCGACCGTCTTTATAACAGATCTTGTATTGATGGAAATATTGCAATGTGCCAAGTCTGAATGCAAATGTATGTTAATTTCGCGTCTTATGAGCTTCAGGGATATTTTAGCAAATTTTGAGCATTTGTGGGGGAGGTACCGAAAGGAGTGGACCGATATAAACCATCTTCACAACAGATCTTGTGTTTGTAGAAAAAAGTAGGATGTGTGAAATTTAAAGAGAACCTGATGCATATTTCGGATCTTATAAACGTTTTGGTTACTCAAAACTTTAACCCTTTGTGGGGGAAGTTCCAGAACGAATGGTCTGATCTCTATCGTCTTTATAACAGATCCTGTATTGATAGTAAAATGCAGATGTGCCAAGTCTAAATAGAATCGGATAATATTTTCGCATTTTGTGAGCTCAATATAAATTTAAATTTCGATCTTTTGTGGGGGAGGTACCAGAAGGAGTGGGCAGATATATTTAATTTGAACACCAGGTCTTGGATTTATAAAAATATTGCGATGTGTGAAATTTGAACACAATCGGATTCTTACATCACATTTTATAAGAGTTATAATTATTCAAAATTTTGAACCTTTGTGGGGGAGGTACTTGATGGAGGTGACCGATATTGTCCATTTTTGCACCTGACCTAGCACTGACGCAAATGTTTGTATTTGCAAAGTTGGAGCAAAATCTCTTTCTGTGCAGAAAATATATATTTTTTGAAAATATCGACCTTTTGTGGGGTAGGTACCAGAAGGAGTGGACCGATATTGCCCATCTTCAAGGTCGATCTAAGTTTGACAAAAATATTACGATGTGCCAAGTTTGGACCAAATCGGATACTCCCTTAGAAATTTATCGTGCGTACCAGCCAGACAGACGGACGGACGGATGGACGGACATCGCTAGATCGACTCCAAATGTCCTGAAACAGATCTGGTCCAATAAGACATATGGCCTAAAACGCACGTTTTGACCGTATCAAATGATATGTACCCTCTCTAGCCATATGGCTGAAGGTATAATTATTGGACCGGACCGAGTTTCACCAAATGGTAAAATTCGGTTTAATATAAAAATTCATGTGAATAGCACAAAAAATACCGAATATCGGAAAGTTAGCTTTCTATGGGGCTATGCGAAACCTCTTTAATACGTGGACATTTTTACATACATCCAGTGGGAATGTAGGAACAAAATTTTACGCATCTAGCTCGATCTCTTCGAAAGTTAGAGTTATTAACACAGACAGGTGGGCACCCATTTTTAAATCATTTTAGAATTTTACGCGAACAAAAAATATAAATACTGTGTTGGATCTCAAAAAAAAATTTTTGAAGAGTTACAAACGGAATGTCAAACTTAATATACCTACCCTAATAAACTCTCTATGTATAAAGAAGGGTAGTAAAATCAAGAGATATCATAACTTTATTGGGGAAGTTTCTATACCGGTTTCATGTTTGAAGGACTCTTTGAGGATTTTTGTTATTTTTTGGAGATAAAGAAGTCCTTGAGTTTTTATTTCATCTATTTCAGGCAGCACTTATGGACGACTTGAAGGGAGTCCTTATAGACAACCTAAACGGAATCTTTATAGGCAACCTGAGGGTAGTCCTAATAGGCGACCTGAAGGGAGTACTTATAGGTGATCTGAAGGGAGTTCTTATAGGCTACCTGAAGGAAGTCCTTATGGCGACCTAAAGGGAGCTCTTTGACGATATTCATTATTTTTTCCCTGGCAAAAAATCTTTAAATTTGTATATCAACTATTTCAATGTCAAATTAACTACATCATTGACCTTGTAAGCATTCAAATTCCGCAATTTAATTTCCCTTTAATTTTGCTAACTCACAGCATATTTATAATACAAACGGTCGGTAAAGATTGAATTGCATGACTAGTATTCTTTTTGTTTTTCTTCCTCTTCTTCTTATTCCATAATTTCCATGGCAAAACAAATATGTACATTTTCCTACTTTAAACTCGTAAATTCGCCAACCAGTGATGACTAATTCAATATCATATTACTTTTCTAAACATCTCTCTCGTATGCCGGACAAATTTCCGTATAATGCCATTACATAGTTTCCCCCTTTCGATTGCTTGCATATTGTTTTCATTCTTTCTTTCGTTCACTCTATCTATCTACTCACCTTCTTCCTAATGAGCTGCGCCCTTACATGGGCCTCGATAATGTGCGATTTGCGCATATCGCCCACACGAAACATTAAACATGGCACACCATCACGATGACATATCACAGCGTTGCGAGAGAACAGCAGCGTCTGGGCTCGCTTCTTTGGACGCGACAGCTTGGCAAAAACAATGCCCACCATAAATGCTTGGATAAATACACCCGTTATACACTGGAGACAAATGGTAAATATCGCCTCGGGACATTCTTCGGTTACGAACCGGTTGCCGTAACCGATTGTGTGTTGAGTTTCGATTGAATATAAAAATGCTGATATGAACGAACGCACCTCGGTCACACACATAGTGTGTGTCATATTTTGTATTAGTTCGGGCCGATTATCGCGATTATCGATCCACTCTAAATCGCCATGGGCATAGGCTATTGTCCACCAGATGAGACCGAAGAAGGCCCACGATATGAGAAAGCTGCAGGCGAAGACGAGCAGCGTCCATCGCCATTGGGCATCGACAAGGGTGGTGAAGATGTCCTGCAAAAAAGAGAAAATACAAAAAATGGCGTTGTTTAGAAAGTAACGAAATGTTGTTAGAGATATTAAAATAAATAAAAAAATGTTCGTTTAAACCTACGATCCTTGTCCTTTGCCAGAACTTATGTACATGTGTCGAAAATGTTAAAAATAACTTTAATTTGCATCTGTTCCAGAACGTACACAATTTTTATATAAATCCGAAAAACTGTTGATATGTCTACAATTTTAAAGTTATGTCTTATGGGGCTATATCCACATATTTTTTGAAAGGATTGATCTATTCGCTGAGAATTCGAAGTTTGAAATTGCAAATAATTTTGTAGGAAATTGATTCCTAGACCTTTAAGATACCGAAATCAAGAGGCTACTCCTCAATGATAACGAGAAATATCAAACTCTCATTTATCATCTAGAAAAAATCCTTCAAATAATTTTTGTAATTTCCTATATCCCGTTTAACATTTTTTTTTTTTGAATTTTAACAAATTTGATTCAGAATCTTAGTCCGAAATTTTCAAAAATTGTATAAGAAGAGGAATTTGTACCTCCTGCTTAGGTTATTTTGAGGTGAAAACTTTCGAATCGCCGATACACGTATCTTATACCCATTCTACTTAGGCCGTCTTTATCGATGGGCTGAAGGCAGTTTTAAGAGACTAGTTTAAAACCAGTCTCTCTAAACGAGCTTAAAACCAGTCTCTCTAAACGAGCTGAAGTGATACCTAATAGGAGACTGAACGGAATCTTTTATAGTCGAGCTTAGTCGGGAGAGTCCTTATAAGCGAGCTAAGGGAAGTCAAAATAGGCGAGCTCTGGGCAGAAGGCCATTATTATAGGCGACCTGAAGGTAGTCTACAAGTGACCTAATAGGAGTTCTTATAGGAGAGCAGAAGAATTCTTTCAGCTCTCCTATAATGATTCCCTTTAGGTCACCAGTATTTCTTTAAATACGAGCTGAAGGGAGTTCTTTTAGGCGATCCGAATGGAGTCCTTATAAGCGACCTGAAGGGAGTCTTTACAAGTGACCTGAAAGGGAGTTCTTATAGGAGAGCTGAACGGAGTTTTTACTGGTGACCTAAATGAAATCATAGGAAAGCTGAAGGGAGCCCTTATAAGCGACCTGAAGGGAGCCCTTATAGGCGACCTAAAGGGAGTCCTTATAGGCGACCTGAAGGGAGTCCTTATAGGCGACCTGATAGGAGCCCTTCACAGGCGACCCTAAGGGAGTCCTTATAGTCGACCTGAAGGGATTCTTAACAAATGACCTGAAGGGAGTTCTCATAGGAGAGCTGAAGCGAGTCTTTACAGGTGACCTAAAGGGAGTCATTATAAGGGAGCTGAAGGAAGTCTTTAAAAAAGGCAACCTGAAGAAGCCCTTATAAGCGAGCTGAAGAAGTTGCGCTTTAGGCAACTGAATGGAGTTCTCATATGCAGCTTGATGGAATCCCAATAGTATAGATGAAGGAATCCTTACGCACGACCTAAAGGGAGTCTTTAAAAGAGATTTGAAGAGAGTTCTTATAGGCGATCTAAGGAAACCCCCAATAACCCATTTAAGTTAGTTTTTATACACGAGTTAAAGGGAGTATTCATAGACGGTCAGAAAGGGATTCTACCAGATGACCTTAAGAAAATCGGACAGTAATTCAACATTTAATGACTCTTGAAAAGTAGTGGCCAATGTTCTCCGTGTTTGCATCTGATATAGTTCTGAAGTTTTGTTGAAGAAGAACCTCTTACAAAGACAAATATATTAGGAATTGGAAAATGTAAGAGAATCGGACATTGATTTTCCCTCTTTAAGGGAGTTATTATTTTGTCCTCACTGGGGAAGGTATTAGAAAGATTTTGCTAATATTTTTCATTCTCACACCATACCAAAGCCTATATCGGCTTCCCTTTGTCCTGTATGAGATTTTGTATGTGTTGAAATTTTGAAGAGGTACCCGAAAGATTGGATCGAAAGTGGTCGGCTAATGTTGTCCCTTTTCTCACCTGCCCTAAGTCTTATCAAAATATTTCTATGTACCAGGTTTTAATAATAATGGATACGTACTCCCGTCGCTCATTACATTATTTTCGTAAAATGTTGACTTTTTGTGGGGAAGTACCAGAAGGAGTGGTCCGATATTGGCCATCTCCGCACTCTAACCAAATTTGTTAGAAATATTATATGTAGTAAGTTTAGACCAAATCGGATAAATCTATAGATATCGTTTGATTTAATATCGACTCTTAAAATGGATATCGTCCAAGAGACATAGGGTCTAAAGCCGTTTTTTCGATGAAAACCATTCGGGCCTTATAAAATAATGTTGAGTTTTATTTGTAAACGATGATTTATTTTATTACTCCTATTAAAAACCAGTCAATATGACTTGGTTAATAAAGTTGTTGATATTCTTTTCTGAAATGAGAAAAAATCCTCCTATTGCTTAAAAATTACATTTAATACTATCTCAAAAATATTGAGAAAATTGTGTTGCTCTCTTATAATTTCAAACACCATATATACATTTCAGAACTAAAGTCATGGTAGGTAAAAGGAAAATTAATATTATTTATTTTTTATTTGAACTAAATACTCAGAATGCTCAGGTGCAGAAACGCCTTACTCAAACATGTGCAACAGTAAGATATTAGTCATATATTTTTCTCCTTCTGAGAATGAGGCAATTTACGTGCAGTAAATAATTTACTAACATTCTACCGAAATCTAATTTCGTTTAGTTAAGAACTTTTATGAATTCATTAAATAACTCCCACACACACACACCTTTTGCCAAAAGAGTCTCGAGTTGCATGCTGGGAGTTTGGATACATTGAGAAGCCCGAATTTATTTGGTTGAATGAAACATTTTCATATTACCTTTGGAGGCAGATATAAATAATTCTTACGTACAACGTATCATTTTCTATGTTCTATGGATATATGTCTACAAAATTATTTTAAGAGAATATTTTATAACTTTTAGGAGAAAGTAAGTCTGTATTGAGTTGAATTTAGAACGAATACTTATATTGACCTATGGATATGTTAAGTATTTTGCAATGAATTATTAAATTTATTTGATTAAATGGCAAGTTATTCCACAATCAATACAAGAGTTTTAAATCTTAGGCATTTAACCTAGAAACGGGTTTGATAAAATTAAGGGTAATTATGAAAGAAATATTTATATGTAAAATATACTTTTCGAATTAAATTAATATCGATGCGTATTTAAAAAATGTACAGGGTGAGACGAAAAAACTGCAACCAATTTCAAACTGCTGTCATTTTTAAGCCACTCGTCCGACAACTGTTAAAATTATTCCAGTGACAGCTCATTACATTGTTTACAAGCGTGCAAAAGCATTTTGGTGAGAATTTTCCAGAAAAAAGTTATTCGTTATGAAATTCAAGCGCCATGATGGTATTTCTTTATATTTGGCTGGAAAACCACAAGAGGCTATCGTTAGAGCAACCCAGCATTTAAATGTGAATAAATCGCTCGGTACCGTGATACTGGTAACGTAGCACGACGTCAAGGAAGTGGGCGGATGAAAACAGCAACATCAGCAGAAATGGTTCGAAAAGTAAAGAAGCGACTTGATCGAAACCCGCGTCGCAGTGGCCAAAAAATGGTCCTTGAGCTGAACATATCGCATTATTCCATTCCACAAATATTGAAAAATGAGCTCGGGGTAAACCCATTGAAATTCCAAAAAGTGCAAGAACTTACAACGCAACAGAAATAAAATAGATTCAAAAGAGCTAAAGAGTTGCTTCGCTTGGCCGAAAGTGGTGAAATGCCGAATTTGGTTTTCTCCGATGAGAAAACATTCGTCGTCCAGCTGCTTGTAAAAAAAATATCGTGTTTACGTGCCAAAGGGGTCATCTGAAAAATGTGGGAGGCATATCCAAAACTCAAGCGCCGGCCATGGTGATGGTGTGGGCCGCCATAACAGCCGGCGATCGTTCTCCGCATCATCGACCGTGGCATCAAAAGATTGGGTCAAATAAAAATTCGTGGAAAAATTTTTATTGATAGGGCAATAAATGCGACCTGTACTTTGTTTACAAAAATACATGGACGGAGAGACAGACGGGCGGACATGCATAAATCGACTCAGAATGTGATTCTATGCAGATCATCAAAAGGAACTATGCGTCTAACTCGCATCCTTCTCTATGTTACAAACAAATACACAAAGACATAATACCCTGACCACAGTGTGATGTAGGGTATAATAATAAATTTTCATTTGATGATTGAATACAGTTATAAGTTTATCCATGAAATCTATGTCCATTTTGAGAATATCCTCTGAAAAATGTTTCTGTTTCTATACGAATAATCAAATTTAGTAAGTTAAACCCTCGATCTTATTTTTAACGACTATTTGATCTAAAAATCAAATTCTCATAACATTTTCCAAACTAATTTACAAAAAAAAAAAATAGTAAAGCAGATGATTGCCCTGACATCTAATTATATATTCTAATTGAATTTCCTAGTCTTTTTCTCTACAAATCAATATGGTCCCAATACCTTTATGCCTGTTATTTCATTTCAATATTGAATTTAAAAGTTTTGTTTGTTTGTTTGTTTGAAAGCAATGAAGTGTTGCTTTTCTTCGTTTTCTTTTCACTTACCTGCAAATATCTTCGTCTCCGTTTGGCAACATTACCTTGTACCACATTGCAGTCACCATGTTTGAATATCACACGTTTTCGTATGCGTCGAGAACTAAAACGTGTCTGACGATACCTGCAAAAGGATAAACAGAAAGTATCATAAGCAAAATGAAATCAATAAGAAATTGTAATGTAAAGAAAATGGACTTAAAATACAAATGTCAATAAAATAAATTGAAAAAAATGAAAAAAAAAACAAATTATTTCAAAGGATACGGCTGTTTTGATTTGTTAAATACTCAAATGTTTCCCTGTTGCATCTTTCACTTTCGAAACATTAATTATATTCCATTATAAATATATTTATTTATTAAATAATTATATTAAATAAATTACAGCCTAAGCAAATTCATAAACTCCCATATAATATTAATACGCAATTTGTTTATTCCAAAATAATCGGATGTGTTTATTACTGGATCCTCTTACACATTATGAGGGTATTTATAAATTGCATTAAAACACCACCTCATGGTAAACCTGTTGAAAAGAACTCAACTTAAATCAATTTGTTTTTTACTTCCGATTTAGTTTCTGCTATTGTAATTAAATACTGCTGATTATGGCTTATTATCATGTTCTTCATCCGTGCTTATTGCGTTTTACTTTTAATTTTCAATTATTTTTCAAAATGTTTTACACGCTGTAGGTATTGGATTTCTTGTTGGCTGGCAATTATAATTTGCAATTCCTCAGGATTGTGACTGTGGCAAAGGTTTTGTTGAATAATATGCGAAATGGTAAAATTTCTGCTGGGTTGTCATAACAGTTTTTTTTTTTCGAATATTGGAATCAGAGTCGCTGGGAAATGAGATCGATTTCTAGGTTTAATACTGCGCAAATACTTCATGATGAAATATGTTTTATTTTAATTGGCAGTTATATATGTAAATATTCCTCATTTTGTATTTATCGGATGTATCGGATATTGTAAATATTTAAGTCTCTCACACCCGTAAAATTCACTCAACAACAATGATATTTGTTGCCAGCTGGGGTATCAAATATACAGCAAAGAAATACCTCTGCCAAATTTTATGGAGATCGGTTCAGATTTGGATATAGCAGCGATACATATCTTTATCCGATTTCTGCTCTTTGTGTAATATCAGCCCAAATTGGATGGATTTTGGTTAAAAGTGAAACGGATTTTTAGTGGAAATCGATTCAGAGTGGGAAATTCCTCCCATACATAAGTTCCTTTCGGATTCAAATTATAACTGCTCTAAAGCCATAATACGCATTCAAAACCAATCATAGTTGTATTTGTTGCGGGTAGTTCTAATAAATATGCGTAGTGGTGTAGGGTATCATGAAATCCGCCCGAACTACTTTTGACTTTTCTTTGCTGTGTTTTCGTCTGACAGTTGTTTATAACGCCTAAAAGTATGCTATAATAATTGAAAATATAATTAAAACAAGACAATTTTCATACCCTCCACTGTACATAGTATGAAGAGTATATTAAGTTCATCATTCCGTTTGTAACTCATCGAAATAATAATTTTAGACCCAAAAATGTACATTTATTCTTGATAAGCGTAAAATTCTAAGACGAGCCCTGTGAACGGTCGGACAGCCGTTCCGTCTGTTGTAATCACGCTAGAGTCATAACGAATAAAGATAGAAAGCTAAAATTTTGCACCGAGAATTGTTTATATAGGTCCGCGATATCAAATATTCCCCATATAACTGTACCACCCGATATTCGGTATTTTGATGATTTTAGCCATATTTTTCAATGGAATAGTCTGAAAATTAATACAAGGAGTTCACTCTGAGTACTTTACCCCCTGTTAGAGAATTGTCTATATAGGTCCGCGTTTTAGTATAGCACCCATATAACGCTACCCCGAAATATTCGGTATTTCCAGGATTTTCACGACATTATTCACCGGAATTGCGTCAAATTTCGTATTTGAAGTTCGTAATGGGTATTACAACCTATGACGGAAAATTGTTTATGGAGATCCACGTCTTAGTATAGCTCCCATACAACGGTACCTCCCTTTATTCAGTATTTGGATGATATTAGCGACATTATTCACCGGGATTGCGTCGAATTTCGTATTTAAATTTCGGAACCGTTGCTACAGCCTATGAAAAAATTTTACTCATCCCGCACCACGTCTTCGTATAACCCCCATTTAAAGGTTTTGAATTGTTTCGAATTTCGTATTTGAAGTTTGGAATCGTTACTAGAGCCTATGAAAAAAAAGTTACTCATCCAGAACCACGTCTTCGTATAGCCCCCATACAAAGGTTTTGAGCGGTATTTTTCGACTGAACGATATTTTTACTTGTTTGTGTTCCAGACGTTTTTGATTGTAGATCTAGTAAAAGAGAGAGAGAGAGAGAGAGAGAGCTTCTTTGCACAGAAAGTACGGAAGGCAGTGCTGCCGTTTGAAAAATTTTTACGTGCAAAATTTCCCCAAAAGTGGCAAAAATTAACATTTTGCCTAAAATTTTTACTAGCGTTTCGTGAGCGGGAACGGCTTTGGGGTAGAATTAGTTAAAAATAATACAATACAGTTCTATATTGCAGATTCTGTAACAACAATTTTATGTGACTCTAATATGATGTGCAAACTATCCTTAAGATCAAGCCCATTTCGAAAATCAGATTTGAGAAGACGCCTATGTACTGATCGAAGTCATTCCAAAAATCCAGATTAGTCTCTTATTATACTTGTGCTATAAATATAATCATCTAACGTTTCATTGTTTGTTTAAAATTTATGAGAAGCGCCTAAAAGTATGCTATAAATTGTAAAAATAAATGAGAAAGAATTTCAATATATGATTTTAAAATGATATGTAGCCATTAGGATCCATTCCTATTATGACAATAAGATCCGAGGAGACGCCTTTTTCCTTATCTAACACCATTCTATCTTTCCAAGAATTCCCTAATTTCCAATTAAAAAGGAAAAACTCAAGGCGACATCTCGACCCAATGACAAACCAACATTTAATTCATCCCCACTCAAGGTTGATCATTCCGTTTTCTTTTCCTGCATGTTTACTTAGTGGCACATTGGCAATTATGGTAATGATGTGTGTAGTACTTAAATTTTGCGCTCCGTGTTTTTTCATTCATTCATTCCGGTAGCCATTCATTGCTCGCATGACACCCAGGAAGAGAATGGCAACACACCTTAATATTTGCATTGTATCATCGACGTGCAATTGTTGCCAGGAATTCAATATTGAAGACAGCAATTAACAACATTCCTGTCAATTGTGTGTGTGTATACCGCAAAAACGAGGCATGGAAATGTTGGTGTCCTCTAGGCCACACACACACCAAATACCTGCCGCCTAAGGAGTAGAGCTCCACAATATGTCACCTCATTTAAGCCTTGCCGCTGGCTGTTATGGGGGTGTAAGGAATAGAAGAAAAAACGAACGACAACATCATGAACTGTTTAAATGTTTTGCACGCCATAGCTGGGTGCTGCTGTTGTGGGAAAACACTTGTTGCCATATGTATGACAATGTGTGTGTGTCTGTGTGTGCGTGTGACAGGTGAAATACAAGTCAGAATAATGTGAATAACATATTTTGCCGCATCCTCGAGGCTTTGTCGCTTGTTATGACTTTGAAATGTTTATGAAATTGTTGTAAATTGACAATGTAGGAAAATGTACAATTTTATTGCGAAAGTGTTATTAAATTCCTTACAAATAAGAGGATTTATGTGGGAACTTCATGTAGGAAAACATACTTAAGCTACACAGGATATTTCAATTGGATTGCGAATTTTTCGTAATTCACAAGAGGGTATGGTGTTAAGAGTTTAAAGGCTAGACTTAGAGTTTAATAAATTTTTATATTATCCAGCAAAATTCGGAGCTTTTTGAGCTGAATAACCCATTAAAATGGTAATGTAAACCGCAATCTGCTACATAAGTAGTAGCTTGAAAATGATGGGTTATTTGCTAAAATGCAAAGCGGAAAAAACATTTTTTTTCCGAATTCGGTGCCAATTTTCTTATAATTGCACTATTCAATAGTCAGTGGAGAATTCCAAGTAGATTTGATAATACAGGATTTGTAAATCCAAACTCCAAAATAGTTTCGGGTCATAGACCATACTTTTTATGGGCTTATACGAAGAGGCACTAATATTTTGAGACATATGTGCCAAATTTTTGTATATGGCTTTGGAAATTTATGGAGAGCCTTGGACTAGTTGAAGAGTCGTTGGGTTAAAAAATGGGCCAGGTAGGCCCCCTTTTTGGTATGGTCCATATATATATATATATATATATATATATATATATATATATATATATATATATATATATATATATATATATATATATATATATATATATATATATATATATATATATATATATATATATATATATATATATATATATATATATATATATATTTATATATATATATATATATATATTCTATTCAATTTCGCCAAATCTTGATATTTAGAGTTCTCATTATGTAGAAAGTCTACTTGCTACAAATTATTACAATTGGGCCACGGTTTGGTCTAGCCCTCATTTAAATGGACCCAATGGATCCACATACAATTTTTCTGGCCCAAAACTATTTTAACGTCTCCATATGTAAACTCTAGGAACCAACAGTGACCTTAATATAAAATTTCAGCTCTATCCCTTCAACCAATAGCAAATTTAATAACATTTAGTATGGATATGGAAACCATCTACATCTCTCCATCCTAGACACCAACAGTGATCCAAACTTAGTACCATTTAGTACTTTTTGAACAATTATAGTGCGCATTTGCAGAACCACATTCAGATGTCAACACCAGATTTCGTGATTCGACCTCTGTACATTAACTCAGTACCAAATTGTGTACCACAGAAACCAACAGTGACTTCATTATCAAATTTCCGGATTTCAGATCTGTTCCTTCACCAAATATTAAATTTAGCACTTTTCGTACAATTATAGTACACATTTCCAAGACCATTAAAAAACTCAAAACCAGATGCCAACAGAGACCTAAATATCAAGTTTAGGATACCAGTCCTATACGCTCACCCAATACCAAATTTAGTACCCTTTAGTACTTTTCGAACAACTATAGTACATATTTCCGAACCCAGCACTAAATTTCAAATACAAATACCATAAGTATTCTAAAAATCAAAATTCAGATTTTCTTCTCCCAATATCAAATATAAAGGGTGAGATGAAAAACTTGCAACCAACTTCAGACTGCTGTCATTTCCAAGCCACCCGTCTGACAGCTGTTAGAATTAACGGCCGAAAGTGGTGAACCGCCGAATTTGGTTTTCTCCGGTGAGAAAACATTCGTTGTGCAGCAGTTTGTAAACAAACAAAATTATCGTGTTTACTTGTCAAAGAGGTCAGCTGAAAATGTGCACCTTCGGTTGGCCACCTGAACTCAAGCGCGGCCATGGTGATGGTGTGGGCCGCAATAATAGCCGATGGTCGCTCTCCGCTCGTATTAATTGATCGTGGCATCAAAATAAATAGCGAAAATTATCGCGAAAATATTCGAGAGGGTGTATTAAAGCATTGACACGCAAACATTTTGGCCGCAGACCTTGGACATTCCAACAGGACTCAGGACCATCGTACTCAGCACGCTCCACCCAATAATGGTTACAAAATGAGGTTCCTCGCTTAATTTTCAGCGTACAATGGCCACCAAAATCTGCGGATATCAATCCGTTAGACTTTTGTGTCTGGAGTATTTTGGAAAACAAGTTTGACACCAAAAAATACCAAAGTGTCGATCACCTCAAGCAAGCGCTTCGCCGGTAATGGGCCAAAATACTGCAGACCAACATTCGGGCAGCAGTGTCTAACAAATTTAAACTTATTCTAAAATTTGCTGCTATTTTCGACATTTTTTGCTTTCATTCAATAAAATTAAAAAAAAAAAATATGTAAAAATTATGGCGTTTGACTTTGTTGCAGTATTTTTTTCTCACTCTGTATATCTACTTTATGGGGTCTACGAATATAATATACCCGCCATTTCAAGATGGAGGTTATAATAATATTGAAAAATATATTAGCTTGTTACGATCCTGACCTAAATGGATTTTTAACAATTAAAAAATCGACCAAAAAGACCTCTTTGGTGATTCACTTCATTGTTGGTCGACCAAAATAATCCTTGCCTTTTTAGGAATATGCAAGCATTCCAAGGAAACTGAATTTTTTCGGGTGTTGCATTGTGTTATAACTAGTCAAATTGGCTGCAGTTTGGTATTTTCAGTTCATAATGGCCATTAAATTTCAACATAAACCTATCTCATCAAATTTAATATAAACGGCATTGACTGATTTATACTAAAAATTAAATAAATACATTAAATTAAGAACAAAAATCTCTCTTTGAATACTTTACCAAAATAATGTCTGTACAATGAAATATGTAAAAATAATTAAAAATACAAAAGCGACTATTAGGAACATTATCACACGGACACACTCTCACAGAACAAAACAAAAAGAAATATACAAAATTAATCCAAAAAAGTCACATTAAACAAGTCAAAACGACAAACAAAGATCCTTTGATTTCTTTTCTTCTTCAGGGTTTGCAGGGTTGCGAATTTCTATCTTTCTTTCTCACAGATTTTATATCACATATCAATTTCAAATTTTACACATTATATCTTTTCAATACTCTCGTATGGTGTTATAATTTTTTGCGTATTTTAAAAGTAATTAACATTTTCTTGGTCGGCCTTATTTTTGTAGATTTTCTTGTGCGTGTTTTTGTTGGTGTGATTTTGGGTTCTTTTATAATTTTCTTTGGTGACTTTTTTCTATTATTTTTATTTATTTATTCGTATTATTGATTTTTGTGAGCTATCTCCCGACACAGAAACTCTTCTTTATTTTATGAAATACCCGGTTGAACTGTCAAAACCACAGTTTTGATTTTAACTCAGAACCATTCTTCTTTCCATTCTTTGATCGTCAAAAAGGCAGTATTTGCTCGACTTGTAGTTTTCACACAAACACATACGTACTTACTTGTTGGTGGTATTTACATATTTGCATGTGTCATCGAAAAAAAGAGGAACAACAACAATGCATACAGGCGCAAAAGATATAAGAAAATAACTCAATCTTAAGCCGTGGTTGTTTGAATACCCTACAATAAGTCGATAAGTCAAGAATGTAAATGACTTCATTCTACACTTTCATAACCAAAAAGACATAGTTAGGTCGACATTTTATCTGGATATATATCTAGATAAATGGTCCATATAATGACAAATATTTTAAACATTGTTAGAATTGGGTTCGACAAGCAAGTGGAAATCTCCCTTCAAAATTCTCAGTGTAAATACATGTGGTTTCATACCGCAACCACCATGGTCACAACCGATCTCGGATATAGATTTGTGTCTTGTGCTATGTTCCAATAGCTTTTTATACCCCCATCCATAGAATGGAGGGTATATTGAATTTGTCATTCCCTTTGCAACAACCCGAAATATTCGTCGGAGACTCCAAAAAGTACGCATATTCCTGATCAGAAAAAAAAATATAAGGCGAGTTAGCAATGTCCGTCTGGTTTATATTTTATGCAGGCTGATTGGTATTGAACACTGGCTATATTGGTCCACATTTTGACCTAGCCCCCATATTTTGAAGATTTCTGCACAATTTCACACAAAATTAGCTAAAACTTGACAATTGAGGTTCTCGAAAGGTCTGTTCTCTCCTTGCAAAATATGTTCGATTCAGGTTCACAAATTTGTAAAGCCCCCATATAACGTTACCTCTAGATTTCCCGTATTTTAAAGGTTTCTGGCCCAATTTTTAACCAAATTCCTATCCAAATGTCTGCTCTCTTCTTGCTTAAAACGTTCGGTTCAGGTATAGCCCGTAATATGGGGCTCCTCCAGATTTTCGGTATTTCGGTATCAAATTTCAGAACTTCTGCTCTACAAATTTCCACCAATACCTGGTTTAGTGCCATTTAGTACAATTATAGCACGAATATTCAAAACAATCTTATTTTCTCAATCCTTCATTTTGAACTTTACCAAGATTAGTAACATTTAGTACTATTATAGTAAATCTACACAGACATCTGCACTGACATCCATATCAAATTTCAGGATTCCAGATCTAATCCTTCACCCAATACCAAATTAGTACTATTTAGTATTTTTCATAATAATTATAGTACACATTTTCAAAACCACATTCATATCTCAATACCAGAGACCTCTATGTCAACTTTGAGGATTTCAGCCCTATCCCTTCACCCAATACTAAATTTAGTACTTTTTGTACAAAAGTAGGACGCATTTCCAAACCACCACCAATTTTCAAATACAGATACTATCAGTAATCTAAATCTCAGAATTTTAACTCTATCCGTAAACCTAGTTAGTAACATTTAGTACTTTTCGTATAATTTTAATACACATTACCAACAGGGACATTAATGTCAAATATGAGGATTCCAGCTCTATACTTTCACTCAATACCAAAAATATAGTACCATTCAGTGCTTTTCATATAATTAAAGTACACATTTCCGCAATCGCTTCCATATGTCCAGGCTACACATTAACAGTGACCTTAATGACAAATTTCAAAATTCCAGCTCCATAGGTTCATCACAATTCCAATTTGTACCGAAATTAAGTACCATATAGTACAGATAAGAAAAAATTTATAAAAACTTCCTACATATCCCAATCCTACACTCCAACAGTCATCTTAATTCCAAATTTCAGTATTCCAGTTCTATCGATTCACTTAAATTCAATTTGAACCAAATTAAGTACCATATAGTACAGATATGTACAATTTTTAAAAATTTACTACACAACCCAATCCTACACTCCAACAGTATTCGTAATTCCAAATTTCAGGATTCCAGCTCAATGGGTTCACCTAAATCTAAATTGTACCAAATTTATTACATTTTAGTACATATAAGTACATATCTACCTACACATACCAATCCTATACTCCGACGACAATCTTATTTTCAAATTTCAGGATTCTAACGCTACCGGTTCAAACAAAATTTAAATTGTATCAAAATAGTAGCACCATTTAGTACACATAATTACGTTTTTCCAAAACTACCTACATCTCTGTCGTACAATGTAATAGTAATCTATTTCTAAATTTTGGGATTCCAACACAACCGGTTCAACCCAAATTTAAATTGTTTCAAATTAGTACACACAGTACGTACACATAAGTACGATTTCCCAAAACAACTTACATATCTCACTCCTGCAATGCAATAGTAATCTCATTTCCAAATTTCAGGATTCCAATACTATTGATTCTCCCAAAATTTATATTGTACCAAATTTAGTGCCATTTAGTACCCATTTTCAAAACTACCTGCATACTTCAGTCCTAGAAGGCAATAGTTATCCTATTTCTAAATTTCAGGATTCCAACACTATTGGTTCACCCAAATCGTAATTGTACCAAATTTAGTACCATTTAGTACTTTTTGTGCACATAAATATAAGTTTCGAAAACTTCCTCCATATCCCAAACTACCACCTTATATAGACTCCACCCTTCAACCTCGATTCCAATTCCAAATTTTTAGCTCTAACCGTTCACAAAATACGAAATGGTACCAAATGTAGTACATTTTAGTATTTTTGGTACACGTATGGTGCGAATTATCAAAAAATCTATGGGACAAACCCCTTTGGTGGCCCTCATTCTAAGTTCAGAGTTCTAAAAAGTTCCTCAAATGCAAAGGGTACCATATTTAGTACCTTTCAAAACTTTTCGTACCATTCTAGTACGAATTTCCAAGAACCCAGCCTTATTTGAACCCTTCCGACCAAGAGTGACCCTCACCCGGTCAGTCAGTCAATTACATTACTCTCTTATTAATATAGATATCCTAAAAAATGATCGACTTTTCTACCTATGTAGGGCATCACAAATTCGACGAACTCTAATACATTTGTTTCACTTATGATCGCACATATTTCAATTCATTTTGAGTTAAACTCAGGCCCAGCAGTTTGAGTCGAATAAATATTCCATTACATGCACTACAGACATAATTCTCGTTCTTCTTATCGCATAATTCTGCCGTTTCAGTTTGGTTTTATTCCCTATGCGGCGGGGTTCTCTGCATATTTTTTTTAAACAGAAATGTTTCCCTATTTCAATTTATTTTTTGCCTATTCGATTTTAATCACTATTCTCCCCTCTCTCGCTCTCGTTACTGGCAGTAGGTGTTTGTTGTATTTTCAGATTTTCTTTGTTGATATTTTGGATTTATTTTCAATGTTTTTGTTTTTATAATGAAATTCTGAATTTCTAGTTATTACTTGATTTTTCGCTTTGTTTTGACATTCTTAAAGTTTTTTTTTCGGTTTTGTTTTGGTGTTGTTGTTTTTGAAGTTTTCCCATTGTGTTTATTCTGTGCGGTGCTGTTTTGCTGATAACGCATCGAGCTCATCACATCCATCGCACCAGTTTGAAGGCGTTGAATTTCATTGTCTCTTCTTTTTTTTGAATTCCCCCTCACATTCGTTTCGACTTTTGCTGGAATTCATCAGAACAGAAGCACATTGTAATTAATATCAACAATTAATGTTGTGATTTTGTTGTAGTTTTTGTTTTTATATTTGTTGTATTTTCAATGAATATCGCTTTACTGTAGCCATAAATAGGAGGCATTGTTTTAATTTAAACACCACATTGTTGTTGGTATTACCTGACAATAAAAAATACAAAGCCATGCTTTATTGTTTCGATCGTTTCATTTGTTTAGCCGATGATGATAGGTAAGGATAAACACTTTGAAGTGATTCGGAACAAGAAAGTAAATTCCATAGACATTTCTGAAGCGAGAGGGCAATTCCACTAGGTTCAAATCTCATGTTAAGTAAATATCATCAGACGACTGGAAGCGCAAAGACCCGGTGTAAACTTACCTAGCGCTGTAGGTATGGCAATGTAGACGAACTACCTTCTACATTACTTATAGTTTGAAATTTTAAAGTAAAATATGTTACTTATTACCTAGTAAGGAGTAATTTCGGCAAGGAGTGTACGAAATCAAATATAAACTCGATGGTTATGATTTCGCGACATGGTGTCGGCAAACGAGGGTTTTCTACCTTCATTCGAAGGAAGATTAATTTCCACAGCCATCGACACAGAATGTTATGCTGATTATATGTATACAACTCGGGCGAGGTGGTCTATATGATACCCTACACCACTAGGCGTATTTAGTAGAGCTGCCGTAACAAAAAAGTTTATATTAGGGATGTATGCGAAGTAGATCATACCAACTATGAACCAAATAACATTGTTGTATAGTGCAAATATTTGTGATAAAATACCATTACATATTTGGTTTTATTATTAAACGCTCTTCCCGGGGCGACTTTTTAATGATGGTGGCTTGTATTGTTATCATCGCCAGGGTGACATTTAACACGTGATTTAGCGGGCGATTAAGAATGAATTTATGCTAGATATGACTTCGATAAGGGTTATATTAAAAAGAAGTTAAAAAGGTAAGTCCGACAGGGCCTCCATCCACTATTTCGAAGGAAATTGAAAAATTAAAAAAAAAAAAATTGAAAAATTAAAAAATATGAAAATACGGAGTATCGGGAGGTACCGTCATATGGAGGCTATTCGAAGACGTGGATCTGTACAGACAATTTTCTGTCCTAGGTTGTAGTACCCATTAGAATCTTCCAGTAAGAAAATTTGAAACAATTCCGGTGCATAATGTTCATTATCAAAAAACCGAATATAGGGAGATATCGTTATATGGGGGCTACACGAAAACTTGGACCTGCATACAAAAAATTTTGTCATAGGCAGTAGTATCCATTAGGATCTTCCAGTACGAAATTTGAAAAAATTCCGAATATCGGGAGGTGCCGTTATATAGGGGCTATAGGAAAACGTGAACCGACATGGCCCATTTACGAACTTAACCTGCCTACTGGAAAACTATGCATGTATGCAAAATTTTAGTCTTCTATTTCAATTCGTTCGAAAGATAGCATGATTACAACAGACAGACGGACAGACGGCCACCGCTAGATCGTCTTAGAATTTTACGCTGATGCAGAATATATATACTTTGTAGGGTATATTATGAACATTTCGAGGAGTTACAAACGGAATGACAAGGTTAATATACCTTCCATGGGTAAAGTAAAGTTTGGTTGAATAAGAAAAAATCTATTCAATTGGAGCAATAACCGTAAAATTGGATAAAGATGTATATCGAAGCTATAAAACAATTTGAACCGATGAGATGAAAAAATTGCAACCAACTTCAGGCTGCTGTAATTAATAATCCACTCGTCCGACATCTGTTAAAATTATTTCAGTGACAGCTCATTACATTGTTTAAAAGCGTACAAAAGCATTTTGGTGAGAATTTTCCAGAAAAAAAGTTATACGTGATGGAATTCAAGCGTGATAGTGTGATTTCTTTATATTTGGCTGGAAAACCACAAGTGGCTATCGTTGGAGCCCTCAAGCATTTAAAAGTGAATAAATCTTTTGTATCTCGTACCATCGCTGGTTACCGTGATACTGGTAGCTTAGCCCGACGTCAAGGAAGTGGACGGAAGAAAGCAGCAAAATCAGCAGAAATGGTTCGAAAAGTAAAGAAGCGAATTGATCGAAACCCACGTCGCAGTGGCCGAAAAATGGATCGTGAGCTGAACTTATCGCAATATTCCATTCGGCAAATATTGCAAAATGTGCTGGGGGTAAAGCCATTAAAATTCCAAAAAGTGGAAGAAATTACACCGCATCAGAAAGAAAATAGACTCAAAAGAGCTAAATAGTTGTTTCGCTTGACCGAAAGTGCTGAACTGCCGAATTTGGTTTTCTCCGATGAGAAAACATTCGTTGTCCAGCAGTTTGTAAACAATCAAAATGATTGTGTTTACTTGCCAAAGAGGTCAGCTGAAAATGTGCAGCTTCGGTTGGCCACCGGAACTTAAGCGCCGGCCATGGTGATAGTGTGGGCCGCCATAACAGCCGATGGTCGCTCTCCGCTCGTATTAATCGTCCATGGCATCAGAATAAATGCCGAATATTGTCGCAAAAACATTCTGGAGGGTGTACTAAAGCCTTGGACACGCAAGTATTTTGGCCGCAGACCTTGGACATTCCAACAGGACTCAGCACCATCGCACTCAGCACGCGCCACCCAAGAATGGTTACAAAATGAGGTTCCTCGCTTCATTTCCAGCGCACAATGGCCACCAAAATCTCCGGATACCAATCCCTTGGACTATTGTGTCTGGAATATTTTGGAAAGCAAGGTTGGCACTAAAAATACCAAAGTGTCGATCAACTCAAACAAGCACTTCGCCGGGAATCGGCCAAAATACAGCAGAGTAGCATTCGGAGAGCGTGTGACGGTTTCATTGACCGTTTGAAGGTCATAATTCGTGCTAAGGGTGATCAATTCGAACAAATCTAAACTTATTCTAAAATTTGATATTTCCTACATTGCATTCAATAAAATTAAAAAAAAAAAACTAGTTAGGAAAGCTCAAAAGACGGGCGGGACGGACTATATGATACCCTACACCACTATGCATATTTAGTAGAGCTCTCGTAAAAGAACGGTTTATATTGGGCATTTCTGAGCTCTATTCCGAAAGTTGGGGATTTAAACACCAAATTGGATGAAACATATGTATGGATCTAGAGCTATATCTGAACCGATTTTCACCAAGTTTTAAATCTTAACTTCTAAAATGAATTCGCTTTGAAGTGCAACTTTGGTGAACGAAAATATATGGGGAAGCTATATCCAAATCTGATCCGATCTTGATAAAATTTGAATCATGCATTGCAAGGCTGAATCTTATATCTGGTACTAAATATCATTTTTATGGGGAGTATATTACGAATGTAAGGGACTTAAACACCATCAGATGAAACATATATATGGGAGCTATATTAACTTCTTGAATGAATTCGCTTGGAGGTGCAACATTTCACTCACTTTGGGCTGAAATTAGCCATTTGGTGCACAAAAAAACTAAAATCGGACGAAGATTTATAGGGGAACTATATCCAAATCTGAACCGATCTTGATAAAATTTCGGTCGGTTGTAGCAAAATTCACACTATTTGAACTGATATTAGCCATTTGCGGCACAAGAAGCCTAAAATCGGACGAAAATATATATGGTAGCTATATCTAAATTTGGATCGATTTTCACCAATTTCAATAGGGTTCGTTCTTGAGCCAAACAAATGTTATTTAGAAAATTTCATCCCAATCGAATAACAAATGCTACCTGCATTTTGTTTACAAAAATACATGGACAGACGGACGGACTATGGGTCGGTCTATCTCAGTTTTTTATCTCAAATTTTTATCTTAAATCGAACTTTTACTTTTTATAAAAAACGTTGCAAGAATGTGATCAAGGTGACACATCACGAAATAGAAAAATTCCCAAATCATCATTCGAAAACAGCAATTCCTCAAAAACGTGAAATTACCTAAATGCTGAAATAAATCTGATCACACACTTAACGAAAGAAAAATAATCTTGTTATCTTGGCGTGGTAGTATTTTCTGCTTTATCTAATTTCCAAAAAATCCGTTTACTTTCTATTTGCTTTGTCTACCACAACAAAGAACTAAAACGGCTGGCTAAACAACGCTAAAAGAGATTGAAAATACCCATAATTATTTTATTCTCATAAATTCCCCTTTATTTACCGTGATGTCGTGATTTCTGTGTTTATTTTATCAGCTGAGAATAATCGCCGAATGGCATTGTTTATCATATTTAAAATAAATGTACTTTTAAAAACATTTTTTTTTTCGAATTGGAAACGGTACGGTACGTAGATATTTAGGTAGTCGTCAGTCAGTGAACCGTTTTATTATTTCATATTTTATTTGTATCGAAATGTATTCGTGCGTAAATTGACGTCAAAATATTGTGTTTTTATATTTTCCACAATTTGAAATTTTTATTTACCCTGAAATGAGAATGTATTTATAATAAAAATCCAGTGGACAGGATATTTAACCGTTCAATACACTTTTTTGTGTCTGGCAATTAAATGATTAGGTTCCTATATAAATTATTTGGCAAAGAAGAAATATTGAGATGACCTACAACACTATATGTATGGATAAATGGGATGTAAAGAATCGTTGGCGCCATTTTTAATTATGGTAATTAAATGTAATAGAAGTTTAATAACAGAGAGGCGGAGCTAGGGGCTAAAAATATAATGTTTATTTATATTGCATAGTTTTAATTTATCTTTGAAATTGTGTAGATACATCTGTCGCCAAATTATATAAATAACTTATTTATTTCAATCTCTCTCTCTCTCTCTCTCTAATCTCTCTCTCTCTCTCTCTCCACAATGGCTTTTTAAAACCTAATCAATTTTTAATGTCATTTAATTGTTTGATCGTGATTGCTGTTATATTCTCATGTTCTTTTTTTCCATTTAATTTCACATATATTTTCAATTTCCTATTTTCGGTCTGCCACCTCCCCTTTTCCCCACACAACGTTCCATAATCTGAAACAAACAACAACTTGTCTGCTTGGCGTGTTAAAAATCTCAAAATCCAATAGTAAACTAATTAAAATCAATTTTGACACGATAAATAAACAGCAAAAACCGGAGGTAGTCAGAACCTAAGCTTTAAAATAAACATTTTTAAAATGTTTTCAACATGTTTACTCTTATATTAATGCTATCAAATTATTAATATTATTGTATAAACTAATGAATTGTTGTTAAAAAATAATTATCTGGAAAAAACATTAACACGAAAGCCAACTGAAAATATTGTGATGAATGATTTTAGTGTGGACAGAAGATGCCTCAGAGGGGGGTTTTTATACCCTCAGCCATTTGGCTAGAGAGGGTATACAGGGTGAGATGAAAAACTGAAACCACCTTCAGACTACTGTCATTTCTAAGCCACTCGTCCGACAGCTGTTAAAATTATTCCAGTGGCAGTTCATTATATAGTTTACAAGCGTACAAAAGTATTTTAGTGAGAATTTCTCAGAAAAAAATTATTCGTGATGGAATTCAAGCGTGATAGTGTGATTTCTTTATATTTGGCTGGAAAACTACAAGTGACTATCGTTAGAGCACTCCAGCATTTTAATATGAATAAATGTCCGCCATAACAGCCGATGGTCACTCTCTGGTCGTATTAATCAACCGTGGCATCAGAATATATGCCGAATATTATCACGAAGGTTCCTCGCTTCATTTCCAGCGCACAATGGCCACCAATTGGTACCGATTGGTATCTCCGGATACCAATCCGTTGGACTATTGTGTCTGAAGTGTTATGGAAAGTGAGGTTGACACTAAAAAATACCCAAGTGTCAAATATCTCAAGCAAGCGCTTCGCCGGGAATGGGCCAAAATACCGCTGAGCAACATTCGGTCAGCGTGTGACGGTTTCATTGGCCGTTTGAAGGCCATAATTCGTGCCAAAGTGACCAATTCGAACAAATCTAAACTTATTCTAAACTTTAATGCTATTTCCGACATTTTTTGCTTTCATTCAATAAAATTAAAAAAAATAAGAATTATGGCGTTTGACTTTGTTGCAGTTTTTTTTATCTCATCCCGTAAAACTTCGATTTTTCCTGAAATTTTGCACATGCCAATATTTTTATCTGTATTAGATGAAGTGGAATATTTCTCATCGCTATATCTGGTACCTCATGCACATTTCCACATTTTCCAAAAACATAAGTGCGCATTTTTAAAACTTCCAATATCCCTTAGTCCTACAATGCAAAGTAATTTTATTTCCAAATTTCCGAATTCCAGCTCCAACGGTTCACCCAAATCGAAATTGTGCCAAAATTAGTACCATTTAGTACTTTTCGTGCACACAGGTACAAATGTTGATTTTAGATTTTTTCTATATTCAACTTATAGACTCCACCAGTAATATTCATTTCAAATTTCAGGATTCCAGCTCCATTCGTTCCTCCAAATTCAAAATGTACTAAATTTAGTACCGTTTAGTACTTTTCGTATACACACTTCCAAAACTACTTCCTTATAGCGACTCTACTGCTGAACCTTGATTCCCGTTCCAAATTTCAAGTTTTTAGCTCTAAACGTTCACCTGATACGAAATGGTTCCAAATATAGTACATTTCGTACACTTACAGGGTGAGATAAAAAACTTCAACAAAGTCAAAAGCCACAATTTTTACATTTTTAACATATTTATGGCCTTCAAACGGCCAATCAAACCGTCACATGCTGCCCGAATGTTGCTCTGCGGTATTTTGGCCCATTCCCGGCGAAGCGCTTGCTTGAGGTGATCGACGTTAGTGCCAACGTTGCTTTCCAAAATACTCCAGACACAATAGTCCAACGGATTGGTATCAGGAGATTTTGGTGACCATAGTGCGCTGGAAAGGAAGCGAGGAACCTCATTTTGTAACCATTCTTGGATGGCGCGTGCTGAGTGCGGCATCTACATGGTGCTGAGTGCTGTTGGAATGTCCAACGGCTGCGGTCAAAATGTTTGCGTGCCCAAGGCTTTAATACACCTTCCAGAATATTTTCGCGATAATATTCAGCATTTATTCTGATGCCACTGTCGATAAATACGAGCGGAGAGCGACCGTCGGCTGCTATGGCGGTCCACACCATCACCATGACTGGAGCTTGAATTCTGGTGGCCAACCGAAGGTGCACATTTTCATCTGACCTCTTTGCCAAGTAAAGACAAGGAATGTTTTCGGCAGTTCAACTTTTAGCTCTTTTGAGTCTAGTTTCTTTCTGTTGCGGTGTAAGTTCTTGCACTTTTTGGAATATCAATGGCTTTACCCCGAGATCATTTTTCAATATTTGCCGAATGGAGTATTGTGATATGTTCAGCTCACGAACCATTTTTCGGCCACTGCGACGCTGGTTCCGATCAAGTCGCTTTTTTACTTTTCGAACCATTTCCTTGACGTCGGGCTACGCTACCAGTATCACGGTAACGAGCGATGGTACGAGACAATAAAGATTTATTCAAATTTAAATGCTGGAGTGCAGCCAAATATAAAGAAATCACACTATCACGCTTTAATTCCATCACGAATGACTTTTTTCTGAAAAATTCTCATTAAAATGCTTTTGTACGCTTGTAAACAATATAATGAGGTGTCATTGGAATAATTTTTACAACTGTCGGATTCTTAGAAATGACAACAGTTTGAAGTTTGTTGCAGTTTTTTTTATCTCACCCTGTATAGTTCGAATTTCCAAAAACCCTTTGGTATACCCCTCATACAATACATTGTTAATATAGATTTATTTACAAGTATTCCCTCGCTGATGGGAAAGATTTATGTTGAATTTTCTTTCACAAAAAAACTTTCCGTGTCCGACTTCCGACATAGTCGTTTTTATTAGACTAAAGTATAAATTTTGTGTGGGCTTTTGAATTATTAGATAAATTTTAAAATTTAAAGAAATATTGCTTCTTCCGACATTGCCACCTTCACTCCCCCCCAAACCAAACACATACCTTACGCCCGTATCAGTGTAAGACGTATGGCGTATGACGACATTACTTAAGATGCGTATTAAGTGGTTTTAATTTAGTTTATCCATGTTTTTTCTATAATTTCATTTTTTTTTAATAATTTAATTGAGTCGTAAAAAACAACAGCGCCAGTAACAAAAAACACATCAAGAGGTAGCATTTCGGAAAAAAATATACGAAAAGACGTGCGTGTGTCATTCATTGGATTACATGAGGATTACGACAACGTCTCTCAATGACACAAATTCGTTTCTTCGGATTCGTAAATGACAAAGACAATGAAGAAGAACAACTCAAAATAAGACGTGTAGATGTGGGAGGGAGGGGCAAGCGATGAAATTTGAATGCGATTCTAATTCTCAAAGTAGAAAAATCTTTTAATTTTGTTGTCGTTGTTGTTTTTTTCGCTTGCTTTGTTTTAATTATTTAATTAGATGGCAACATGCTTTGGATGTTACAAAGTCAAGGTAAGGAGAGGAGATTGGGAGGGGCCATATGTCAAAATTACTTTAAATTGAGCCATGGAATAAACAACCGAGATTGTCGAATACCTTAGTAATTCATCACGCCAACTTTGCTCGCTGGAATGAGTGGCACGAAATACCAGCATTGATAGCCGGCTGAGGCTGCGTTTGATCTCGGGCATTTTTGTTGTTTCTTTTATTTTCGTCTTTGCTGGCGTTTTGTGGATGCTGTAGCTCACATGCAATCGAAACGTTTTGTTTTGGTTTACTTCCTTTTCTTGTTGTTGTTGTTGTCGAAAGAACTCTGAAGGTTATGCTGTTATGAATAATAAAAACGAACTTTTCTTTCATGGCAATGGCGCAAATAACTGCCCAATGCCTTAATTTTTACACTTTACACCACAGCATAATGTCACCGTCTTATGTAATAACTTCGTATTGGACATTTTTATGAATTCGTTACAATATTTCTTTTGAGTTATGAACATTGCTTTGTTGTAACACAGAATTGCTATTTATTTTCTCTTTTTCAAATTCAATGGCAAAAATTCGAAAAACTTTGAATTTTTCTTTTGCGAAAATTTTGTTTTTTTTGTCGTAACGACGATGTTGCCGTTTGCAATAGTTTATGCCAACTACTGGGGCTGAGCATCGTTTTTCGAAATTTAATTTTGAAATTGTTTTGTGTTTCGTTTTTGTTGTTGTCGTTGTTGCGGGTTGTCGTTTTGTAATTTTCTACGTTTGTCAATTTTTCACTTTCTTTAGAACAATGCTGTCTTCGGTTGTCGATTGCAATTATATTTAGTTGTTGTAGTCGTTGTTGTCATTGTTTCTAATTTCAAAAGCTTAGAAAATTAGACATTTTTCTAGTAATTAAAGCGTGCGAGCTAGCAAGCATTGTTGAGATAGGTCAAAGTGTAATGTGTTCGAAGTGACCAGTGTGGTGGGAATTTAACCGGTATTAGCGGGTTATACTCGATGGGAATGGAATTGATAGGAATGACAACGTGTTGGAAGTTTTTGTGACATTTTAAAGAATAGATATATGATACCCTACACCACTATGCATATTAAGTAGAGATCCCGTAGGAAGATTTATTTGAAGTAGATCATACCACCTATCAACACTTGGTTTTAAAGCAGCTATAGTCATAGGTTTCACTAAATTTGGCGGAGACATTTTAAATTTTTATACCAAATAACACTGCTAGAGACATGATATAACTTTGCGAACGAACACGTACGTCCCGAAATTCACTCGATTTGGGCTGATATTAGCCATTATTTGCACTATAAACCTGAAATCGGTTGAAGATATATATGGGAGCTATATCCAAATCTTAGCCAATCTCAATAGAATTTGGCAAAGGTATCTCCGAGATCTATAGGATATCTGGTACCAATTATCATTATTGTCGAATGCATATTACGAATGTGGGGGACTTAAACACCAAATCGGATGAAACATATATAAGGGAAACATATACTGGGACTTAGACTGAATTCGGTCGGATGTGCGAAAATGCAGGTCATTTGGACTGATATTGGCCATTTGGTGTACAATCAACCGGAAATCGGTTGAAGATATATGGGAGCTATATCTAAATCTGATCCAATTTTCACCAATTTTAATAGGGTTTGTCTTTGGGCCAAAGAAATATTGTTTCGAAAATTTCAACCCAATCGGATAATAAATGCGACCTGCATTTTGTTAACAAGACGGACTGACGTGCATACCACGACCCAGAAAGTGATTCTATGAAGATTCATGTTACAAACAAATGCATAAAGACATAATACCTTACTACAATGTGTAGGGTATAAATAGAATCCTTTAAAAATTCTGTTAAAATATTAATAATCCTGTTTTCGGTATTTTTATATGGGGACTATACGAAAACCTGGACATAGAAAATTTTCCTTCCCATTGGGAACCTCAAATCCGAAATTTGAAACAATTCCGGTGAATAATTTCACTACCGTCATATGGGAGATATGCGAAAACCTGGACCTGCATTGCCAGTTTTCCGTCACAAGCTGTAGTATCCATCACACACTATCGTTACGAAATTTGAAACAGTTCCGGTGAACAATTTCGCTAAAATCATCAAAATACAGAATATAGGGAGGCACATTTATATCCAGGCTACATCTACAGGGTGAGATGAAAAAACTGCAACCAAGTTCAGACTGCTGTCATTTCTAAGCCACTCGTCCGATAGCTGTTAAAATTATTCTAGTGTCAGCTCATTATATAGTTTACAAGCGTAAAAAGCATTTTGGTGAGAATTTTCCAGAAAAAAAATTAATCGTGATGGAATTCAAGCGTGATAGTGTGATTTCTTTATATTTGGCTAGAAAACCACAAGTGGCTATCGTTAGAGCACTCTAGCATTTAAATGTGAATAAATCTTTTGTGTCTCGTACCATCGCTCGTTACCGTAATACTGGTAGTGTAGCCCGACGTCAAGGAAGTGGAGGGAAGTAAACAGCAACATCAACAGAAATGATTCGAAAAGTAAAGAAGCGACTTGATCGAAACCCGCATCGCAGTGGCCGAAAAATGACTCGTGAGCTGAACATATCGCAATATTTAATTCGGCAAATATTGAAAAATGAGCATTGAAATTCCAAAAAGTGCAAGAACTTACACCACAACAGAAAGAAAATTGACTCAAAAGATCTAAAGAGTTCCTTCACTTGGCCGAAAGTGGTGAACTATTGAATTTGGTTTTCTCCGATGAGAAAACATTCGTTGTCCAGCAGTTTGCAAACAAACAAAATGGTCGTGTTAACTTGCCAAAGAGGTCAGCTGAAAATTTGCACCTTTGGTTGGCCACCAGAACTCAAGCGCCGGTGATGGTGATGGTGTGGCCTGCCATAACAGCCGATTGTCGCTCTCCGCTCATATTAATCGATCGTGGCATCAGAATAAATGCCGAATATTATTGCGAAAATATTCTGGAAGGTGTATTAAAGCCTTGGGTTCGCAAACATTTTGGCCGCAGACCTTAGACATACCAACAGGACTCCGCACCATCACACCCAGCACGCGCCACCCAAGAATGGTTACAAAATGAGGTTCCTCGCTTCATTTCCAGCGCAAAATGGTCACAAAAATCTCCGGATACCAATCCGTTGGACTATTGTGTCTGGAGTAATTTGGAACGCAAGGTTGGCACTAAAAAATACCAAAGTGTCGATCACCTCAAGGAAGCGCTTCACCGGGAATGGGCCAAAATACCGCAGAGCAACATTCGGGCAACGTGTGACGGTTTCATTGGCCGTTTGAAGGCCATAATCCGTACCAAAGGTAGCCAATTCGAAAAAATCTAAACTCGTTCTTAAATTTGATGCTATTTCCGACATTTTCAAGTCTTGCACATGAAACACATATTTGAGTAAAATTGTACTAACCTACTTCAAGGGCCAAAAACTTTAACCTACCTTTTACAAACACCAAAATACTATTTCGTTTGCAATTCAGTTGAATCCTCGATCTACATTTAATATTTTTAAAGATTTATTCAACCGGTGGCTTTCTTGCGTATTGAACCTATTTTACAACATCAATATAAAAAACAGTTTATTCGGTTAGAAATTGTGGCTAAAACGTTAAAAACACAACAATCAGAAGGTATTATTGTGTGGAAACGTTGGCCAATACATCTCACTTTGAATATCCTGAACATAATACAAACTCTATAGCCGAATTTCGAAACTATATGTTTAATAATGTGGTATCTTCTTTGATTTCCATATCGGCATCGAATCTATTAATCAACCTAGAATTTCATGGGATCTCAGACAAATAATTTGAGTTGATTTCAATGGGGAAACACATTTAATATACTTCCCTTATTTGTATAAAAATATCATTCATATAATTTTTATGCAAATCGAAAAGTCGAAATAGATCCATGGCATCTTGAAATTTAGCGTCTTCGCTGGGTAAGAATTATATTCCTGGAATTCCGTTAGAGAAGTATATCTAATACATTTAATACGTTACTCCTCATGAAATACGTGCATAAGTACGACAGGGTCAATTTTTTATGCACCCGATGGAACTTACGTTTTTTTCCTTTTGCAAATTTGGATGGAAATTTGTGTTAAGGGCATTGGATTTAAAGGTGTTCTTTCGATGAGGCCCATTTTTAACAATTTTAAATATAGTGAGTATAGCCTGTGTGAGGATAAACTGAATATAATAATTATCAGCATATGTATTTGAGATTCTCCTGATTTCAAATTCGTATACAATAATCATGAGGCTCACAACATGCAAATATCAAAATTATTTTCCTTGCTTTGCAGTTTTCATTATGATTTTGGTTCTATTTTAATTTCCATTTAATGGCCTTTGCACATATTTTGCTTTGCTTTGATATGCCACAAGAACTCTTCTAAAAATATACATATCTTTGAACATATTTACGAATGCATGTGTATTTATGACATTTGCATATCATTTATTATTATTGCATGCTGTGACTTTTGCATTGTGTGATTGATTAGAAATGAGATGTCTTGAAGCAAGGAAGATGCATGTTTTTGTTTTATAATTAATATTATGCACAAGATATCTTTGGCGAAAAAAAAACAATGACAACTGTGCGACAAGAATATTAAAGAATGATGGTGGGAGGCGCAAATTTGAAATTATCATATCGTATTGAGGGCACACTGAATTTCCCTGTCAACAAGAAACAGCTGATTGTTATTGTTTTGACACTATTAGATTTTGTTGAAAATTCAACTGAAATGAAAAAAACCGAAGCTGTTTCACTATATCGCACACATTAAAAATTTACGCTTTTAGTTCCCAAGGACCTTAAATCTCAAGATCAGACTCAAGTTGATATTTTTCCAGTTAGACTTCGTAAAATTAATTTAAAACCCATTTCTGGCTACATTGGTCCTAAGAGAGTTTCTTAAACAATCTGCACAGAATTTTTCGCATAATTCTAAACTTGTAAAGAGACATGGGGTCTAAAATTTCGAAAGGGGCACTTTTTGACCGTATAACTTCAGGTCGTCTTAATATAGGTGAGGGTATAATAGAACATAGACTTTCCCACTATTATTTTTTTCCCACATTCTAAAGATTTCTACTGAAAGTGACAAATTTTTCACATTTTCTTCTTTATATTTATACCTTCCACCATATTATGAAGAGGATATTAAACTTGCATTGTGTTTACAACACCTCGAAAAATACATTTTAGACCCCAAAAAGTATGTATATTCTTTTTCAGCATGAAATTGTATGTCGGCTTGGCGATTACCGTCTGTGGAAATCACTTTAGTTTTCCAACGAAATGAAGTAGGCTGATAAAATTGTACTCAGATGTGGTTTACGTCTGCAGAAATTTTGGTATTGAAAACAAGTTTAAAAGTATTAGTCGATTTTGCCAACAGAGGTATACCCTTAACCTATGTCAGTTTATTAAAATATGTTTGGACCCTCATAATAATTATTCAAAATGTTGACCCTTTGTGTAGGAGATATCGAACGAGTGGACAAATATATTTCACTACTCATCTGAAGTAACTCTGATATATATTGCACCGTTCCTGATTTGGACCATATCGACTACCTTATTCACTTTATATGTGACATGTGATATTTTTTGGAAAATGTTTAAATATGCGTGAGTTACCAAAGAAATCCCCTTTCAACTAATACCGATAAAAATATGTGTATTTGCAAAATTTGAAGAAAAAATTGAAAGATACAGGGTTGCCCATATTCGACGGACCTTTGGGCCCTTTGGGCCCATTCCAATCGACGAGGCTTGTCCGCAGGCAACATTCTTTGCGTCAATTGAATTTTGTACGGGAACAAATGCAAATCAATGCAAATACGTTGTAAAGTGGACCGAGCCATGCCCAACTGCTGAGAACGGCGTTTTTGGGATGTTCTTGGGGACCTCTCAACACTGGCTCGTACGGCAGCGATATTCTCGGCCGATCGCCTTGGTCGACTTTTATATGGCCTCTTTAGATTAGAAAGAGCCTTACCAGTCGAAAATTTTTGGTATAAACGCTTAATGGTGTCCTTAGAAGGCACACTTCTCACATTTTTTAATGTTTTAAAAGCACGTTGAGTTTTCACAATTGACTTCTTCTGTTGAATGTAAATTTCAACTATTTCAGAGCGCTCGCGTGGCGTGTGGCCTTGGACTGACTCTTCAAACGCGGTATGTCATTAAGCGATGCGACATCTCTGTCAAAAGTTATGGCGTTGCCAGATGGGTCCGTCGAATATGGGCAACCCAGTATATACGTATTGCAAACCGTGAAATTTAGTGGGAGAGGAGTAGGCCGATATCTATCATTATCATACCGGAACATGCGTTAGTAGAAATATTGGAATATATGAAATTTAAATAGAATCTGATGTTTTTTTAGCATTTTATAAGAGATATAAGTATTCAACAATTTGACTCGTTGTGGGGGTAGTACCAGAGGAATGGTCTGACATATTCCATCTTCATATCTGGTTTTGTATTTATAGAAATATTGAGATATGCCGAGTTTGAAAGGAATCGGAGGCTCATTTCGCGTTTTACGAACTTCACGGCTATTGAAAATTTTGACTCGTTGTGGGGGAGGTACCAGATGGAGTTGACCGACGTATCCTACATTCACACCAGATCTTGTGTTAATAAAAATATTGGAATGTGCAAAATTTCGATTGTCTTCAAATTTCGCATTTTATTTCACATTTTATAAAAGTTAAAACTTTTTCAAACTTTGACCCTTTGGGGGGAGGTACTAGTGGTGTGGTATATTCCGTCTTCACACCAGATGTTGTATTAGTGGAAATATTGGGATGTGCTAAACTTGAAGATAATCGGATTCTTATTTCACATTTTATATGAGCTATTTTAACCATTTGTGGGGGAGGTACCAGATGGAGTGAACCGATGTTGCCCATCTCCGAACTCGATCTAAGTTTGACAATTATTTTAAGATGTACCAAGTTTGGACCAAATCGGATACTTTCTTCGAAAGTTATCGTGCGCACTAGCGATCAAGACAGAGAGACGGACGGACACTCCTAGGTCGACTCTAAATGTCCTGAACGGATTTGGTCCAAAGAGACCTAGTCTGAAACCGTTATTTCGATAAGCTACGTTTTGGCCGTATCGAATGATAGTCATAATAAGCTAAATAGGTCCACATTTTTGTATAGATCCCATATAACTGTACCTCCATATATTCAGTATTTGAATAATTTCTGTCACACTTTCGACCGGAATTGTTTCAAATTTGGTATTTGGAGTTTGTAATGGGTACTACCTCCTATGAAAGAAAGATTTCTGTACAGATCCACGCCTTCATGTAGCCTTCATGTACCTCCAGATATTCAGTATTTTAATAATTTCTGCCACACTTTTAACCGGAATTGTTTCAAATTTGGTTTTTGGAGTTCCTATGAAAGAAAATTTCCTGTACAGATCCACGCCTTCATGTACATCCAGAATTCAGTATTTTAATAATTTTTGCCACACTTTTAACCGGAATTGTTGCAAATTTGGTATTTGGAGTTCGTAATAGGTACTACCTCCTATGAAAGAAAGTTTTCTGTATAGATCCACACCTTCATGTAGCCCTCCTATAACGGTACCTTCTCTTTTTTGACATTTTGATGGTTATATACACATTTTCCACAGAAATATTGGTATTAGGGTTCATAGTATGCGCCTTTTCCTCCTATGGCTGATACTTTGCTATATTGGTTCATACTTTCGTATAGCCCCCCTATAACGGTACCCCTATATATTTGGTGTTTTGATGACTTTAGCTAGAATTTCAACAGAATTTTTTTTTTTATAAACTTGGTGTTTGGTAATAGGCACCACCTTCTCGGGCAAATAATTATCTGTAGAAGTCCACGTTTTCGTATAGGCCTCATATAACTATACCTCCGGATATTCAGTATTTCATTGATTTCTGTCACACTTTTCATCGGAATTGTTTCGAGTTTGGTATTTGCAGTTTATAATGGGGGTACTACTTCCACATCTCCTTTAAGCTCCCATATATTCGGTAATTTGACGATAGTCACACTTTTTACCAGAAATATTTCACATTCGCAGTTTGCAGTGAATACTCTTCCTCTGACAGAAAATATTTTTTTACAGATTCACGCCTTCGTATAGCCCCCTTATAACGATACTATTCGTTACTTTAATGATTTTCTTCTGTAAAAAAATAAATCAATGCGAAACATGGACTCATCTGAATCACAGCACACTCTTCCTGACCAACCCCATTGATGATTTGCCAAAAAAATTAAGTAAACCAAAGACTTCCCGCCAAAAATCATTTTAAACAAATTATCAAATTTGTTTGTTTACAAACGTAAATGTTTGTTTAAAGTCCAAACTAAATAATGTTTAGCAACGGTTCCCTTACCTTCTCCTCACCACAATTTCCCCATAAACACTTTGGCTCCAATAACCGCCAAATGAATCAGTCAGTCCTAGGGTGACCGATTTTATGACTTTTTACCGTGAGAAATTTTAATCAGCATTTATTTCGGCCGGTGATGTACTTCCACAACATACATGCTTTTAAACAATTTTTTATGTACATACACTTAACATTAAATATTTAGAATAAGTGTGAATGGTGACCAAAAATAGAATTCTCATGAACACAGCGACAAAAAAAATTCACACATTTTGTTTGCCAATTTTGTTACAACACCAACATCATCGAACAGGGGTCCACATGATTTGATCCGACCCCCACTAATGCAATAAAACAAGCCAATATATTCGTCTAATCTAATCAGACATCCTATGGTTAATCTAAACAATATTATTAATTGATGTCTAGGTGACGTCAGATAGCTGGGAATACCTCAGCGCACAAAGGGGTAACATTTGCAGAGAAAGATAAAACAAAAAAAAAACGCCAGAGAAATGTAACATCAAGACAAATGACAAATAGCCAAAATGGGTGGGAGAGAAGAAGAGTAGGAGAAAGCCTGCAGAAAAATGCACCCTCTCCCTAGACACATGAAACGGCCGCGGGGCCACTTGTAAGTGAAGCCAATTCCCATGGTGATTTGCCCGCAACTACTTATTCATAGATCAAATGACAGCACTAGCTAGACCACAAGACCCCCATTAAGATTATAAGGAATAAATTTAATAAATTAATTAATATCATTCGTTTAGTTGTGATGTTCAATTACAGCAACAACAACAACGGCGAGGGCAGAAGAAACAACCACAACAAAAAAGGGGTTTGTCGCGTTTTTGTTTATATGGCGGAAGCTAAATGAAATTGTAGGTGCATGGTAACAAAAAAAGAAAAAAAGTAGGGTTGCCAGGTATTTAAACTTTTTTATTTATTTTCAATTTTTTTAACAAAATAAATACGCAAACATAAATCTTCGTTTAGCTCTCAGCCAATCAATGATGACGCGGTGAGTGAGTGAGTAATTGGTTGACTGAAGACGTTTTGATGATTCATCAATTGCAGTTTCTTCAGGTGTTGAACGAAATGAATTTCCCATGAATTTTGCAGATCATGAAAATCACGAGATCATCGAATGTTGCTGTATTCTGAAAATTTTCTTAATTGAAACAGAATTAAGTTTTCTCCAAAGAGTCAACTTCTTGGAACATGAAATGATTAAAGCTTGGGGTTATATGAGGACTATGCCCCACAATTTTTGTAAAGAATATTTCTTCTCTAAAAATTTACAAAATGTCTTGAGGTGATCAAGGTGGTTCCCATATTGATCCCTTTCAGTGTGGCAACTACCGGACTGTTTCTCTTCTATCCCGGCTCGGAAGGTTATTTGAAACCTTTATTCTGGCAAAGATTAGAAGAACAGTGGAAGAAAAGAGAAGTCTACGTGCTTGGCATTCCGGTTTTATAACTGGTTTGTCCACCACCCATGCCTTAACGGCTTTCAATAGCTTTGCTGGCAAACGCTTCGAGAGGAAGTAAGGAATTATAGACGTCTCTCTAGATGTCGTCCGGGCTGGCACAATGGGATTTTATATAAACTCCAACCGTTTGGCTTTCGACAGTCTATCCTGTAGAATGGTCGCTAGATTTTTTTGATCGATTCTGTGGTGAGCGACTCTCTAGCTGCCACCCTTTTCTGGTAGGGGTGCCTCAATGTTCCCTCCATGGTCCGATGTTATACCACATATTTTTCAGTGACATCCTTACTTCATTAAATGACGCCTTCGTTAAACGTTACTTCGTTGAATTGCGCCAAAAATTAAATTGTTATGCTACGGACTTCCTAGGTAGTTATACCGTATTCGTCACATAGACTACTTTCTGCCTACGGCAAAAGGCATAAATTTCGGATACAGTCAAACCTTGAAAATGCGGGGTGGATTTTCATACTATGTTAGGCTCTTGATCTACCGGCAGGTGGTCAGACCTATACCTTCTCAGTCTGGTTTGATATTTCGTATCACCAAATGGAAAGACTAAGGTTATGGGAAAGGAGAAAACTTTCCTCATGTCCGGGCCTCCGCCCCTTATGTACGGCTGATGGCCGCTATAGATCCCATTCTTGTAGGTCGATCTACGATATGGCTCAAATAAATTGTATAAACGCCTTTTTGGCGAATACTGAACTGACATTTTTAGACAGATGCCACTTTATATAAAAAAGCACCGCTGACCTTCGACCTTTGAGGATATGGACCAGGTAAGAGCTCGGAAGCACCAGACTTAGTGTTAGTACAAATATTGAGATGTGCGAAATTTGAAGACAATCGGGCACATATTTCATATTTTTGTATAGGTGCCTCATAGAAATAACTGGTTTAGAGCCTAGTTCCCTTTGAAGAAAATCCATTTCAGGGCATTTGAGGTCGATCTAGGGGTGTACGTCCGTCCGTCCGTCTGCCTACCTGGCTGGCTAGTGCGCACGATCACTCTTGAAAGGAGTATCCGTTTGTATCCAAATTTGATAGGTAGTAAATGTTACTACCTATTGTCGAACATAGATTGAGTTCGGAGATGGGCAATATCGGTCCACTCCTTCATGCTCCCTCCCCCACAAAAGGTCAACATTTTCACAGGAAATAATTTACTGCATATGACGCGAAAGGAATATCCAATTTTGTCCACACTTTGCCAATCCCAATATTTGTATTAGCGCTAGGTCAGGTGCGAAAACAATATCGGTCAATTCCATCAAGTACCTGCCACACAAAGGACCAATATTTTATAAAATGCCACTACCGCCACCAATTCCCTTAAAATTTCACAAATCCCAACATGTCTTTTAACACAAGTCAAGGTGTGAATATAATATATACCCCTTCTGGTACCTCCCCCACGAAATGATTCGCCTAATATTGGAGATTGTCGAAAACCTAAAATGCACCGACTTCGAGGGGGGGGTGTTTTTCCGTCCCTTTATAGATTACTTTGCGATGTAAACCTTCAAAACGCCTACACGATTTTAAGCTCTAATTTCATAATCAACTGGATTTCCCACCATAATTTTCTTCCTTTTTGTGTTGCCCAGTGTTTTTTTATTACCAAATATTTCCCATACGGTCACCCCACAAAGTATTAGCTTCCGCAACAAGTGAACTGTAGCCGCTACCTGGGGGAGTAACACAAGCCACGAGGTCATTTCGAAAATGTATTTACACCGCGTTCTGTATTTGCTTTTGTGTGAACACCATAAATCCATGAACTTGACATTTTCTTGTTGTTGTTTTTATTGCAAAAATATGTCCATCCACTTCCATGGCCATTAAGTCGTAAGATAATAATTCAGTCAATAAGAGAATTGTAAAATAAATTCCCCAGATAAAAAAGTTATAATTTTCACTTAATGTTTAAAAGTGTCTACACTTTGAGTAAAATACAATATTTGTTTTATTTCATTTTTTTTATTTTCCCCTTTGATTGGTTTTAAAGTTCAGTGAACTTTTTTTTCTCCCGCTCATCACTCGGCGCTTATCGAAGCCATTTGGTTTGTGTCAGTTAGCTGCAATGCATAAAATAGAAGGCGTATTGGAAGTTCTTATGTCATGAAGGGATTAATGGCAATGGGTGCAAACAAAAACACTTATTGGAATGCTTTGGGTCTCGTGACAATTTTTAGGCCTGAAATCTGTTGAAATGTAAATATTTGGGTACTTGATGAGAATGCACTAGGGTAAGTTAATTTATAGACTCAGGGATCGATTTAAGTAATATGAAACGAAAAAAATATAAAAAATATATAAAATATTTCATATCATATTTTTACAGAACAAAAGTTAAGTGCCGGTACACCTTCCAAAAAAAGGAAAAATAACTTATTCGAGGAGAAGCTAAAAATCTATAAAAGCCAGTAAGGAAAGTAAAAAAGTTGGGCGGTATCGACTATACGATACCCTACACCACTCTACATATTTAGTAGATCTCCGTAAAATAAATAATTTATTTGAAGTTGATCATACCACTTATCAACATTTGGCTTTAGAGCAGTTACAGTTTAATTTCAGAGGGAACTAATAATGGCTCGTGAGCTGAACATATCGCAATATTCCATTCGGCAAATATTGAAAAATAAGCACGGGGTAAAGCCATTGAAATTCCAAAAAGTGTAAGAACTTACACCGCAACAGAAAGAAAATAGACTCAAAAGAGCTAAAAAGCTGCTTCGCTTGGATTTGGTTTTCTCCGATGAGAAAACATTCGTTGTCCAGCAGTTTGTAAACAAACAAAATGATCGTGTTTACTTGCCAAAGAAGTCAGCTGAAAATGTGCACCTTTGGTTGGTCACCAGAACTTAAGCGCCGGCCATGGTGATGGTGTGGGCCGCCATAACAGCCGATAATCGCTCTCCGCTTGTATCAATACACCATGGCATCAAAATAAAAACCGTATTTTAACCCGAAAATATTCTGGGGGTGTATTAAAGCCTTGGGCACGCAAACATTTTGGCTGCAGACCTTGGACATTCCAACTGGACTCAGCACTATCGCCCTCAGCACGCGCCACCCAAAAATGGTTACAAAATGAGGTTCGTCGCTTTATTTCCAGCGCACAATGGCCACTAAAATCTCTGGATACCATTCCGTTGTGTCTGTAGTATTTCGGAAAGCAAGATTGGCACGAAAAAATACCAAAGTGTCGATCACCTCAAGCAAGCGCTTCGCCGGGAATGCGCTAAAATATAGCAGAGCAACATTCGGACAGCGTGTGACGGTGCCAAAGGTGACCAATTCGAACAAATCTAAACTTATTCTAAAATTTGATGCTATTTCCGACATTTTTTGCTTTCATTCAATAAAATTTAAAAAAAGGTAAAAATTATAGCGTTTGACTTCGTTGCAGTTTTTTATTTCACCCTGTACATTGGGTCTAAAATGTATATTTCGAGGTTTTACAAACGGAATGACAAACTTAATATACCCTCCATAATATGGTGAAGGGTATAAAAAAAGAAAAATTTACTTATTCGAGAAGAAGCTAAAAAACTATTTAAAAACAGCCTTTAGCGACCTTTGTTCCCTATCGACGCATAGGCATATCGATTGCTACGCTCATTTCTACATATCCACAAAATGATCAAATAATCGCCACGCTTTCTGCCAAGTTCTTTTTTTATCTTATAGTGCGGTGAAATGTTCCGTTCTTTCTTTTCTTATTCAAGTGACATTGTATGTTCGCATGCCAACACATACATATGTACATTTCTCTATCTTCAAGGATTTGGCCATTGTCATTCATTCAACCCACCAAACAGAAAATTGTCAAAATAATCTCTCACTCCATGATGTCACTCGAATTCACATGCCATCGAATTCACACGTCAAACAATTATTTCGCCCAAATGTTACATTTAATTGTCACATTTATCATTTTACAAAATCTTTTGACCAAAAAGTGTCGGCTTCTAATTCGTTTGTGTTTCGGCCAGCCAGTCTGCCATCATTAATATTTGACGCTATGTGAGTGACCATTTCATGTTTTGTTACCAAGTTCAAGATAAAAATATTTCTCTTGTGTTTAGTTGTTTTTTGTTTTGTATAATTTCCTAGAATTAAAAGGCATCGAATGTGTCTGTTTTTTGTAGGCACGAAAAAGCAAAAGCAACAACAACAAATGAAAGCATAAATATTGTCATGATGCCAATTGTGTTTTTTTTTTTTTTGTGGTTTTCTTGGTTTGCATGCCCCTCTGCATTGTGTGCGCTATCAAACACAATTTTGGCAAACAGTGTTGCCAATCTAAAATTAATTTTTTTCTACCAAAATTGTAAATTTTCTTTCAAATGATTATTTTTTGTGGTCATAAGCCGCTTGCCATCATGGCTAGGCATCTTAATGTTAAAATATAACGATGGTAGGATTTAAGTGCGGCTCTGCAATCCCTTTATGATATGTCACAAAATAAACCATGTGAAGACTTCAAGCTGCTTATGTATCCAGACCTTTAGTCTCAAAAATATGAAATTTCTTTATTTATTTGCGACTTTTGATTTTTGGTCAAATTGTATTTTTTTCACAGGCGCCAACAAATATGCAACGATTAAGGTTTTTAAGTTTTTTTATGATTTTGTTCCTCTGTTTTAGTGCCAAAAAAAAAAAAACAAATTGAATTATTGTAATTTATTCGCGACGTTTTGTCACTGTTTTGGAGACTTTATTCCTGGATAATCCCGTTACCAAATAATGAGTTGCAATTGTGACTAATGGCAATCATTTTTTTACAATGGCATTTCCCTTGAAATAAGTAATTATTTTTTCGCGAGAAAAGGGGGATCTATAGGTAAAAAGTTAAAAAGCGACTAAGTTCAGACGGTTCGGACTTTTTATAACCTTCAAAAGTTGGAAGGAACTTAAAAAAATTAAATAAAAAATTTCGTAGAAAAATGCCGTTTAAATGAAAACCGTTATTTGGGCGCTTTACGAAGACAAGGACCTGCATAAGTATTTTTTTGTCATAGGCTGCAGTACCAATTCCGAACGTGGATCTCCAATACGAAGACATGGATCTCCATGAACAATTTGCTGTCATAGCTTTTAGTAAACATTAGGAACTTCAAATACGAAATTTGAGACAATTCCACCGAAAAATGCAACTAAAATCATAAAAATACCGAATAAAGGGGGGGTTATACGAAAACGTGAACCTGTATGTTCTGTCACCGAAAATGAAACACATTATGAACTAGAAATACCAATTTTTAGACGAATCCGTTGAAAACTATGGCAATAATCATCAAAATACCGGATATTGGGAGGCACCTTTATATGGGGGCTATACGAAAATTTTGATGTATATATAATATTCCGCCACTGGAGTTAGAACCCAGTTAGAAGGAAGTTTGTTTACATTACCTATTTTTTGTTTGTCTACATAACCCTTGTGATGAGAATAGGTCTCCAAAATTTTAAAAATATAGCATTTTTAGTGAAGCATGTATTTAGGCGCATAAAGGAAAGCATATCTTAAGTTGCTTTATAGACGGCAAAGGCTAGAATCTTAAGATTTCGGTTGGGCCACACTTGGGGTGGATGTACAAGATAAGGCTAGGTTTTTAGAAGTTCGTAATAGAAAATGTACAAAATGTTCTCAAAGTTACTAAATATGAAAAAAGGTCAATGGATAGACATTTCAGGAACTTGAACTAAAAATGTACCATGGATGATCATTCTATTTTGCTCGAACTAGGAGGTCCAGCTGCGAACTGATTGGAGCGGAAAGTTCGAGACAGAACGTATGCTCGAAGTCTTTGGAAGACAAAATAAGACTTTGGACGTGAAGAGATGGGAAGTCTTCCATAGCGAGGAGAAGGAGGATGGGATTATCCTTGTGATTGGAGTTGACCATGTCTCCATATCCAGTGTGACAAAGACTAAAGGCATTAATTTCTGTGTTTCAAAAGCTGTCAGATTTAAGAATAGTAAGGTAGAAGAAACCAAAAGTGACAGCGAAGAGGAGAAAGAGGAGCCTCCAAGCAACACAAAGCAGGGAGTCGATGCAGAAATCACCGACTCTCTAGAATCCCGTCTACTGAATGACCAATGATGGAGGTCACCCAGATCAACCTTCATCGGAGCGAGACGCCAACTGGAACTAATAAATACAGGTAAGATACACATTGGTTTAATTCAGGAACCTTGGACTGTTCAGAACAAGGTCTCAGGACTAAACCATATTAACTACCAACTTTTCTATGCCATTACAGGGTCTCGACTGAGATTAGTATGTCACAAAAATTTATGTTTTCTTTTCTCTCTAGAGTTGTCAACAGTACTGATGCAGGGGAATGGCAACATGCTCGTATAACTTCCGTTCGACATTACCACCTAAAGGCCATTTGGTGCACAATTTACCCGAAAACGGTTGAAGGTATATATGGGAGCCAAATCTAAATTTCGTTCGATTATCTCCAATAGTTCCGTCCTTGGTTCAAATAAATAGTTTTTGCAAAATATCATCACGATCGGGAAATAAATGCGACCTGTTATTTGTTTACAAAAATACATGGACAGACGGACGACCCTGCACAAATTGACTCAGAATGTGATTCTATGCAGATCATCAAAAGAAACTATGGGTCTATCCCGCTTCCTTCTCCATGTTACAGACAAATGCACGAAGATATAATACCCTTGTCACTAAGTGGTGTAGGGTATAAATATACCTCAAGAGCAGCAAATTTTTGGTCGAAAAGTCCCAAAATGGCAACACTTTTAAGCATTAAACTTTTTTTGTTTTGTTTGTTCTAATTATATTCGAATTTCAATGTTAAACAAATGTTTTTGCGGCAACCATTTGACTTTTGGGTTTGTGTTGACATTTTTTTTCTTCTCTAAATTCTATTCAGGGTGTCGGGCACAAAGGGTAAATTATCAGAACAAACAAAAACATAGAAGAAGGCTAAATAAGCGTGGCAACAAAGTTGTACTTTTTTTCGAAAATACAAACACATCTTATGTTGAACAAATGGTAACAAATAGCTATACAACTAATATACATATACAGATTTATAAAAGAGGTATTTGATTTTATTTTAAACGACATATAATGAATTATCATAGAACTGAGCTGAAGATTTATGCCTCAAAGGTATGGTAAAGGTAAAGTAAGAATTCGGTATTATCATTTAATCAATATATGCTAAAAACAAAATTTTTAATGGAAACGGAACTAAAATTTTTCTAAATCTTAAGTAGAATAAGTTGCGGAAATAAAGGGAGTTTTCATTACAAGGGAGTACCTAAGTTAAATCTCTTTTCAAATTTAAAAAAAAAAAATAAAATCTGGAGTTATTATAATATCCCCTACAAATTTTAATTGTAATTGGACCTACACATTATGTCAGAGTCATATGTAAAGTCACTTTTTCACATTTTATATTTTGTATTTTTATAGCAAACTTTAAGGAGCTTCAAACAATTTTTAAACTTAATAATAAAGATAAACTATTGTATAGTCTTATAGTAAATACTCTTGTATTTTATGAATGTTACACTTATTTTATAATTATATGATTTTACACAATACTATAACGCGTTTCTTTTTAATTTAGAAATTCTAAAGTGCATCTAAAAGTATGCATTAAAAATGCTACAGATAATTGTGGAAGATGTCACTTAATGTGTGACCATAGACAAATAAAGGTATAGACTTAAAAGTTGTCTCATCGGTTATCTTCGAAAAAAGTGTTTCAATAGATGTCGTTCATGCTGTGAGAGAGCAAAAGTCTATTCACTCAATTCTCTCAAAATACAAAATATTGAATATTGTTATGATTCTTTATTATTTATCAATTAAAAACGAAACAGTGACTTTGTTTACTTTTATATTATCCAAATATGTCGTGAAATATAAGAATATAGAACTTAAATAGCAGAAAAATTAATAAATTGTTTTCGAAGTCGAGTGACTTTACTAGCCCTGAGTGACTTAACTGGCCCAAGATCAACCATACTAACATCTGCCGGGAGGGGTAAATTTTAAAACTTTTTAGTATATACCTTTATTTGTCTATGGTGTGACTGTGACATCATGTATAAACCAGCCTTAAGTTTGCCTTAACATTCCTAATTTTTATACACTCCACCATAGTATTTCTGCAGGACTTTTGGTATTCAAAATGGGCCATGTAGGGCCCCCATAAAACGGTACCTTCCTATTTTCGGTATTTTATTATTTAAGTTTGAAGTTCGTAATGGATACTACAGTACAAGACAGAAAATGGGCCATGTAGGTCTACGTCTTCGTATAGCACTCATATAACGGCACCTCTTGATATTCGGTATTTTTATGATTTTAGCGGCATTATTCACTGGAATTGTTTTAAATTTGGTATTTGAAGTTCCTAATGGATACTATAGCCTATGGCAGAAAATTGTCTGTACAGGTCCCCGTCTTCGTATAGCCCCCATATAACGGTACCTTCCGATATTCGCTATTTTGATGATTTTAACGACATTATTCACTGAAATTGTTTCAAATTTGGCACTTGAAGTTCGTAACGGATAATACAGCCTAAGACAAAAAATTGACTGTGCAATTCCGCGTCTTCGTATAGCTCCCATATAACGGTACCTCCCGATATTCGGTATTTTGATGATTTTAGCGACATTGTTTACTGAAATTGTTTTGAATTTGGTACTTGAAGTTTGAAATAGATACTACAGCCTACGACAGAAAACTGTCCGTGCAGGTCCACGTCTTCGGTACCTCCCGATATTCGGTATTTTGATGATTTTAGCGACATTATATACTGGAATTGTTTCACATTTGGTATTTGAACTTCGTAATGGAGACTATAGCCTAAGCCAGAAAATTGTCTGTGCAGGTCCACGTCTTCGTATAGCCCCCATATAAAGGTACCTCCCGATATCGGGTATTTTGATTTGATTTTAGCTACATTATTCACCGATTTTTTTACAAGTTCGCATTTTATTATTGTAATGGCTTGTGACAAAAGTTGCCCCGGACGAATTTGTTTTATCTATGTATATGATATCTTCACAAGAAAGACCATATATTTAATTCCAATTTTATATACGAATTGTCCTATCAGTTTTTTTTTATTGAATCCGTTTGAATTCTTAAGATTTGTCTCCTAGCTCAGAATTTGAAATTCTTTATCTCTGATGAAAAATGGTGCGGCATCCAAAATTCCCAACATTAAAAATGAATGCCGTGTCCCCACATTAAATATTTGTGCCAACCTAAGCTAATCTGTGCCAAAATAAGTGTTACAGATTATGAAAATAAACAAAATTTCAGAGCACTTCCCACCGTTGTATTCGATTTACTTTCAGTTAACAAAAGAAAAAATCGAAACTAGAAAACAAATAAAAGAAAAACTGAATACATGATGCGGGCGTGAATATGGCACACAATTATGCGCATAAATTTCAATTTAATTGAATTTGTTTGTTTACTCAACATATACTTACATACTTACATACCATCGAGGTGGATGTGGATGTGTTTATTGAATATTACAAACAAGACCACAATAGATTGTCCAAACAAACAAAAAGATTGGATGTGGCGAATAATTATGCGCCTCTGTTCATTTGTAAACAATTGTCGTGAACTTTGTGAGTTTTTTTTTTTGTTGTTGCTGTTGTTGTGTAAAGTGTTAACAAATGTCAGGGCCTGTTGCCCTATTGTCATCTGTGTGGTTACGCACGGATTGACATAAATTCCAAATTGTATATTTTAAGTTTTTTTCTGGTTAATTTATTACATTAAAAAGAATAGTGCAATTAAGAATGGGTATTGTTACAATACCCAAAAGTGGACATAAAAGAGAATTAATTTTACAATTTTATGTTTAGCAAGAGTTTTGAGGAAAGGATTCCAGGACCAGAGTTTTTTTTTTTAGTTTTATATTGTTCTAAATCAAATAAATATACTGTTTATAAATTTACTTAAGTGCTTTAAGTAAATATTTTGAGAATATCAAATATTTGAAATATTTTTTTTTTGTTCTGAAACTATTTTGGTTTAATTTATATGCTTTCGTTGTTGTGGATATTTTTTTTTGACGCAAAATAGTTTTAATTGGAAAATATATTTAAAGGCCAGTAGTAAATTTTACTTTTCAATGAATATTTTTGAAATGATTTACTCGACAGAAAATTTTTTTAAATGCATCATTGGATTTTTCTCAAAAATTTAAAAATGTACTCGTGTGGAAGGCAAGAAATAATTCAAATGGATGACAAGGACGTAGAGTTGAAAATTTAGTCGCTTTCGCCAGAAACTACGATAGACATGAGAAAAATGTTATATTCTTTTGAAACAAAACATTTGTTTTTATAATTATGGATACCATTTAAAGCCTTTCGCTGTCACATTATGTCTCTTTGTCCAACCTAAGAATTAAGTTGGCTATACGAGTTCCAAATTGGCCGAAATTTTCAGCCCTTATTAAAATTTCTATGCAATCCCAAGGACAGGGAGGAAATTATTCGAACGATATCCAGGCCGTATCTATCAATAAATTGATATCATTATACCCTCAGCCAAATGATTATAGATGGAATGTATCATTTGATTAGACTAAAACGTGTCTCACCGAAATAATGATTTTAGACCCTAGGTCTCTTTGGACCAAATCCGTTTCAGAATATTTGGAGTCGATCTAGCGGTGTTCGTCCATCAGCCGCCCGTCCGTTTGTCTATCTGGCATGAGTATCCGATTTGGTTCAAACTTGGTAAATCATAATAATATTATCGAATTTAGACCGAGTTCGGAGATGGGCAATATCGGTCCACTCCTTCCGGCACCTACTACACAAAAAGTCGAAATTTTCAAAAAACAAAAAAATACTTTATTCCACAGAAAGAGAAAGGACAATCCTATTTTGCCCCAACTCCGATGTGTCCCAAATCCTAATATTTGCATCAGTGTAAATTCAAGTGCGAAAATGAACAATATCGGTCCACTCCATCAAATACCTGCCCCACAAAGGGTCAAAATTTTGAATAATTATAACACTTTAAAATGTGATTAAAGAGTATGATTGTCTTAAAATTACGATAGTTTTATTAACTCAAGGCCTCATATCGGTTAACTCCTTGTGGTACCTCCCCCTCAAAGGGTCAAAATTTTGAATACCCATGAAGCTCATAAAACGCGAAATTAACATAAGATTCCATTCAGACTTGGTACGTCTCAAACAAAGGGTTCAAGATTTTGAAAAACAGAACGCTCAAAGAAAGCGAAATAAGCATCCGACGCTCTTCAGATTTTACACGCAGAAACATTTTTTCTAACACAAGATCTGTTGTGAAGATGATATATATTTGCGAACCCCTTCTGGTACCTAACCCACAAAGGGTCACAATTTGCAATACTTTCATCTTTCATAACTTGCGAAACAAGTCAGCGATTCTTTACAACTTGCTATATCGAAATATTTTTCTCAACGAGAAACCTGAGATGAATATGGAATTTGGATATAAATGTTGAAAAAATTGGAAATAAATGTTCGATTTGCTTGTAATTTTGCCCATTCCAATATATTTATCCGTATTAGATGAAGTATGAAAATGGAATACTTCGGTCGACTATATCTGGTACCTCACGCACATTTTAACATTTTCTACAAATTATCACATATCTCATATAAGCCGATGGAAGTAGCCAATTTAGTCCAAACCCGGTACGTCGCAATATTCATATCATTTTTATTTAGGTCCGATACGAAATGGACAATGTTGGCCCTTTCCTTCGGAACCTACTGTATAGAGGATCAACAATTTGTATAATCATAACAAAAGTCAAAATATATTTGAATAATCGAACATGGGCTGGGGTATCATAACCAAAGTCGTCAGCTGTGATTTTACCTCTATTCCACCGCCTTATACCAAATTTAGTACTATTTACTACTTTATTAGACATGGAAATATAGTACGCATTTCCAAACCACCGCCAAATATCAATCACTGATACCATCAGTAATCTAAGAATCAAATTTCAGAATTCTATCTCTCTCCCTTCAACCAGTACCAAATTTAGTACCATTTAGTACTTTCCGTACAATTATAGTACACATTACCGAAACCACCTTCACATGTCCAGGCTACATATGAACAATGAAGCTTATACCAAATTGTACAAAATATAGTAATATTTAGTACAGTTCGCACTCTTAGTACACATTTCCAAAACCACATTCATTCATCAAACTTATTTTCCAACTTTGATACTCATACCAATTTTTTAGCTCCATCCGTTCATATAATACGAAGTGGTACCATTTTAAATGTCATGTACTGTTTTAGAACTTTTCGAAACCTTTAAGGTAGAATTTCCAAGAATACTTTGATACAACTATCCTGCAATCCATCAGTTACTCTCACTCCAAATTCTAGCTCTTTCCGTTTGACCAATACAACCAATACAAGGTATTCAATTTTTGAATATATTTTTCTTTTCGTACCCTTTTCAAAAACCAAGCCTCATCAGTCGTGTTATGCACCAAGTACGAGAAACAGGGAGCGAATAGTTTCCATGTTCGACCCTGATGTAAATATGACTAAGTTTGGGCTAAATCGGGCATTCGTTGTATATTTGTTATAGCTTTGGTGAGAGGGTACTAAAAAAGTGGACCCATATATTCGATTGACAAAAATATTTGGAGATTAGGAACCATTTTTCATTTTAAGAGGGTTATTATTATTGAAAATGTTGACTTTTTCGAGAGGAATGAGGGGACTAATATTGTATACTTTCGAGATATAACTAAGTGCCAATTCTAAATCCTTTCGCTCAACATGACATTTAGTTTTTTTTTTTAGCAATATTTTTAAAATTTTGTGAAGGTGGTACCTACAAGAGTGGACCAATATATTGGATTTTCAAACTTGATCTAAAATACACCAAAATATAAAGAAGCACTAAGTTTGAAGGAAATCGGACCCAGATTTCAAAACTTTACCTTTTATGAGGAAGCTAATAAAAGGGGTAGACCAATATTATCCATTCTGGCACTTAACATAAGTATTATGTACATATTACGATGTGCCAAGATTGAACTTCATCGCTTATATAGGAGGGGGTAACAGAAGGAATGGATCAACATCAGGAAGTATCAAAATTGTATGAAATTAGATATCCCGGACCGAGAGCAGGCATGGCTAGACCGACTCCAATGTCCTAAAATGGGTTTCGTCTTATAAGACTTAGGTTCCAAATTATCATATGTCGATGAATCACATTATGACCGCATTAAAATGATATATAACCCTTGGTATCCGTTGAATTCAACTTCCTTATTTTCTTGTGAAATATCGACAATTCTTAATCAAATTATTGATTCATTAATGCCTTATAAATTCGTTCATAAAAATTTCCCACTACTAAAACACTCCAAACACAAACGCTATAAAACAAATCTTTATGACCATTCGCTTAGTATTTAGCAGACAATAAGCGGCAACTAAACGGCAATTTGTCTGTCAGTAAGTCTAGCAAATCGAAAACCAAAAATAAAAGGAAAAAAATACCCAAAATTCTAAGAACAAAAACGCCAATGGACCATGATTGAAATTTCGTTTCGCTTTTCAAAGGCATTAATCACCATAGCATGGCATTGGCGATGGCGGGGAACTGAAACCAAAAAAAAGCACACCCCTTGGATATATTGAACCAAACCAATTGAATAAATGACAAATTGCCAAAACAAATGTTTCTGATAAATCAAACAAGTTATAGCGGCGATATCGTGGATGGCGGTGTCTGCTAACTAATTAAGCCATGCTAATTAAGACATCAAAATGCCAAAAAAAAAAAAAAAAATGGGGAAATGTGAGCCAAGTGAAAAGGGAAGTTGGATCCAAAATCCATTCAAATAAAAAAATTGCAATAAATGACAATGGGCATATAAAATTTCACACTTACTCATACATGGCATCGACGAGATCACGTTCCCATGTCATCAAGCGTTTCATTGTGCAGCAGATGAAATTCACCAGTTTTCAATAGGGCAAGACAAAGAAAACAGCCGTTCGCGTTGGAATGATGGGCTTTCTTCAAGTTGTGTTTCCTTGAGTTTAAGGCGCCGCAAAGGTAAAATTATACAATCTATGCAAATATTTCCTTGGCGTCGTTTCTTATCAATTTTCAAATTTTCTTTTCAGCTACTTAAGGCTTAATAATACTGCCGGCGGTTGATTACAAATTTCGGTTATTTCGTATTTATTTCTAGTCCAATGACAAATAATTGGGAAAATTTGTAATACTTTTTTCGAATTAAATTTTTTCATCAACTCAACTCGTGCATAAACAAGAGAAGAGGTCACAAACACAACAAAAAATACGTTCTTTTTTTGGTGGGATAGGCAAAAATATAGCTAATTTTACAAAATTTACTATAACACATAGTTTTTGGGTTTTTTTCTCTTTGTTTTCTTTCAATTTTTTTCGTTTTCTTCTTTAACTGATGACAATTTTTACATAAATTTCCCTCTTCTTTCTTTTACACAATTTTCAGATTCATTTTGATCTGACTATTTTTTTGCCCACTTTGTCAACGCAGCATTTGTAAACTATTTACACACGATCACGCCGTTTAAATGCTTCGTAATACCACGCAACGAACGTTTTCTGACCACCTTTAAGACGTTTAAATTTAAACTGAAAAATTCATCCAACAGGTCCGTATCTTTTATTGTTCAAACCACATCGACATCGCAGCGTAACCGTCAACGCCATACCAAAACAAAACGTCAAAAGAAAAATCACAAAAACACAAATTTCATGGGTTTGGGAAGGAAGAAAAAAGGTGAAAGGGGTCGAGGTGGTGAAAAGATTCAACGCCAAAGGGTATAGGGGGTAACGGGCAAGGGCTGCAAATTAAAAGCAAATCAAACTACACAAATATATATGGACAGAATACATATCAGAATAAAGGTAACCGAAAAACACAGCACAGCGCAACAGCGACAATAGAGCAGCGCGTCAGCAGTTAAAGTATGTTAAGCTGCTGTATTAAATCATTTGTCAAAACAGACGGAGCAGGGACAGTGGTTTGTGGGGGGTTCAAATAATTATTTAGCAAATATTTAATAAATATTTAATGTGAAATTAATTAATATGAATTTATTTCATATTAAATTGCTGATCATCATGATTGACGTAGAGCTAAAGCTAAATATTCCAGACACAATTTCCGGTAACTGGCTAAAAAGACTTCACAGCTTAAATTAGTACGCTAAAATACCGTTTGAGGAAAACCTCCCTACACCGGTAGTGTGTTTACATTTAGTCTAATAAAATGAGGAATTTTACCAGAAATCTCCGGTGTTATTGTGTTGCGTTTCGTAACAGTTAATTTGAAACGTTTCAATAATAATTCGACAATTCTGTTTGAAAAATTCCACTTGCAATTCGAACTAATCCTCGTGGGCTGAACATATCGCAATATTCCATTCGGCAAATATTGAAAAATGAGCTCGGGGTAAAACCATTGAAATTCCAAAAAGTGCAAGAGATCAAAAGAGCTAAAGAGTTGTTTCGCTTGACCGAAAGTGGTAAAATACCGAATTTGTCCAGTAGTTTGTAAACAAACGAAATTATCGTATTTACTTGCCAAAGAGGTCAGCTGAAAATGTGCACCCTCGGTTAGCCACCAGAATTCAAGCGCCGGCTTTGGTGATAGTGTGTGCCGCCATAACAGCCGATGGTCGCTCTCCGCTCGTATGAATTGACCGTGGCATCAGAATAAATAATTCGTGCCAAAGGTGATCAATTCGCACAAATCTAAACTTATTCTGAAATTTGATGCTATTTCCCACATTTTTTGCTTTCATTCAATAAAATTTAGAAAAACAAGTAAAAAAAGTTCGATTATTTTAAAATATTTTGATTTCTGTTATGAATTTTCAAACTCTTGACCATCTATGGAGTGGGTTGGGAAAGAATGGGTCAAAATTGTCCACTTCGTATCGGACCTAAATGAATACGATATAAATATTATTATATACATAAGAAAATCGAACATTTATATCCGATTTATGGAACATCATAAATTCCATATTCATCTCAGGATTCTGGATACATATATTAAAATATAGCAAGTTGTAAGAAATCGCTGAGCTGTTTCGCAATTTTCGCTTTTTATAAACTTCATGGATATTCAAAATGTTGACCTTTTGTGGGGAGGTACCAGAAGGAGTGGACCGATATATTCCGTCTTACTACCAGATCTTTGGTTCAGAAAAATAGTAGGATGTGTGAAATTTGAAGACAATCGGACTCTTACATCATATTTTTTAAGAGTTATAATTATTCAAAACTTTGACCCTTTGTGGGAGAGACACTTGACGGAGTGGACCAATATTATCCATTTTGGCACGAGACCTAGAGCTGACGCAAATATTAGGATTTGCAAAGTTGGAGCAAAATCGTATTATCGTTTCTCTTCCTGTGCAGAAAATATTTTTTTTGGAAAATTTCGACCATTTGTGTGGGAGTTAGCAGAAGGAATGGACTGATTTTGCCCACCTTAACACCAGACCTTGGGTTAATGTAAATATTGTGATGTGTGAAATTTGAAGACAATCGGACTCTTACATCACATTTTATGAGAGTTGTAATTATTCAAAACTTTTGACCATTTGTGGGGGGAGGTACTTGATGGAGTGAACCGATATTGTCCATTTTCACACTTGACCTAGCACTGATGTAAATATTAAGATTTGTAAAGTTGGAACAAAATCGGACTATTTTTTTCTGTGCAAAAATATATTTTTGAAAATTTCGACCTTTTGTGGTGAGGTATCAGAAGGAGTGGACCAATATTGTCCATCTTAACACCAGACCTTGAGTTAATATAAATATTGGGATGTGTGAAATTTGCAATCGAGGCAATCGAACTCTTATCTCACATTTTATAGGAGTTGTAATTATTCAAAATTTTGACCATTTTCACACCTGACCTAGCACTGACGCAAATATTAAGATTTGCAAAGTTGGAGCAAATTCGAATTATTCTTTTTTTCTGTGCAAAAATATATTTTTGAAAATTTCGACCTTTTGTGGGGGGAGGTACCGGAAGGAGTGGACCGATAAATCTTATTTTCACACCAGACCTTGGTTTAATAAAATTATTGAGATGTGAAAAATTTGAACACAATCGGACTCTTATATCACATTTTGTAAGAGTTGTAACTATTTAAAATGTTGACCCTTTGTGGGGGAGGTACTTGATGGAGTGGAGCAACATTGTCCAGTTTCGCTCCTGACGTAGCACTGACCCAAATATTAGGATTCGCAAAGCTGGAGCAAAATCAGATAAAAAAGAATAAAATAAAAAAGAAAATTTCTCTTTCCGTGCATTAAATTATTATCTTTGAAAATTTTGACATTTTGTGTGGGAGATACCAGAAGGAGTTGACTGATATTGTCTATCTCCGAACTCGATCTAAGTTTGACAATAATGTTACGATGTACCAACTTTGGATCAAATCGGATACTGCCTTCGAGAGTTATCGTGCGCACCAGCCAGCCAGACAGACAGACGGACGGACGGACGTCCCTAGATCGACTCCAAATGTTCTGAAACGGATTTGGTCCAAAGAGACCTAAGGTCTAAAGCCGTTATTTCGATGAGGCACGTTTTGGCCGTATCAAATGATATATACCCTCTGTAGCCATATGACTGAGGGTATAAAAGTCATAAACATTAAACCACTCTTTTATATTTATATTTATTGGTTTTTGGCGACAGTTTGATAAGCACTTACTTGATATGGCATAAATAGTTATAAAGTAGGTGGCAAAAGGTGTGTAAAAAACTCATTACTTGGTAACGAGATAATGTAAATTTGAGGACTTCCATCGTTTTTTTTTTTAGAAAATTCATAATTTTTCGAAATTTTACCTCTCGTGGTGCCAGTACCAGCAAACGTTAACAATATTTGATTAAAATTAAAATATAATAGGTAAAACGTATGCATATATGTCTTATTATAAAGATTTTCCAATTACCGCGATATTGCCTAGGCATTAACTTTATGTAAGTCTGGGTCCTTGTTTATCTGACAAATTGACGGATATACGAATATGGCCAGTGTTATGAGCCCCTCTGCTGGATTAATTGTCGTTCTATTGTCGCGGAAAGCTCTAGCACTTGACCGTCAGGTCTCTACGAACATTCACTCATTCTTTTTTAAGTAGGGAATTCAGTCAAAATGTATGCATCAGCGAAATTCAGATATTTTGAAGTGCTTGAGAGAAATCCTCAGAAAATAATACCATAGGGCGTATACATTATGACACAGCGTATACGATGTGTGGACAGTGTTGTTCTATTAGTAGGAAGTTATATAAATTTTCATTTCGTTTGCAACACGTCGAAATTTTCGTCTTCCACCCCATTAGGTTAAAATGTTCCCTATATAAACATACCTCCCAATTTTCGATATACTTAATATTTTAAATCGAAGATATTAAGGAGATATGTGAATATCTCTATTATAATACTAAACCATATTCAAACTTTGTCAGGCAGTGCTTTAGTTCGTATGAGTATTGAAGCACACATACGCCATGGTGGGTGCAACCTATCAAATACCTTGTAGTGCAGTTGAACATCTCGGGTGGTATAAATGGGTTATAGGCATGTAAATTTAAGATGTTTCCTAATTGCTTTCTGTGGATTAGTATATATTATTAAATCTAACCTCACTTACCAGTAAAAGTAAATGTGCAACAAGTGATTATACAAATTTAATCCAAATTACCTGGAAAAAGAAAATTAAAAATTAATGTAGGCTTCATTTTTCAAATAGGAAATAAATAACGTTAATGATCTACATAGACAAATCCGAAGCTGATGGCAATGACTTTCAGATATCAAAATTACACCAAATCCAGAAATAAGTTGTAAAAGTGTTTGATGTGAAAGAAGAAAATTTCTAAATTTTTCAACAATTATTTTTAGAGAAATAAATGTCTCCGCAATATCTAAGAAATAATGGAAACCACCACCACACCACTGTCTTATCGAATAAACCCACAAAAATTTACCACACATCAATAAAAAAAGTGGAAGAAGAAAACCCAAAAGGTATGGCGGCGACGCTGCCAAAGTGTGAACCAACCGCATGCTTTGACCAAAACAACACAAAAGAAAATAACAACAAACAAATGCACGAAATAATCGAACGCCAAACATGCCTACCGTTCACCGCTCCACTTTCATCTATTGAAAGAAGAGAATAGGTAGAATAACAACAAAATTGTGTGTGTCCCCAACACCGTACACTGCGACGTATGACAAATACTCATGCGGTGCGCTTATGGGCGGTCATAAATATTCATTGCTGCGATTACAAATGCAAAAAACGAGGCAAAAACAAAAAATCGGAAAATAAACCTCAAATATTGCGCGCTATTGACGCTTTGTCAAAACGCTTTTGCTGTTAGGGAATGTGGAACGCTTTTTCACATTGGTGGCACACATCGAACCAACACAACAGCTAACTTTGCTAGTGGCAAGGATGCTGTTGCCATAGGCGCCATTTAAACTGCAGGTGATGCTAGGTGTGTGTGTGTGTGTTACGGATTTGTTGCTAGTTATAAATTTAACCTTTTCTAATTTAACACATCTCTTTTTTCGTTACGATTTTTTCCTCCACATTGATTCCCTTTTTATCCTCCTTAGATTTTAATCACATTCTCCTTAAAAAGACTATGTAATTGTTGCAGCATGTGTTCACGTTTTTAATTCCGTTTTCCACGAAATATATTATCATTCAGCTGCCTTGCAGGTGCCTGTGAGGGTTTTCTTTTTTTTTTTCTTATTTGCATATCATTGGTCCCGTTTTTCCTAGAATCCCCATAGAATGTGTCAACCCGTCTTGGGGAGATTGGAAATGTGAATATTTAAGATATTTTATTTGGATATTAGATAAAATGTTAATGTGTTTAATACGAAAACGAAGGTCGTCTGGTGATGAAGGGTAATTAATTATTTAGGGAAATGTTTATATTTATTTATGAGGAGGAGCAATCCCAACTCCCAAACCAACACTAAATACGTATTGTCAGTAAAAAGAGTAAACTGCAATCTCAACACCACTCTTGAAACCCATGACATAATAAAACTCTTTTAAGATCAAGTGGCGAGGGAGTTGTGCTGGGGCATGTATAGAACAATTCGTTTTCATACCGTCCACCATACTATGGAAGGTATATTATCTTCGTCATTTCGTTTGTAACTCCTCGAAATATCAAAAAGTATATATATTCTTGATCAGTATAAAATTCTAAGTAGGTTTACAGATGTCCGTCTTTCCGTTGTAATCACGCTTTTCTTTCGAAAGAATTCAAATAGAAGTCTAAGATTTTGCACATAAGTATATTTTTTATTAGGCAGTTTGAGTTCGAAATTGGGTTATATTGATATACGTTTTCGTATAGCCCCCATAAGGCGGTACCTCCAGATAGTTGGTATTTTGATGATTTTAGCGACAATATAGACCGGATTAGTTTCAAATTACATATTGAAAGATCTTAAAGGGAACTACAACCTTTGACAAAAAATTACTTAGGTAGGTCCACGCTTTCGTATAGCACCCCAAAAACATATTTAAGATTCGTAATGGGTACTATAATGCCATTGTGCATTTGTTTGTAACATGGAGAAGGAAGCGAGATAGACCCATAGTAACGTTTGAGGATCTTCTTAGAATCACTTTCTGAGTCGATTTATGCATGCCAGACCGCCTGTCCGTCGTTTTGTGATCAAAATTCAGGTTGCATATATTATCCGATTGAGTTGAAGGAGGAACCCTATTCAAATTGGTGAGAAGCGGTTAAAATTCCGATATAGCTCCCATACAGGGTGAGATGAAAAAACTGCAACCAACTTCAGACTGCTGTCATTTCTAAGCCACTCGTCTGACATCTGTTAAAATTATTCCCGTGACAGCTCATTGTATTGTTTGCAAGCGTACAAAAGCATTTTGATGAGAATTTTCCAGAAAACATTCCAACAGGACTCAGCACCATCGCACCCAGCACGCGCCACCCAAGAATGGTTACAAAATGGGGTTCCTCGCTTCACTTCCAGCGCACAATGGCCACCAAAATGTCCGGATACCATTCCGTTGGACTATTGTGTCTGGAGTATTTTGGAAAGCAAGGATGGAACTAAAAAATACCAAAGTATCGATCACCTCAAGCAAGCGCTTTGCCGGAAATGGGCCAAAATACCGCAGAGCAACATTGGGGCAGCGTGTGACGATTCATTGGCTGTTTGAAGGCCATAATTCGTGCCAAAGGTGACCAATTCGAACAAATCTAAACGTATTCTAAAATTTGTTGCTATTTCCGACATTTTTTTGCTTCCATTCAATAAAATTAGAAAAAAATGTGAAAATAATGTGGTTTGACTTTGTTGCAGTTTTTTTTTTATCTCACCCTGTACATCAAATTTGCTAAAAATTGGTTCTGATATAGCTATAGCTCCCATATATATGTTTCATCTGTCGTGCATTCCACAACAATGATGTCAGATATAGCATGTTTATCTTTATCCGACATCAAGTCCGACTATGACTAATATCAGCCCAAATGAACTGAATCTTCGCAATTCCCACTGAATTCGTCCTAGGAACAAATACATTAAATTTGGTGAAAAGCGGTTCAGATATAGCTATAGCTCCCATATATATGAATCATCCGATTTGGTGTTAAAGTCACTCACATGCGTAATATGCCCTCCACAAAAATAATCATTGATACCAGATATCAGATACAGCTCAGAAATAAGTGCCTAAAATTAGGATATAGCTCCCATATATATATCTGTCCGATATCAGGTTTATTGTGCACCATATGACAAATATCAGCCCAAATTGACTGAATCTTGGCAAATACGACTGAATTCATCCTAGAAATAAGAACTTTAAATTTGGTGAAAATCGGTTCAGATACAGCTTAGGCTCCCGGAGATCGGTTCAGGTTTTTATATAGCTTCGATATACATCTTCATCCGATTATACGGTAATTGCTCACCATATATGTAATATCAGCCCATATTGGACAGATTTTTGCATATTCAACCGAATTTTACCATTTGGTGAAACTTGGTCCGGTATATCTGTTGCTCCAAGAAATATTTTTGACAAAATTCTTATCGAAGTCATGTCATGCCCTATACAGCAACTTTATTAGGTTCATAGTTGGTCTGATCTACTTCACATAAATTCCCAATATAAACTTTTTTCTTTCGGGAGCTCTACTAAATACCCATAGTGGTTTAGGGTATTATATAGTCGGCCGCCCGACTTTTGACCTTTTCTTACTAGTTTACTTGTTGGTACGGAACATTTTGAAAAAATTTCACCTAGTATTTTTCTTCTTCGCTATAAACACCTAACCACATGCAACAATTTTTTTTAAAATATTGAAATTTAAGTATTTTATGGGTACCATAAACAAACAAGATACATTGAGGTATCCATACTCCGAATGGAACTACAATTAATAATTTTGATTCAAATCAGTATGGTCAAGCAGCAAAAATGTTTTCCAAAAGTATTTTCCACTAGCCTTTCTTCAATTTTCTTCAATTTCTTTTTTTTTTCAAAATAGAAATATTAATTTCCCATTGCTGATAACAAACACATTCCCATGATTGTCGTTGACGTCGTCAACGTCTTTTGTCGTATATCTATCAAAAAAATTCTACGCCGACCAAACGAACAAACGAATGAATGAATGATTTATTAGACGTTACCCAATCAAGACGGTTACGAGGTGGCAATAAAATTAAATTAAATCACAACTGGAACTTTTCAGAAGTCAAAAGACCATCACAAATCATTTCATTTCAAAATAAATGTGATAAAAGAATAACCCCAAAATTACACCAACCCGTTAGACGTTAGAGAATGAATTGCCATTTTTGGGGGGGCTTTTCTTTCTTAGCCATCATAAAAAAAATGTGTCAATTGTAAAACACTCGAAACGGAGATGGGTTATAAAATTATGATTTTTGGTATACGATTTATGACCCATGGGCAATTCGTCAAATTAAATCAGGTGATAACTGGCCGGGTATTTGATTCATCAAAACGAAGAAATTTCGCAGTGCTGAGTGCACTGAGCTTGTTAGCTTTAAATCGATTACAAAATGCTGCTAAAATTATTTGTGACGAATCGAATTACACACAGGCGTATGACGAATTTTGAGTGTAAGGAAGATATGGATTTAATCTAAATTGTAAAAGGCTAAGAGAATGCTTATTGTTGGTGAGAAATTTGTGGCAAACCATTATTATCGGACATCGATAATAATTTACAATAACTCAAAGTTCATAGATTTTTTCGTCGATTGTCAAGGGGTTCTCCAAGTACGGAAATATTAGTCTTGTCGAAACGAAGAAGGGAAAGAACTTGGATAATTGTTGGAAAAGAATAGGGGTGCATAACATAAGGGGTTCATCCCAGCTCCGCTATGACTATTTAAAATCGTAATTTTACCCTCAGCCATATGGCTAGACAGGCCAAAACCTGCTTGATCGAAATAACGGTTTTAGAACCTAGGTCTCTTAGGACCAAATCCGTTTCAGGACATTTGGAGTATATCTAGCGATGTGCGAACATGGAAAATATTGGTTTCCTCCATCAAGTACCTCCCCCATAAAGGGTCAAAATTTGGAATAATTATAACTCTTTTAAAATGTTATGTAAGAATCCGATTGTCTTTAAATTTTCCACATCACAATATTTTTATTAACCCAAGGTCTGATGTGATATGGAATATATCGATCTATTCCCTCTGGTACACCCCCCCCCCCCTTACTTTGAATATCCATAAAGCTTATAAAACGCAAAATTAACATCCGATTCTATTCAGGTACATCTCAATATTTCTATCAACACAAGATCAGTTATAAATATGGTAGAGATCGGATCATTTCTTCTGGTACCTCCCCGACGAAAGGTCAAAATTTGGAAAAACCAAAACGATTAAAAAATCCGAAATAAGCATAGGGTTATCTTCACGTTTCACACATCCCATTACAGGGTGAAATAAAAAAGCTGCAACAAAGTCAAACGTCATAATTTTTACATTTTTTTGTTTTTTAATTTTATTGAATGAAAGCAACAAATGTCGGAAATAGCATCAAATTTTAGAATAAGTTTAGATTTTTTCCAATTGGTAACCTTTGGCACAAATTGTGGCCTTCAAACGGCCAATTAAACCGTCACACGCTGCCCGAATGTTGCTCAGCGATATTGCGGTTCATTCCCGGCGAAGCGCTTGTTTGAGGTGGTCGACACTTTGGTATTTTTTAGTGCAACAGTCCAACGGATTCGTATCCGGAGATTTTGGTGGCCATCGTGCGGTGCAAATGAAGCGAGGAACCTCATTTTGTAACCATTCTTGGGTGGCGCGTGCTGAACGCGATGGTGCTGAGTCCTGTTGGCATTTCCAAGGTCTGCGGCCAAATGGTCAATTGAAAAAAGGTCATTGATGGCATTTCTATGCAATTCGGCATAAATATTTGAAGCACTCTTAAGATAATTGGTACTGTAAACGGGCTATATTTGCCTATATTTAAGAAAAAATAGTCATTATCGCATTAATAACCCATTAAGGACATGTCGTTGGCCACAAATAAATAGCCTTATATTTAGTTATTTATTTGCGGTAGCCAAAGACTATTTGTAACATCTAAATATCTTAGAAATTCGATTTGAATGCTTATTTTTTTCCGGGTATCTAATTTTTGACATTTTAAAGGTTTCGGCCAGATCCAAATCATATGTAATCTGATATTTCGTACCCCCTGTGAATGGTGTAGCTTTAATATAGATCCACATTTTGCTATAGCCCCCATATGACATTCAAAGGGTTTTTTTCGGATTTCAGTTGGTAGGTCAAGTTCATTCAGAAAGTATTCAATATAGGTATAGCAAATAAGTCAATAAATCTAATTTCCATATGGCAAAGAGCATAAAAAGTTCGGCCCAGTCGAACTAAAATTCGTGTTTACTTGTTTTTATGTCGATCATTGGATTCAATATTACATAAAGCATTTATGCTATTTCCGTTCCTTTAGAGCAAATTAGAAGTCATTTAATTAGAAAATCAGCTGCTAGAAGTTGCCGAGGAAAAATAGATTTTTTTATTTCAAATCATCTATGATCGATTTTATTCACATCAGCACTGAGTGATTCGTTAAAATGCACGAATAACTGTTAATTGATTAATAATTTATGGCAATCGAATGGAATTTTCTGTTGATTATCTAAAAATACTTCATATTTGTTGTTAATTAATGGAATGCTACTAATAACTTTGATTATAAATCAATTGATGGATATTCAATACGTTTGGAATCTAATTTAGGATGGCACTACCTGCGAAGTGAATAATCGAAAAAATAGACTAGTCCGTGAAAATAAAATAAAACATGGCGATATAGAAGGAAACAAAACTTATGATAAAAAGCTTTACCTCCCAATTATGGAAAAAATCGTATAACTTTTGCTAAACTATCTCCTAAGAATGACAACAATTGCTTATAATTTGCAGATATCGTATTAGAAGCAATTTCTCCATTGTTTATATATTAGAGAATGTGTATCAGTCGCAATTGCTCAGAGCCATTTGCCTATTTAAAAGATATTCCCTGAACCGCTTTAAATGCTTTTTAGAACATTTTTCGAAGAAAAAAATACATCATCAATGTAATTCATTGAATAGCCTCATTAATAATATTATTATTAATAATTTAAATTTGAATCTAATGACGCATGTTGGCGCGTTTGTTCAAATATGTATATCTTTGCAAATGGTTCATTAAAAGGCAATGAATTTAAAATTTGAGTGATGTGATTCAATATTAACCCAAAAATTAGACGAAAGAAATAAGCAACAGTGTTGGGAGACATGTGGTTAAAAAATTCGAAGCTGCCAAGATTAGGCTGTGTAGATTCTTATAATTGAAAAAATCTATATAATTTGATTGCAGATTATATAAGTAGAGTTAGAAATAGAAGACACCTGTATCGGCGAAAGAAGTTAATCCGTGATGGAATTCAGCTTGATAGAGTGATTTCTTTATATTTGTCTGCAAAACCACAAGTGGCTATCGATAGAGCACTCCAGCATTTAAATGTGAATAAATCTTTTGTGTCTCGTACCATCTCTCATTACCGTGATACTGGTAGCGTAGCACGACGTCAAGGAAGTGGACGGAAGAAAACAGCAACACCAGCAGAAATGATCGAAGAGGTCAGCTGAAAATGTGCACCTTCGGTTGGCCACCAGAACTCAAGCGCCGGCCATGGTGATGGTGTGGGCCGCCATAACAGCCGATGGTCGCTCTCGTATTAATCGACCGTGGCATCACAATAAATGCCGAATATTAACGTGAAAATATTCTGGAGGGTGCCTTGGGCACGCAAACATTTTGGCTGCACACCTTGGATATTCCAACAGGACTCAGCACCATCGCACCAACCCGTTGGACTATTGTGTCTGAAGTATTTTGGAAAGCAAGGTTGGCACTAAAAAATAACAAAGTGTCGATCACCTCAAGAAAGCGCTTCGCCGGCAATGGGCCAAAATACCGCAGAGCAACATTCGGGCAGCGTGCGACGGTTTTATTGGCCGTTTGAAGGTCATAATTCGTGCCAAAGGTGACCAATTCGAACAAATCTAAACTTATTCTAAAATATGATGCTATCTGACATTCATTCACAATCACTCAAAAAAAAAAACCAGTAAGGAAAGCTCAAAAGTCGGGCGGGGCCGACTATATGATACCCTACACCACTATGCATAGTTAGTAGAGCTCTCGTAAAAAGGTTTATACAGGGCATTTCAGAGCTCTATGAGATATTTGATACAAAATCAAAATCTATCTAATTCTATCGTGCATTTTACGAACTATAGCTATCTCTGAACCGGGTTTCTCCAAATTTGATGTATTATCTTCTAGACTGAATTCGGTCTTATGTACGAAAATTCATGCCATTTGGACTGATATAGGCCATTTGATGCACAATTAACATGAAATCGGATGAAGATATATATGGGAGCTATAGCTATATCTGAACCGATTTTTACTAAAATTGGTGTACTTGCTTCTAAGCTGGTTTCGGTCGGATTTGCCAAAATTGATGCTATTACGGCCATTTGGTGGTCAATCACCCGAAATCGGATGAAGATATATATGGGAGCTATATCCAAATCTGAACCGATTTCGGTAAAATTTAAAACAGCTATTCCTGTGCTCCATCTAATACCTGGTACCGAATATCACGGTTGTGGAGTGAATATTACGAATGTAAGGGACTAAAACACTAAATCGGATGAAACATACATATGGTTGCTATATCTATATCTGAACCGATTTACACTAAATTTGGTATACTTGCTTCTAGGCTGAATTTGGTCCGATGTACTAAAATTCAGTCCATTTGGACTTATATCGGCCATTTGGTGCACAATTAACCCGAAATCGGATGAAGATATATATGGGAACTATATCCAAATCTGAACCGATTTCGATAAAATTACAAACAGCTATTTCTGGGCTGTATCTTTTATCTGGTATCAAATATCATTCTTGTGGAGTGCATATTACGAATGTGAGAGACTTAAACACCAAATCGGATAAAATATATATATGGGAGCTATAGCTGTTTCTGGACCGATTTTCTCAAAATTTGTTGTATTTGCTTTAAGGCTAATCCCGGTCACATGTGCCAAAATTCGGGCCATTTGGGCTGATATTGGCCATTTGGTGGCCAATTAACCCGAAATCGGATGAAGATATATATGGAAGCTATATCCAAATTTGAACCGATTTCGATAAAATTTAAAACAGGTATTTCTGTGCTCCATCTAATACTTGGTACCAAATATTACGGTTGTGAAGTGCATAGTAGGAATGTGAGGGACTTAAAGATCAAATCGGATGAAAAATATATATGGGAGCTATAGCTATATCTGAACCGATGTTCTCCAAATTTGATATACTTGCTTCTAGGCCGAACTCGGTTGGGTGTGCCAAAATTCAGGTAATTTGGACTGATAGTGGACATTTGGTGCACATTTAACCCGAAATCGGATGAAGATATATATGGGAGCTATATCTAAATTTGATCCGATTCTCACCAATTTCAATAGAGTTCGTCCTTGGGCCAAAAAAATATTGTTTGGAAAATTTCATCTCAATCGGATAATAAATGCGACCTGCATTTTGTTCACAAGAATACATGGACAGACGGGCGGACTGACGGACGGACTGACATGCATAAATCGACTCAGAAAGTGATTCTATGAAGGTTCTCAAAAGTAACTATGGGTCTATCTCGTTTCCTTCTCCATGTTACAAACAAATGCACAAAGACATAATACCCTTACCACTATGTGGTGTAGGGTATAAAAAAAAACAAAACAAAACAAAATTAAAAATGTAAACATTAAACATTAAAAATGTAAACATTAAAATTAAAAATGTAAACATTTGACATTGTTACAGTTTTTTTATCTCACCCTGTATATGAGAATGTGATGAAAAATATATTTGTAAGATATATTTATTTGCTAAGATCCCATTTAAAGGGAGTTTTTAACCATATTTACAAAAAGGGTCTAAAATGACCTCTTTGTTGACAAACTTAAGGGCTAAAATTGTTGACCATAAATCTTACTTCGAAAATTTCAAGAAGTGCAGAAGATAGGGGAACTGGACCCCCTCTATTCAGGTTACTTTGTCAAGTAAACTTTCAAAACTCGATACACGTGCCTTCTATTTTTAGCTCCACTTTCGTAATCTGTTGGATTTGTCCTGTTATTACTGTTTGTGTTACACAGTGTAAAGCGGGGTTAGGTAGTTGTCATTGCTAGTAATGCTAAGTGAGACACATGTTCTTGCCATGTGTCACCACGGACAAGTATATTTCGTTTTCCAAATTAACCCTTCATACTACGATGAAGGATATAATAATTATTTTTAATAATCATTCTAAAGTACATTTCCGAGATTCCTAAAATGTAAAAAAATTGTTGGTAATCAAATATAAACATTGCAAAATTCCCTCAATCGCAAACAAATTGCTCTTCCTAAAATAAAATAACCTACCAAAATACCTAGTTCCAATTTCACTATAACTCATTTCTTAAAATCACACTTGATTTATTATTTTAATTAAAGAATTCTTAAAAAAGATTTATTATCTGCAGAAATTTCAATAACATTTGGTTTTTCACGAAAGCAAAAACACTCACACACACAGAAAAACGAGCTATTGATGAATAATTAATAAAAGTCAAGTCAAAATATTAACCCTCTCCGTCAATGTGTTTATTAACGGCCTTAAAGAAAAGAAATTGGTCTCTGCTGCTGCTGGCGGCGTTGCAGTGCCCACTCAATTGTCTGGAAATCGCTTGGCGACCTAAAGATGTTCTGATGATCTATACAAATTGTTTGTTGTGATTTCATTTTTTTTCTATTAAGGCTTTAAAAATTATTAATTATTTGTTATAATTGGCCAAAAGCCAATAATTTTGTGAATATTTTTGAAAAGTTCAAGTTTACCCCGAAAATTGTATGTGTGTGACGATAGAGAATAAAAATAAAAAAAATAAAACGTTTTGTAAAAAAATCCAAAATCAAAGCAATGGCAGCAGCAGCATCAGCACTGAAGGAAATTTGCCAAAATTTCATCTTTAATGGAAATAAGATTTCTTGTCGTTTTTCTTTTTTTGCTTGCTTTGGCCCATATCTTTCTAGACAGTCCATTTATGTGTAACGATAAAACGTTTATGGCCATGCTTTCTTTGCTTGGCTACTTTTTTTTTTTTTTTTTTTTTTTTTTTGGTTGCATTAACAGCCAATATACGCAGCAGACATTGTCAATAAAGATGATGGATTTTTCTTTACAAAGAAAATCACAATTCATGCGCAATTCAACACTTCAATTAATTTGTGCTTTTTTGGATTTTCTTTGGAAATTCAATGTGTCGGCAAGAATAATGTTGCCCCAAGGGAATAAACGTGAGGTTTTTGAGGGTAGTTTTGTCAACATCTGTCCCCAATAAAATATTTTGGTCTTCCTAACAAAAGGAAATTGTGTTTTCTTAAAAAAGAGAGAAGATCGTGATTCTTTTTTGGGAAATAAATAGATTTTATATAATAGTTTTAGGTAACGTTTTCATAATTAAGTCATAAAATATTACCTATATTTAATAGTTCTTGGGCCTTCAAAATACCAAAGTAAAATGTAGGCCTTCTCAAAACGTGGACCAAGCAGAAATACTCCTGCGAGTAGGGGTTTGACAAGAAGTCTACTCTTCATTTTTAAGGATAGCGTTCTTTATAGGTTAGCGTGTAATTCTATTTGGAAAAGAAGGGATGGATTCAAAATGTTTGAAATTGAGTAAGAGTCTACTCTATGAATGGAATCGAGTGAAAAAATGGATTATTTGTGTGTCCGTGTCTAAAGTCCCAGCGGATTTTTTTTTTGCACATACATCTTCTAACTGAGACCACTGACATTGCAGGTGCGACTCATCATCAGTGTTCTCAGTTGGAAGAGGTATGTGCAAAAAAATCCGCTGGGTATCGGTGTTGTTTTTTTTTATTTCTTCGCCGCTTGGTATAACAGTCCACAAACACAAGCAACCTTACTAATAATGATTGTGTTGGTACAGCTTGGTAACAATTCTCTTCAACGCATTTGTTATACCCTCAGTCATATGGCTACAGAGGGTATATATCATTTGATACGGCCAAAACGTACCTCATCTAAATAACGGCTTCAGTCCTGGGTCTTTTTAAACCAAATCCGTTTCAGGACAGGAGTCGATCTAGAGGTGTCCGTCTGTTCGTCTTTCTAGCTGGCTGGTTCGCACCATAACCCTCAAAGGAAGTATCCGATTGGGTCCAAACTTGGTACATCGTAACATTATTGTCAAACTCAGATCGAGTTCGGTTCCTTATATCAAAAGGTCAAAAATTTTAAAGAAAAAATTACCGCACAGAACGAGAAGTGATCATCCGATTTTGTTCAAACTTTGGAAATCCCAATGTTCAGGTGTGAAAATGGACAAATCGGACCTCTCTATGAAGTACCTTCCCAAAAAAGGATCTAAATTGCATAAAATTTGGCAAGTATAAAAGCAGCTAAGTTCGGCCGAGCCGAACTTTTTATACCCTCCACAATTTGGAAGAAACTAGAAAAATTTTAAAAAAAATCGTCGTAAAATACCGCTCCAATGAAAACCGTTATATGGGGGCTAAACGAAGACGTGGTCCTACATAAGTAATTTGTGTCATAGGCTGTAGTAACTGTATATACGAAATTTGAAGCAATTCCGGGAATAACGTTGCAAAAATCATCTAAATACCGAATATCGGGAGGAACCGTCATACAGGGGATATATGATATCGTGGACCTATATAAACAATTCTCTTTTAAGAGGTATATTACTCACAAGGAACTTCTTGTGTGGAATTTCAGACAATTCCATTGAAAATTGTGGCTAAAATCATCAAAATACCGAACATCAGAAGGTGCCCTTATATGGGGGCTATACGATATCGTGGACCTATATAGAAAATTGTTTTTCAGGGGGTAAAGTACTCACAAGGAACACCTTGTGTGGAATTTCAGAAAATCTGTGAAATTTCAGAAAAAAATCCATTGAAAAATCTGGCTAAAATCATGAAAATACCGAATATTGGAAGGTGCCGTTATATGGGGTATAGGATATCGTGGACCTATATTAACATTTCTCTTCCAGAGGGTAAAGTACCCAGAAATAACTGCTTGTGTGGATTTTCACACAATTCCATTGGAAAATATGGCTAAAATCATCAAAATACCGAATATAGAGTGGTACCGTTCTATGGGGGCTATACGATACCGTGCCCATCTTCGAACTTGATCTGCCTGTCCAAATTTTTTGCTTCCTAATTCGTTTTGACCGTAGCGTGATTACAACAGACGGACAGATGGAAAGGGCTAAATCGTCTTAGAATTTTACGCTGATACTATTTCGATGAGTTACAAACGGAATGACGAACATAACATACCCTCCATACTATGTATGGTGTAGGGTATTAAAAAGGGTTCGATTGTCCTCAAATTTGACACATCCCAATATTTTTTACCAACACAAGATCTGATGTGAAGATGGAATATATCGATCCACTTATCTACCACAACGGGTCAACATTTTGAATAATTATATATTTCAAACAAGTAAGCAAAGGCTATAGTCGTGCGGGGCCGACCATGTGATACCCTACAACACTACAATATGTTAGAAGTCCCCTTACGTCCAAATTTATTTTGGAAATTTTTTTCTGTTTTTGGTTCATTTAAAAACCTAAATACTTTGCGATCATCTCAAATGCAAAAAAAATGCAATAGGCCCCCTGAATCTCAAATTTAGTCTCATCTATATGATTTCCTTGTATACGATATGCTGATATATTCGTCAACGAAATCAGCATAAAAAAGCCAGAAATTCGCCTTTTGTGTACTTCGGACATCGTATGTAAGTAATGCTAGTATTTTTTCACACAAAAGTAGTGGTCCATTCTACCCGCTTTCCTAAACTCTAACTTCATGTGAGATTTCTTGCCTTTGGCTTTTACTTGTGACCTTTACAACGGCTGCAAAATCAGGAAAATTTTTAGTTGTTGGTCAATTTCAAGCCCTAATATATTGCGGACATCTTTGAAAACAGTAGGCCTAGCCCTTCTGAGCCTAACCCTACCCTTGTGTAAATTTTCGTGAGGATCGGACGATAATTGCAATCTGTATATAATAACCCCAACCTGTGTTGTAAGGTGAAAAAATATCATATTTTGTAATATTTATATTTTCAATATTATAAGTCAAATTAAAAAAATCGCATGCGATAAAAAATGTGAAAAAAATAAAAAAATGTCACAAAATACTACAAAATATATATAAACATCATTATTGATACCTCTTTATGCGATTTTTTTACATTTTAATCCTTTATGTCAAGAGGTCATTCTGAATTGACAAAATTTGTCAAAATCGGTTCAGCCATTCTTGAGATATAAGCATTTTAGCTTACATCCCCTTCCTTTGTTTATACACATTGTATATATTTCGCTATATATAACCGATATATTTGCTATCGGCATCTACGTAACGGTCAGAATTGACCTGTTCGTCTATTTGTCATTTCGCCGGGATTACAAATATTCGCGGTTTAATGGAAATTTTGACTTTTATTTAACACAAATGTTGTGGCCTTTTTCACCCACTAAATATTACCCGAAGACCATCAAAATTTGAAAGGTTCTGCCCAGCCCTAAGCTCTACCGCCATGCTAACTTCCGCGTCGATTGGTCTACAATTGCGACCTATAGAGCAACTGCAAAATCAGGAATTTTTTCAGTTTTTGGTCCATTTCAACCCCTAAATTTTATGCGATTATCTCCAAAAGAAATAGGGTTCTATTCTGACCTTAGCCCCACCTCCATTCTAAATTTCGTGAAGATCGGGCCATAATTGCGACCTGTAAAGTGATTACAAATTAACATGGACAGACGGACAGACGGACGGACGGACATACATAGCTAGATCGACTCAGCTCGGCGAGCTAGGAAGATCCATACATACTTTCCTATATGGGAAACCAATATTTCGAGGTGTTACATAATTTTTGGCCCAATCAAACTTATAATACCCCCAACACATAGTGTTGTAGGGTATAAAAATACGAAAAAGCATCTCCTTCTATTCAAATTTAATTTTGAAAAAAAATTATGTACTACATCTGCATGTTTGTGTTTGTTCCATGAAAAAATATCATTAATTTCTGATAATAAAATAACTTGATTATTTTTGAAAAATGTACAACCCCAAAATTTGGAGACATTAAGAATAATGCTTAAAAATCTATATAGAGAGCTATTGTTTACTTTAGCAATCGTTGGTACAGAAAATGTGTCATATCGGTCCACTTTTGGTCATAGCCTTCATATAAGGATAACTCCGATTTAGATTATTTTTTCACGATTTGGCCATGATTCCATTTAATTTTGCTATATTTTGGCATTTTGTGTTCTTATTATGTAGAAGTATTACTTACAAAAAAAAAAATGATATTCCCTAATTTTCCCAGCAATTTGGCTTTAACAAGAAACTTATATTTTTTATATATTTTTTATACCCTCCACCTTAGAACGGAGGGTATATTTACTTTTTCATTCCGTTTGCAACATCCTTAAATATTCATAGTAGATCCCATAAAGTATATATATATATTCATAATCAGCATAAAATTCTAAGTCGATTTAACAAGGTCCGTCTGTCTGAAATTGTCTGTCTGTTTGTTTGTTGAAATCAAGATACAGCCCACATTATTTGACGTAGAGCGCCAAAATTTTGCAGAGCAGTTTGTATTGTGTCTAGGATGGTTGGTAATGAAAATGATTATAAATGAGAATGATATATCGGTAAACGTTTTTGTATAGTCCCCATATAACGGTACCCCCCGATATTCGTTATTTTGATAATTTTTGCCACATTCTTTCACGGATTTGTCTGAAAAGTGGTATTTGTAGGTTATAATTGGTCCTAGTTCGTGTGGAGAAACATTGAATATATAGGTCACTAATTTGTGTGAAAATTGGTATTTGTAGGTTATAATGGGTTGTAGCTTCGGTGGCGAAACACTGCATGTATAGGTCCACGTTTTTGTATAGCCCCATAGCCGTATTTCCCGATATTCGGTATTTTGACGATTTTTGGCACATTTTCCCATGAATATGTCCAAAAATTTGTTTTTGTGGGTCATAATGAGTTCTATTGTTTCCTTTACCCTACGGTGGAGGATATTAAAAGTTTGGTCCGGCCGAACTTATTGTTTTTTAACTTGTTTTTCTTAATAACAATGTTCCTATCTAAATTATATTTCTTTATATAATATGCCGAAAATACTGTGGCAACAATTCACCTGATATGTAAGAACGAATATTTTTCGTGCTTTATAAATTCAAATTAAAATAATTTACATAATTTCCATCGCAACAAGAAAAATGATAACAAATAAACAGGAAATCTTTTCAGCCTTCCAAACCATTCAATATCAGTTGAATAATTTCTTGATTTAATAAATAAATAAAAAAGAAAGAATGAATGAACGAACGAACGAAAGAATGATGGATTCAATTAAGATGAAAATGTTGTATCACTCACAGAGATTATTAATCTTTGTGATTTTTGTTGCTCTTCGTCTTTTTATCGAACATGTGTTGCACACGCAAAGACACGATGATGCGGATGATGAAGATGGTGAGAATCACACGAGCGAATACTTAATGAATTAACAAAAGCCACGAACACATGAGAATAAAGAAAAATCTCTTGGGGTGCTGGGGCTGGACTCTATCTGACACCAAAACACTTCTACATAAATTTATATACACTATGTTTGTGGAGATTGGCATTATTCTCAGGCGTAAGTTTTCTTTCCAAAGAAATGTAAAATAATTTGGGAATGGGAAAATATCACGAAAATGCATAGAGGCACAGAAGTGCACACACACTCATACAAATCTGTTACCCAATATTTTATGGATTCATTGCAATCTAGTCCATTTTTATGGTTGTTGAAATGCATTCAATGCCTTGCTTCTGGTCATTTTTGTTTTTGGCTTTGTTTAGTTTAAATTGTATTGATCCATTTAGGGTTTTTTTGTGGATAAGAAAAGAAAAAACAAATTGTAAATAAATTCATCCATTTAGCCGTCAAATTGTCTGGTTGGCTGTCCGTAGTGCGCTGTGGTCGGTCAACCTCATACCACAACCATTTATTTCTTCTGAGTATTTTATGAAGGTGCTAATTGAAGTTGTTGGTGTAGTACAACAATTTATCCGGGAAATGTGTACATTGTACAAATGTGCAGGATTTGGCTGAGAATTAGTGTTTTGGTTTCTTTGTGGGTAGGAAAGAAGATTTTTCAATATAAATATAACATAGAGAATAAATCTATTAAAGAGTATGGTCAGGATCCTCAGAATAACTAAATATTTTTGTAGATAGAGTTTCCACATAATAAGCACAATAAATGCCATATATTTCTGCGAATAATTGTAGATCAGTCACAATAAACTTTGATCCAGAATAATCATTTACTTGACACTTTCTCCAAAAAATTAAGCCCAAAAGAAGATTTTGACTTGGATTTTTAAAGTTTTAAATCAAGAGTAAAAAGGCAAAAACATAATTTTCATAATTGTAGTACATACATTTTGAATGTAAATCTTAAAACTAATGCGTCCTGCCGTTCCGCCTTAAACAAAATTTAATTCTACTCTTGACTCGAAAAAGGCCGTGGATAATTTTATCCAAACAATTAGGAAATATTTTCGGCTTTTTTATACCCTCCACCTTGGAAAGGAGGGTACATTAACTTTGTCACATCCCTAAATGTTCACCGTAGGCCCCATAAAGTCAATATATTCATGATCAGCATAAAATTCTAAGTCGATTTAACCATGTCCGTCTGTCTGTTGAAATCACGATACATCCTACATTATTTGACGTAGAGCGTCAAAATTTAGCAGAACAATTTGTATTGTGTCTAGGATGGTTGGTAAATGAGATATATCGGTCCACGTTTTGGTATAGTCTCCATATAACTGTACCTCCCAATATTCGATATTTTTATTTGTCTAAAAATTGATATTTTTTGGTTCGTAATGGGTTTTAGCTCCGGTGGCGAAACATTGCATGTATACGTCCACGTTTTTGTATAGCCCCATATAGCGGTACCTCCCGTTACCCGGTATTTTGATGATATTTGCCACATTTTCCCATTAATATATCTAAAATTGGTATTTGTGGGTCATAATGGGTTCTAATGTTTCCTTTACTCTATTGTGGAGGGTACTAAAAGTTCGGCCCAGCCGAATATTACTTTAAATGATAATAAAGAAGAGATCATTTCTATAGTGACTAATAGTGAAAATTGATGAAGAATATTTTGTCTTTGGCGTCATCATTATAAGATGACGTTATTCTATAGCCTCTATCCTCCCTAGTCAGGTATTTAGAAGATTTTAGCCACATTGTTACAGAATTGGTTGAACTTTGGTTTATATGTATGTATCTAATGATTTATGTGAGGCATTCTCCTTGGCTAATGAAATTTCGGCATTTACAGATTAATTTTGAAAATGGTGCAGGGTATGAAAAGCTCGTCCCGAACCAAATTAACTGTTTTTATTCGTCATTCGGTTTGTAACTCATCGAAATAACAATTTCAAATCTAACAAAGGATTTATATTCTTGATCAGCGTAAAATTCTAAGACAATTTAGTACTGTTTGCCCGTCTATTGTAATCTGCAGGTGGGCCAAGTTCGATATCGTATACTATATGGAATTGTCTGAAAATCCACACAAGGAGTTCTTTGTGAGTACTTTACCCCCAGAATGCGACCATCGGCTGCTATGGCGGCCCACACCATCACCATGGCCGGTGCTTGAGTTCTGGTGGACAACCGAAGGTGCACATTTTCAGCTGACCTCTTTAGCAAGTCAACACGATCATATTATTTATTTACAAACTGCCGAACAACGAATGTTTTCTCATCGGAGAAAACCAAATTGGGCACTTCACCACTTTCGGCCAAGCGAAGCAATTATATAGCTCTTTTTAGTCTTTTTCTTTCTGTTGCGGTTTAAGTTCCGTCCACTTCCTTGACGTCGGACTACGCTACCAGTATGGTACGAGTCACAAAAGTTTTATTCACATTTAAATGCTGGAGAGCTCTAACGATAGCCAAATATAAAGAAATCACACTATCACGCTTGAATTCCATCACGAATAATTTTTTTTTTTGGAAAATTCTCAGCAAAATTCTTTTGCACGCTTCTAAACAATATAATGAGCTGTCACTGGAATAATTTTAACAGCTGTCGGACGAGTGGCTTAGAAATGACAGCAGTTTGAAGATTGTTGCAGTTTTTTATCTCACCCTGTATATGAAGCAGACCTCACAAAAAATGACTCAAGTACCAAAATTTAAAATTTCCAGCTCTCACCTCTCCCCAAAAGCCAAATTTAGTACTATTTACATAGTACCACACACATAGTGACCGCAATATCAACATTTCAAAAATCATGAATTTGATATTTCTATCCTAGACCCCTAATTCTAAATTTCAGAATTCTTTCTCTATCTCTCCATTAGTACAGTTGTAGTTCGGCTTTCCAAAAAACCAGCCTTATCTCACCTTAACACAAGATTCCAACTTCAACGTTTCGTCCGGGAACTTGATGAATCAGTCAGTCACTCAGTCATCGCTCTATTCCTTTATATTTCGTTTCAAAATTGTTTAATTGTAAAATATTGTTTTGTTGTAAAATATTGGGTTGAAAAATACCATTAAATACCGATTAAACATTAAAATCTCATAAATATTCACGTTTGTAGAACAACCGATTTTTAATTCTCGCAAACATTCGATTTCTAAAACAATCCAATCAACGAATTTCCCATTACAAATTTTATTTATAACAAATTTTGAGGAAAGAAAAAAAAATTTCAAATAAATATTTTGACAAGCTAAAGAGGAGGAGACCGACCGATCGACCTACATACATATAAATATGTATGCTAAATAGGAAATCTCCAAGAAATGAAAAATGGTTTGCGAAAAGTACCCAACCAATCAACACCCAACGAATTGTGTGGCCCAGTGAAATATGAATTGACGTCATTTTCAAGGTTACCTATTTTCCGGATTACTCAGAGAGAAAATCATATTCCAAAAAAAAAAAAATATAAACGAAACTTTTGATGGCAGAGACAAAAAAATTTTGGTGATTCCATGGAATAATTAGGCCATACCACACTTGGCAAGTGCCTGTGGGCAATGTATTCCCAAAAATTAGTGTTATTTTTGAAGACAATTCAAATGTGGGTTGCGTTCACTTACCTTGTAATCGGTCCCGGTGATTCACTAACAGCCTTTATCGATCTTCTTAAATGTCTATGGAATGTACCGAGTATAGATTCTTTGCGTTGTATTTGAACGTTTTTCTCATCGTTGTTTACACCGCCACTGCCAACGCCAACACCTCCGAGGCCGGCATTGGCATTTAGCTTTGTACCCTCGTTGATATCTTTGCCCATTAGAGGGGCCCCGCTGTTTCCCTCCTCGCCCATTATGTCATTGGTCAGGGCGTCTTTGGCGGGTGGGTCCACAAAATTTGCCGTCAACGAACTGTTTTCCTTTAGATTTTTGATATTGAGTTTATCGTGTCGCAGACTATTTTCGTTTTTATTGGACATTTTAACAATCACAGCTTCTTTGCCACTGGTCTCCTTGTCATCGAGTAGCTTTGTCCAAGCATGCTCGCCTATGTTCTCCGATTTGTCGACAATCATTTTCCGGTAGCAGTTTGGTGATGAAAATTCGCAAACTAGGGAGGTTTGGGATATCCTTTAACTAGGCCAGGATTGGAGTAATTGTGGTTATAGCTGGAGTTGGTGTAGTGGTTGTTACAGTTACAGATAGTTGTTGAAAGGGCAGGGTGGACAGGAAGAGGGAGGATATAGTAAAAATTATCACGTATCAGGATTCAAATTGAAAATTTCCAATTGATTTGATTTTAAAACAATCATCGAGTTTCTTTTGTTGTTGCTGTTGTTTGTTGCTTTCCTTTCAAGATATTAAAAAATTACACCACCGCCAAGTGACTAAAACGATACAAAAAGAAAAAAACCTTAGTCACACTCTCCGCACTCACGGTTAAATCAAAACTAAAACGCTTTAAAGAAAATAAATTTATTTGACTATCTATTCTTTGAAATATTGTTTCGATTATTTTTGTGTTTTTGGTGAAGGGATATCAAAAGTTCTAATTTTTTTTAAATAATCAGAGTATTATCTATTTTCGATTTGAAGTATGTTAGGTATTTTGCTTAGATAGCCAATACTCGACTTAGAATTTCGTTCGTCAATTGTCCATATGATGTATGGAAAATAAAAATTACACTTGTTTACAAAATAATTTTGGGTCTTTGAACCATGCTGTTGTGCGCATTTGTTATGAGTGACGTTAGAGATGAAAGATAGCGGAATTTGTTTATATGGAATTTTTAAAACATTTTTAAATGGGGAACATGTTGCCTCAAGGTCCGAAACTCACCTCGGGAAGGTCACCCTTATCAAGGATGATTTTAATGTGCGCACGAGACTCGCCCTGTTGTCTTTTATCAAATTCTAAATAAATGACAAAAATACAAATTTTTTAAAAAAATCTCTACAACCTTTTGACAATCAATTTGGTGCCTGTATTTTTTATAACTTCAGCCATATGGCTAGAGAGGTATTATCTATTGTCGATTTGAATTGTCGTCATCGAAATAATGGTTTTAGAACCTACGTCTCTTTGGACTAAATCCGTTTCAGGACATTTGGAATCGATTTGAACCATACTTGCTATATCGTAATAAAATTACCAAACTTAGATCAAGTTCGAAGTTTAGTAATATCGGTCGACTACTTCTGGCATCTCCGCCTTACAGAACAAAAAAAGATCATGTCAGCTGGGAAAATATACATTATCGGCTCACTTCATCATGTATTTCCCTCATGAATGTTCGAAATTTTGAGAAATATGATCTCTTATAAAATGTAAAATAGAGTTCAACTATAACCATACAAATCTCATTATTTTTACCAACACAAGATTTGGTGCGAATAACGTATAAAACGGACCATTATTTCCGGTAACTCCCCCACCATGAAACTCATAAATCTCGAAATGAGCATCCGATTTTTGTTCAAACTCGACACATCCCAATATTTATATCAACACAAGACCTGGTGTGAAGATGAGTCCACCCCTCTCCTACCTCATCCATAAAGGGGTCAAAATTTTGAATAACCAACAGTCATAAAATGCGAAAAAAGCATCAGATTCATTCCAAACTTCACACTTCCTAATGGTTTTACCAATACAAGTCTGAAGTAAAAATGATAGATATCGGCCCGCTCCTCCTGGTACCTCCCACACACAGTTTTCAATATTTCTCATAATCTCAACTGCCAGGTAATGTAAATATAAGCCTGACGATAGCAATTTGTCCCAATAACTTGGTACGGATAGGTTGCAAATGCAACTACTACAAGCCTGTGACGTGCATCCCATCGATCGACGGTAAACTCGTAAGATCAGTATAAACCAGCAAAGTAAGGTCAAAAGTCGAGCCTGGCCGACTTTATGATACCCTACACCACTATGCATTTTTAGAAGAGGCTTAAATTACAATTATACTTTTGTATTGGGAATTAATGTGAGGCTGATATCAACCATTTGGTACACAATAACCGTCAAATCGGATAAAAATATATATAAGAGCTATATCCAAATCTAACTCGATATCGATCAAAAATTTGGAAAAGGTATTTCTGAGCTGTATCTGAAATCTAGTACGAAATATTATTGTTGTGGAGTGGATATTACGAATGTGAGAGACTAAAACACAAAATCGGATGAAATATTTATATCCGAGCTATATCTTAACCGATTTTCTTTTCTGCTAATATCCAATCCATTTGGGCTGATATTAACAATTTGGTGCCCAATTAACATCAAATCGGATAAAGATATATTTGAGCGATATTCAAATCTGAACCTATTTTGATGAAAATTGGCAGAGGTATCCGATGAAGCATATACATAGGAGCAACATCTGAATCGATTTTTACCAAATTTGAAATACATACTTCAGGACTGTATTCGATCCGATGTCTAAAAGTCCATTCCATTTGGAATTATGGCCTTCAAAAGCCAATGACACTGTCACACGCTGCCAGAACGTTGCTTTGCGGTATTTCGCCCCTTCCCGGCAAAGGGCTTGCTTGAGGTGATCGACACTTTGGTATTTTTTAGTGCAAACCTTGCTTTCCAAAATACTCCAGACACAATAGTCCAAAGGATTGGTATCCGGAGATTTTGGTGGCCATTGTGCGCTGGAAATGAAGCGAGGAACCTCATTTTGGAACCATTCTTAGGTGGGGCGAGTTGAGTGCGATGCTGCTGAGTCCTGTTGGAATGTCCACGGTCTGCGGCCAAAATGATTGCATGCCCAAGGCTGTAATACACCCTCCAGAATATTTTCGCGATAATATTCGGCATTTATTCTGATGCCACGGTCGATCAATACGAGCGGAGAGCGACCGACGGCTGTTATGGACAACGAATGTTTTCTCATCGGAGAAAACAAAATTTGGCAGTTCACCACTTACGGCCAAGCGAATTAACTCTTTAGCTCTTTTGAGTCTATTTTCTTTCTGTTGCGGTGTAAGTTCTTGCACTTTTTGCAATTCAATGGCTTTACCCCGAGCTCATTTTTCAATATTTGCGAATGGAATATTGCGATGTATTCAGCTCGAGAGCCATTTTTCGGCCACTGCGACACGGGTTTCGATCAAGTCGCTTCTTTACTTTTCGAACCATTTCTGCTGATGTTGCTGTTTTCTTCCGTTCACTTCCTTGACGTCGGGCTACGCTACCAGTACGAGACACAAAAAATTTATTCAAATTTGAATGCTGGAGTGCTCTAACGATAGCCACTTGCGGTTTTCCGGTAAATAAAAGGAATCACGCTTGAATTCCATCACAAATAAATTTTTTTCTGGAAAATTCTCACGCTTTGTACGCTTGTATACAATGTAACAAGCTATCTCTGGAATAATTTTAACAGATGTCGGACGAGTGCTTAGAAATGACAGCTGTCTGAAGTTGGTTGCAGTTTTTTCATCTCACCCTGTATATCTTCAATCAATCCGAACGTTCTGAAGTTTTTAAGCTATCGACAAAAATCGTTAACTTTGAAACCCTAAATATTGAAATAAAAAAGAAGTTAAGGTTGGCATCTATCAGTAGGTCTTAGCGACTATTTTGATTTCGTCGCTAACTATTCGAAAAATTTCGTTAATTGCCGAAATCACAAACATTTTAATTTTAACGACTTTTGTTTATAACTCATAAAAATGATTCAGAGAATTCCAATACTGAATTTTGGCACATCTGACCGAATTCAGTCTGGAAGCAAGTACATTAAATTTGATGAAAATTGGTTCTTATATAGCTATAGCTCCAATATATATGTTTCATCCGATTTGGTGTTTAAGTCTCTCACATTTATAATATGTACCCCACAACAATGATATTTGGTACCAGATATCAGGTACAGAACAGAAATACATCTGCCAAATTTTATCAATATCGGTTCAGATTTGGATATAACTTCCATATATATCTTCAACCGATTTCGGGTTTATTGTACCCCAAATGGCTAATATCAGTCGAAAAGTCCCGAATTTCCGATTTCTTTTCTTTAATCCGATTTCAGGTTTATTGTGCAAATAAAGGCTAATATGAGCCAAAATGGAATGCATTTCGGGACGTACGTTTCCATTTGGTGGAACTCGGCTCCGATGTATATTTTTTTTTTAATATAATTGTTCTCGAAGTGATATCTAGCACTCTATAGCAATGTTATTTGGTATAAAAGATAAAAATGTATCCTTCAAATTTAGTGAAAATTGATTTTGCATTGGATATGCCTCCCATATAATAGTTTCCTCTGAATCAAAACTATAATTGCTCTAAAGCCAAATGTTGATGGGTGATATGATCTACTTCAAATAAATTCTTTTGTTGCGGGAGTTCTACTAAATATGCATAGTTGTAGTTTAAGGTTTAATTGAGTAGGGTATCATACAGTTGGCCCCCGCGACTTTTGACTTTTCCTAACTGGTTTTAATGTAATCCTACTCAAAGTGATATCATTCTCTTTATAACAATTTTTTTCGCCAAAGGTTGATAGGTGGTAAGATCTACTTCAAATAAATTCCCAATAAAAATTCTTTTATTATGGGAGCTTTACTAAATATGCATCGCATATCATTTAGTCGATCCCGCCCGACTTTTGACTTTTTTTCTTACAGTTTTTTTTTTTTGTCAATTTTAATGTGCCTGTATTACACAGTAACCATGGCGAACATATGGCTGGTTCTTTTTAATTTGACTCTTAATTGTCACAGATTATTCAACTATAATCACAAGTATTGTAGTTATTTACTGATTTCTTTAAATTTAAAGCCAGATCCTTTTTTCAAACTTTCAAATTCACTTTTAATTTTTAAAATTACTTTAATCTGTTTAAATATTTGAATACTGATACTGATTTCTTTCAATTAAAAGTCAGACCCTTTTTCCTTCAAATTCACTTTTAATTTTTTAAAATTATTTATTTAATCTGTTTGAATATTTGAAATAAATCACCTTATTCACTCAATGGGCTTGAACCACTTTCCTCCATTATATATATTTTATTAAATTCATCTATTAATTCACAAAAGCTTTTTCTTTAAAATGTTCTCTTCTTACGTTGCCAAGGCTAAAATCACACTAAACTGGACGGAAGCGATCAATATTCTTTCACTTCAAGCTAAATTAAATAATTTTGCAAAAAAAAATAATAAATTTACATTTCATTTGGGCTGTCTAATAAATAAATCCATTTAACATCTCTAATCAATCATCATCATGTGCACTAATAAATCTGTCAATTTTTAGTGTCTTACAAATCAAAAATTGTCAAGCTTGGGGGGTTTAAATTTGTGACATGAAAATGCTAGCGTTTGACAAATATATAACAATGTCATATTAAATCTATTTGCTGACACTTTTAATAATTCTTACAAATTCTATTAGTCAGTCACACGGCGCCAATAAATGGCAACTGGTTGTATCTTCTTAACATGTGATAGTAGAGTGTCATTCGATTTTTCTCCGTGTATTTTTTTAACTTAATATGGGGGTCATATGGCTGGTAATATTCGTCTTGATTTTTATATATGACCGCCACAGTAATTATGATAACATTTGTGGAACAATCGTGAAGTGAATGATATGCTCTGATGTTGTTCAGAACACTATCTGTTTCTTATGTTATCTTTTGATGTTACAGTGGGGTAGAAAGGGTATTTCTGAGTCATTACTATGTTGGCATGATAATAAACTCAATTTGTAATGATTTGCTCGAACCTATACATGTATGATACGGCTGTGGTATTTAAAATGCAACTCCAACTTCCAGTGTAACTGAAAACATTTTCTGTTATAACACAACAATATCTCTTTGGCATCAATTAATTTTTATTTCATTTATTCCCAACATTTCCCCCACTGTGCCCACCCATTAGAGAAGTATGTATTTCTTGAGATAGGTACTGACGAACAATTAAATCAAAACAACGAAAACTCTAGAACTTAATAACATTGCCATACAACAGCTTGACATATTACTTAAAACGTTCCCCTCTAGCACAGTATCTGTATCTGTCGGGTTTATTTTGGTGTTCGCTTCTGGTTTTCGCAGGTGATTTCCACCACCAAACTGAAAGCACTTCAGACACACACACACACAGAAACAATTTCAAATCATCAATCATTGAAGAACCACTTAATCGAATCAACAAAACATGCAGTTATTTTCTAATCACCTTCAAATGGACAGATTACTTCAGTCGAAGAAAATAAATGAATGCATTTCAATGGAATTAATGGATAGAATAACAACAATGAGATTTTGATGACAAGTTGCTCCAAAGAGATTGTGAAAGATATCAAGACCCAAGATATCTAACTTCTAAAATCTAGAATTGTTGTCGAACACCAGAGAATGGTGAATTCAATACACTTGGCAATTTCTTTATAAGTTTAAGAATAATTTGTAATACATAGAACGCGAGTATTTTGCCAAATTTCACCTCGAGCTCTAATCATGGACATAAGAATATTAAATAGTAGTCATGATTTAACATTTTTCTCAACATCATATGATACGGCCAAAATCCATTTCGGATATTAGGAGTCGATCTAGTGATGTCTGCCAGTTTGTCTGTCTGGCTGGTGCTCATGATAACTCTCGAAGGGAGTATCTAATTTGACCCAAACTTGCTACATTGTAATGTTATTGACAAACTTAGATCGAGTTCGGAGATGGTCAATATCGAACAACTCCTTCAGGTACTTCACCCACAAAAGGTCAAAATTTTTTAACAAGAAACTATCATCCAATTTTGTGCAAACTTTGCAAATTCCAATATTTATATCATTGCCATGTCTGGTGCGAAAATGGACAATATCGGCACTCCATATGTAAATAATTACCAGTAACGAAAGTCTTAAAGTCGGGCGGGGCCGAATTTATGATACCCTACACCACTTTGCTAATTTAGTAGAGCTCCACATAACAATTAATAGTTCTCATGGGATTATAATTATTATTTAAAGTTCAAAGGACTAAATATGCCGAAGCATTTGTATCTTTTAAATTCTGACTTATATTGCCCATTTGATATATGGGAGCTATATCCAAATCTGAACCGATCTTCATAAAATTTGGCAAAAATATTTCTAAACTGTATTTCATATATTTTCCTGAATATCGTTGTTACTGAGTGCGTATTACGGCTGTGGATAACAAATCGGATGAACAATATATATAGGAGCTATAGCGATATCTGAAGCGATCTTCTCCAAATTTGACATACTAGCTTCTAAACTCAATTCGGTCGTAAGTGCCAAATTTCATCCCATTTGGACAAATATTAGACGTTTGGTGCACAATAAAAAGTAAATCGGAGGAAGTTATATATGGGAGATAATCCAAATCCGAACTGATCTCGATAAAAATTTAGCAAAGGTATTTCTGAGCTGTATTTGATATATTTCCCCAAATATTGTTGTTACAGAGTGCATATTACGGCTGCGGAGGACTAAAAGAAAAAATAGGATGAACAATATATATTGGAGCTATAGCTATATCTAAACCGATTTTTATCAAATTGGGCAAACTTATTTTCAGGCCTAATCTGGTCATACGTGCAAAATTCCATAATATTTGGGCTGATATTACACGTTTGGTGCACCATAAAAGGCAAATCGGACGAAGATATATATGGGAGCTATATCTAAATTTTGCGGATTATCTCGAATTTCTATAGGGTTCGTCCTTGGGCCAAAAACATGATTTGTGCAAAATTTCATCTGGATCGGGTAATAAATGCGACTTTGTTTACAAAAATACATGGACAGACAGACGGACGGACGGACATGCATAAATCAACTCAAAATGTGATTGTATGCAGATCATCAAAATGAACTATGGGTCTATCTCGTTTCCTTTTGCCTGTTACAAACAAATGCACAAATACATAATACCCTGACCACCTTTTGGTATATGGTATGAAAACCTTAGAAGGTGATAAAGTGAACTTATATATTAAAGTCAATATCAGTCCAAATGACCTGAATTTTGGCACATCTTACCGAATTCAGACTAGAAGCGAATACATTAAATTTGGAGACAATCGGATATAGCTCCCATGTATATTTTTCATCCGATTTGGGGTTTTATGTCCCTCGCATGCGTAACATACACTCCACAAGAATGATATTTTGTACCAGATAACTGATGGAGCTTAAAATACCTCTGTCACATTTATCGAGATCGGATCAGATTTGGATATACCGATCCAATATCAGGTTTATTATGCACCAAATGGCTAACATCAGCCCAAATGAACTGAATCTTGGCATTTTCGAGTGAATTCTATATAGAAGCATATATATTTTCCTTCCACATTGCGAAGTATGCACTCCACAACAATGATATTTTGTTGGTTTTCAGCTTTAACAAATATTCATCCTACCTTGGAAAACTTTTTTTACCGAGCATACTGCAGTCTGGTGTTTTATGACTTCATATTTTATACTTTTGATGTAACAAAATGTTATACTATTTTGTCGATCTATCATTGATGTTCTTTTCCATAAAGTCATTTTCCATAAAAATTCATATACAGATTCTTTTTGTGTAAATACAACCATACACTATTAACAAAAATTACTTGTAATAAAAATACTACATTTATAGAGAGATACATATTGCCATATAAACACAACAGCTCTTTTCATAGATTAATACATCAATTCAATCCGCTGGCACTTTACGTGTCTACAATATTCAAACAGTCATAAAATACCATTGACACTGAAATTCTAAGCTCTAAAATTTTTGTGTTGAGTTGAGTTGCGTTGCTGTTCACAGCATACATTACACAATGTTGTTGTTGCTGTTATTGTCATGGGTAATTAATTCAAAACTACTTTGGCGAAATCGAAATTAAATGCAATGACGTTTTGGCTGCTCCGAAGCGATAGAGACCAAGAGAGAGAGGAGACGATGAGAGAGAAACATATTAACCCATTGCGTGCAAATATTGACATTTTAAACAACGTTGCCATCAACTAATGAGATATCAATAGAAACGAAACAATTTGTATTATTCGAACACAGCTGACGAATGAGTCGCCCCGCCATCAGATTGTCATCAATTAACCCAACGAAAACCAAAACAAATTCAAATCATTGACGTTAACTCAACACCTTTCCAATGGAGATATATTTTAAAAATGGCAGTGAATTTTAATTAATTGTCTATGTGACGACGTGTGATAAGACAACAGAATTATAATCTATGACCTACACGACACTGTGCGACAGATATTTGCACATATATTTTTTGGAGTAATTAACTATTTAAAAAAAACGACAGACGACAGACCATACACTACATTGCATATTTTGTGTTTATTTTGTTAAGGATCCAACTATGGACTTTATGGAAAGCATATTTGTATACCCCTACCATTCTATGGAGGGTATATTAACTTTGTCATTCCATTTGTAACTCCTCGAAATATTTATAATAGACCATACAAGGTACATATATTCTGAATCAGCGTAAAATTCTAAGACGATATAACTATGTCCGTCGGTCAGTCCGTCTGTCTGTTGTAATCAAGCTATCTTTCGAACGAATTGAGATGAAAGGATAAAGTTTTACATACATATATAGTTTACCAGTAAACATGTTACGTTCGTAAATGGGCCATGTCGGTCTACGTTTTTGTATAGACCCCATATAATGGTACCTCCCGATGTTCGGTATCTTCATGATTTCAGTGACATTCTTTACCGGAATTATTTCTAATTTTGTATTTGAAGTTCGTAATGGGTACTACAGCCTATGACAAAAATGTTTTTATGCAGGCCTACGACTATAGCCTCCATATAACGGCACCGTCCCATAATTCGGTATTTTGATGATTTTAACGACATCATTCACCGGAAGTGTTTCAAATTTCGTTTTCAAAGTATGTAATGGGTACTAAAGCTTATGCCTAAAAATTTCGTATGCCTCGTCTTCGTTATCTCCCCTATATTCGGTATTTTCATGATTTTAGCGACATTATAGACCGGAATTGTTTTAACTTTCGTAGTTAAAGTTCGTAATGGGTACTACAACCAACTACAAAATTGTGTATGCAGGTGCAAAAATGTTGTCTTAGGCTGTAGTAGCCATTACGAACTTATGAAATATGAAATATGGAACAATTCCGGTAATAAATGTCGTTAAAATTACGAAAATACCGAATATAGGTAGGTGCAGTTATATGGGGACTATACCAAAACTAAGACCTATTTTGATATTTCTATGCAAGGATATTCTTTCGTGATGATGGGAACACATGCTGCAAATTAAATGTAAATTGGTTAACATTGAAACTAAAACACCCAAAAAAACTTTAAAACTGGGGGTTTTACCAAAACGTGGACCTATATAACCTAGTTTACCAAAAGTCATGCCGACCTATCACACATCTGAGTAAAATTTTATCAACCTACTTAATTGCTTTCGAAAGGTAGAGTAATTTTCACAGGTAGCTGATGAAAATATATATAGAAATCTTAAATGTGGACAATTTAGGTTACTTCGCGATATAAAATAATAACAAAAAATAATTGTATCGCACAGAAAGGGGCCATGCCATTTTTATACCCTCAGCCATATGGCTAGAAAAGGTATTTATTATTTGATACGGCCAAAACGTGTCTCATCGAAATAACAGTTTTAGAACCTAGGTCTCTTTGGAGTCAATCTAGCGATTTCCGTCCGTTTGTCTGTCTGCCTGGCTGGGAGTATCCGATTTGATCCAAACATGACACATCGTAATATTATTGTCAGACTTAGATCGAAGATCTAAAGAGTCAAATTTTTGATCAATTACAACTCTTATAAAATGTGACGTAGATGTCCGATTATCTTCAAATTTCACACATTCCAATAATTTTATTAACCCAAGGTCTGGTCTGAAGATAGAATATATCGGTCAACTCCTTCTGTTACCTACCCCATAAGGGGTCAAAATTAATGAATATGAATAAAATGAATATCCATAAATCGCATAAAACATCCGATTCCATTTAGACACATCTGAATATTTCTATCAACACATGATCTCTTATAAAAACGGTACATATCGTTCCATTCTTTCTGGTACCTTTACCACAAACAGGCAAAGTTTTGAATAACCAAAAACGATTATAAAATCAGAAATAAGCATCAGGTTCTATTTATATTTCATACATCCCATTATTTCTACTAACACAAGATCTGTTGGGAAGATAGAATATATCGGTCCAGTCCTTCTGGTACTTCCCCCAAAAAGGCTCAACATTTTGAATATCCATGAATCTCACAAAACGCTCAAAGTAAGCTAAATAAGCATCCAACTCTCTTCGAATTTCACACATACAAATATTTTTGCAAACACAAGATCTGTTGTACCCTTCTGGTACCTCACCCACAAAGGGTCACAATTTTCAATACTTTTATCTGTCACAACTTGCGAAACAAATCATTGATTCTTTACAACTTGCTATATCTAAATATATCTCTCTTAACCAGAATCCTGAGATGAATATGGAATTTAAGATTGCGCATAAGATAAAGCATGAAAATGGAATACTTCGTTCGACTATTTTACATTTTCTAAAAATTATCACATATGTCATATGAAGTGGAGGAAGTTACCGACATAGTCCAAATCTGGCACGTCCTAATATTTATATCACATATCACATTTATTTATGTCCAATACGAAATGGACAATTTTGGCCCATTCCTTTAGAACCATAGAGTCCATAGAGGGTTAACAGTTTGAATAATCATAACAGAAGTCAAAATATATTTAAATAATCGAATATTGGCTGAGGGTATACGTTTGTCGGCAAAACCGACTGATATTTTTAACTTGTTTTCGACAAATTTAGAATCTTTTCGAATTCGCTGCAATTCACTTTCTAATAGGCAAGCAGTATTGTGGAAAATTCCATGTGGATTTGATAGTACTTGGTTTGTAAATCAAACCCCCAAAATAGCTTTGGGTTCTCAGCAGAAACTTATTTTAACACATTATATAGCCTTTATCATACACAAAAGGTATTTAATGTTTTGAGCTATGTTTCGCAAAAATCGCAGTACGCAAATTTGAAATTTTACTTGCTCTCTCAATTGGCTCTCAATACGTGTCTTCTATTTTCAGCTTTTTTCTTATAATCTACTGAAATTTTCTTATAATTGTGCAAAAATTAAATTTTTCTCACAGTATTCTAAAGAAAGGGACATCTCCATGCTACTCCATGCTATATTGCTTCACTGCTGAATTTTACCAGCTTGACTTACCGAGTTGAGCGAATGTCTTACACGCCACATATTCGCACACTACAATTTATATTTTTTGTAAAATCATATCAATAAAAAACGCCCTTCGAAATTCAATTATTAATTTACGCAACGGTTTAAAATCTTGAGGTGGATCAATATACCTAGTCTCTTAAATGCAATTCATTTTGCCGAATTCCTCGTGTCACAAACACGCACATGCACTGCAGGAAGCAAGGAACAAATGCCAAAGAGATGAAAAATCTCGACAATAAATAAATTTCTACCTGAGGTAAATGGCATCGTATCAGGCGATATCATCTAAATGACTCTGCCCGACGCTTGTTTAAAAAACACATAAATCGAAGAATGGATGTATGGGTGGGTGTGTGAGTGCGTATGTGTGAGCGAGCATTTAATAAAATCTTTTGCATTCAACCACATTTTTTCATTTAATCATTTTATTTTTTTTCATTCTCCACCAAAGAAAGGAATTTAATTAATTTATTAAATTAAATGTATTTACTACCAGATAACAGCAGCAGCTACAATCGGAATTATTATAAAAAATGTAACAAACAAACAGCTCCCAGTTTTCCATACAAACGTTAGTTATATAAACAAATTGTATATCAACTAAGGAACACAATGGCAATCAAGAGAAAATACAAAAAAAAAGAAAGAAAAGATAACAAATAGAGTAAACTATTTTCTTTCTTTCGTTCTTTCGATGGAGGGCCATATTAACAGGCTTTGCAGTTACTGGCATTGTTTGATTAACTCAAATCAAATCAAAAGCTGGACATTAAGGTGGGAATGTCGTGTTTATGGTCGGTGTATTCGGGGTGGCCTTCAGCGCAATGTATGTTTTATATTTTTTGCATACATATATGTTTAAATATCCAAAGAAATAATATTTGCATAAATTGTATAATGATGAAGGATGCTTTGCAGTACAATTCGTATGTTGAGTCGAAATGTGGACAAGATATTGTACAAGTTGCATGCACCATAAATGTTGCATATAACCAAAAACTCTGTCTGTATCGAGTAACAAATGAGCCAGAATATAAATTAATGTCTCGATTTATTATTGAAAAACAAAGTTTTTCTTGCATTTACAGTGTGAGATGAAAAAACTGCAACCAACTTAAGATTGCTGTCATTTCTAAGCCACTCGTCCGACAGCTGTTATAATTATTCCAGTGACAGCTCATTATATTGTTTACAAGTGTACACAAGCATTTTGGTGAGCATTTTCCAGAAAAAAGTTATTCGTGATGGAATTCAAGCGTGTTAGTGTGATTTCTTTATATTTGGCCACAAGTTTCTATCGTTAGAGCACTCCAGCATTTAAATGTGAATAAATCTTTTGGGAAATGGTTCGATAAGTAGAGAAGCGACTTGATCAAAACCCGCGTCGCAGTGGCCAATAAATGGGTCGTGAGCAGAACATATCGCAATATTCCATTCGGCAAATATTGAAAAAATGAGCTCGGGGTAAAGCCATTGAAACTCCAAAAAGTGCAAGATCTTACACCGCGAAAGAAAGACTCAAAAGAGCTAAGGAATTGCCTCGCTTTGCCGAAAGTGGTGAACTGCCGAATTTAGTTTTCTCCGATGAGAAGGCATTCGTTGTCCATCAGTTTTGTAAACAAACAACATGATCGTGTTTACTTGTCAAAGAGGACAGCTGAAAATGTGCACCTTCGATTTGCCACCAAAACTCAAGCGCCGGCAATGGTGATAATGTGGGCCGCCATAACAGCCGCTCGCATTAATCGGCCGTGGCATCAGAATAAATGCCGAATATTATCGCGAAAATATTCTGGAAAGTGTATTAAAGCCTTGGGCACGCAAACGTTTTGCCGCAGACCTTGGACATTCCAACAGGACTCAGCACCATCGCACTCAGCACGCGCCACCCAAGAATGGTTACAAAATGAGGTTCCTCGCTTCATTTCCATTGCATAATGGCTACCAAAATCTCCGGATACCAATCCGTTGGACTATTGAGTCTGGAGTATTTTGCAAAGCAAGGTTGGCACTTAAAAATACCAAAGTCTCGATCACCTCAAGCAAGCGCTTCGCCGGGAATGGGCTAAAATACCACACAGCAACATTCGGGGAGCGTGTGACGGTTTCATTGGTCGTTTGAAGGCCATAATTCGTGCCAGAGATGTCCAATTCGAACAAATCTAAACTTATTCTAAAATGTGATGCTATTTCCGACACAACAAAAACTATCCCACAACAAAAAACTATGAACCTTATTTGAATACGTATAATGGCTTTAGAGTAGTAGCAGTTTGGAACTATATCCAACTTTGAATCGATTTTCAACAAATTTGACACAGGTATTTGTACCTCCTGTACCAAATAACACTCAACAATATTTATTGGAGCAATAGACATTCGGGGCCAAGTTTCACCAAATGGAAAAAATTTATCCAATTACAAATATGGTGGAAAATAACCGTAAAATGGAAATGTATATCGAATCTATATACAAATCTAAACCGATCTGGATAAAATTTGGCAGAATTATTTTCGGGCTGTATCTGATGTCCGGTAACAAAATCTTTGATGTGGAGTGTATATTACGCATGTGAGGGACTAAAAACCCCAAATCGCATGAAATATATATGGGAGCTATAGCTATATCCGAACCGATTTTCACCAAATTTTATGTACTTGTTTCTAGCATGATTTCAGTGGGAATTTCCAATATTCAATTAATTTGGGATGATATTAGCCATTTGGTGCATAATAAACCTCATATCGGATAAAGATATACGGGATCCATGTCAAAATAAGATCCGATCTCCATGAAATTTGACAGAGCTATTTCTGGGCTGTATATGATATCCGGTACCAGATTTTATTCTTGTGGAGTGCATATTACGCATGTGAGGGATTTAAATACCAAGTCGGATGAAACATATATATGGTAGCTATAGTAATATCTGAACCGATGTTCATCAAATTTAATGTACTTGCTTCTAGACTGAATTCGGTGAATGTGCCAAAAATTCAAGTCATTTGGATTGATATTGGCCATTTGGCGCACAATTAACATAATATCGTTTGAAGATGTATATGGGAGCTACATCCAAATCTGATCCGATCTCCATAAAACTGACAGAGGTATTTCTGAGCTGCATCTGATATCTGGTGATATTATGCTTGTGGAGTGTATATTACGCATTTGAGGGATTTAAACACCAAATCGGATGAAACATATATATGGTGCTATAGCTATATCTTAACCGATTTTTACCTAATTTTAAGTACTTGTTTCAAGGATCAGTTCATTCAGATGTGCCAAAATCCAGATCATTTGGACTGATATAAGCCATTTGGTTCACAATTAACCCGAAATCGGATAAAGATAGTATATATGGGAGCTATATCTAAATTTGAACAGATTTTCACCAATTTCAATAGGGTTCATCCTTGGAATTGTTTGGAAAATTTCATCTCAATCGGATAATAAATGCGAACTGCATTTTGTTCATAAAAGTACATGGACGGACTGACATGCATAAATCGACTCAGAAAAGGATTCTATGAAGATCTCAAAACTAACTAAGGGTCCATCTCGCTTCCTTGTCCATGTTACAAACAAATGCACAAAGACATAATACCCTTACCACTATGTGGTGTAGGGTATAAAAATACTGAATATCGGGTGGTTTTGTTACATGGGGCTAAACAAAAATGTGGACCTGTGTAGCCATTTATCGCCATAGCATCGCAAATATCAATGTTGAGGGGGTTATATGAAAATATAAACCTGTATAGGTAATTTTCTGTCGGACGAAGTAAATATAAAAGCAATTCCGTTGAACAAAGTCTCTGAAATTATCAAAATACAGAATATCTAAAATATGAACTTATATGTACAGTTTTTTTGCAAAAATGTTCCCTAAACATAGGAAAAAAGCCCCCACTTGAGTAAATTATCTTCGAAACAATGACTAAAACACCTTTAATCTGGCAACGCCGTAATATGTGAGCTATACCAAAATGTGTACCAATATGGCACATGTTCAATACCAAGAAAATTCTGCGGACCTAAAATACATCGGACTAAAATTTAATTTCATTCCGTCCGGAAGATAGTGTGACTTCCACAGACGGACAGGCAGATAGGCGGACTTGGCTAAATCGACATAAAATTTTATGCTGATCAACAATGAATACACTTTCTGGGTCTTAAGTTGTGGATACATAAACAGCTTGGCTCTGACATCCCTTTATGATGTGTCACAAAGTATGCAATGGAAGACTTAAAGCTGGTTATGTACCCACAACTTTAGATTGATTTATGGAGAAGGTACAAGCGGACTTACAAACTTAATATACCCTCTAGTAGTATGGTAGTATGGAGGGTATATTAAGTTCGTCATTCCGTTTGTAACTCATCAAAACAATAATTTTAGACCCAACAAAGTATATATATTCTTGATTAGCGTAAAATTCTAAGACGATCTAGCCCTGTCCGTCTGTTGTAATCACGTTAGAGTCAAAACGAATTAAGATAGGAAGCTAAAATATTGAACAGATCTTTTGTGTGCAGGCAGTTCAAATTCGAAAATGGGCTTTATCGATCCACGATATCGAATGGCCCCCATATAACGGTACCCCCGATATTCTGTATTTAGATGATTTTAACCACATTTTACAATGGCATTGTCTGAAATTCTACAAAAGGAGTTCTTTATGAGGACTTCATCCCCTAAAGAGAATTGTCTATATAGGGCCACGATGTCGTATATCCCCCATATAACAGCACCTCCCGATATTCGGTATTTTGATGATTTTAGCCATATTTTTCAATGGAATTGTCTGAAATTCCACACAAGGAGTTCATTGTGAGAACTTTACACCCAGAAATAGAATTGTCTATATAGGTCCACAATATCGTATATCCCCCTTATATCGGCACCTTCCGATATTCGTTATTTTTAAGATTTTAACAGCATATTGAATGGATTTTATTATTTGAAAATTTCCTAATTCGTTCCAAATGGCGGAGGGTATTTTTACTTACTGCTTTTTTACTTGTTTTTTTTTTTAATTGTTCAAATTCCTTTAAAATGGTGGAGAGCATTAAAAGTTTTTTTACTTGCTTTAAATAGGAGGGTACCGCTACATCGGCACTATATCTAACATGAGCCTATCTTCAGCATTTTTATGTTACATTATTTTTTTACTCATTACGAAACCTCTGTGTATAAATCAAAACGATCATTTGTATAGAAACATTTTTGTCACGCTTTGCCATATATGTGGGACCACTATGCACTGATCGGCAATTAGGCAGATCGCAATTCTAAAACCACCATTAAACTGATTTTTTTTAATATATTTATAAAAGGTTGGGCATATTCGCATAATGGTAGCCCCAAAATTTGATTTTAATTCAATTTTCCTTGCGGCAGAGTTTTGTCCCTGAGAATAAATTGCCTGCAAAGCAAGGGAAATGCCCTGTATTTTTTTAAATTTACCATAATGAAAATATTCCGTCGCATTATATCCGTAATCTGATTATTATTTTTATATAGATGTGATTCAATGTCAATCCACAGTTTCCAATTTTCTTATCAATTTTAAAATTCACAACGTATGGCAAAGCCCTTCACTCAGATTTTTATTTTTATTTTTTTTTTTCAATTCACATTTTTCTTTATTGCCATTTTTTAATTTATTCCAACATTTTCTTTTGTTTGAAGTTGTTTTTTTTTCTTCATCTCATTTTATAGTAAATATCAATAGAGATTAAATAATTTTTGTTGTTGTTGCCTCAAAATTTTAATTTGCTTTATCTTATTTTTTTCTGTTGTTGTCAGATAAAATGAATGGCACAATTTGGTTAATCAGATTCAGATTTATACATTTTTTTGTTTTTGGTTTTTTTTGAGCACAACTTTTTCACACTTTTTGTAATACCTTTTTTAGAATAACTTATCCTCGTATTGACGCTGTTGTTGCTGCTTAAATAATTGTTGTTGTTGCTGCTTGTAATTGCAACGAAATTCAAGTTTCAGTTTTCAACTAAAACTGAAACGCTAATAATTTTATGGATTTTGTTTTACAAATTTACACGACGTTTGACGATGACAATTATGTCTGTGGCTACCGTAAAACAAATCGCGCTACGCCAACACCGCTTTTTTTTTTTTTTTTTGCTGTCAATTATTGCCAAGTAATTGCAACAACGTTGCAAGGCGAGAATTCCAATTTTGGGTCACAGTATTGAATTTTTGCTTCTATTTTTTGCTTTTTTATATATGAACTTAATTATTTATTATTTTTTGGTTGTTGATCTTGTTTGTTGTTGTTGTGGCGTCGTGTCGCATCACATTTGTATTTATAAACAAATTAAACCACCTTCAATAAATTTTGTCGATTTTTTTTTACATCAAAAAAACACCAACACCATTTTTTTCGACACAAAACATGAGAGAAAAATCTCGTAGAAACAACAACAAATATATTTTTGAAAACAAATAAAACAACAACTTAAATAAAAACAAAAACATGCCTCGAATATTTATTCAAAATGGACAAACTTTTGGATGCTTGTTTTGATTTAATATTTTTTCTTTACTTCTTTTTTTTTAGTTATTTTGTTTTAAAAAATAAAACATAAATTCGTCGTCTTCGTTGTCGTCGTTGTCGTTTTGGAGCTATGCCAAAATGAAAACCGCCGGTACGGTTGCCTTCCTGTTTGAGACTACGGTTATGACTGACTGGCTGGCTGGCTGCTACAATGACTGAAGCAATGAATTGTTGCGGCTGGCTGGCTGGGCTGGCAGGTTGGACGCAACGCATTTGGAGCTGTTTCGCTGTTCTCGGGTTTGTTTACTGTGCTCAGAGGGTGGTGATACTGGATGTTTGGTTGGGGGCTGATGTTGGTTTGGTTTCATCTCATCAAACGAAACACGGTGAGTGCGCCAAAACATTCAGCAACAGTGCCGCTGGCAACAAAAATCAACATCCTTAGCAACATTAGCAAATACACCAATGGCACTTCTCCATTATCATCACCATTATTATCATGAACATCATGATTATTATTCTCAGACTCTTGGTCTGAGCAACAGCAACAGCTGTAACACAACTTGTCGTCTCCACCAGCCTCCGTAGCAACTCACTCTCTCTCTCTCTCTCTCCCTCTCACTCCATCTACCATTCTGATTATGGAATCATTTTGAATTACTGGCTTGTCTCTGCTCTATTGCTCATTTCTCATTCACAGTCACTGATAAGGCTGATGATAATGATGACGATGATGACAATAATGACGCTTCCATATGCTAATAATGTCGCTGACAATGCCGCCAATGATGAAGTTCCCTCCATTAACCTAATCATATTCAAAAAAAATCGTATATTTATTTTATCTTGACATTGACTGGAGGTAAATAAAAATAGTAGTGCTGCTGCTGCTACTTCCATCGAACAGTGCAACAGCTTGTTTTGGAGCATATCTAGAAAATGGAAAATATGTAAATCACTTATATAAGAAGAGACAAAAAGAACAAAATGGAGCATGGACATTTTATCAATTCTGGGTAAATTATAGAGAAAATGAAACAAATTAAGAGCAAGTGAAACCAGTGTGGAGTCGACTGGGAAAAATTGTTTATATCCTCCACCATTAGAAGTAGGAAAATTATAGGAAAATCGATGGGTTTCAAACCCCTAACATTCCAATTTACACAAAAAGCGTCCAAATTTGTAAAAACGCCCTATGTCAAATCTTTTCCAATATCAAAACGTTGCCATAAAAGAAAATAGACAATTCAAAAAATATCCTCCAAAAGTTTTAAATGCTACATTATAACTAATTTAATTAGAAAAAGCACCCAAAATCATCGAAAATTTTAAACACGGAAAACCATTTAAAAAAAAACAACTAAAGTCGGCCGGGCAAATTAAACCCCTTATATGGGGGCTATACGAACACGTGTTCCTTCATAAGTAATTTTTTATCATAGGCTGTAGTACTCATTACGAACTTCAATTGCGAAATTTAAAACAATTCTGGTGAATAATGCCGCTAAAATCATCATACCGACTATGGGGTATTTTGATGATTTTAGCGCTTTTGTTCATCAAAATTGATTAAAATTTCGTAATTGAAGTTCGCAATATGTCAAAAAATTACTTATGAAGGAACACGTTTTCGTATAGCCCCCATACAACGGTTCCTTCCTATATTCGGTATTTTGACGATTTTAACGACATCATCCACCCGAAGTGTTTCAAATTTCGTATTCGAAATTTATAATGGCCTAAAAATTTCGTATGCCTTGTCTTCGTTTAGCCCCTATATTTCCCTATCTCCCTATATTCGGTATTTTGATGATTTTAGCGACATTACAGACCGGAAGCTGAATGGGCCATTCACTACTTAACCTGCCTACTGGCAAAATACGCATGTGTGCAAAATTCTAAACTTCTATCTGAATTCGATCGAAATATAGCGTTATTACAACAGACAGACAGACGGACATCGCTAAATCGTCTAAATCGTAGTTTAAAAAATTACTTATGAAGAACCACGTCTTCGTATAGCCCCCATATAAGGTTTCATTTTTCTACGGTTCGGCCCGACCGAACTTAGATGCTTTTTCACTTGTTCTTTTTATAACCTCCACCATACTATGGATATTAACTTTGTCATTCCGTTTGTAACTCCTCGAAATATTCATGTATTCTTGATCAGCGTAAAATTCTAAGTCGATTTAGTAGTGTCCGCCCGTCTGTCCGTCTATCCGTCTGTGGAAATCACTCTAGCTTCCTAACGAATTGAAGTAGATTGATACAATTTTACTCAAATGTATATTCTGGCTGCAGGTCCATGGGCCATGTAGGTCCACGTTTTGGTGTAGCCCCCATATAACGGTACCTCCCGATATTCAGCATTTTCATGACTTTTAGCGACATTATTCACTGGAATTGTTTCAAATTCAGTATTTGAAATTCCAAATGGATGCTACAGCCTAAGACAGAAAATTGTCTGTGCAAGTCCACGTCTTCGTATAGCCCCCATATAACGGTACCTCCCTATAATCGGTATTTTGAAGATTTTACCGACATTATTCACCGGAATTGTTTCAAATTTGGTATTTGATACTACAGCCTATGCCAGAAAATTTACTGTGCAGGTCTACGTCTTCGTATAGCCCCCATATAACGGTACCTCCGGATATTCGGTATTTTGATGATTTTGGCGTCATAATTCACCGGATTAGTCTGAGATTACGTATTTAGAGTTCGTAATGGGAACTTTAGTCTGTGACAGAAAATTGTCTATGCTGGTCCAGGTCTTCGCACAGCTCCGATATAACGGTACCTCCCTATATACGATATTTTGATGATTTTAACTACATTATTCACCGTTTATTTCAATATGGTAATGACTTATGACAAACAATACCTATGTAGGTCCACGTCGTATAGACCCCAATATAACGGCAATATTCGGTTTTATTTTAAATTTCAATAGAATTTTTTAAGGATTTTTTAGCTTTGAAAATTGCTAAATTCGTTCCAAATGGTGGAGGGTATTCAAAGCTCGGCCCAGCCGAACTTACTGATTTTTAATTTGTTTTATATTTAAGCGTTTTTAAGGAAATCATGTGATCTTTATAGTAATGATAATTGGTTTCAGGATTTAACAAACATACAGCAATGTTATATCGTACTAGATGTACTAAAGTCTCCGTCAAATTTGTTGAAAAGCAATTCAGAGTTGGATATAGTTCCAAAATTGTGACTACTCTAAAGACATGATACGCATTCAAATAAGGTTTACAGTTGTTGTGATCTACTTTATATACATTTCCAATATATATTTTTTTTTTATTTCGGGAGCTCTACTAAATACTCATAGTGGTCTGTGAATTTGACCTTTACTTATTGATTCCAGATGCATTGGGTTTATGTCCGTTTTTTTGTCATAATGCCCATAATAAAGAGGCGTTATGTCCGCTTTCAATGGGGAAATATCCGGTTACTCGGCTATTCATCCCGTAAGTTCAGATACCAAACCCGGTTTTTATCCGGTTCTACAAAAGCGGTATGAGTATGGGTATTGTTTGAACCGGTTCTGAAGCAATACAAGTTAATTGGTATTTATGTACCGGCACTTTTTAAAAAACTCTTAAAAAGTCGAAAATGTTGGTAGGGGCTTGAGATTTTCTCCTCTGGGGTATTTCCAACACAGGCACGTGATCCATAGTTGCTCTAAATTTTATAAATCTTGTACCTCTTTTAAATTTAGTGGAATACGATAATGAATATTTGGGGGGAACTGTAATATACATATAATCACGTAGTGGTGTAATCATATAGCCGACCCGCCGATTTTCTCCTTACTTACATTAACCAAATGTAAGTGATATCCTCTAGATTTCACTTTTTCAGTTGTAACTAATTTTTGTAGTATCTTGAATTATATCTCGGTGTATAGAGAGCCTGTAAAATAATCGAGAAATGCCTAAAGCCCCGCCAAAATATGTCAAGTTCGATGATATCATAGTTCGAGGAAAAAACAAGTCCTATTTAAATCCAATACACATGCAATTATGCAAATTTGTATCCATCTACTTCAATTCACTGGAAAGGTTAGCTGTAAACGTATTTTTCTGCGAACTTCCTATGTAACGACGTTTTTAGGGAATGGATGAATACATATTATCCATTCCCCAAAAATAGTCCACCTCCTAGGAAGTTCGCCGGAAAAATGTGTATTACCATATCGATGCCTAATACCGACACAACTACCAAGCACCGATTTGCCAACAGGGGAGAACGACAAAACGGTTTGTCTCTCAGAAAAAAACCGCCAATTTGTATTAGCAAACAGACAACAAACTGTTGCTGTTCTCAGCTGCTGTTACAGCTATTGTCGCTGCCAACGTTGGCGTTTGTTGGCGCTTAACAAGAATCTTGTTTAACAAATTGTGTTCCCAAAAAAACAAAACAAAACACCAGCGACATTGTTGTCAATTTTGTCGGCCAGAGTCTAGACAACAGTTAAACTAGTCAGCCTGAGAGCCAACCAGCCAGAAAGCCAACCGCCGCCTAGGTAGACAGCCACTGGTGACTGACTAGTCACTTATCGTGCTGGCCATGTTGCCTAGTTTTGTTTAATGTAGCGCAAGTTTAGTATGAGAATACGCAATTGAATGTTAGTTAATTGATTTATCTATCTACAAATGTATGTATGTCGATGTGTGTGTGTACGAATGTGTTTGAAATGGGTATACCCACCTGTCAATACATAATATTTATCTATATTCATTTGTAGATACATATGTACATACAAATGTAATGCTCCATGTTAATGCATATTTGCATTTATTTATTCGTTGGTTAGCTGATTGGTAATCACAGTGGATGAGTTTGGATTTTGTTCAAGAGGAGGCTTTATAGAACAAGGGCGACATAATAATAGAAGAGACCAGTAAAGAAAGTCCTAAAGTGGGGCGGGACTGACTTTATGATACCCTGCACCACTTTGCTAATTTTGTAGAGCTCCACATAACAATTAAAATATTTTATGGGAGAATTAAATCATACAGGACTAAATATGCCGAAGCATTTGTATCTTTTAAATTCGGACTTGTATTGCCCATTTTGACATACTAGCTTCTAGACTCAATTCGAAAGTGCCAAATTCCATCCCATTTGGACAAATATTAGACGTTTGGTGCACAATAAAAGGTAAATCGGACGAAGTTATATATGGGAGCTATATCCAAATCTGAACCGATCTCGATAAAATTTAGCAAATGAATTTCTGAGTTCTATTTTATATATTTCCCAAATATTGTTGTTGCATATTACGGCTGCGGAGGACAAAAATAACAAATCGGATGAACAATATATATGGGAGTTATGGCTATATCTGAACCGATTTCGATAAAATTTGGCGTACTTATTTTCAAGCCTAATTTGGTTGTATGTGCAAAATTTCATACTATTCGGGCTGATATTACACGTTTGGTGCACAATAAAAAGCAAATCGGACGAAGATATATATGGGAGCTATATCTAAATTTTGACCGATTATCTCCAATTTCAATAGAGTTCGTCCTTGGGTCCAATCAAATGATTTGTGCAAAATTTCATCTGGATAGGGCAATAAATGCGAACTGTACTTTGTTTACAAAAATACATGGACAGACGGACAGATGGACGGACGGACAGAGGGACGGACGGACAGACGGACATGCATAAATTGACTCAGAATGTGATTCTATGCAGAGTATCAAAAGGAACTATGGGTCTATCTCGTTTCCTTTTGCCTGTTACAAACAAATGCACAAAGACATAATACCCTGAGCACCTTGTGGTGTAGGGTATAAAAAGAGAAAATCGTAACACTATTCAGATCTAGGATATAAATAATGTGGTAAATAATGAGATGTATGATATATAATCTACATCTATAAAAGAGGAAAATGTGTGTACGTTTGATTGTTTGTTTGTAATTTATAGACTTAAACCTAGCTGAACAGATTTTCCTGAAAATTTCCAGATGCCTGATGGGGTTATACATAACTGGAGGTACATCGTCAGAATCGGATGTACCCCCAAAAAATTTAGATTTTGCCCGAACATATCTTTTGATCGGTTATAGATACAATATTCAAGTTTGGAATGTGTTATGGAATTTGGTACAAAAATAAATGTACCAAATTATATTGAAATTTGATGCAAGTAATGAAATTTAATACAAAAATAACGTTTTCAAATTATATTGAAATCGGTTCAGATTTAGATATGGCTCCCATAAATATATGTTCGTCTGATTTTATGTATTTGATGCACCAAACACGCAATAAATATCCAATTTCTAAGAAATTCGATGGAATTTAATATTAAAATTAATTTGATATATTATATTAACATCCGTTCAGATTTAGATATAGCTCTCACATTTATTTTCGTCCGATTTCCAGTATTTTATGCATCCAACATTTCAATGAAATTTGGAATGTTTGATGGAATTTTGTCTAAAAATACATTTGATATATTGTTCTGAAATCGGTTTAGATTTGGATATAGCTTCCATATATTTTCTTCCTACTTATGAATTGTATGCACCAACCACGATACGAATGTCCGATTCAAGTAAAATTTGGAATGTGTAATGGAATTTGATAAAAAAAAAAATAAAATTTCAAATTATATTGAAATCAGTTCAGATTTTGATATAGCTCCCATATATATATATATATATATAGCATTTTCAGATTAAATGAAACCTTTTGCAATTCAAATGAGTCTTTTTGCAGCGGAAATGGAACCTTTTGCAGTGGAATTGAAACCTTTTGCAGTGGAAATGAAACCTTTTGCAGTGGAAATGAAACCGTTTGCAGCGGAAATGAAACCTTTTGCAACCGAAATGAAACCATTTGCAACCGAAATGAAACTTTTTGCAAATCAAATGAAACTTTTAAATTTATAGAAGGAAAAATAACAAAACATTTTTATTTTTTTGTTGCAAAATCGTCAGGCAAAATCCCATTATTGTTGTTTTTATAAAAACAACGTTTGTTTATGAGTGGAGAACGATGGTAATGTTTACCAGGGGGGTAAGGCAGGGAATACCTAGGTTTCGGAAAGAGCCACCAATCCTCATCAGTTCCCTTGTTTCTTGTCTGGGATATTCTCCCCAGAAGTTATTTTAAAAAATAACTTCTATAACAAAAAACATTTTTTTTTACCTAAGTGACGAGTTTTTAGTAGTTTTTAAATTAAATCAATTAATAATTAATAATAATATAACTAATATATTGACAAAGAGGATTTTTTATTGATTATAAATATTTACATTTATATATATTATTTCTTAAATTTTCGATTATTGTAATAACAAATGGTTCTTTATTGATTTGATATAAAATGTTTCCATATTATTAAATTCCAAATGATTAACGCTAAAAAGAGAAATTTAAACAAATTTTGAGCTTTATAGGTATGGCCAGGACTGAAATGTGAAATTAAGCTTTTCCACAATTTTTTGTAGTTCTAGTATACTATTAATCTTACCTAATAAAGGATTCCCGCTTCGCAGCTTTATTGATTATGGAGATAGAGCAGTCGTGATTTCAATAGATAAGTGGAAATCATTAAATCAACTATTATCATGATTGTATATACTTTATGGGGTCTACGACGAATATTTAGAGGTGTTACAAACCGAATGACAAATTTAATATATCCTCCTTTCCATGGAGGAGATTATAAAAAGATACCTAATTCGGGTCCTTTGAAAAAAATACCTTGAAAAACATAAATATTAATAATCAATAAAAATTCCTCTTTAACTATATATTATTTATAATTAGTTAATTTAATTTTAAACCTACTAAAAATAAAAAGGTTTTGTTATTTTTCCTTCTAAAAATCTAAAAGTTTCATTTGATTTGCAAAAAGTTTCATTTCGGTTGTAAAAGGTTTCATTTCGGTTGCAAAAGGTTTCATTCCCGCTGCAAAAGGTTTCATTTCCACTGCAAAAGGTTTCATTTCCACTGCAAAAGGTTTCAATTCCACTGCAAAAGGTTTCATTCCCGCTGCAAAAAGTTTCGTTTGAATTGCAAAAGGTTTCATTTAATCTGAAAATGCTATATATATATATATATATATATATATATATATATATATATATATATATATATATATATATAATATAATTGGAATGGATGTCGTTACAGGGTGCGATAAAAAACGCAACATAGTCAAACGCCATAATTTTTATATATTTTTTAAATTTTATTGAATGAAAGCAAAAAATGTCGGAAATGGCATCAAATTTTAGAATAACTATAGATTTGTTCGAATTGGTCACCCTTAGCACGACATATGGCCTTCAAACGGCCAATGAAACCGCCACACGCTGTCCTAATGTTGCTCTGCGGTATTTTGGCCTATTCCCGGCGAAGCGCTTGTATGTCTAAGGTCTGCCGCCAAAATGTTTGCGTGCCCAAGGCTTTAATACACCCTCCAGAATATTTTCCCAATAATATTCGACATTATTAAGTATACGAACGGAGAGCGACCATCGGCTATTATGGTGGCCCACACCATAACCATGGCCGGCGCTTGAGTACTGGTGGCCAACCGAAGGTGCACATTTTCAGCTGACCTCTTTGGCAAGTTTTCTCATCGGAGAAAACCAAATTCGGCAGTTCACCACTTTCGGCCAAGCGAAGCAACTCTTTTGCTCTTTTGAGTTAATTTTATTATGTCGATGTGTAAGTTCTTGAACTTTTTGGATTTTCAATGGCTTTACCCCTAGTTCATTTTTTAATATTTGCCGAATGGAATATTGCGATATGTTCAGCTCACGAGCCATTTTTCTGAACAATGCGACGCGGGTTTCGATCAAGTCGCTTCTTTACTATTCGAACCATTTCTGCTGATGTTGCTGCTTTCTTCCGTACACTTCCTTTATGTCGGACTACGCTACCAGTATCACGGTAACGAGCGATGGTTCGAGACACAAAAGATTTATTCACATTTAAATGCTGGAGTGCACTTAAGATAGTCATTTGTGGTTTTCCAGCCAAATATAAAGGAATCACACTATCACGCTTTAATTTCATCACGAATAACTTTTTTTCTGGAAAATTCTCAACAAAATGCATTTATACGCTTGTAAAGAATATAATGATCTGATTTTAACAGCTGTCGGACGAGTGGCTTTGAAATGACAGCAGTTTAAAGTTGGTTGCATTTTTCTCATCTCACCCTGTATATGGGAGCTATAGCTGTATCTGAACCGATTTTCTCAATATTTGATGTACTTTCTTCTAGACTGAATTCGGTTGGATGTACCAAAAGTAAGGAATTTTTGACAGATATTGGCAATTTGGTGGACAATTAACCCGAAATCGGTTGAATATATATATGTGAGCTTTATCCAAATCTGATTCAATTTTCATAAAATTTGGCGAAGGTTCTTCCGAGCTCTATCAGATATCTGGTACAAAATATCATTGTTGTCAGATGCAAATTTCAAATGTAAGGGACTTAAAAACCAAATCGGATAAAACATATATATGAGAGCTATAGCTATATGTGAACCGATTTACATCAAATTTTAAGTACTGGTTTCTAGGATGAATTCAGTCGCAATGGCCAAAATTTAGTATTTAATTTAGAAGAATATATATACTTTGTGGGGTCTAAAATGCACATTTCGAGGTGTTACAAACGGAATGACAAACTTAGTATACCCTCCATACCCCCGAATGTAGACATACGAATGGACATACCACACCGATTCCAAATAACCTAAAATAGTTTTCAAAGTGGCTTTAACCCATTATTTTGTTCAGATATATTTTAACTGTATCAAGCGATATGTTTCCACTATCGGCATTAGCCAAGGATATAACAAGTAAAAGAGCAGGCCGAACTTTGAATATCCTCCACCAAAAAATTAAAATCAATTAAAAATTCTGTTAAAATCTTAAAAATACCGAATATCGGATCGTGCCGATATATGTGGGATATACGATATTGTGGACCTATATTTACAATTCTATTTCAGGGGATAAACTACTCACACGGAATTCCTTGCGTACAATTTCAGACAATTCTTTTATATGGGGGCTATACGATATCGTGGACCGATCTTGACCTGCTTAAAAAATTTTATTTCGATGAGTTACAAACGGAATAGCAAACATATATACCCTCCATACCCCGAATGCACACAAACGGACGGACATCCCAGACCGATTCCAAATAACCTAAAATAGTTTTCAAAGGGGGCCTAATCCCATTATTTTATTCAGATACATTTTGACCGTATCAAGCAATATGTTGCCGCTATCGCCATTTGGCAAGGATATAAAAAGATTCAGAAATATGCAAGTGAAACAATTACTAAGAACAACGTCCTTCCCTTCGTAGTTAGAAGCGCACATAAGCTCACTGCTAGGATGTAGTATGGACCAACCAATTGCCTCTAAATAATTTAATCATCCCTACTGTGCCAATAATGACTATCATCATCTACTCATTTAATATAGACGGATGTTATTGTTGTTCTCACTGCCTTACTATCAACGCACAAAAAAAAAACAACTACATTATAAACACATACATGTATTTACATTGACAGTCGTAAAGTTGAATATTTTATAGGTAGGAATTAACGACGACGACGACGACAACGACGAAGTACTTGCTCGAACCCGAACAAAAAACCATCCAGCCAGACAACAAATCATGTGTGGTGCTTAATCTAAAAGATACTTAATACTCATTAAATACAAGATAAACTGCCTGGCCTGCACGAGGAGATCATATAGATGCCAGTCCGCCATCCAGCCAATGTTGTTGAGTTTTTTTTTTGCAATTGTCTATTTTTGGGACTTTTCAGGAAAAAGTTCTGATGAATTATGACACAGCATATATTAAGTCTGTTTGACAAATATCTTAATTATTTATTTATTTATATTGTTAAACAAAATGCAAACAGCGTGAGGAATTCTATGTTTTTACATGGATTATATAGACGTTACGTGCTAAAAAATATTGTTAAAAAAATTAAAAATTAAGGAAAAGAATGTACCAAGTTTGCGAAATGGCGCCACTGTAGAGATATTTCGGGCGGATATGGTATTAAATGGTATTTAGAAAGTTCAGCCAAGTAGGAACGTGACAAGACACGAGTTTCATGAAATACGCAATATCTGTGGAGATATATTTTAAAAACAAGAAAGTAATAAAAGAACACCTTGATAATGGGAGCTATATCTAAATCTGAGTACCACCAATTTCAATAGGGTTCGTCTATGGGCCAAACATATATTGTTTTGCAAAATTTCATCTCAGTCGGATAATAAATGCGACCTGCATTTTGTTCACAAGAATACATAGACGGACGGACTTACATGTATAAATCGACTCTGAAACTGATTCTGTGAATATCCTCAGAAGTAACTATGGATCTATCTCGCTTCCTTCTCCCTGTTACAAACAATTTCACAAAGGCATAATACCCTTACCACAATGTGGTGTAGGGTATAAAAATATTGGTGTGGGCAAAATTACAAGAAAATCGAACATTTATATCCATTTTTATGAGAAACCATAAATTTCAAATTCATATAAGGTTTCTGGTTGAGAGGAATTTTAGATATAGCAAATTGTAAATAATTGCAGATTTTTTTTGCAAGTTATTGAAAATTGGAACCCTTTGTGGGTCAGGTACCACAAGGGGATCGCAGATATATATCATCTTCACAACAGATCTTGTGTTGGCAAAAATGTTTGTATGTGTGAAATTTGAAAAGAGTTCGATGTTTATTTTGCTTTCTTTAAGCGTCTTGTTTTTGAAGTTTGGAACCCTATGTGGGGAAGGTCCTAGAAGAAATGGTCCGATCTCTATAATCCTTATAAAACATCTTGTGTTGATAGAAATATTGAGATGTGCCAAGCCTGAATGGAATTGGAGGTTAATTTCGTGTTCTGTGAGCTTAATGGATATTCACAATTTTGATCCCTTTGTGAGGAAGGTACCAGAAGCAGTGGACCGATATGTCCCATCTTCACAGCAGACCTTGTGTAACTAGAATTTATAGGAGTTTATAATAGTTTCGGAGTTATACAAAACTTTAATCCTTTGTATGGTAATCCTAAGGAATGGTCCGATCTCTACCATCTTTACAACATATCTTGTGTTGATAGAAATGTTGTGATGTGCCAAGTCTAAATGGTATCTTTGTGGGTAGATACCAGAAGGAGTGAACCGATATATTCCATCTTCACACCAGACCTTGGGTTAATAATAATACTGTGACGTGTGTAATTTGAAGACAACCGGACTCTTACATCACATTTTATAATAGTCATAGTTATTCAAAATGTTGACTCTTTGTTGGGGGAGGTACTTAATAGAGTGGACTGATATTGACAATTTTTTCACCTGACCTAGCACTGATGCGAATATTAGGATTTGCAAAGTTTGAGCAAAATCGAATAATCTTTCTCTTTCTGTGCAGTAAAATATTTTTGAATATTTTGACCTTTTGAGGGTTCAGAGTAGACCAATATTGTCCATTTCCGAACTCCATCTAAGTTTGACAATAACATTACCGTGTACCTAGTTTGGATCAAATCGCTCTTCAAGGGTTATCATACGCACCAGCTAGACAGATAGACGTACGGACATCGCTAGATCGACTCCAAATGTTCTGAAACAGATTTGGTCGAAAGAGACCTAGGTCGTAAAAACATTATTTCGATGAGGCACGTTTTGCACAAATCACATGTTTGGCCCTTATGAAAATGGGGATAATCAGATATAGCTCCCCTGCATATTTTTCCGATTTCACGTTTATTGTGCACCAAATTGTTATTATTCAACTAAATGGGGTCGGTTTTGGCACGTACAACAACAATTACTTCAAATTTGGCGAAAATGAGTTCAGATATAGTTATATTGTTGTCATCCGATTTGTCATTTGTTTCTCCCACATTCGTAATATATAACAACAATATTTAGGAATAGATAACAAATACAGCTCAGCCCTTTGTCATATGTCGAGTGTGGTAACTAAGAAATCCCAAAAACTACAACTAACGAGTAAAAACACGTCGGTCGGAATTTTGAATACCCTCCATCATTTGGAACAAATTTGGAAATTTTCAAAAAAAAAAAAAAAAAAATAAATAAATAAAATCCGTTAAAAATTCTGTTAACATTTTAAAAATACTAAATATAGCCGTTATATTGGTGTCTATACGAAGACGTAGACCGGCATAGGTAACTTTTGTCATAAGCCATTATGTATTGGGGATATATGATATCGTGGACCCATATAGGGAATACTCTTCCAGAGGTATAAATTACTAAGAGAGAACTCCTTTCGTGGATTTTCAAACAATTTCATTGAAATCAAAATACATAATATGATCATCAAAATACATAATATGGGGGGTGGTACCGTTATATGGCGGCTATACGACATTGTGGACCGATATAGCACATTTTGTTATTCAGGCGTTTATTAGTGGAGAACGATGGTAATGTTTACCAGGGGGTAAAGCAGGGAATACCTAGGTGTCGGAAAAAGCCACCAATCCTCATCAGTTCCCTAGTTTTTTTGTCTGGAATATTCTCCCCAGACGTTATTTTAAAAATAACTTCTATAACAAAAAAAAAAAACCTTTTTTACTTAAGAGACGAGATCGTAAGCTCACGCTTTGGATGACTTAGCGTTTTGGATGACATTCTCAACATCACCCATCGTACACTGTGATGTACCTCAGCGGTAAGAGCTCTTATACGACGTAGTACTCTTCGCCTCGCCCTAAAATGGCCAGCGCACCTCTTCGGACCATTCACCGTTACGTCGTTAAATGTGATTGCTGTCCTATCGTCCTTTTTCCCAGGGTTCGAGAGTGACTTAATTGTTACCCACAGTTTACTTAAATCGATTCCAATGTTGCAACACTTCAGATGGCCTAACCACTTTTTCCGCCTATGCTCATGTACCAACCTGTTGACTTCCACTATCAGTTCACTGACAGTAGTTTGTGTGCCCAATGACGTTTTGTATTAAAAACGCTTATTTTTCTTTTCGTATACCCTCTATACCTAAACCTCTTGATATTCGGCATTTTTATAATTTTCTTCAGAAAATTATTTAAAATATGGTATTTGAAATTGTAATACCTTTGTTCCTTATATTGTCCCAGGTCTTTGTTTGCTCTCCGATAATAAGTATAATGACTATTATCAGCACTTTTTTAAATACGTTTTTCGAAATTGGAAATCGCAAGTTTCTCATACCAGATTGAACATACACCTCTCAGAATACTGGATATCGGCCCGACCGAACTTGATCGATTTTTGCTTGTTTTATCTTCATTTCAATGTAACATGACACAATAATTGATGACCATCAAAATGACCGATTACATCCTGGTCATTTATTTTGAAGGTCTTATAAAAAAATGCAAATTTATTTTTATTTCAATACGATTTTTTGGCTTTTTTTAAATCCTGTTTTTAATTTAAATGGTATCCACTCAAAAATGTGATAAATTATACGGCAATTGTTAATGCCTGTCTGTTTCACTCGTGTTCAATATAATTTTTACCAAATGTTTATTTTATTTGAATTAATATGATTTGATAATTGCATCAAGTGGTCAATCGATTTGCGTAATACTTTATGAGGGGATACAAATTTCGAGTATTGAATATGGTATATATTGGAACAGGAGCGTAGAGGAGGGGACGTTGAGATATATGCTATAATTTTTATTGATTTTTTTATTTATTTAATTTTATTAATTCATTATTTTATTTTTAAACATTATAATTATTTAAATACACTTCCTGCTTCTCGAATAATCTGTCAAATATTTTTTCTTATTTTGTAAACATGCATTTTTTAAAAGATTTATTTGACATTTTTAAAAAATATAATATTAAATTACACTGAGCAACACAGAAAATAACAACGGGGATAATCCAGCATATTATGGAAGTAGAGCTTAAACCAGTAAGGAAAGGTCAAAAGTCGGGCGGTGCCGACTATATGATACCCTACACCATTATTCGAGTTTAGTTAAGTTCCCGCATAAAAAAAGTTTTTAATTGGAATTTATGAAAAGCAATGGAATTTACGAACCTTATTTGAATGCGTATCATATCTTGAAAGTAGTCACAGTTTAGGAACTATATCCAACTCTGATATTACTGTATAGTGCATGACATGACCTCGATAAGAATTGTGTTGAAAATTTATTGTAGCAATAGATATACCGTACCGAGTTTCACCAAATAGAAAAATTCGGTTAAATATGAAAAAATTTATACAAATTAGGCTGATATTACGTATATGGTGAGCAAAATATTCGTAAAATCGGATGAAGCTGTATATCGAAGCTACATAAAAATATGGACCGATCTTGATTAAATTTGGCAGAGGTATTTTCGAGCTGTATCTGATGCCCGGTATAAAAAACATTTTATACCAAATCGGATGAAACATATATATGGGATCCAAAACCTATATCTGAATTGCCAAATATCAGCTAATTTGGGATGATATTAGCCATTTGGTGTACAATAAACCTGATATGGGAGCTATATCCTAATCTGATCCAATATCGATAAAATTTGACAGAGGTGTTTTTGAGCTTCGTAAGTTATCAGGTACCAAATATCATTCTCATGTCAGGGACTTTAAATCCCAAACCGATTTTCTCCAAATTTAAAGTACTTGTTTCAAGGCTGAATTCGGTGGGATGTGCTGAAATACATTCTATTTGGACGAATATTACAAATTGAAATGGAAATGAAATACATTCTATTTGGACGAATATTACAAATTGAAATGGGACGAAGGTATAAATAGAAGCTACCTCTAAGTTTGGACCGATGATCACCAATTTCAATGGAGTTCGTCCTTCGGGCAGTCAACTGATTTATGGAAAGTTTCATTTCAGTCAGACAATTAATGGGATCTGTACTTTGCTTACAAAAATACACGGAACATGTATATATGTAGACGAACATGTATATATAGACCCAGAATGAGATTCTATGCAGATCATCAAAAGGGACAATGGGTCTATATCGCTTCAATCTCTATGCTACAAACACATGCACAAAGACATAATACCCTGACCGCAGTGTGGTGTGGTGTAGGGTATAAAAATTACATCGAAAACCAACCAAACTAGTTTGAGCATATTTTAACCTCTTTTTGGAAATTTTCAGATTAACATTCATCAGAAGCCGTGCTTTTCGAAGTATATTGTCGTCGGCATTATTGCAGATACAAATAAGGGGAGTATTTATATATATTTTATAAGAGATAAAATTTTCAACATTTGGCAAAATTTAATGAGAAACTTGACCAAGACTTACAAAATTCTGGAAATCGGAGTTTTCCTTACAAGTTACTCTAAAAAAGGCCGAGGAAATTTTGAAAAAAAGAAACAAGTAAAAAAGAAGATAAGTTCGACCGGGTCGAACTTTAAATACCCTTCATCACTTGGAAGGAACATGGAAATTTTCAATTGGAAACCGTTATATGGGGACTACGAATGAAGACGTGGACCTGCTTACGATGTTTTTTGTCATATGCTGTAGTACCCATTACGAACATCAAATCCGAAATTTGAAATAATTCCAGTAAATCATCATGAAAATACCGAATATCGTTGACCTGCATACGAAATTTTTGTCATGGGTTGTAGTACCCATTAAGATCTTCCAATACGAAATTTAAAACGATTCCGGTGAATAATGTTGCTGAAATCATTAAAATACCGAATATAGGGAGGTACCGTTATATGGGGGCTATACGTGGACGTGGACCTGCATACAAATATTATTTTCATAGGCTGTAGTAATCATTACGAACTTCAAATACGAAATTCGAAATAATTCCGGTAAATAACTTCGCTAAAATTATGAAAATACCGAATATTGGGAGGTACCGTTATATGGGGGCTATACGAAAACGAGGACCGGCATGACCCATTTACGGACCTGCTTACTGGCAAACTATGCATGTATGCAAAATTGTAGCCTTCTATCTCAATTCGTTCGAAAGATAGCGTGATAACAACAGACAGATGGATAGACAGACGGAAATCGCTAATTCGTCTTAGAATTTTGCGCTATACTTTGTAGGGTCTATTATGAATATTTCGAGGAGTTACAAACGGAATGTCAAAGCTAATAAACCCTCCGTAGAATGGTGGAGGGTATAAAAATTAAGATATATTTTCGGATTTTTTGGGGAGCATTGATTGATTTTTGAAATACCATAGAAACCGCGATTTCTTTTCTTTGGTGGCTTATAGTAACATTTGATGAGGAACATTTGTGACATCCTTTTAAATTATGCTTTGTAGAAGATTTTTGCAAAAATTCACAAAAAGTACGGCTTCAACCCTATAATGTGTTTTTATACCCTCAGCCCTATGGCTGATCCGGCCAAAACGGGCCTCATCGCAATAATGGTATAGACCCTAGGTCTCCTTGGACCAAATTCGTTTCAGAACATTTGAAGTTTATCTAGCGATGTCCGTCCATCTGTCTGGTTGGTGCGCACGATAACTTTCAAAGGGAGGGTCCGATTTGGTCCAAATTTGGTAAATCGTAATATTATTATTTAACTTAAATCGAGTTCGGAGTTGGGCAATATCGGTTCACTCCTTCTGGTACCTCCCCACAAAAGGTCGAAATTGTCAAAACGATAATTTACTGCACAGAAAGAGAAAGAATAATCCGATTTTGTCCAACTTTGCAACTCCTAATATTTGCATCAGTGCTAGGTAAAGTACGAAAATGGACAATATCAGTCCACTTCTCCCTCCACTCCCTCACAAACGTTCAAAATTTTGTAATAATTATAACTCTTATAAAATGTCCGATTGTCTTTTCTAAAGGTTGCTGGTGATCTGATCTAATTTGCATTTTTAATATTTAGTCGCAGTTCGACCATCAAAAGGTAAACCTCCTTACCTCTTCATTTCATGAACAATCACCCACTATGGTTTTTTGATAATTTTACATATATACAAACAGTATAAATAATATGCCTCTAATTCATAATGGTCTCTATTTTTTCAGAATAATATTAACGCTTCTTTGTTTTGTAAATTTTTTGCCCTAACTTTTTGAAAACAATCAATATTATTTTTTAATAGTCATCATTTAACCAAATTCCATAATATTGTCACAAAGGTTACCGAAAATCATTATTTATTATTAATTAATTATGTATTAATAAATACCCTTTTGAAAAAAATCCCCCTTTTAAAATTCGAAAAAAAATTTCGAGATAATTAAGTTACGAACTTTTAAAACAAAATTGTAGCCAACAAACCATAGCTCGTTAACAAAATCATCTGATTTGTTTATTTGCTTAAGTTGATATCGTTTAACAAAAAACAAAAAAAAATAATAATAATAAAAAAAAACTCGACAAAACCGGTTCCGCCAATAATTCATCTTTCTGCAACCGTCGACATGCAGTGACATTAACCATAAAGAATTATAATTGGATGTTTGAGGAGGGACACACGAAATGATTTGCAATTATTTCAAGTATTTTAATACATCATTAATCATATTTGCTGAAATACGCTCCGAATATAATGTGATGCAAATTTTGAGAACAACAGCAGAAAAAAAAACAAATGTGTGTGGAATTTTATTGGCAAACGAGAATAATATTGAAAATTCAGTGCATTGCGCAAAAGGTCTCTAAATCCGCTTAAGTGATTATCTCCAAAATAAGGACATGTTGCTTTGTCGACCTTGATGGTGCAGAATATAGCGGTCGGCTGTCTAAGGTAGTTAGACATTCCCTGCGAACCAAAATCAATAACAAGTCATGAGTCAAGAATTGAACTTCCTCACATTTCTTAAGGGTAAACGATTAATACTTATTTGTCTACATTTCCGACTGCAACCTTTCCTTATAAAAGCCTCCATGCCAGCATACCAACTTGCAAAAGGATAGATATTTGGGACATAGGCACGCACTTGATAATGTGGCAGAAATTTTTGAATGTTGGTACATGTTTCGGAGTAGAGCGCATTTAAAGCTACCTCCTGATTTTACGTATTTCTAGGGTGACTATATTTTCCAATCGATTTGGTTAAAAAATGCATCTCACAGAAAAATTTCAACAGATGTATATCTTTTTGTATAGTCCCCAATTAAAGGGCCACGCCCACGTTCCCAACCAATGTTGCCAGGGGATAAAGAAATTCTATGTGGGTAGTAACAGTAAAATCACTTAAAGGGGTTTAAATTCTCGTGGCAATTTTTCATTTTATGGTATAGTCCCAAATAACGGTACCCCCAATTCAACATTCCCAACCAATATTCGCTGGTGGTGGAAGATTTCAAATGCAGGTAATGGTATAAGGTCAAATCCATTGAAAAATGTGGTCATGTGGATCGGAGTACTCCACTTCATCAAATACTATTAAAAATAGTGGGATCTGCAAAATGTAAAGAAAATCAAACATATATTTTATACGAATAATTGTAAATCTAAAATTTAACTTTTTGCGTAGAACGAGGAGTCGGAGGAAGTGGGCAGAAAAATTCATTCACATAAGATCTCTTGTTGAGGGAAATATTAAGATATATCAGGTTTGAATGGAATCGCTGACATGTTTTGCAAGTTTTGAGAGATTTAAGTATTTAAATTTGTGATCGTTTGTGGAGGAGGTACAACAAGGGGTAAGCCGATATCTATCATTTCCACACCACATCTTGTGTAAGAAGAAATATTGGGATGTGTGGAATTTTAAGAGAGTCGGATGCATATTTCACTTTTCATGAGAGATATAATAACTCAAAATGTTGAACCGTTGCGTGGGAAGGTACTCTAAGGCGTTATCCGATCTCAATCCTCTTTATAACAGATCTTCTGTTAATGGAAATATTTAGTTGTACCAATGTACCTGAATAGAATCGGATGTTAACTTCGCATTTTATGAGCTTCATTAATATTCTAAATTTTAATTCCTTTGTGGGGGAGATACCAGAAGCAGTGATCCGAACTCTACCATCTTTATAACAGATCTTGCGATGATATAAAAATTGAGATGTGACAAGTCTGAATAAATCAAATGTAAATTTCGCGTTTTATGAGCTTCAAAATTTTGATCCTTTGTGGACGAAGTATCAGAAGCAGTGGACCGATATATTCCATCTTCACACCAGATCTTGTGTTAGTAGAATAATGGGTATTTTAAATCTTGGCCCTTTGTGGGGGAGGTACCAGAAGCAATGGTCCGCTCTCTGTCATGTTTATAACAGATCTTGTGTTGATGGAAATATTAATATGTAACAATGTACTGAATAGAATCAGATTTTAATATCGCGTTTTATGAGTTTCATGAAAATTCAACATTTTGATCCCTTTGTGGGGGAAGTACCATGAGCAGTGGACCGATATATCCCATCCTCACACTAGAACGCCCGTTAATGAAGATATTGTGATGTGTGTAATTTGAAAACAATCGGACTCATACACCACATTTTATAAGAGGTATAATTATTCAAAATTTCGACCGGATGTTGCCCAATTTCGCAACATATGTAGCGCTGATGCAAATATTAGGATTAGCAACGTTGCAGCAACATCGCATTACCCTTTCTCTTTCTATGCAGAAAAATACCAGGTACCAGAAGGAGTGGACCGATATTGCCCATCTCCAAACTCGATTTAAGATAATATTATTATATACCAAGTTTGGACCGAATCGGATACTTCCTTCGAGATTTATCGTGCGCACCAGCCAGCCAGACGGACGGACGGACATCGCTAGATCGACTCCAAATATCCTTAAACGGATTTGGTCCAAAGAGACCTAGGGTCTAAAACCTTTATTTCGATAAGGCACGTTTTTGGCCGTATCAAATTATATATACCCTCTCCAGCCATGTGGCTGAGGATATAATAAGCCATACAGGTCTACGTTTTGGTATATACCACATATAAACGTTCCATCCGACTTATGGGTTTCTAGAGATTTTAGTCATAGTGTTTAACCAAATGTTTTTAAGATTGTTAATTTGTATTTCCAGTATGCAGGAAACATTTGTGTAATATACAAATTGTTGTATAGACCCCATATAATGTTAGCTCTCGGAATTCGGTATTTTGATCTCTGCCATATGGCTAGTTATATCCTCAGCCATATGGCTAACGAGTGTATATATTATTTGATACGGTCAAATCTGTCTAGTCGAAATAACGGTCTCTTTGGACCAGATCCAGGACATTTGGAGTCGATCTAGCGATGTCCGTCCGTCTGTCTGTCTGGTGGGCTGGTGTGCACGATTACTCTCGAAGGGTCTATCTGATTTAATTCAAACTTGGTACATCGTAATATTTTTGTCAACCTTAGATCGAGTTCGGAGATGGACAATATCGGGCCACTCCTTCTGGTACCTCCCCCACAAAAGGTCGAAATTTTCAAAAAAAAAAAAAACAAATTTCCCAGAAAGAGAAATGATAATCCTATTTTGCTCCAACTTTGCAAATCCTAATATTTTGCGTCAATGCTAGGTCAGGTGTGAAAATGGACAATATCGGTCTACTCCATCAAGTACCTCCCCCACAAATGGTCAATATTTTGAATAATTACAACTCTCATAAAATGTAATGTAAGAGTCCGATTGTCTTCAAATTTCACACATCCCAAAATTTAAATTAACCCAAGGTCTGATGTTGAGATGGAATATATCAGTCCATTCATTGGTCGAAATTTAAAAAATATATATATATTTTTTTTTTGCACAGATAGAGAAACGATATTCCGATTTTGCCCCAACTTTGCAAATCCAAATATTTGCATCAGTGCTAGGTCAGGTGTGAAAATGGACAATATCGGTCCATACCTTCAGGTACCTCCCCCACAAAAGGTCGAAATTTTGAATATCCATTAAGCTCATAAAACGCGAAATTAATATCGGTATCCGTTTAGACTTGACAAATCTGAATATTTCTATCAACAAAGAATCTGTAAAAAAATGGTAGAGATCGGACCATTCCTCACACACAAAAGGTTAAAGTTTTGAATAACTAAAACGTTTATTAAATGCGAAATAAGCGTCAGGTTATCTTTATATTTAACACATCCCATTATTTCCACTAACAAAAGATCCACCTCCCTACAAAGGCTCAAAATTTTGAATATCCATGAAGCTCATAAAAAGCGAAATTGACATCAGATTCTATTCAATACTTGGTACATCCCAAAATTTCTATTAACATAACACAGTCCAAACCTAGCACGTCGCAATATTTATATCATATTTATTTAAGTCCGATACGAAATGACCAATATTGACCCATTCCTTCGGAACCTTCTGCATAAGGGGTTAAACATTTGAATAATCATAACAGAAGTCAAAATATTTTTAAATAATCGAACATTGGCTGAGGGTATACATCTGTCGGCAAAACCAACCGATACTTATTTACCTGTTGTTCCGTATATTGATAATATTAGCAACATTATTTAACGAAAATGTTTCAAATTTCGTATTTGAAATTCGGAATCGGCACTACAGCCTACGACAAAAAATTACTTATGCAGGTCCTCGTCTTCTTATTGCCCCCATATAACTGTTCTTATTTAAATGGTATTTTTCGACGGATTTTTTTGAAATGTTTCAAGATCCTTTAAAATGGTGGAGGGTATTAAAAGTTAGTTAAAAGTTAGCTGCTTTCTTACTTTTTGTATGTATATTGATAACTGTGACTGCCAATATTCGATATTGAAAGTTCCAATCAACAGAATACTATATGTCAACTCTTATAGACTTATTTTACATTTCAAATGGTGGAGGTTATTAATAGTTCCATCCGGACGAACTATACTGCATATTTGTTTGATTTTGTTATGATATTGACTTTTTTGAGTAGAATCTAGAAAGTATGGGATCATAAATTTTACTACACATTTCGAAAACGGAGTGCTAAGGACCAATTCAGGCCAATTTGACAAAGATTTAGACCCCTAAATTGGCTGCATTATTTATGTGGCCATCAGACGGACATTGGTGTTATAAACGGTTGATCAGGGACAGTTATTACGTCATGTTTCAAACGAACTAATTATATTCTCGTTACGTTGAGGTGTACCGTACAAATAGCACATGACACAAACGTGTGTATAAATTGAAACCTAATACACCTCATATACATATGTATGTACCTACCCCTAGAACAAGTTCTGCAGATAATACTCAGCTAATAAAACTTCATTCAGACGTCACAATTGCCCCAATTTTAATTGTTGTGCCATGAATTGGTAACATTGTCCTACATTAACGCCAATCATTCATTTAACCTTAATTTTCGCAAGAAGGACCTACGTCAAAAAGGACCTGCACTTTTGTTGTCATAATGCAAACCGCAACATATTTTCTATTTTCTTCGAACGGCAGCAAATGAACCTCTGCAATGTCCTTTTGTGCAATGGAACAGAGAAACAACGGTACCACCCCATAAGTAAGCAAAAGTCCGTGCACTCCCTCAATGTCATTGCGGTGCTGTGTGGTCGTTCCGTCGGTCGGTCGTGCAATTCCGTAGCTATTTTTAACTCATCGCCAAACACATGAAAATCTATTTTTAAACAATTTCAAGGAGTGTCAGGAAAAAAGCGAGTAAACTTCGTTTGCCAACAACAAACAAACACGGTCGAACTTGGCACGGCACGGTTGGGTAAAGGAACGCCAAGTAATGTAACTCTGAACTCTGCTGAATCGTTTGGAAACTAGGTTAAAAAGTTCATGCCATGATGACATGACAAATGCAGATTACTTTGTCGTCAGGTTCTGTCCTCCACCACTAGGTTGGAACTTCTACAAATGCTCTGCCATCAGCTATGCCGGCGAGCAGATTGCACAAACATTGCAGTGTTCCACATTTTATATTGTACGAAGAATTCCATAAGCAATTCTGGGAAGAGCCGCCACCAGTTATACACCTCGTGTGCCTTTACACAACTAATAGCCAAGCGGCAAATCAATGTTGAGGTAGTCACACTTGTTTCGCTCGACTCTAGCCTAGTTAGCATGCATTTTCATGTCATGCCTCTGTTTTAGTTTTTTTGTCTTTCCTTCTTCGAAGAAAAGAAAAAAATCCAACTTCTGCCTCGTGGATACCATATGAATGCGTGCTTGTTGATCTTTAAGGTGCCACTGATGTCTTTGATAGCTATGGGAGGCAGGCAGTCAGGCAGATGGTAGGTTAGGAGCTAAAGGAAATTGCTGGTTGTTTGGCTCAACGAAGTTGTAACGTGATTTAGCCTCCACTTTTGGTTGATTTGCAATTTTTTCTCGCACTCCTTGTTCCGACAAGCAGAAGGCTCTTCATGACGTCTAATTTACGTTCTTAATGTCCTTTTGAGCGTCTCGATTTATTTCCAGTGCCTCCACGGTCTGACTCTTTAATTTAGTTCGCATCAACTCGGGTCAATGGTGTTTTGTAGTTTAAGGTCACTGAACTTTTTTCCCGATGTTGAGACATGCAAAACTGGTATTAAATGCAATGCCAACAAGAAACAGTGTCTCAAGACGGTGTGGATGTTGTAGAGAGAATATTTCGTATTTGAAGTTCGGAATCGATACCACAACCTATCATAAAAAATTATTTATCCAGCACCACGTCATCGTATAGCCCCCATATAAAGGTTTTGATTTGAGCGGTATTTTTCGACAGATTTTTTTTAATTTTTCCGAATGGCGGAGGGTATAAAAATTTCGGACCGGCCGAGCATAGCTGCTTCTTTACTTGTTTATATTTGGCTACACACAATTCTCCCCAATATGCAGATCCAAATATTTGTGTTAGTGCTATGTCAGAAGCGGAAATTGACAATATCGACACACTCTATCAAGTACCTCCTCCACCAAATTAGGAGTAATATTAATAGTAGAATAAAAGTCTTCACTTTTCACACATCTCAATATTTCTACCAACACCAGATATGGTATTAAGAAGTGATGGAACGGAGCACGCCTTCTGATATCTCCCACACAACGGATTAAAATTTTGAATAACCACGAAGCTCATTAAACGCGACATCCGACTTCTTCTAATCTCGGAACTTCTTAATACTTCTATTAACACAAGATCTTGTGTGAATATGAAATATATCGGACCAATCGTTCAGGTATCTCCACCACAACAGATCAAAATTTGGAATAATTATAACTTTCACAAAACGCGAAACAAGCATCCGACTTTCTTTAAATTTCACACGTCTCAATATTTTTATTAACACAAGATCTGGTGTGAAGAAGCGGTGTATTGGCCTAATCTATCTGGTACCTCCCCCCATAATCGGTTCAAAATTTTGAATAACCAAAAGGTAACATACCAAATATGCTTTCGAATCTCTTCAAATTTCACATATCCCAATATTCCTATTAATGCAAAATTTAGTGTAAAGATAATAAATATCAGCCTACCCCTTCGCGTATCTCCCACACATATGGTCATAATTTTCAATATTTATATCTCTCATAACATGCGAAACAAGTCAGCGATTCCTTTCAAACTTTGGATATCTACATGCAGGATGAGATAAAAAAAAACTGCAACAAAGACAAACGCCTTAATTTTTACATTTTTTTTTTTAATTCTTTTTTGAAAAATAGCATCAAATTTTAGAATTAGTTTAGATTTGTTCGAATTGGTCACCTTTGGCACGAATTATAGCCTTTAAACGGCCAATGAAACCATCACACGCTGCCCGAATAGTTCTCTGCGATATTTTGGCCCATTCCCGGCGAAGCGCTTGCTTGAGGTGATCGACACTTTGGTATTTTTAGTGCCAAACTTGCTTCCCAAAATACTGCAGACACAATAGTCCAACGGATTGGTATCCGGAGATTTTGGTGGCCATTGTGCGCTGGGAATTAAGCGAGAAACCTCATGTTGTAACCATTCTTGGGTGGCGCGTGCTGAGTGCGATGGTGCTGAGTTCTGTTGGAATTTCCAACTTCTGCGACCAAAATGTTTGCGTGTCCAAGGCTTTAATGCACCCTCCAGAATATTTTCGCGATAATATTCTTCATTTATTCTGATGTCACGGTCGATTAATACGAGCGGAGAGCGAACATCGGCTGTTATAGCGGCCCACACCATCACCAAGGCCGGCGCTTGAGTTCTGGTGGTCAACCGAAGGTGCACATTTTCAGCTAACCTCTTTGGCAAGTAAACACGATCATTTTGTTTATTTACAAACTGCTGGACAATGAATGTTTTCTCAAATTCGGCAGTACACCACTTTCGGCCAAGCGAAGCAACTCTTTAGCTCTTTTGAATCGATTTCCTTTCTGTTGTGGTGTAAGTTCTTGCACTTTTTGGAATTTCAATGGCTTTACCCCGAGCTCATTTTTCAATATTTGCCGAATGGAATATTGCGATATGTTCAGCTCACGAGCCATTTTTCGGCCACTGCGACGCGGGTTTCGATCAAGTCGCTTCTTTACTTTTCGAACCATTTCAGCTGATGTTGTTGTTGCTTTCCTCCGTCCACTTCCTTGACGTCGGGCTACGCTACCAGTATCACGGAAACGAGCGATGGTACGAGACACAAACGATTTACTCACATTTAAATGCTGGAGTGCTCTAACGAAAGCCACTTGTGGTTTTCTAGCTAAATATAAAGAAATCACGCTATCACGCTTGAATTCCATCACATATAATTTTTTCTGGAAAATTCTCACCAAAATGCTTTTGTACGCTTGTACGCAATATAATGAGCTGTCACTGGAACAATTTTAAAAGCTGTCGGTCGAGTGGCTTAGAAATGACAGCAGTCTGAAATTGGTTGCCGTTTTTTCATCCATTATATCAACACAACTTCTCAAACTCAATTCTAATTCTAAATGTCTAGAATTTTTTACCCTACCCCTGAATCGATACAATATTCGGTTTGAAAGTTTTTAAATACCTATAGTCAAATACCAATATTCACTTATTTTTGTCAAAATAATCCATTGAAAATTCTTATATTTCCGCCATTGATGTGAGCATGCCATTTAGCATTTCGTTAATGTTAAATGTCACATCGCGCACAGCAGATGGAGATAAAGACATCACAGAGCGCGCAGTACGTGTACGTGGTCATGTAAACGATTATTACAACGCTTAAACAATTATTGGCTGGCTCCTTAACTTCTCGACTTCGTCGGTGCCAAGAAACACACACATACAGACTCTTGCGGAATAGAGCGCTGAAAGGGAAAACAAAGACAAAAAGCGATTCTATAAAAATAGATATTCCAAACAAACAGAGCACATGCATATACATACGCACACACATGCATTTGAGAACAACGCACTCACGTCCAGTGCACATGACGTCGATGCATTCCTTATCCGACAAGAAACAGCATCGGAAAGCAAGTGTGGCAACAGCATCACACAAGACGTACACACACACGGTTTAAGGAAGTCTAGAATGGTTGCAACGCACATGGAGCTGTGCAGTTGCAGTTGCAACAACCGCCATAAATATTTTGCAGACAAACATCTACAGATCGACTGCAGCAGATGAGTGTTGTGTGTTGGACACGTGATGTGGCGCATTGCGTTTGTAATTCCATACGACCAACAAAGTAACAACAGTTCGTGCGAGGAAAACAAAATGTTTTGACCAACCAACCAATTTGGCCAATTTGGTCTAAACAACCTCCTACCAACGCAACGCAATGCAATGAAATGGAATGTTTGTTTTGGTTTTTTTATTTTTTGGTTTCATGGAGTGAATATATATTTCCAGGGAGGTAGTATGATCCCAAAAATATAAAAAAAGAATCATTTTCGATTCAAAACTACGATAAAATATAATAAAACCTGGTGGTCAAAGCAGGAATTATTTCGACAAACAGAGGAATAGTCGGAAATGCCCTGAATGAGATTTCGTCCAAAGAGACAGGGGTCTAAACCCGACGTGGCACGTCTTCGCTGTTTCAAATGACATAATTTCTGTATCTTTATAGAAATGCTAGCAAGTGACCGTCACGTCAGCAAAAAGTCCACCTTAAAATTTGGATTCGTCGCAAGAGTTCGATTTAGGCTATTTTAGTACCCAAAATGTATTTTTGTATACCCTTCACCATACACAGTATGGAGGGTATATTAAATTCGTCATTTCGTGTGTAACTCATCGAAATAATAATTTTTTCGAACAAATATAGTACGCATTTTCATAATAATCTCCATATCTCAACCTCAGACCCCAACACCGACATTAATATCCAATTTCAGGATTTCAGCTTTGTAATTTCCCCCGTTGCCAAATTTAGCACCATTTAGTACAACTATAGTATTATAGTAATATTTCCAAAACCACCACCATATCTCAATACCAGATACCAAGAGAGATACCTCAATATCAAGTTTCATTTCAAATTTCTGGATTTTAGCTCTACTCCTTCACCCAATACCAAATATAGTAATATTTAGTAATTTTCATAAAATTATTGTACACATTTACAAAACCACAATCATATCTCAATCCTAAATATCAAAACAGATGTCAATATCAAATTTCGAGATTGCAGCTCTATCCTCTGCCCGAATACCAAACTTAGTAGCATTTAGTATTTTTGGTACAAATTTAGGACAAATTTCCAAGTCACCGCCAATTCTCAAACACAAATGACATCAGTAATCTTGAGATTTGAGGATTCCAACTCTACCAGTTCACACAAAACTTAAATTGTACCAATTTAGTACCATTTTTTCACTTAAGTATACATTTCAAAACAACAAAAAAATACTTATCTCAGTTCTACAATGCCATAGTGATCTTATTTCCAAATTTTAGAATTCCAAATCTATTAGTTCTCTCAAAATTTAAGTTGTACCAAATTTAGTACCATTTAGTACTTTTCGTGTACGTACAGGGTGAGATAAAAAAAACTGCAACAAACGCCATAATTTTCACATTTTTTTGTTAATTATATTATCTTTGGCGCGAATTATAGGCTTCAAACGGCCAATGAAACCGTCACACGCTGCCCGAATGTTGCTCTGCGGAATTTTGACACATTCCCGGCGAAGCGCTTTCTTGAGGTGATCGACACTTTGGTATTTTTAAGTCCCAACCTTACTTTCCAAAATACTCCAGACACAATTGTCCAACGGATTGGTATCCGGAGGTTTTAGTGGCTATCGTGCTCTGGAAATGAAGCAAGGAACCTCATTTTGTAACCATTTTTGGGTGGCGGGCGCTGAGTCCTGTTGGAATGTCCAAGGCATGCGGCCAAAATGTTTGCGTTCCCAAGGCTTTAATACACTCTCCAGAATATAATACACTCAACGAATGTTTTCTCACCGGAGAAAACCAAAGTCGGCAGTTCGCCACTTTCGGCCAAGCGAAGTAAATCTTTAGTTCTTTTGAGTCTGGTTTCTTTCTGTTGAGGTGTAAGTTCTTGCACTTTTTGAAATTTCAATGGTTTTTCCCCGAGCTCATTTTTCAATATTTGCCGAATGGGATATTGCGATATGTTCAGCTCACGAGCCATTTTTCGGCCACTGCGACGCGGGTTTCCATCAAGTCGCTTATTTACTTTTCGAACAATTTCTGCTGATGTTGCTGTTTCTTCTGTCCACTTCCTTGACGTCGGGCTACGCTACCAGTATCACGGTAACGAGCGATGGTACGAGACACAAACGATTTATTCGGATTTAAATGCTGGAGTGCTCTAACCACAGCCAATGGCATAGTAATCTAATTTCCAATTTTCAGAATTCCAACTCTATTGGTTCCCATAAAATTTAAATTGTACCAAATTTAGTACCATTTTATACTTTTCGTATACATAAGTACAAATTTCAATAACTTCAACAAATTTCAGGATTCTAGCTCTATCTGTTCCTACAAATTTAAATTGTACTAAATTTAGTACTGTTTAGTACTTTTCGTATAAACGAGTACACATTTCCTCATTACATCGGCTCTACTGCTCAACCTTGATTCCCATTCCCGATTTCAAGTGTTTAGCTCTAACAGTTTATATGATACAAAATGGTACTAAATGTAGTACGTTTTAGTCTGGGCGTTGATGAATCATGCATGCAGTCAGTCAATTACATTACTCTTTATACCCTACACCACAAGGTGTAGGTGTAACAGGCAAGAGGAAACGAGATAGACCCATAGTTCCTTTTCATGATCTGCATAGAATCAAATTCTGAGTCGATTTACGCATATCCGTCCGTCTGTATATATAGCTCCCATATATATTGTTCATCCGATTTTTTATTTTTGTCCTCCGCAGCCGTAATATTCACTCTGTAACAACAATATTTGAGGAAATATATCAAATACAGCTCAGAAATATATTTGCCAAATTTTATCGAGATCTGTTCAGATTTGGATATAGCTCCCATATATATCTTCATCTGATTTCAAATTAATTTTACAACAAATGAGCAATACAAGTCCGAATTTAATGCTTCGGCATATTTGGTCCTTTGAACTTTAAATTATAATCATAGGGTGTATGATTGAATTCTCCCATAAAAACTCTTAATTGTTATGTTGAGCTCTACTAAATTAGCAAAGTGGTGTAGGGTATCATAAAGTCGGCCCGCCCGACTTTAGGACTTTCTTTACAGTTTATTAATGTAGATACCATACACCTTATGAAATCTCCAACTTTAATAGAATCACCTCAACTTTCCTGCCAATCACTAGTCAGTTTTTATACCCTACACCACATAGTGGTAAGGGTATTATGTCTTTGTGCATTTGTTTGTAACATGGAGAAGGAAACGAGATAGACCCATAGTTACTTTTGAGAACCTTCATAGAATCACTTTCTGAGTCGATTTATGCATGTCAGTCCGTCTGTCCGTCCATATATATCTTTCATCCGATTTGATCTTTAAGTCCCTCACATTCCTACTATGCACTCCACAACCGTGATATTTGGTACCAGGTATTAGATGGAGCCCAGAAATAGCTGTTTGTAATTTTATCGAAATCGGTTTAGATTTGGATATAGCTCCCATATATATCTTCATCCGATATCGGGTTAATTGTGCACCAAATGGCCGATATAAGTCCAAACGGACTGAATTTTAGTACATCGGACCAAATTCAGCCTAGAAGCAAGTATATCAAATTTAGTGAAAATTGGTTCAGATATAGATATAGCAACCATATATATGTTTCATCCGATTTAGTGTTTTAGTCCCTTACATTCGTAATATTCACTCCACAACCGTGATATTTGGTACCAGGTATTAGATGGAGCACAGGAATAGCTGTTTTTGGATATAGCTCCCATATATATCTTCATCCGATTTCGGGTGATTGACCACCAAATGGCCGTAATAGCATCAATTTTGGCAAATCCGACCGAAACCAGCTTAGAAGCAAGTACACCAATTTTAGTAAAAATCGGTTCAGATATAGCTATAGCTCCCATATATATCTTCATCCGATTTCGTGTTAATTGTGCATCAAATGGCCAATATCAGCCCAAATGGCATGCATTTTCGTACATAAGACCGAATTCAGTCTAGAAGCTAATACGTCAAATTTGGAGAAACCCGGTTCAGAGATAGCTATAGTTCGTAAAATGCACGATAGAATTAGATAGATTTTGATTTTGTACCAAATATCTCATAGAGCTCTGAAATGCCCTGTATAAACCTTTTTACGAGAGCTCTACTAAATATGCATAGTGGTATAGGGTATCATATAGTCGGCCCCGCCCGACTTTTGAGCTTCCCTTACTGGTTTTCATTAAATCAAAAATGAGACGAATTCTAATTTTCTTGCAACGCCCCTGACTTCTTACGTACATTTATCGTTTTTGTCAAACGATTAACAAAAATTATGGTAGCAACAAAAAATCGAACATCTCTCAAACATCCCCCCACCCCAAGTGTAGGATATTCAAAGAAAAACATAGCCAATTCGAGTAAAAACTATTTTTAGCCACGTTAGTCCACAAAAAGCCAATGCAGAACTTTAATTTTTCTTCTTCTTCTGCTTCTTTTTGTTCTTTCATCTTCGGGTCGGATAGAACAATAATTTCTGTGTTGCATGCTTTTTGTTGGCATTTTTTCGTTTGCGTTTTTCGTCTTTTTGTTGTTCCACAAAACCAGTCCAGGAAAATTTATTCTCCAACCGACAAGAAAATTACACAGACACCCATATTCATGCTTAGAATGCAATGCACTTTTCTAGTTGTAGTTGTTCTTGCATTTTATGTTGTTGTTGGTGTTTATAACAAACAACATACATTAAATCTAAAGATAGATACAAGTGTAACAACAACATCAACAGCAACTGGAATAAAAAAGGGAACAATTCTTATAAATATACCCTGGAGTCCAATAATTCATTTAGATGGTGTGTCGGACGATTGAACGCAGAAGTGGATGGTGGATGGCTTTGTTGTTTTTAAAAGTAAATAAATAAAGCAATTATAAACGAGGTTGGTATGTTGTGGGCGAGCGGGGGAGGCATCTTGTGAAAGGTTATGGTGTCAAAAGTTTGAGAGCTTTCAGAGTTATAGAAAACATACATGAAAGATGTATCCCACGGTTTTGGCGACAGATGTATACCCTCAGCCAATGTTCGATTTTTTAAATCTGTTATGATTATTCAAATTGTTAACGCACTATGGAGTACGTTCTGAAGGAATGGGCGAATATTGTCCATTTTGCATCGGACTTTAATAAATATGATATAAATATTGCGACAGGTTAAGACTATATCGACTACTTACTTCACTTAATATGAGATAATTTTTAGAAAATGTTAAAATGTGCGTGAGGTATCAGATATAGTCGACCGAAATATACCATTTTTATAGTTCATCAAATACAGATAAAAATATTGGTATGGGCAAAATTACAAGAAAATCGAACCTTTATATCCAATTTTATTCGAAATAATAAATTTTATATTCATCTCAGGTTTGGGGTTGAGAAAAATATTTAAATATAACGAGTTGTAAAGAATCGCTGACTTGTTTCGCAGATTATGACAGATAAATGTATTGAAAATTGTGACCCTTTCTGGGTAAAGTACCAGAAGGGGCTCGCAGATATATGTCATCTTCAGATCTTGACATCAGCAAAAATTTTGTATGTGGGAAATTAGAAGAGAGTTGGGTGCTTATTTCGCTTTTTTTACGCGTTTTGTTTTTTCAAAATTTTGATCATTTTTGGGGAGGTATCAAAAGGAATGGTCCGATCTCTACCATCTTTATAAAAAATCTTATGTTGATGGAAATATTGAGGAGTACCAAATCTGAATGAATTCGGATGTTAATTTTGTATTTTATGAGTTTCATGGTTATTCAAAATGTTGATCCTTTGTGGGGGAGGTGCTTGATGGCGTGGATCGATATATTCCATTTTCACACCGGATCATGGGTTAATAAAAATATTGTGATGTGTGTAATTTGAAGACAATCGGACTCTTACATCCCATTTTATAAGAGTTTTGATTATTCAAAATGTTAAACCTTGGTGGGGAAGGTAGCAAAAGGAGTGGACCGATGTATTCCAATTTCACAGCAGATCTTGTGTTTGTAGAAATAATGATATGTGTGAAATATGAAGAGAACCGGATGCTTATTTCGGATTTTATAATCGTGTTGGTTATTCAAAACTTTAACCCTTTGTGAGGGAGGTACCAGAAGGAATGGTCTGATCTCTTCCATCTTTATAACATATCTTGTGTTGATGGAAATATTGAGGTCTACCAATTCTGAATGGAATCGGATGTTAATTTCGCGTTTTAAGAGCTTCATGGATATTCAAAATTGTGCCCCTTTGTGGGGAAGGTACTAGAAAGGTTAACAAAAATATTGTGATATGTCTAATTTGAAGACAATCGGACTCTCATATCTCATTTTATAAGACTTATAATAATTCAAAGTTTTGACCCTTTGTGGGAGAGGTACTTGATGGAGTAGGCCAATATTATTGAATTTCTCGTCTGACCTAGCACTGATAAAAGGTGGACAATATTTAATGATCCTTTCTTGTTCTATGAGAAAAATTTTTTCCTATAAAAATGTTGAACTTTTGGTTGGGAGGTACCAGGAATAGTGGACCAATATTGCCTATCTCCGAACTCGATTTACGTTTGACAATAATATTCTGATGTACCAAGTTTTGACTAAATCGGATGCTCCTTTCGTACGCGCCATCCAGTCAGACAGACGGGCATTCTTAGATCGACCCGAAATATCCAAATATCCTCTGTAGCCATATGACTGAAAGTAAAATTAGTTTTATTCTTAAGCTGAACGAATATGGTTGTGTATCTGGTTGAACATTGCTGAAAAATATTGTGACATTACTTTGAGAATTATGGTAATGTTGCAGAAAGTGCCTGACAATTCCACACAAAATTTTGGAAGCAGCGATCACAGTCAGATCCGTCTGTATACAAACAAAAAATCAGCAGAATTTTCGTCCAGAGGCATAGTATGCCTATTTTGCTGGGAGTGGTCGTTACGTTATCGGGTCATTTTGGTTTTTGTTCCCGAAAATTGAAAAGGAGGATATTAGCAACATTCGGTTTCAACAGGGCGGAGCTACATGTCTCAAAAAACACTAATTTTCATATACAAAAATTATTTGAGATTCGAGCTTTTAAAATTATCCTTCTTTTGTCTTCGACGCCACCCTTCTTATATAAAGTTTTTAAGAAGATTTACTTAAAATCGTGAAATACGTTTTCGATATCTAAAAATCTCAGGAAAAATTGATGTATTCTGGGACCTACAATAGAATTTCATGACCGTTTGATAGAGCTTTTAACATTGCTAAAAATACAGGGTGAGATGAAAAAACTGCAACCAACTTCAGACTGCTGTCGTTTCTAAGCCACTCGTCCGACAGCTGTTAAAGTTATTCCAGTGACAGCTCATTATATTGTTTACAAGCGTACAAAAGCATTTTGATGAGAATTTTCAAAAAAAAAGTTATTCGTGATGGATGATAGGGTGATAGTGTGATTTCTTTATATTTGGCTCTAAAACCACAAGGGGCTATCGTTAGAGCATTCCAGCATTTAAATGTGAATGAATCTTTTGTGTCTCGTACCATCGCTCGTTTCCGTGATACTGGTTGCGTAGCCCGACGTCAAGGAAGTGGACGGAAGATAACAGCAACATCAGTACAAATTGTTTGAAAAGTGAAGAAGCGACTTTATCGAGATCCGCGTCGCAGTGACCGAAAAATGGCTCGTGGGCTGAACATATCGCAATATTCCATTCGGCAAATATTGAAAAATGAGCTCGGGATAAAGCCATTGAAATTCCTAAAAGTGCAAGAACGTACACCGGAAACAACAACAGAAAGAAAATAGACTCAAAAGAGCTAAAGAATTGCTTCGTTTGGCCAAAAGTCGTGAACTGCCGAATTTTGATTTCTCCGATGAGAAAACATTCGTTGCCCAGCAGTTTGTAAACAAAGAAAATGGTCGTGTTTATTGCCAAAGAGGTCAGCTGAAAATGTGCACCTTCGGTTGGCAACCAGAACTCAAGCGCCGGCCATGGTGATGGTGTAGGCCGCCATAACAGCCGAAGGTCGCTCTGGGCTCGTATTAATCGATCGTGACATCAGAGTAAATGCCGAATATAATCCCGAAAATATTTTGGAGGGTGTATTAAAGCCTTGGGCACGCAAACATTTTTGCCACACACCTTGGACATTCCAACAGGAATCAGCACCATCGCACTCAACACGCGCCACCCAAGAATGGTAAAAAATGAGGTTCCTCGCTTCATTTCCTGCGCACAATGGCCACCAAAATCTCCGGATATCAATCCTTTGGACTATTGTGTCTGGAGTATTGTGGAAAGCAAGGTTGACAGTAAAAAATACGATAGTGTCACCTCAAGCAAGCGCTTGAGTTTTTTTACCTCAGCCTGTACCTTTTTAAGAATGGTTTTTATACCCTACACCACAATGTGGTCAGGGTATTATGTCTTTGTGCATTTGTTTCTAACAGGCAAAAGGAAACGAGATATACCCATAGTTCCTTTTCATGATCTGCATAGAATCAAATTCTGAGTCGATTTACGCATATCCGTCCGTCTGTCTGTCCGTCCGTCCATCCATGTATTCTTGTGAACAAAATGCAGGTCGCATTTATTATCCGATTGAGATGAAATTTTTCAAACAACATTTGTTTGGCCCAAGGACGAACCCTATTGAAATTGGAGATAATCGGTAAAAATTTAGATATAGCTCCCATATATATCTTCGTCCGATTTACCTTTTATTGTGCACCAAACGTGTAATATCAGCCCGAATAGTATGGAATTTCGCACATACAACCAAATTAGGCCTGGAAATAAGATTGCCAAATTTGATCGAAATCGGTCCAGATATAGCTATAGCTTCCATATATATTGTTCATCCGATTTGTTATTTCTGTCCTCCGCAGCCGTAATATGCACTCTGTGACAACAATATTTGGGGAAAAATATCACATGCAGCACAGAAATACCTTTGCTAATTTTTTATCGAGATCGAGTTCAGATTTGGATATAGCTCCCATATATATCTTTATCTGATTTCAAATTAATTTTGCACCAAATGGGCAATACAAGTCCGAATTTAAAAGATACAAATGCTTCGGCATATTTGGTCCTTTGAATTTTAAGATATAATTATAATCAAAGGGTGTATGATTGAATTCTCCCATAAAAACTTTTAATTGTTATGTGGAGCTCAATTAAATTAGCAAAGTATTGTAGGGTATCATAAAATCGGCCCCGCCCGACTTTAGGACTTTCTTTACTGGTTTTTATTTTATATTATAAAATACGTTTTTAATATTTATACATCTCACGCATTAATTCAAGATTAAGGATATTGATATATTTCGGAAACTACAATAGAATTTCATGGCCGTTTATTTTGGAGCTCTTAATATTGCTGAAGATACCGTATGCCTTAAATGCTAAGATTCCATGTAGTTAACATTGCGATATAAGTTTTAAGACGCCGGTACAATTTTTATAGCCTATTGGCTCTAATAATATAGTATACTGATGTCACGGTGTTATTAAGTGGAGCTCACAAACAAAGAATCTTAAGGGTTCTTTTATTTTAAGTTTTCAAATAATATCATCTACTCTCTGTAACCAAAACACCAAAGAGCCCAAGAGAAATAGTTCGGCACAAATTATGGCCTTCATAATCAAGATTTGCTGGGAATAGTAAAATATTACCAAATTAGCAGATTAACACCTGGTATTCTAATTTTAACATCAGTCATTTGTTTTGTTTCACTTCCTCTATTTTGCACCGAATATCGAAAAATACACTTTAACATTAGTTCCTTCTAAATTGTCTAGAAAGCAATGCATTTAAAACTGCAAATGTTCGTTAAACAATGTTAACTTGAAGCAAGTCTATTTCTCTCAGAACTGTGCAGCTTCTCTCTCTACTGATTGGTTTCCACGTTCATTAGATATCGCTTTTTATTATTAAATTAATAAATTAATTATGGAATTAATTTAAAAAGTATAAACCAATTAACACATTGCTCTTCGTGGCTTGTCTTCAGCGAATTGTGAATGACGGCGGTAAATAACGAATGTCTGTCGGGGTTTTGGCACTTTCATTACCACTCTTCTCTTTTAAATTGTAGAACCTTCGAGGAACCTCTGCAAACCGTGTGAAAATTTCAAATGAAATTGAAAAGTGGCATTCGAAGTGAATCAGAAAAAAATCCCATAGAGAATATCTGCAACCGTCTGTGTTTGTGGAAATTCAAACATGAGTGTGTGTGTGTGTGAGCATTAGCAATACATAAATATGGCAAACACGTTTTTCATCCTAATTCGTTATTTAGTAACAAATCTATGAAGTGTCAGAATGTTCAAGCGTCAGAATTGGAAATTAATTTTTGGAAATTTACTCTTCTGCAAAATGGCGGCATGAAATTAATCGGAGAAACAATGAATGACATGAAATTAATCGGAGCACATTATTTTAATTTTAATAATAAAGACAGAATATTGAAATTTCATACGAAGGTAACTGTTGGTGGGTAGATGGGAGATAGAGTGAGGTATTTCGAAATTTGTACAAAAAATTACTAAACCTATTTTTGGGCTACGATCCTACACTTTTTGAGAACACAAATCTTAAAATAATGAAGGTGCTGTTCGTTGGATTTTTTTTTTTGCTAAATTCTATTTAAGAGTAGTAGTAACAAATAAGCAAATCTACAGTCGGGCGGGGCCAACCATTTGATACCCTACAAAACTACAATTTACGGCAAAGTTTCTCCAGATCGGAAAACTTTTTGATTGCAATTACAATTCTCATAAGAAACATCCCCATATTCACAGCACAATAAAAGCAAATGTTAAACTTAATAGTTCCTCTTTTCGAATAATCATCATAGATCTGGAATCAATATTTTGCAAAGGCATACGATCTCTAAAAAAGATTCTGTATTTGATGTAGCAAATGTTGCTACTACGTCGAATACAATTCGCAGTATCGGAATTAACAGATTTTCTATTTTTCATTCTCGAAGTGTATTTCAAACAATATTTGAAGTTCGAAAAATGTCAAATTGTTTTGTACCCTAAATAATTTGCAAATATCGTCCAAGACAATAGGTTTTTATTCTGATCCTTATCGTGCCCCATGCTAAATTTCCTGAAGATCGCACGATAATTGCGACCCGCATATAACACTCCAAAAGTATCTGTCGCTCGACTGTTCGTTTAATTAAATATATTGTGACTTCTGTTATGGTTATTCAAACTGTTGGCCCTTAATGGGGGAGATTCCAAAGATTTTTTTGACCTAAGTCTGATATAAATGTGTAAAGAAATTTTTGACCTGAGTTTGATATGGCCTACATCGACTACTTCATTCACCTTTATTATGAGAAATACAGGGTGAGATGAAAAAACTGCAACAAACTTCAGACTGCGGTCATTTCTAAGCCACTCGTCCGACAGCTGTTCAAATTATTCCAGTGACACCCCATGGTATTGTTTAAAAGCGTACAAAAGCATTTTGGTGAGAATTTTCCAGAAAAAAGTTATTAGTGATGGAATTCAAGCGTGATAGTGTGATTTCTTTATATTTGGCTGGAAAAGCACAAGCGGCTATCGTTAGAGCACTCCAGCATTTAAATGTGAATAAATCTTTTGTGTCTCGTACCATCGCTCGTTACCGCGATGTCAAGGAAGTGGACGGAAGAAAACAGCAACATCAGCAGAAATGGTTCAAAAAGTAAAGAAGCGACTTGATCGAAACCCGCTTCGGAGTGGCCGAAAAATGGCTCGCGATCTGTACATATCGCAATATTCCATTCGGAAAATATTGAAAAATGACCTCGGAGTAAAGTCATTGAAATTCCAAAAAGTGCAAGAACTTACACCGCAATAGAAAGAATATACACTCAAAAGATCTAAAGAGTTGCTTCGCTTGGCCGAAAGTGGTGAATTGCCGAATTTGGTTGTCTCCGGTGAGAAAACATTCGTTGTGCAGCAGTATGTAAACAAACAAAATGATCGCGTACACTTGCCAAAGAGGTCAGCTGAATATGTGCACCTTCAGTTGGCCACCAGAACACAAGCGCCGGCCATGGGGATGATGTGGGCCTCTCCGCTCGTATTAATCGTCCAAAAATATTATGGAGTGTGTATTAAAGCCTTGGGAAAGCAAACATTTGGCCGCAGACTTTGGACATTCCAACAGGACTCAGCAGCATCGCAATCATCACGCACCACCCAGGACTGATTACAAAATGAGGTTCCTCTCTTCATTTAAAGGGCATTTCATTTCCATGGCCACCAAAATCTCCGGATACCAATCCGTTGGACTATTGTGTCTGGAGTATTTTTGAAAGCAAGGTTGGCACTAAAAATACCAAAGTGTCGATCACCTCAAGCAAGCGCTTCGCCGGGAATGAGCCAAAATACCGCAGAGCAACATTCGAGCAGCGTGTGAAGGTTTCATTGGCCGTTTGAAGGTCATAATTCGAACAAACTTTAACTTATTCTAAAATTTGATGCTACTTCCGACATTTTTTGCTATCATTCAATAAAATTTAAAAAAAAAATGTAAAAATGGCGTTTTTTTTATCTCACTCTGTATACTATTTTTCGGAAAATTATGAAAAGTGCGTGAGGTAACAGATATAGTGGCCGAAGTATTCCACTTCATCTAATACTGAGAAAATAATGGGTGAGCATCTAAGGAGGAAGCCGGTAAATTCTATATTCACATCAGATCTCAGATTAGCAACTTTTGAAATAATAGCTGACTTGTTTTTGCAATTTATAAGAAGGAGTCGGCCGATATCTATCATCACGCCAGATAGAAATATTGGGATGTGTGAAATTTGAAGGGAATCTGATATTACTTCGCATTTTTTAGCGTCTAGGTTATTCAAAATTTTGATTTCTGGTGGAGGTACCAGAAGGAGTGAACCAATGAGATTGAAATGGAGTGATATATTTCATCTTCACACTAGGTCTTGGCAATAGTATAAATATTGAGATGTGTGAAATTTGAAGAGAATCGAATGCTTATTTCGTATTTTATAAGAGTTCAATAACTTGACCCTTTGTGGAGATGTACATTAGTGGGTTGATGTTGTCCACTTTCGCACCACTCATAAAAATATTGGCATTCGCAAATAAATTGGATAATTTAGATCGACTCCAAATGTCCTGAAAGGAATTTGGTACAAAGGGACCTATGGTCTAAAACCGTTATTTCGATGAGGCACGTTTTGGCCGTATCAAATGATATATACCCTCTGCAGCCATATGGCTGAGGGTATGGAACAATTTCTTCCAATTCCAATTTTGTTCAAACTTTGCAACACCCAATATTCGCAATTGGTCAATATCAAGTACCTGTCCCACAAAGCGTCAAAATTTGGAAAAATTATAACTCTTATACAATGTGAAATAAGAGTCCTTCCAGTTTCGCTCATCTCAATATTTTTACCAACACAAGATCTGGTGTACCTTTCCTACAACGGGACAAATTTTTGAATAATTACGTCTCTCATTAAATGCGAAATAAGTAAGTGATCCACTCAAATTTCACGCATTCCAACATTTCTACCAAAACAAAATCTGTTGTATGGATGGTAGATATCGGCCCACTCCTTCTGGTACCTTCCCCATAAAGGGGTCAAAATTTGGATAACAGAACGCTCATAAAATCGAAATAAGCATCCAATTCCCTTTTCAATTTCACACATCCCAATACTTATACTAAAGAAAAATATAGTGTGAGACGGAATGTATCGGGTCACTCTTCCGGTACCTCCCCACAACAGTTCAACTGATTCCGTTTAAATTTCGCACATTCCAATATTTATGCAAAGATGGGATATATCAGTCTTTCCCTTTTGGTACCTGTCCCACAAAGGTTCACAATTTTCAGGTTTTATATTCATCATAACTTACGAAACAAGTCAGCGATGCTTGGTGGATCTAATTATCCCTCTCAACCAGAGATTTGATGTAAATCTCCTTCTGGTGCCTCACAAAAGTTCAAAATTATCAGTTATTCACATAAAATAGGAAATAAATATTTTTGATTTTCTTTTGCTCATATCAATATTTTTATCGCTATGAGATGAGTCCTTCTAAATTAAAAAAAAAACATCATAAAACTACTACACATTTAAAGAATTTCTATTTTTAAAATAATCCAAAAATGTGTGTACGTGCGTTATGTAAATGTATAGATTTATTTTATATTATATTGGTGTGTATATTTCAAGATGTTAATCAAATAATTCGTCGTTCATCGTCTAAATATATGATGATTTACGTCATCTATGACGTATGATTAATGCTAATATATGCACTCGAAAAATTGCGTATACGTAAAATTGTGCTCGAAAGCAAAATCGAAAAACTCTACATACATACACACAATTTGAATAACATGTATATGATTACCCAATTGAATACTAAATTAAGCAACTGAAACTTAAACTTACCACCATTTTCACTCAATATCAATTTCCATAGTTTGAGATCTATAAAATAGAAAGAGACAGAGAAACAAAGTATTAGTTAACTTTATGTAGATTATTTAAAAGACAGTAAAACGCAATGGCTACTTTTAACTTTAAACTTCTTCAAAGTGTTTCACTTCTCTATTGGCATTTAGTTGAAACTTTTTCCGAGAGGAAAACTACGAACATTCCATTTCCATGAAATGTCAAGGATGCTACAACGTAGAATGCACACACACACACAGATTTAACGCCATCATAAAATGCAACTTTTATAGCCAATTGGATTGGCTTGAAAAATTCGTTTCGTTTATTTTTAGCTTTGCCATTAAAAAGTTCTTCTTCGTACTTTTTGTGTCAGACAATTGCAGCTTATTTGTAAACGTCCACTTTTATGCGTTTCATTTTTTTCGGATGCAGTTGCAATGCAAAGGATTATCGTGAGAGAAAAAAGGACAAACTATTTATGAGCCAATAAGTAGTTCACTTTAACAAGACTTTAAATTGTATAAAGTGATATAGAGAACAAGTTAAAAAAGGCATCGGTGGGGTTTTCGATTATAGGAGTTTGCGGTATTACGAATAGCAGTGAATATTTTTAAAAAATGCACAATTTTTGACAGGAGGTACTTGAAGATTTTTCGATTTTCGGCCAGAATGTACTTAAGTATCATTAATACCTTTTGACTAAAAATTCTTACAAAAATTTTTAATAACCTCAATCCTCAACTATTTTACCAGGAAGTCCCCAAGTAAGATTAGCGATTTGAGGCGAAAAATCATTTAAAAAAATTCCGATTTTTCTTAATGTTAATTCTAAGAAATGATTTAAAATGTACGATATTTAGGAAAATGTTGGCCAGAAAGTTCTTCCATTTGCACACTTCATCTTATACAGAAGAAATACTGGTGTGGGCGAAATTACAAGAAAAAATCAGGTTTTTGATTAAGAGAGATATATTTAGATATAGCAAGTTGTAAAAAATCGCTGACTTGTTTCGCCAGTTATGGCAGATAAAAATATTAAAAAATTGCGACCCCTTTGTGGATGAGGTTCCAGAAGGGGTTCGCAGATATAAATTATTTTCACAACAGATCTTGTGTTAGCAAAAATGTTTGTATGTGTGATATTTGAGGAGAGTTGAAGAATCATGAACCCTATGTGGGGGAAATACAGAAGAAATGGCCCATTTTCTCCCATATTTATAACAGATCTTGAGTTAAAATATTGAGATGTACCAAGTCCGAATGGAATCGGATGTTAATTTCGTATTTCATGAGCTTCATGAATATTTAAAATTTTGGCCCTTTGTGAAATCGATATATCCCATCTTCAAACCAGATCTTGGGGTAATAAAAATATGTGATGTGTGAAATTTGAAGATGATCGGACTCTTATATCACTTATATCATCTTATATCATTGTCCATATTCGCACCTGACCTAGCATTGATGTAAAAATAGGGGTTGGAGCAAAATTGGATTATTCTTTCTCTTGCTGTGCAGTAAAATATGGTTTTGTCGATCTTTTGTTGTTGAGTGGACCGATATTGCCATTTTCAGAACACGATCTAAGTTTGACAATAATATTACAATGTAGCAAATTTGGACCAAATGCTCCCAACGAGAGTTATCGTGGGTACCAGCCAACCTAACAAACAAACGGACGGACATAGCAAGATCGTTTCTAAATGTCCTGAAACGGACTTGGTACAAAAATACCTAGGGTCTAAAACCGCTATTTCGATGAGACACGTTTTGGCCTATCAAATAATATATACCCTCTCTAGCCATATGGCTGACGGTATAAAAACTGCTATAAAATAATAAAAATTTAAACTTCTCTTAAGAGGATCTTCCTAAAATCACTTTTTGAGTAGATTTATGCGTGTCAGTTCGCCTGTACATGTATTTTCGTGAACAAAATGCAGGTCGCATTTATTATCCGATTGAGATGAAATAATTAGCTCACATGTATATCTTTAACCGATTCCGGCCAATATCACCAAGTGGCCAATGTCAGTCCAAATGACCTGCATTTTGGCAAATCCGACCGAATTCAATCTAGAAGCAAGTACATCAAATCAAAAATTGGTTCAGCTATAGCTTTCATATATATGTTTCATTCGATTTGGGGTTTTAAGTCCCTCACAGGGTAATATGCCCTCCACAAGATTGATATTGATGCCGAGCATCAGATCGAAAATACCTATGCCAAATGCTGTCGAGATCGGTTCAGATTAGGATATAACTCCCATATATATCTTTATCCGATATCAGGTTTATTGTGCGCCAAATGGCTAATATCAACCCAAATGGACTGAATTTTGGCAATTCCGAAAGAATTTATACTAGGAACAAATACATCAAATTTGGTGAAAATCGGTTCAGATATAGCTAAGGCTCCTATACATAAGTTTTATTTCATTTGGGGTTTTAAGTCCTTCACACGCGTAATCTGCACTCCACAACAATAATTGTTTGTACCAGATATCAGATACAGCTCAGAAATAAGTGTTAAAAATTTTATCAAGACGGGCTCAGATTTGGATATAGCTCTCACATGTATCTTTATCCGAAGGGGCGGAATTTTGCTTCGAATTTTGGTGAAAATCGGTTCAGATTTAGCTATAGCCCCCATATATATGTTTCATCCGATGTGGTGTGAAAGTGTCTCACATGTGTAATATGCACTCCACAACAATGATATTTGATACCGGATATCAGATACAGCTCGAAAGTACCTCTGCCAAATTTTATCGAGATCGGTTTAGATTTTTTTATATTCAACCAAATTATACCATTTGGTGAAACTGGATCCATCATATGTTTTGCTCCAATAAATATTTTTTTAATATAATCCTTATGGAAGTCATATCTTAATTTATTTAGTACTAGAGGTATAAAAGCCTCTGTCAAATTTGTTGAAAATCGAATCAAAGTTTTATATAGTTCCCAAATTGTGACTACTCTAAAGCCATGATATGTATTCAAATAAAGTTCATAGTTGGTATGACCTACTTCACATACATTTTTAATATAGGGATTCATATAGTCGGCCCGCCCGACTTTTGACTTTTCCTTACTAACTTACTTACTTACTAACTGGCCCCTCTATTAAGGTTCTTTGCAATGCAAACTTTTAAATCGCCGATGCACGTGCCTTCTAATTTTATCTCTACTCTACATAATCTAAAGAGTTTATATGTAATTATTTTCATGCTTCGCACATTGCTATAATTTTCTAATGATGGAGAGGTGCCAAATGTGCGGCCCAATATTGTTCATTTTCTCCTTTCACCTGACCTAAGCCTGATAATAAACTAAACCGGGCTTAACAATGTTGACCGCTTGTTTAGGGAGGTACCAGAAAAATACTCCTTAAAAGGTTTATAGCGCACATCTTCACATCAAACATAAAATGTCCTCCATTTGCAGTCATCAAGCTGAAGTTATAATAGGAAAAATATTCAGTCCATGCTGCAGTTTTGCTGAGAAACCTTCGGGGGATTCCACATAAATGCACCTCTGGCATCATTATTGTGACGACAATACAAAATCCCCACCTCGGAAAAAGTGTCTTGGCACTGGGATGCAAATGAATTTTTCTTAATTTCATTAAGAATTTTCTTTATTAACATAAAAACCTCTCATGCACCACGAATTGCGATGATCCTCTTAACAATAAATCCTTTTAAAAAATATACTCACCATCACCCGTAGCTATTTTTGATTTATCACGAAAATTCCCAATAATTTCCAAAATATCCTTTTGGCTCTGTGACACTTTTGTTTACACACCATCGAAGCAAATGTTAATCAGAAAAAATACCCCAACAACAAAAGCAAACCTACACGATGCATGTAGGTATGTACGTGATTCAAAAGAAATGCTAAAATTACATTTGTTTTCATTGCAAAAATCACAGATTCACAATAATTATCGCTTGACGTCAAAAGCATAAAAAAGAACTATTTTTTCCCACTTACACACACACTCACAAACAGCAAAGCCAAAAGCAGAGTAATTATGATTGTTTTACATGCCAAATTTAGATGGACGAGATGAAAAAAAAATGGATGAAAATAGTGGGATATATGAGTGATTCCACTGTAAGTATACGTTAGTGTGCAGAAAATAAAGAACCAAATCGGTTAGAAATTCAACTAGAATATAGGGTAAGTGCACCAGTAGTCGGCACTTTTAGGATTTTCGCGTTTTTAATCGCTCACCATTCTGAGTGGAACTTTTCAATTATTACAAAGTTAATTTATTCAGATTCGAAATTTTGTATAGTTTTTGCAATAATAAATAAAGTTTTAATAACTTTTTATTAAATTTCATAAATTTGTAGTTTTATTAAAACAATGCTTTTTTGCCAGTAGTCGGCACCACTTGCCAATTGTCGGTATGACATGTTCCAACAGTCGGCATACCAAATTTTTTGTAAGAATAATTAATAAAAATAATAAATTAATTCATTAAAATATAATATTTTTGTTTAGTTAATCTAATTCGACATCTTTATTGTACTTTTTTTTAAGAATATTGATTGTTGAGACCTTCATAGACAAAAATTTAATTTTTATTAGAATAAATCATCTTTTCTTACCGAAATTGTACACAAAGATAGCTGACAATATATTTGAAGTAAACAAAATACATTTAGTTATAATAGTTTCATTTATTTGGGCTTAAAAATAAAAAGTGCCGACTACTGGAACATGCCGAACTTAGGCACACTTACCCTATGTAGAATTATTAAAAATATGCCATCGAATTTCATTAGTGTGAACAAGATTAGGGAGTCACTTTAGACTTGGAAATATCTATGGTATTGTCTGGGTACAAAAATTTCTAAAATGTACTAAATATTGAATAGAAGTCTGAAATTTGGAATGAGAGTCACCGATGAAATGGAGTTTAGATGTACCAAAGGATTTTTGGAAATTCGACCTTAAAGGTTACGAAAAGTTCTAAAATGTTACTAAACTTTTAAAATCGTACAATCTGGTGTTATGTGAACGGACAGAGCTCATAACTTGACACTTGGTATGAGAATCAAGGTTGGAAAGTAAGTTTGATACATGAGGGTGGTTTTGGAAATGTGTACTAAGTGTGCGAACTGTACTTAATGGTACAACATTTGGAACAGTTTGATTTAGGGTGAACGGATAAAGCTGTATCGTTGAAATTGTGTTCTGGTGGGCATTTTGGCGGTAGGTTTGTAATGAAGAAGTGGTTTTGGATATTTGTACTACAAATAATTTGATATTGGGTGAACATATAGTGAAATATGAAAATGAAAAAAGTGATACATTAAAATTGGTATTATGGTCGCCGGTCATGGGTAGCCTGGTCATATGGATGTGGTTTCGGAAATGCCTACTATAATTGTACAAAAAGTACTATATTTGATATTGGGTGAAGGGATGGAGGTAAAATTCTGAAATTTAATATGGATGTCACTGTTGATGATTGCTGTTGAGATTTGACGACGAAAATGTATACTATATTTGTACGAAAAGTACTAAATAATACTAAACTTGGTATTGGGTGAAAGAATGGGGCTAGAATACTCAAATTTGATATTGAGGTCTCTGTTAGCATTTGGAATTGAGGTATGGAGGTGGTTTTGGAACGATGTACTATAATTGTACTTAATAGTACTGAATTTGATATTGGGTGAAGGGATAGAGCTAAAATCCTGAAATTTGCTATGGATGTGTTTAAGATGTGGAGGTTAAAATAAGGAGTACTATAATTGTACTAAATGGTACTAAATTTGGTAATGGGGAAAATTAGAATTAGACCTGAAATCTTTGGGACAGTGCTGAGTGCGATGGTGCTGAGTCCTGTTGGAATATTTTCAGAATATTTTCGCGATAATATTTGGCATGTATTCTGATGCCACGGTCGATTAATACGAGCGGAAAGCAACCTTCGGTTGTTATGGCGGCCCACACCATCACCATGGCTGGCGCTTCACCGAAGGTGAACATTTTCAGCTGACCTCTTTGGCAAGTAAACGCGATTATTTTGTTGTTTACAAACTGCTCGATAGCGAATGTTTTCTCATCGAAGAAAACCAAATTCGGCAGTTCACCCCTTTCGGCCAAGCGAAGCAATTCTTTAGCTCTTTTGAGTCTAATTTCTTTTTGTTGCGGTGTAAGTTCTTGCACTTTTTGGAATTTCAGTGGCTTGACCCCGAGCTCATTTTTAATATTTGCCGAATGGCCATTTGTCGGCCACTGCGACGCGGGTTTCGATCAAGTCACATCTTTACATTTCGAACAATTTCTGCTGATGCTGCTGTTTTCTTCCGTCCATTTCTTTGACGTCGGGATACGCTACTAGTATCACGATAACGAGCGATGGTACGAGACACAAAAGTTTTATTCCCATTTAAATGCTGGGGTGCTCTAACGATAGCCACTTGTGGTTTTCCAGCCAAGTATAAAAAAATCACACTATCACCCTTAAATTCTATCACGAATAACTTTTTTCTAGAAAATTCTCACCAAAATGCTTTTGTACGTTTGTAAACAATATTGTAATACATATTTAAATTGTTTCAAATTTCATATCTAAAGCTCGTAATGAGTACTAGAAACTACCATTAATAATTGTCTATGTGGATCCACTTCTTCATATAGCCCATATATAACGGCCCCTTTGGTATTTTGATATTAGCGGCATTATTCCTCGGGATTATTTCCAGTTTAATGTTATTAGAGACATTTTCTACCAGAATGGTTGTAAATTTCATATTTAAAGTTCGTAAGGTGTCAAGTGCCTTAAAAATTATATTTTAATATCGCATTTGCCTTTGGAATTTCTCGGAAGTGATCGCAATATATCTAGGGAATGAAAACATAATTCTTCCTGATTTTTCAGTCGACATATATCGACCAACCGAAGTCCAATTTTGCATTGGATTAGAGTTTTAGAGGACGAGATTTAGCGTGGAGTAGACAATAACTTTTATTTGGAAACTTCCAAAAGTTATATTAACTCGCGAATAATTCTAATGCTGAAAGTCACTACCCAACTAAATCACATATACATGGAAAGGGCACTTCGGACCTTTACATTGCTTTGAATTCCCACTAGCACGACACAGGCAGTACATATATTAGGCCACGAAATTGTGCATGGTCCCGTGCATCCCTAGATAGGTTTACGATTTCCTACAGCAACATATAACGGTATATAGGCAGATTTTTCAATGGAACTTTTCCAAAATATGGTACTTGAAACTCGCAATAAATATCAACGCCTGTATCCAACTGATTTTATTTGCAAATCAAACTCGCTGGAATATTGAGTGCCAATGCTTTTATATTTTAAAGGTTTTCTTTAACTCACGGTGGATAATATTAAATGATATTACTTTCAAAAAAAAAAAACTCATATAATAATGAACTCCCCAATCGAGCCAATCTTCTTTTATTAGAATTTCCCATATATTTTATTTGAAAATCTACAATTTCTTATTTAATGAGAAAAGAAATCGTAAATGATTGCTATTACCAAAAAGATCCCATCATAAACAATCAACACGGCGTAGCAAATTAAGAACAAATTTTTTTGTGTTGAAAATGGAAAGGGGACAAATACTAAAAACTAATATAAACAGTTGAATTCGTAGTGAAAGTTGAAATTGGAAGATATTAGATCCGAAACAATAAATACACACCTTCTGTGAAATGGCCTACAGATATTTTGTCAGTAGATCCACAAATAGTCCTTGATCTACAAATCTATTTTTTATTAGAATATGCAACGGCCTTACATAAGAAGATCTAGCATCATTATATACAGCACTTCTATGAGAAAATCTTAATATATTTCTTTATAAAATCCACACCTTCCAACACCTTATATAATAATTCTTCAGATTTCCTATCAGAAAATGCACAGGTCTTATAGGAATTCTATTTATATGGGTACAGAGAGTATATATCGTTTGATACGGCCAAAACGTGCCTCATCGAAATGATGGTTTCAGCCCCTAGGTGTCTTTGGATCAAATCCGTTTCAGGATATTTGAAATCGGTCTAGCGATGTCCGTCCGTCTATCTGTCGGTCTGGCTGGCTGGCTGGTGCGTACTCTCGAAGGGAGTATTCGATTTGATCCAAACTTGGTACATCGTATTATTATTTTCAAACTTAGATCAAGTTCGGAGAAGAACAATATCGTCCCACACCTTCTGATACCTCACTCACAAAAGGCCGAAATTTAAAAAAAAACATTTTACTGCACAGAAAGAGAAAAGATAATCCGATTTTGCTACAACTTTTCGAATCCTAATATTTGCATCAGTGCTAGGTCAGGTGCAAAAATGGACAATATCGGTCCACTCCATCAAGTACCGTGGGGGAGGTAGTGGTGTGTCAAAATTTTGAATAATTTTAAATCTTTGAAATGTAATGTAAGAGTCCGATTGTCAAATTACACACATTACAACAAAGGCTCAAAGTTTTTAATATTTATAACATTTATAAAATGTGATGCAAGTCGGACGACTGTATTCAAATTACGTAAATCACAATATTTTTATTAACTCAAGGCCTGGTGTGAAAATGGAATATATCGGTCGACCACTTCTTATACCTTATTAACATTCCATTCAATTCAGAAGTGGTACATCTCAATATTTTCTTCAACACAAGATCTGTTATAAAGATGGTATATATCGGACCATTTCTTTTGGTACCTCCCCCACAAAAATCAAAGTTTTGAATAACCAAAACGATCATAAAACCCGAAATAGTCCTCCGGAACACAACATCTGCTGTGAAAATGGGATATATCGTCCCACTCTTTCTCTTACTTCACCCACAAGAGGTTCAAAATTTTGAAAAACAAAAAAATCAAAGCGATATAAGCACCAACCTCTCTTCAAATTTCACACATACAAACATTTTTACTAACACAAGATCAGTTGTGAAGACACAAGATCTGTTGTGTGTAACCCACAAAGGGTTACAATTTTCAATACTTTTATCAGTCATGAAGCACCAAGTCAGCGATTCTTAACAACTTGTTATCTAAATATTTTGCACAACCAGAAACCTGATATGAACAGAATCGGAATTATGATTTCGCATAAATATAATGGAAAATGGAATACTTCGGTCGACTATACCTAGTACCTCTCGTATATGTTAACATATTCTAAAAATGATCACATATCTCATGAAAAGTGAAGGGAGTAACAAATCTGGCATGTCATATCTATTTAGATCCGATACGAAATGGACAATATTGGCCCATTCCTGCGGACCCTACTCCATAGAGGGTCAACAATTTGAATAATCATAGTCAAAATATACTATTTAAATAATCGAGCATTGGCTGTCGGCAAAACCGACTGATATTTTTATACCCTCCACAATTCTATGGTATATTAGCTTTGTCATTCCGTTTGTAACTCCTCGAAATATTCATAATAAACCCTACAGAGTATATATCTTCTGGATCAGCGTAACATTTTAAGACGATAGTATGCTAAAATTTTGCATACATGCATAGTTTACCAGTAGGCAGATTTAATTCGTAAATGGGTTTGTATATCGGTCCACGTCTTCGTATAGCCCCCATATAACGGCACCTCCCGATACTCGATATTTTCATGATTTTAGCGACATTATTCACCGAATTTGTAACAAATTTCGTATTTAAAGTTCAAAATGGGTACTACAGCCTATGACAAAAAAAAATCGTAAGCAGGTCTTCGCATAATCCCCACATAGCGATTTTCATTTAAGTGGTAGTTTTCGGAATTTTTTAGCAATTGTTCAAGTTCTTTTCAAATAGTGGAGAGTATTAAAAATCGGCCCAGTGGAACTTAGGTGCTTTTTTACTTATTTAACTTGTTTTTTTTTTTTTTATCAGAATATACATACGTTTTACATGAGAAGATATACTTTCATTATATACAGCACTACGAGAAGATCTTCAAATTTTCTATGAGAAAATCTCAAAAAAATCCTTTAGAGATAGATTTGACATACGAAGTTTTACAAATTTGACATGCGAAAATAAATATCAGATTCGGATTTCCGATTAGAAAATATACGGATCGTCTTTTATGAATTCCATTTACTTATTTTTTAAGTTCAAAAATTAAATATTTTTTACTTAAGCTACATTGATTCTCAACACATAAACGTTCACCCAATGTAAACAAAAGCCCACGAGAACACGAGCACCGAAAATATGGAAATTTAAAACGGCTATTTGATAATTCGAAAATCATATTCCAAATTTATTTTTTGTAATTTACAAAGTAATTTCGTGCGATATACATTCATTTTTTTTTTGTGGAAAATTAAAAGATGTGTGAAAAACATTTATGGATTTGCTACAGTTTTTTTTTACAAGCGGAACATATGGGCCATTATACAGACAAATTATGAGAATGAACTTATAAATTAAAAAGTGATTATAAATTCATGTTTGTTCTTTATGAATGTGCGTGTGTATTGAAATTTTCTCATCATTGCAGAGAAAGAAAAAAAAAATTGTTCCCTATGTGATGCCATAAAATGTTTTTCACGTTCAAAGCGTGTATATTTGTAGCCCATAATTGTTGTTAGCTCATATGACTCTACTTGTCTTGGGTTGTATGTGTTCTCTGTTTATGACTTTGTTGGGGGTCGTTAATCGATTTTCACCACACCGCAAAAAATGCTGCAGTGGACAGTGAAAAATGACAATTTGTTATGGTAAATTAGGAAAATATTCGATTTCATTTTGGCACAACTCCAATTAGGACATGTTGCCAAGGAACTGAAACTAAATCTTGGTTACAAAATGTTTGGACAACTTATACCAACAATATTATTATGAACATTGAACATTCAAAAAATATCTTCATTAGCTTAAGCTCCTACAATTGAGAAAGATTAAGTCGGTGTCGTTAGATAAAGTTCCTCAGAATTAGAAGTAACACTTAATAGTTTTGGAAAGTAAACTCAAATTTGAATTATTATACTCTACACCACGTAGTGGTAAGGGTCTTATGTGTTTGAGCATTTGTTTGTCACATGGAGAAAGAAGCGAGATAGACTCATATTTACTTTTGAGGATCTTCATAGAATCACTTTCTAAGTTGATTTATGCATGTCAGTCCGTCCGCCAATGTGTTAACAAAATGCAGGTCGCATTTAATAACCGATTTAAACACACAATATTTGTATGGCTCAAGGACGAACCTTATTAAATCAACCAATTTCGTGCACCAAATGGACAATATAAGTCCAAATGACCTGATTTTTTTGGGTACATCCAAACGAATTCAGTGTCGAAGCAAGTATATCAAATTTGGTGAAAATCGTTCCAGATATAGCTATAGCTCCCATATATATGTTCCATCCGATTTGATGTTTAAGACCTCACATTCGTTGTATGCCCTCTACAAGAATAATATTTGGTACGAGAAATCAGTAACAGCCCAGAAATACCTCTGCTAGATTTGTCTTCAACCGATTTCGGGTTAATTGTTCACCAAATGGTCAATATCAGTCCTAATGACCTTAATTGTGGCTCATCCGACCGAATTCATTCTGGAAGCAACTACATCAAATTAGGTGATGATCGGTTCAGATTTGGCATTAAAGTAACTCACATTCGTAATATGTATTTTACAACAATTATATTCGATACCAGATATCAGATACAGCCCAGAAATACCTCTGCTAAATTTTAATTTTCAAATTTCAATTTTCCATTTGGAATTAGCTCCCATATAAATCTTTATCCGATATCAGGTTGATTGTGCAAATAATGGTTAATATCAGCCCAAATGGATTGAATTGTGAAAATTCAGACTGAATTCATCCTTGGCGCAAGTACTTCTAATTTGGTGAAAATCGATTCAGATATATGTAGCTATAGCTCCCATATATATGATTTAATCGATTTGGTGTTTAAATCCCCCACATTCTTAATATGCATTCGATAACAATGATATTTGGTACAAGATATCAGAAATACCTCAGCTAAATTGTATCAAGACCGATTCAGATTTGGATATGGCTGCCCGTATATAGATTTATCCGATCTCAGTTTTATTTTGCAATAAATGGCTAATATCAGCCCAAATGGACTGAATTTTTGCAGCCCAGATGAAAGTATTCAAATTTTGATAAAAATCGGTTCAGATATGGGTATAGATCCCATATATACAGGTTGAGAAAAAAAACTGCAAAAAAGTCAAAAGCCATCATTTTTACATTTTTTTTTTAAATTATTGAATGAAAGTAATCGGAAATAGCATCAAATTTTAGAATAAGTTTAGATTTGTTCAAAAAGGTAACATTTGGCAGGAATTATAGTCTTCAAACGGCCAGTGAACGTCGTTACACGCTGCCTGAATATTGCTCTGCGGTATTTTGGCCCATTCCCGGCGAAGCGCTTGCTTGAGGTGATCGATACTTTGATACTTTTTAGTATCTGAGTGCTGGGTGCGATGGTGCTGAGTCCTGTTGGAATGTCCACGGTCTGAAACAAAATGTTTACGTGCCCAAGGCTTTAATACACCCTCCAGAATATTTTCGCGATAATATTCGCATTTATTCTGATGACACGGTCGATTAATATGAGCGGAGAGCGACCATCGGCTGTTATGGCGGCCCACACCATCACCATAGCCGGCGCTTGAGTTCTTATGGCCAACCGAAGGTGCACATTTTCAGCTGATCTCTTTGGCAAGTAGACACGATAATTTGTTTGTTTACAAACTGCTTGACAACGAATGTTTTCTCATCGGAGAAACACAAATTCGGCAGTTCACCACTTTTGGCCAAGCGAAGCAACTCTTTAGCTACTTTGAGTCTATTTTCTGTTGCGGTGTAAGTTCTTGCACTTTTTGGAATTTCATTTTTTAATATTTGCCAAATGGAATATTGCGATATGTTCAGCACACGAGTCATTTGTTGCTTCTTTACTTTTGGAACTATTTCTGCTGATGTTGCTGTTTTCTTCCGTCCACCTCCTTGACATCGGGCTTCGCTACCAGTATCACGGTAACGAGCGATGGTACGAGGCACAAACGATTTATTCACATTTAAATGCTGGAGTGCTCTAACGATAGCCACTTGTGGTTTTCCAGCCAAATATAAAGAAATCACACTGTCACGCTTGAATTCCATCACAAAAAAAAACTTTTTTTCTGGAAAATTCTCACCAAAATCCTTTTATACGCTTGTAAACAATATAATGAGCTGTCACTGGAACAATTTTATCATCTGTCGGACGAGTGGCTTAGAAATGACAACAGTCTGAAATTGGTTGCAGTTTCTTCATCTCACCCTGTATATATTTCATACGATTTGGTTTTAACGTCCCTCACCTGCGTAATATGCCCTCCACAACAATGATATTTGATACCGGGCATCAGATACAGGTCGAAAGTACCCCTGCCAAATTTTAATGAGATTGCTTCAGGTTTTTGATATGCATCTTCATCCGATTTTACGATCATTGCTCACCATATATGTAATACCATATTGAATTAATTAATTAATATAAACCCGAATTTTACCATTTGGTGAAACCCAGTCCTGTATATTTATTGCCCCAATGAATATTTTTTAATATAATCCTTTTCGACTGCACTATACGACAATGTTATTTGGTACTAGAGGTACAAAAGCCTCCATCAAACTTGTTGAAAATCGATTGGTTGGTTTTTCATCATAAGTTTTTTTTTTTTAAATTTTCTGTTCCAATTAAAAAAAGACATTAAAACACATTACAAAAATATTGTTTTTTACAAATTTGTTTATGACAAAAGACAATTTCTGTAAAAATGATTTTCACTTTGCATATGTATGTGTTCATGTTGTGTATTTTAGTTTTCCATTTTCTTCTTTCTTTTCGTTTATCGTCAAATGCTAGTCAAGAGTGTCATGACCTATAAAACTACAAAAACTAATAATATTTTACTGTTTTTTTTTTTTTTTTTTTTTTTTTTTTTTTTTGGCAACGAAGACGAATATGTCTTAGCAGAATTAATTACGAAGTGGAAAATTCCCATTACGAAGAGATTTTGTGATCCATGTCACATAATTACGCTTAATCTGTTTATTCAGAGTACTAAAATTGCTGGGATTTGAGTTGCTGGCAGATGGTAATTAACTTTAATTAGACAAAATTTATATTAATTTATGTGAATTTTGGAAGTTTTTTGGATAAATGTCATAAACTAAGACATCGAAAGTCTGTTTAGTAATGTGCTATAGTCAACGCTATAAAAGATATAAAACTATGAGAAGGTAAATCGAAAATCAAGATTATTAAACTTCTTAAAGGTATCAGAAATTCCTGATCATCTCTTTTGTCTACATCGATGGCCATCCTGTAATGTAGCTATATTCGTCATTTCCCATTAAAAGACTCGTTGAAAGCCTTCCCTAGGTACCCTGCCTGCAATGTTAAATATTAAAATTGTTAGATATTTGAATAACAAGTATAAAATTCTGAATCGGTTGAGATATTAGATCATTACCATATTCAAATTCGAAACTTGTAATAAACGGTGAATAATGTAGCTAAAATCATCAAAATATCGTATATAGGGAGGTACCGTTACATCGGAGCTGTACAAAGACCTGGACCAGCATAGACAAATTTCTGTCATAGGCTGTGGCATCCATTACGAACTTCAAATACGACATCTCAAACAATTGCGGTAGGTATTGTACCTAAACTCGTCAAAATACCGAATATAGGAAGGTACTGATACATAGGGCCTATACGAAGACCTGGACCTGCATAGACAATTTTCTGTCATAGACTGTAGTTCCAATTACGAACTCTAAATACGTAATAGAAACATTCCGGTGAATAACGACGCTAAAATCATGAAAATACCGAATATTGGGAGGTACCGTTATATGGGGGCTATACGAAGACGAAGACAGCCTGTCATAGGCTGTAGTATTCATTACGAACTTCAAATACCAAATTTGAAACAACTCCGGTTAATAATGTCGCTAAAATCATCAAAATACCGAATATAGGGACGTACCGTTATATGGGGCTATAAGAAGACGTGGACCTGCACAGACAATTTTCTGTCTTAGGCTGTAGTATCCATTTCGAACTTCTAATACCAAATTTGAAACAATTCCGGTGAATAATGTCGCTAAAATCATCAAAATGCCGAATATCGGGAGATACCGTTATATGGGAGCTATATGAAAACGTGGACCTACATGGCCCATTTACGAACTTAACCTGCCTAATGGCAAAATAAACATGTGTGCAAAATGTTAGCCTTCTATCTCAATTCGTTCGAAAGATAGCGTGATTACAACAAACAGAGGGACAGACATGCAGACGGACAGACAGACGGACATCGCTATATCGACTTAGAATTTTACGCTGATCAATAATATCTATACTTTGTTGGGTCTGACATGAGTATTTCGAGGAGTTACAAACGGAATGACAAAGTTAATATACCCTCCATAGTATGGTGGAGGGTATAAAAATTGGCAAAATTTTAAATATTGCATATCTAACAAAGAGGATTTCGTCAAACTTGGAGCAGCACAATATTTTTACTAAGCCTATGTTAAGTGGGAAGATGCCCAATATATATTGCCCCACATCTTCTGGTATCTTTCACACCAAAGGTAAACATTTATTTGAAATGTATTGTAACATAACTCTTATAAAAAGTAAACTAGGTTCCGATTGTCAAATTTCCAATTTGCACATCCCAATATTTCAACCAACTCTAAATACCCCAGATTTAGAGATATAATAGAAGTGATCACTCCTTCTGGTAACTCCACCACAACGAGTTCAAATTTTGAATTACCATAAGGCTCATAGAATGCGGACTATGAATCCGATTGTTTTCATCTTTGAAACATCCTAATATTTCTTACAAGACAAGATCTGATGTGAAGACAAGATATAGCAGAATACCTTTTCAGGTACCTCCCCCATAAAGATTCAAAATATAGAACGATTTTTGCACATCACAGGATTTAAATAAGGATTAAGCCAGGGACAATGTTGTACCTTCCCCACAAACGTAAAACTTTTTTTTGAAAAAATTATTCATGTCTTATATAAAAAGAATCGGCAAGCAATTTAAAAAACTTTCTAAAAATCCGTCAAAAAATACCACTCAAAGGAAACCCGTTATATGGAGGCTATACGAATTCGAAGACAGGCATAGATAATTTTCTGTATTAGCTTATAGTATCCATTATAGTATCCATTACGAAATTTGAAACAATTCCGGTGAAGAATGTCCCTAAAGTCACCAAAATACCGAATATCGGGGGGTATCGTTTTATGGAGGCTATACGAAGATGTGAACCTATGTATATAATTCTCTTTTTTAGGGGGTAGAGTACTCAGAAGGAACTCTTTGAGTGGATTTTCCATTGAAAATTTTGTTGTAGTTCCAATTTGTTTCAACTCTAGAGTGGTAACAAAAGACGGACAGACTGGCAGACGGACAGAGTAAATCGTCTTAGAATTTTATGCTGATCAAATATTTCGATGTGTTACAAACGGAACGATGTAACAAACGGAAGTGGTGGAGGGTATAAAAGTTAAATATATAGGTGTAATATTTATGATGATTTCCCACATAGGAAAGTCATTCTCGCCGAGCTGAGTCGAACTAGATATGTATGTCCGTCCGTCTGTCTGTCCATGTTAATTTGTAATCAAGCTACAGGTCGCAATTATGGCCCGATCCTCACGAAATTGAAGATGGAGGTGGGGTTAGGGTTAGAATTTTTGTTTTGGAGATAATAATATACATAATATTCAGGGGTTGAAACGGACCAAAAACAAAATTTTCCTGATTTTTCAGTTGCTCTATAGGCCACAATTATGAACCAATCGACGTGGAAATTTACATGGGGCTAGAGCTTAGGACTGGGGAGAAGCCAACTAATTTGGCCAATATTTAGCTGGTAAATAGGCTTATAGCCAAGAAACCGGATATGTAGCAAAATAGGTACAATATATAAGTAAAAGAATAGATCTTATTTATTCTGTTTATAAGTCAAGAACCGCTGAGCCGATTTTCAAAATTCCCATTAATTTGGAATAGTCTCTTGCCAGAAAAGGATAAAATCTAAAAATATCGCGGAAAATATACCAATCAACGGTTCAAATGGACTAAAAAAAATTAATTTTTGTAGTCGCTCTATTGGCTACAATTGAAAACTAATCGACACGGAATTTCGCATCAGAAGAGAGTTAAGGATAAGGATATTATTTTTGACATTAATTCAAAAACGAAACCTTCCAAAATGAATTTGGACATAAGGGGACTTCGAACATATTGTAGTGTTGTAGGGTATCACATGGTGGGCCCCATACGGCTATAACCTTTGCTTACTTGTTTTATTTTCAATTTTATGCCATTATTTATATTATGAGAGGTGGACCGATATATCACATATTTACATTAGATCTATAGTTGATAGAAACAACACAAAATCTTGGACCTAAATTGAACAAATAAAATAAAAACATCTAAATACGAAGACGTGGTCCTTCAGTCTTCGTACAGCTTCCATATAAGAGGTTTTATTTCAAAGATATTTTATGTTCCATCCGACCGAATTTAGATGTTTTTATTTTTAAGTAATTTTCATTGGTTCCTAAGGCCTTTCCGCATATTCTAAAATTCAGGCGAAGCTTCATAAAGCTTATGAGATTACCCACGAACTTGATAGACGAAGCCCCGACATTACCCAACTAATCGCAGACATTTCTAAGGAGTGAGGATAGTTTCATATCTAATCGAGAATTTTAGTCTTATCACATGTGAAGCATTTAAAGATCAATTTATAAAAGACAGATTTCCCAACATAGCCTTCTCTATTTATTTATTTTCTGCCGTGTTTACAATTCCGAACGGAATTTGTGAAGACAAAAATAAGAAATGTCTGCATTTACTTTTTAAATGGTATTATATTTTCTTAAGAACCCCAAGTTCCCTGCCAACTTGTTCCCCTATTCCCTCCATACAAATATTTCTCTTGGCATTGGACCAAAATTGTTGTCCAAAACTGTGGAGAGAGAAAAAAGAAAAGTGTCACTGCACATAAAATGGCACCAGAACACTTTCGCCCAATCGACTGATAATTATTTTTGACAAAACAAATACCAAAAAGAATTCGCTCATAAATTCTGGCGGAATGTTAAACGGCTAAACAAACGACAAGCAACGGAACAAAACAGAACGGAACGGATGTGTAAACTGCTATAAGGAGGGACTAACGGATGCGCCGAGCAACAGAGAGACCTGACTTACATGTGTATGTGTGTGTGTATAAATTGTTGGTGCTGTTGTACACCACCCAAGAACATTCAAGTACATTTTATATTCATTTCCACACTAAAGTCAAGGCCAGAAGATTTACGAATTATTTTGGGGTCAAATTTTATTGATTCAGATTTTGTTTTTGCTGTTGTTGTTTCTTGCAGCCCAGCTGAGCTCAGAGAAGACAAAAACACAAAAACAAGTTTTCATTTTGGTTTTTGGCCAAAGTTCACGAATTGGTCAATGAAGCCATTGTGCTAGAGTGGCATTTTCTTAAACTCGTTTAGAATGCCAGTTAGCTTAATTTTCTTGTTTCTTTTTGTTGTTATTGTTGGCAGATTGTGTTTCGATTTAGAAACAAAAAGACAAATTATTGTTATTGTTGTGTAAGTGGAAATAGGACAATTTGAACATAAATATGTATGTAGTCACACATACATATTTGGTTAAAATGTGATTTTCATCTAATTAGAAATGTGTAGTTTTGTGTTTAATATATTCTGACATATCAATTTGAATATAACAGAATATATTTATTTTGTTATTAAGATATACAAAAATAAATACGATTTCACAAATAATAAAAGCAAAACTGTTTTGTTCATTTAAATATGTTTAAAAATCATTGAAACGGACCCGACCATGCGATGTCATATCCCTCCAACTTTTAACATGGGGGACCTTCGAGCGTAAGTAATCAAAACGGATCCTGACATCAATAAATAAATCTATTACTAAAGCAGCTGACAGCAATAAAAAAACAGTAAATAAAGTCTTAAAGTCGGGCGGGCCGACTTTATGATACCCTACATATTTAGTGTATCTTCACATAACAAATAAAAGGATTTATGGGGAATTTGTGAGAATTAACTCATACCAACTACGATTATATTTATAATTTAAAGGCCAAAGTAACAAATATATGAGAGGAATATCCTCCTCTGAATCGATTTCAACTAAATATGCCGAGGTATTTGTGTCTTTACAATTCGGGCTTGTATTACCAATTTGGTGCACAATTAACTTCAAATCGGATAAAGATATATATGGGAGCTATATCCAAATTTCAACCGATCTCGAAAAAATTCGCCAAGGTATTTCTGAGCTGTTTTTGATATATTTCCCTGAATATCGTTACTACGGAGGGCATATTGCGGCTGTTCAGGACAAAATCAACAAATCGGATGAACAATATATATGGGAGCTGTAGCTATATCTCAACCGATTTTCAACAATTTTGACATACTTATTTCTAGACTCAATTTGATCGTAAGTGCCAAATTCCACCCTATTGGGGCTAATATTAAACATTTGGTGCACAATAAAAGGCAAATTGGACGAAGATATATATGGGAGCTATATCAAAATCTGAACCGATCTCGATGAAATTTAACAAAGGTATTTATGAGTTGTATTTGGTATTTTTCCCCAAATATCATTGTTGCAGAGTGCATATCACGGCTGCGGGGGACAAATATAACAAATCGGATATATATGTAGCTATAGCTATATCTGAACCGATTTCGATAAAATTTGGCATACTTATTTTCAGGCATAATCTATGTTCGTATGTGCAGAATTTCATAATATTTGGGCTAATATTATACGTTTGGTGCACAATAAAAGACAAACCGGACGAAGATATATATGGGAGCTGTATCTACATTTTGACCGATTATCTCCGATTATCTCCATCTATCTCGCATTCTTCCCCATGTTACAAACAAATGCACAAAGACATAATACCCTTACCACTATGTGGTGCAGGGTATAAATATTTGCATAAATGCAAAATAAACCGGATGTCAGACCCAACAAAGTATTCTTGATCAGCGTAAAATTCTAAGTCGATTTAGCGATGTCCGTCTGGGTATGTCTGTCTGTCTGTCGGCCCGTCTGTCTGTTGTAATCACGCTATCTTTCGAACGAATTGAGATAGAAGGCTAAAATTTTGTACACATGTTTATTTTTCAGTAGGCAGGTTAAGTAAATGGGCCATGTAGGTCCACATTTTCATATAGCCCCCATATAAAGGGGTAGGTCCACATCGTATAGACCCAAATAAAACGGCTATATTCGGTAATTTTAAAATGTAAACAGATTTTTTTAAGGATTTTTTTTTTTTGAAAATTTCCAAATTCATTCCAAATGGTGGGGGGTATTCAAAGTTCGGCCCGGCCGAATTTACTGTTTTTTAACTTGTTGATTTTAATTTTTACTCGGACTTTTTCAAGTTGACGCCTGAAAGTAACATAAAATGTCATTAAATATTGAATAGTGGGTCTGGTGGGAGGGTTTCGATGTAAATGATCTAGTGCCAATGATCTCTAGAGCGACGATGCGAATGACTGGCGGCCATTAAACTTCTCGGTCTGATGAAATTGCCGTAATCCGCTACAAAAGCAGATCGGGGTATTTCCGGAGTGGTAATAAAGGAAAAGGTAAAAAAAGTAACTTTACGGCGCACGGACTAAATAACCCAGTGTCCACGTTAAGTTCTAGTGTGTTCGCCATGTGCCGTCGATGTGTAGTGATTGCGTTCAAACGATCTCTGGTGTGGCTGCCTTCCCAGATGTTGTCGCTCCTGCTACAAGTGTAAGTAATACTGGACAATATGAAGACCAAGACGTTCAAACGGATAACGCTTTTCAAATAATGTCCGAAATAAAGCAAGGGGGCGACAAACACAGTAGGCCAGTGAAATCTAAGGACGGGTTCGAGCCTAATGGACAACTCCGATGACATAATGAACAACCTTAACCTCATCGATGACGACCAGAATGAGATCATTATACCAGGCAAGTTAATGAGAGGTGACCTGAGACAGCTGGGAGTTGAATACGAATGTGTGGACAACTAGGTTGGGAAGATCTCTGATCCAGAGGATCCTAATTCGACAGTAACCGATAAATTGAAATGTCCGAAGCAAAGTGCTGTTAATGCCAAGGATAATAAAAAGTCGGAAAATGAATCATCATCTAACGCAACCAATGACACTGACGCTTTAGAGACATAAAATTAACGTACAGGGTTGCCCATATTCGACGGAGCTTTGGGCCCATTCCAATCGACGAGGCTTGTCCGCAGGCAACATTCTTAGCGTAAATTGTAAAGTGGACCGAGCCATGCCCAACTGCTGAGAACGTCGTTTTTGGGATGTTCTTGGGGACCTCTCAAGACTGGCTCGTACGGCAGCGATATTCTCGGCCGATCGCCTTGGTCAACTTTTATATGGCTTCTTCGGATTAGAAAGAGCCTTACCAGTCGAAAATTTTTCGTATAAACGCTTAACGGTGTTCTTAGAAGGCGCACTTCTCAATTTTTTTTTTCACAATTGACTTCTTCCGTTGAATGTAAATTTCAACTATTTCAGAGCGCTCGCGTGGCGTGTATTGGTTCATGGTAAAAATCTACTTGGACTGACGCTTCAAACGCGGTATGTCATTAAGCGATGTGACATCTCTGTCAAAAGTTATGGCGTTGCCAGATGGGTCCGTCGAATATGGGCAACCCTGTAAAAGAATTTCATCTTATATCTCCGAAAATTCATGGATAGGGATCCGAATTTTCATAACAAGAAGAAAATATCATATATCATGACCAGACATAGGTTCGTGAGGAAGTTGGAAAGAACTATTGATGGAAACAGTTATATTTCAGGAAAATATGACTGCTCGAAAACTCAGGGAGCTACGGTTTTGCAGAGCACAAAATCTGAGCCTAATGCAAAGGCAAAGCCGGTAACTCATCAGTTACCCAAGAACGCAACGGTCACTCACCCCGGCACTTTCCCATATGTATTTTCTCTTAGGCGAGGTGGTAGGGAAAAGACGAATAACAGTCAAGGCTACTACAGGGGAATCTAAATCTATACCCGCGGTTTCAAGGGGCAAACAACCATGCGAGGACGACTCCAATGTCGTTCAAAGGTAACCTCCGACAAGCAATCTTTAAAAAACCTAACTCGAATGGGGAAAATCAGTGATAGTCATTGGTTACTATTCGAAGGAAGTTTAAGGAAGGCCATTGTTTTGGACATGATAACAAGCAGTTTGGAAGTGCCTTTGTATACAAAGGTGTCAAAGATATTAACTGCCTAAACAGGAAATCTGTTGGCAGATCATTTTGGAAGAAGCGAAGCTGGCAGCTGGTATTCTCCGGGAAATTCCAGAAAATTGTAATCGGCGTGGGTTTCACCTCCATAAGTGGAAAAAAAACTCATTTCGACCATACTTGAGTTGCATAATCCTGTAATCTCCGTACAGGGAGTTGGAGTAAGAAGAACGAAATATTTTACAAATTATTCCTTTCTTGATTTGATTGAAATAATTAAACTGAAAAAATAATCTAAACAAGCTGCCAACAGATGTATGAGAAGATTTCATGATATACTGTAAGGTAACAAGCAAAAACTTCATCACGTTATATCTTGGTAGTTCGACTCACGTTCAGTTTGTCCTTCGGGAAATTTACTATACTCACCAAGTCCTTTAATATCCAAGAGGAGTTTTCCTCCTCATAAAATGTTTGTTCACCATGTAATTGAAATATTAAGTCGAGTTTTATTCATAATGAAATTTTCCCCTCATTATAATCAAATATTGTGATCTCTCATTTAGAACTTATTAAGCTTGTTTTTTCTACAAACCAATTTTATAATGTAATACCTTTCTTATGCGGAGGACAATGACCGTATTTGGTCATAATTGTATACCACCAAGTAGTTAAACCGTATCCACTCTTGCCATGTATGTACACATGTATGTGCAATGACGAAATGAAAGTTAATTAATTTAACCAAAAATAATTGAATGGCTATAAAAACATTGGGTGATGGTAGCACAATCATAAAATATTTTAGTGGAAAATATCTCATTACTTGACGTTTACATTTATTACAAATAATATTCTTTTTTTATTGTTAACAAAATATAGTCAATTTGGCTGTTCTCTCCTATGCGGAGAGATCAAAGTGTGAGTGTGTATTGGAAAGAATAAAAGTTGGATATTAAGCCATAACAAGATAACAACACGACATACAAAGACACCCATTGTGAGGAAATACGTCAATTTCGAAAGGAACAGGCAAGTACTTTTTTGGCAGCAAATTAAGCTGTTAATTCTATGAAAAGGAACAGTGTCTGATGGAAAAATTCCAAAAGAACGGTTGTCAATATTTAAAGCAGTCCTGAAATGCAATTCCTTGGTATGTCCTTGGGCTTTTCGAAGGTTAATCATATAAGACTTTCCTTGAAAAATTCCACCTTGAAATTTTAGATTTAGATTAGATTCACTAGTTCGTGTAAAGCCTTTTTGTTACTCAAAATGTACGATTTGTTTGACAAAATTTTTACACCCTAAGACATGTGACTACAGAGGGTACATATCATTTGATACGGTCAAAACGTGCCTCATCGAAATAACGGTTTTAGACCCTAGGTCTCTTAGGCCCAAATCCGTTTCAAGACATTTGGAGTCGATCTAGAGTTGTTCGTCCTGGCTGGTGCACCCGATTTGGTCCAAACTTGGTATAACGTAATATTATTATAAATCTTAGATCGAGTTCGGAGATGGGCAATATCGGTCCACTGCTTTTAGTACATCCCCGAAAGGAGGCCAAATCGTGCCTCATCGAAATAACGAATCTAGGTCTCTTTGGAGCGAATCCGCTTCAGGACATTTGGAGTCGACCTAGAGTTGTTCGTAAGTCTGTCTGGCTAGCTATGGCAAACGATGAATCTCGAAGGGATTACCCGATTTGATCCAAACTTGATTACAATGTATACTTTGCCAAACTTAAATCGAATTCGGAGATGGGCAACACCAGTAGAACTCCTTCTGGTAGCTCCCCCATAAAAGGTCAACAATTTCACAGAAAATAATTTACCGTATAAAGCAAGAGGATATAATCCACTGTTTTGCAAACTTTGCAAATCTCAATATTTTCATCAGTGCTAGGTCAGGTCAACATTTTGAATAATTACAACTCTTATAAAATGCGAAATAAGCATCCAAAATTCACATATCCCAATATTTCTATGAAAACAAGATCATGTGTGAATATGGAATATATCGGAACTCTCCTTCCGGTACCTCCCCCACAACGGGTCAAAATTTTGAATAACCATTTAGCTCATAAAAATCGAAATGGACATCCAATTAACTTCCAAACTCGGCACATCTATGACAAGATCTGCTGCGAAGAAGGAATATATTGGATCACTCCTTCTGGTATCTCCCCCACAAAGGGATAACATTTTGAATAATTACAACTCCTATAAAATGCGAAATAAGCATCCGATTCGTTGTAAATTTTACTCATCCCAATATTTCTACTAGCACAAGACTTCGTATGTAGATGGTAGATATTAATCCACTCCTTCTGGTACCTCCCCCAAAAGGGAGTAAATGTTTGGAATAACCATGAAGCTCATAAAACGCGAAAATACTCCTCCGATTACATTCAAATTTGGCACCACCAAATATTTCTATCAATACAAGGTGGACGGCATATAACTGTCATCAAAATCAATTCATATTTTTAATTTTACCGAGGGGGATATTAGTAAAACCACTGTACAGTGGACCTACATCCCATTTTTCTGCCCAAAACTATTTCAACGTCTCCATATGTAAACCCTAAAAACTGAAAGTGACCTCAATATCATATTGCAGAATTTTAGCTCTATCCCTTGAACACCAATTAAAGTAACATTTACGTCTCTTCATCCTAGATACCAACAGTGATCCAAAATTAGTACGATTTAGTACTTTTAACAATTAAAAAAACAATCTACATATCTCAACCCCAATACCAACAGAGACCTCAATTCCAAATTTGAGGATTTCAACTCTTTTATTTCCCCTATAAGTACCATTTAGTTCGATTATAGTACGCATTTCCAAAACCAGCTCCTTCTCCCAACCACAGACACAAATAGTGGCTTCCATATCGAATTTCGGGGTTAAAGCTCTATTTCTTCGCCCAATACAAAATTTAGTACTATTCAGTACATTTATTACATTTATAGTACTCATTTCCAACAACACCTTCATATCTTAATCCGTGATACCAACAGAAACCCTAATATCGAATTTCAGGATTTCAGTCCTATCCCCTCACCCAATACTAAATCTAGTACTATTTAGTAATTTTAGTACAATCAAGTGGTACTAAATTGGGTATTGGGTAAAGGGATAGAGCTATAATCCCGAAATTCCACATTGAAGTCTCTGTTGATATCTGGTAGTGGTTTTGGAAATGTGCACTATCATTTCCAAAACCACTACCAGATACCAACAGAGACTTCGATGTCGAATTTCGGGATTCCAGCTCTATCCCTTTACCCAATACCCAATTTAGTACCACTTGATACTTTTCGAACAATTATAGTACACATTGCCGAAACACGCTCCAAAGCTCAGCCTCAGATACCAAGAGTGCATCATTAGCAAATTTCACGATTTCCTCTCTATCCCTTCTTTCAATTTAGTATCAATTAGTACTTTTCGTACAATTAAGTACACATTTCTGAAACCGCCTACATATGTCCAGGCTACTCATGAACAAAGACCCAATCACCCAATACCAATTTTACCAAATATAGTACTTTTCGTGCACCTATAGCACAATTTCCAAGCCCACCTCTTCATCACAAACCTGACAGCAACAGGGACCCCAATACAAAATTTAAAAATGTCAGCTTCTTCCGTTCACCCTCAACTAAAATATTCCAAATTCATTACTATTTAGTACAGTTCGCACACTTCGTACATATTTCCAAAACCCATAGCAAATTTTTAGATCTATTCGAATTTCCAGAACCTCTTTGTGGCTCTCATTCCAAATTTCAGAATTCTAGCTCATTCCGCTCGTCCAGCGTTTTTTTTTTTTTTCATTCCTATCTCGTACTCAATTTATAATTTTCCGACAATAATAATTCATCGTTTACATGGCAACAAAACAATTTCGAGTCTTTTATTCCTAACACACCAAAAGAAAATAATGTTCCTTAATTTAGTTTATCTTGAATATCCAACTGTGTCCTCCTAATGGCTACTAATGAAGGACGTATTATTCTTCTTAAATCGAAAATAACAAATCATTTATCCCTTCCAAGGAAACGAAAAATGTTGCCAAAAATATCAGAGATATTTATTTCATAATCATCGTCTGGTGGGATAAACGCACCATGGGTGGAAGTCATTCGAAGAAAAATATGTTTTTGTCGCATGAATTGATGCGAATTATTGTCATTAGTCAAAAGGGGTTAATTAATTTGCAGACAAAATAGTCGAATTAATTGTTAAGTAATTGTGGAGGTGTTCTCAAGAGGAAAAGGCAGTTATTAATATATTTTTGAAGATTTCAATAAAATAGGGATTGAACATTTTTGAAGCGGAATGGGTTAAGAGTCGAAAGCAATATTGAATTATTTAATTTTCTCGCACTTATATTAAATAGGGCCCTCTGTTAATGGAGGACCATCTGTTAATGGAGAGAGTTCAGAAACTAGAATTGTTCAAAATTCATAAAAAAGTCACTCAAAAATTATCGCATACCAATATTTTTTTCAGACTGTAGCGGGGTGACTTCATCATATGCGTTAGTCAGAACATACATTGTATCAACAGGAACAACAAAACGGCAACAGCAAGGCCACAAGAAAATGTGTAAATAGCAGTAAGAACAGCGTCAACCAACCAACCACAATCTACGTTGGCCGCGTAATTGACAAATTACCGCATAAAGCAAGAAATTCTCATTCACTTGGTAATTCCATTCGCATATAGTGTTCAGTTTGGGTTACGACAGGCCTGCTCCTGCAGTTGGCTTACCAAAGGCTAGTTGGCGATTTTCTGAAAATTTTTTCTGTCCTCCAGCTAAGAGAATCGTTAGCTAGGAATACTTTTTTAACTGGCTCACATTAAGTTGAATAGCCAGCAGTGTCGTATATCGCGAAGCGGGGAGAACGTCACACTACTTTGAGTCCGACCATTAAAAAATGGAGTAGTTAGGTCGCTTCATAACCTCGACCGGATGAACATCTGGCGATATAGGCAGCGCTTTCGCAGCGGCTTGGAACTGATAACTCTGCCAGCCGACCCCAATGTATCTATTTCGGATATAGATAGCGACATTGAGGATTTATGTTCCGCCTTGCGAGATGCTTCAGTGCCCAAATAAAGGGCCTTGAGTGTTATTAGAGAACGTAGAGATCTGTTGATCCTGAGCGACGACTAATCCTCACAGCCGATATACACAACTTCGACCAGATTATAAAATCCAATATAAAAAAACTTTCTTGTCCAATGGTCCTGGGACCAGTTCTGATGAATGTAGGAGAGATGTCATGAGATGTTGGCGGACCAAGTGCAGGGAACGCTTCGGTATGGGGTGGTTTCGCTCGACGACACTTTTCAGCGTCAAGTCAGCTTGGCTGTGAAGGAATTGGAGACCATCCCTCCTTCCATTCATACTCCTAGCAGTTCATTCACTGTTAATGGCTCCTCTGTGGACAACATCTCCCTTTCGGAAGATAGTAGCTTTGTATATACCGGGAAGGTTGGCTTTGCGCTTTTAGGCCTGCGGAGGGCAGGAAATCTAATGATATCCTTTTTGACAAGTCCCTTCAACCATTGCCTGAATATAGGGTACTTTCCCACGGCTTAGAAGGAGACCAAGATGGTTCTCATACTAAAGCGAGGTTCTGATCCCTCTCAGTGTGGTAACTACAAGCCTATTTCACTTCTATCACCGTACGAAAAGTAACACAAATCTTTTATTTTGGCAAGAATTAGAAGAACCGTAGAGGGAAGGAAGATTCTACAAGATTGTCAGTTCGGTTCTTATACCCCCTAGCCATATGGGTAGAGACGGCCAATGAAACAGTCACACGCTCCCTGAATGTTTCTCTGCGGTATTTTGGCCCATTCCCGGTGTAGCGCTTTTCTTGAGGTGATCGACACTTTGGTATTTTTTAGCGCCAACCTTGCTTTCCAAATACTCCTGACACAATAGTCCAACAGATTGGTATCCGGAGATTTTGGTGGTCATTGTGCCCTGAAGCGAGGAATCTCATTTTGTAACCATTTTTAGGTGGCGCGTGCTGAGTGCGATGGTGCTGAATGGCCAAGATCTGCGGCCAAAATGTTTGCGTGCCCAAGGCTTTATACACCCTCCAGAATATTTTCGCGATAATATTCGGCATTTATTCTGATGCCACGGTCGATATATACGATCGGAGAGCGATCATCGGCTGTTATTGCGGCCCACACCATCACCATGGCCGGCGCTTGAGTTCTGGTGGCCAACCGAAGGTGCACACTTTCAGCTGACCTCTTTGGCAAGTAAATACGATCATTTTGTTTGTTTACAAACTACTGGACAACGAATGTTTTCTCATCGGAGAAAACCAAATTCGGCAGTTCACCACTTTCGGCCAAGCGAAGCAACTCTTTTGAGTCTATTTTCTTTCTGTTGCGGTATAAGTTCTTGCACTTGTTGGAATTTTAATGGTTTTACCCCGAACTCATTTTACAATATTTGCCGAATGGAATATTGCGATATGTTCAGCTCACGAGCCATTTTTCGGCCACTGCGACGCAGTTTTTCATCAAGTCGCTTCTTTACTTTTCGAACCATTTCTGCTGATTTTGCTGTTTTTTTTTCGTCCACTTCCTTGACGTCGGGATAGACACAAAAGATTAATTCAGATTTAAATGCTGGAGTGCTCTAATGATAGTCACTTGTGGTTTTGCAGCCAAATATAAAGAAATCACACAATCACGCTTGAATTCCATCACAAATATCTTTCTTTTGGAAAATTCTTTTGTACGCTTGAAAACAATATTACGTCACGTGAACAGCTGTCGGACAAGTGGCTTAGAAATGACAGCAGTCTGAAGTTGGATTTAAGTTTTTTCATCTCACCCTGTAGGTCCAAGATCTGGCATAGTTAGATATTCTGGTACTTTTTACCAGAATTGTTTCAAATTTCCATTTCGTTATGGGAACTACCTCCTACACCCGAAAATTGCTTGAACAGGTCCACATCTTCGTATAGCCCAATATAAGAGAATCTCTCTATATTCTGTATTTTGATAATTTTTGCCACACTTTTCACCCGAAATATTTCAAATCCGAAAATTTAAGTTCACAATGGGTACTTCTTCTTATAATGGAAAATTTCATGTACGGGTTCACGTCTTCGTATAGCCCCCTTATAACGGTACCTCCCAATAGTCGGTATTTTGAGAGGTCCACGCTGCGTATAGCCCCATATAACTGTGTAACCTGAAGTTCTGTATTTTTAAAACTACGGCGGCATTATTCAACGATAATTTTTACACTTCGCAAGTTTCTTTCAAATTATGGAGAGATTTTAGCCCAGAGTGGCCGAACTTAGCTGCTCTCTTATTTGTTTTTTATTAGACAATAAAAATAAAAAAAAATAGTTGTTAATTCGATTTAAGCGATCCTGAATGTTTTTCGACTTTTCCAACCAAGTGGAATATAGAATTAAGTAATGATCATGTGTCTGAAAGAGAAATATCCTACTGTCGACATGGGAAAATTTGCAAGATTTTCGATGTTTTAAAAAGAGTTTCGTCTACATTAATTTAGAATGTTAACACTGAAGTCCCATGAAATCGCTAATGTCTAAAAATTAGAACTGACTGAAAACCATTTTTTGACATCAATGATTTCCAATGTTAGCATATTTAAATCAATGTAGACGAAACTGCTTCTAAATTTTCTAGGATGAAATCGGTTGTATGTGCCAAAACCTATTATATTTTCTTTAGAACTTTTTCGTGTGCCTATGTTAAAGTTCCTATCTATACAGACGAAAAAGACCATATTACTATCCATCTATTATTCTGACATCAAAAACAAATCTAAAAATTCGGTTTTCGAAATTCTCTTTAATTACATTTCTCACAACAATGCACATCCTTTGATGGACAGCAATATTTGTTTATAACCACCTTTTTTGAATTCGTTTTTTATTCATTCAAAAAAATCGCATCTTTTATGTCAGGGGTGTGTAACACAATTCCCATTCTTAGATTCTAAACAAAGCACCGCTTTTTTCACGCTCTATTGCTAATTTTCGGCCAAATTTATTGACGACTTTGTTTCGTTTGTTAACTGGCGCAGAGAGGTGCGCCCAGTTCAGCAGCACCTTCTGGCGGCGCTGACCTTGTTTCGGCTGTAGAATTTATTTGCAAAACAGATTTGTTCTTGTTTTGTTTAGCTTTGTTTTGTTTTCATGCCCAATAAATTTCACACCAAAGATTGCTGTGTTTGCATTTCAAATAAGCGGGTGTTTGTACGCACTTTTGGCTGCTTTCTTCTGTTCAAATGGTTCGTATCTTTTGTGGAACGAGACAGACCATAAATGATAAGCGGCATTCACTCGTCGCTGTGGGCATTGCTTTGCTTTATGACATCTATATTCAGATACATATTTTGTTAATTGTTTTATTAACACTCGGATATTTTTTCGGTAAAAAGCTGTTAATTAACAAGTGTCTTTGTCGTTAAGTACCTCAAAGAGAAGAACTTAATTAACCATGAAAATTACAATATAAACGTGTCGTCTGCTGTCGTAACGAAACAAATTTGGTAACTTTTAGTTAATAATAATGTTGGACTATCTTACAAATGTTATTACCGAATAGTTGGACACAATATTAAAAAATTTTGAAATTTTGGTGGAAGCACCGCAGCAGTTGCCGTGAAAATTCCTATTAAAGGAATAACCAGTAAGGAAATGTCAAAAGTCGGGCGGGGCCAACTACAGCGTGAGATGAAAAACTGCAACCAACTTCAGACTGCTGTCATTTCTAAGCCACTAGTCCGACAGCTGTTAAAATTATTCCAGTGACAGCTCATTATATGTTTTAGAAGCGTAGAAGAACTCAGCGAAGAACTCCAGCATTTAAATTAGAATAAATCTTTTGAGTCTCGTACCATCGCTAGTTACTGTGATCGACGAGGGAGTGGACGGAAGAAAACAGAAACATCAGCAAAAATGGTTCGAAAAGTAAAGAAGCGACTTGATCGAAACCCGCGTCGCAGTGGCCGAAAAATGGCTCCTGAGCGGAACATATCGCAATATTCCATTCGGCAAATATTGAAAAATGAGCTCAGGTTAAAGCCATTGAAATTCCAACAAGTGGAACAACTTACACCGCTTGGCCGAAAGTGGTGAACTGCCGAATTTGCTTTTCTCCGATGAGAAAACATTTGTTGTCCAGCAGTTTGTAACAAACAAAATGATCGTGCTTACTTGCCAAAGAGGTCGGCTGGCCACCAGAACTTAAGCGCCGGCCATGGTGATGGTGGATGGTGGATGCTCTCCGCTCGTATTAATCGACCGTGGAATATTATCGCGAAAATATTCTGAAGGGTGTATTAAAGCGTTGGGCATGCAAACATTTTGGTTGAGACCTTGGACATTCCAACAGGACTCTCATTCAAAAAAAAAAATATTAAAAAATGTAAAAATTATGGCGTTTGACTTTGTTGAAGTTTTTTTACCTCACCCTGTATATCTACCCTACACCACTATTTAGTAGAGTTCCAGATCATACCAACTATGAACCATATAACATTCCTGTATAGTGCAAGATACGACTTCGAAAAGAATTATATATATAAAAAGAATTTTATATATATTAAAAGAATTATCAACCATCTGGTTCACAATAAACATGAAATGAAAAGATATATACGGAAGCTATATCCAAATCTGAACCGATCTTGACAAAATACTTAATTATGGGATGTATCTGATATCTGGTACTAAATATCATTCTTGTGGTGTCCATATTAGGCATTAAAAACCCAAATCGGATGAAACATATATATGGGAGATGTAGCTATATCTGAACCAAATTTGATGAACTGAATTCGATCAGTTGTGCCAAAATTCAGGTCATTGGGACTGATATTGGGCATTTTGTGCAATTAACCCTAAATCGGTTGAATATATATGTGGGAGCTATATTTAAATTTGAACCGATTATCATTAATTTCTTGGGCTGTTGTTTGGAAAGTTTCATCTCAATCGGATAGTAAATGCAACTTGCATTTTGTTCACAAGAATACATGGACAGACGGATGGACAGACGAACTGACATGCGTAGATTGAAAGTGATTCTATGAAGAACCTTTAAAAGTAACTATGGGTCTATCTCACTTCCTTCTCAATGTTACAAAGAAATGCACAAGGACACCCTTACCACTATGTGGTGCAGGGTATAAAAACCTTGTTTATTACAGAAGAATTAGCACTTTTTTCCTGTTCGCTGATAATTCTCTTATAATTTCACTGTCTAATAGGCTGTCTAGGTTGAGGTAAGTTTCAAGTGGATGTGATATTCGGTTGATTCTGATACTCAATTATAAATTAAATATTCAAAGAAATCTTAGGCCGAACTTTTTTGAGTCCTTCATACAGTTCTGACCATATACAAAGGGACCCCTAAAGATTGAGTTAAATATTACAACATTCAGGATAGAGCTCTAGAATTTGATACTACTCTTTAGATTACTTAAAAAATCATTGGTACAGAAAATGTTTCATAATGATCCACTATTTGGTACATATCCCATGTAAGGATAACTCCGATTTCAAGTAAGTTTTATGTTTTCCATTAATTTCGCCAAATTTCACATTTTGAAAAAATGCTCTATGCTCAAAGTCTTTTAACGTCTTCTACGACCTGTAGTAGAATTTCCAGACAAATAGAGTATTTTGACTGCCTACGATTCCGTATAATGAGTTTTTAAAAACTTAAAAAAATGTACCAAAAAGATCCCTTGATGACACGCTTAAGGGTTAAAAATAAAAATAATAATAAAAAAAATCTCGACATCTAATCTTAATCAAAATTTAAAAAAAAATATGGAACAGGGAGAATTTAATTTACTTTGAGATGTAATCTTTCTTTTGCTCTACTTTTTTAATCTAGATTTTCTTGTACATATTTTTGTGTTGCACACTGTAATCTATTGTGTATTCACTGATCATTTACGACTGATCACAAAAGGCCTAGAACTGCAAACCCAGTTTAGTATGTTGTTCCCTTTTTATGAATTTTCTTCATTTTCATCCAACCATTAAACCGTAAAGATGTAAAAGTGTAAAGTTGAAGTTAAAATGCTCTAATTAAAAAATTAGGATGAGCAATAAAATTTTCTTTGTCAATACTCCAGTACGAGAATTTAAGTGTAACGTAATAAACACCTGGAATGAAATAAATTGGTCCATCTTAAGATGTATCCTCTTGCACAAATAATTCGTACATCTGTACAATCAAAGCGGTTTTTCCAAAGCGGCCGGAATAATAATTAAAGGACTAAATAAATGGAAAACGAAACAGATTTACAACGAAACAGCAATCAAGGCTCCTATCTTCAAATTGAATAACAGGATAATTTCATAATTAATTAAATTATTATACCCTCAGTCTCATCGAAGTAACAGTTTAGACCCTATGTCTCTTGGGACCAAATCTGTTTCAGTACATATTTCTACCAACACAAGATCAAGAATGAAGAACGGATGGAACAAACTTTTCCTTCTGATACCTCCCCCACAACAGATCAATATTTTGAAAAAACAAACATTAGCCAACTTGAAACAACCTAAAACTACACAAGATCTACTACGGAGATATAATATATCGGTTCTGTCTTTCTGGTACCTCTCCACAAAGGGTCAAATTTTCGTATATTGCAATATTTTTACCAACAAGAGATCTGATCTGAATATGAAATTTATGGGCCTACTCCCGCTGGTACCTTCCCCACGTTAACAATTATATATTATTATAACCCTTATACATGCGAAATAAATCAGCGATTTTCTTCAAAAATCGTATATATGGGTTTTGTTGACCCACTTTTTCTGGTGACTTCCCAAAAAGTTGAGCATTCTCAAAATGTATATACCCATTATACAAAGCTGTCTTCTCCAATGATTATATCAGACTAAGATCATAAGCGAAATGGACAATATTATTCTACTCCGGTAGCTCTCCTATAGAGGGTCAAAATTTTAAATAATAATAATACATGTCAAAATATATTCAAATAAACTGATAAAGATTGATACCATCAGCTGTCGACAAAACCGACTGATACTCTTTAACTTGTTTTATGTTTCTTTACTAATTAATACCAAAAAGATTTTAACTTTGCTATCGACCACCGAAACTTGGAACCAAGCTATAATTTTTTCAATTCATTTTGTAATATTTTTGATAAAAGTTTGTCAATCTTAAAAATCCATTATAAACCTAAGTGACTTTCCGAGCATTTTGTTTGTGTGAAAACCTCATAGATCCTTATTTGGCAATTTTCGCCAATAATTGACCGCCAAATAATATTTCAAAAGGCAACAAAAGCAATCTTGTTAAGAAATTATCATCCCGACAATGGCGCCAATGAACCAACAAACCACCCGCAGTCTCTACCTCTCTCTCGCTCAGTCCTCCTCCAACAAGTGGAACAATTCTTTTTGTTTGCAAACAAGCAAAACTATGCAACAGGTGTTTTTCCAACAGATATTTGTTTCAACTTTGCCGTTCTTGTTTTGTTTTGTTTTTCTTCTTTTTGGCCAACAGCAGAATATTTGAAAAGTTCATTCACCAGTCAATCGTCATCACCCACATTTTAGCCACTGCCAAGAACATGTCTTTGCAATATTTGCGTCCAGATATCAGAAAATTGGACGAAAAGCTTCTCTATGGGCACGCACTCACACACACACACAAACACCCACATTCACACAATTTTCCATTGTACGACGGAAATAAGCATTCAATGGCCGTCGAACTGAATGCTTAACACGCAAATGATTGACAAATCTCTCAAGTGGCTAACAGGGTCCAGTATGATCGAAAGTGGGCTAACTAAGAAATGAAATAAAAGGCTCTTGAGCTGAACATATCGCAATATTCCATTCGACAATTATTGAAAAATGAGCTCGGTGTAAAGCCTTTCAAATTCCAACAAGTGCAAGAACTTACACCGCAACAAAAAGAAAATAGACTCAAAAGAGCTAAACAGTTGGTTCGCTTGGCGAAAGTGGTGAACAGCCGAATTTGGTTTTCTCCGATTAGAAAACATTCGTTGTCCAGCAGTTTGTAAACAAACAAAATGATCGTGTTTACTTGCCAGGTCAGCTGAAAATGTGCACCTTCGGTTGGCCATCAGAACTCAAGATGACTCAAACGCCGGCCATGGTGATGGTGTGGGCCGCCATAACAGATCTCCGCTCGTATTAATCGACCGTGTCATCAGAATAAATGCCGAATATTATCGCGAAAATATTCTGGAGGGTGTATTAAAGCCTTGGGCACGCAAACATTTTGGCCGCAAACCTTGGACGTTCTTACAGGACTCAGCTCCGTCGCACTCAGCACGCGCCACCCAAGAATAGTTACAAAATGAGGTTCCTCGCTTCATATTCATATTTGAAGACAATCGGAATCTTACATCATATTTTATGAGAGTTATACTTATTCAAAATATTGACCATTTGTGGGTGAGGTACTTGATGGAGTGTACCGATGTTGTCCATTTTCGCACCTGACCTAGCACTGACGCAAATATTAGGATTTGCAAAGTTGGAGCAAAATCGGATTATCCTTTCTCCTTCTGTGCAAAAAAAAAATATATTTTTTGCAAATTTCGACCTTTTGTGGGGGAGGTACCAGAAGGAGTGGACCGATATTGCCCATCTCCGAACTTGATCTAAGTTTGACAAAAATATTATGATGTACCCAGTTTGGACCAAATCGGATACTCCCTTCGAGAGTTATCGTGCGCACCAGCCAGACGGATAGACAGACATCGCTAGATTGTCCCCAACTGTTCTGAAACGGATTTGGTGCAAAGAGACCTAGGGTTTAAAACCATTATTTCGACTAGGCACGTTTTTACCGTATCAAATTGTATATAACCTCTGTAGCCATATGGCTGAGGGTATAATTATGGCGTTTGACTTTGTTGCAGTTTTTTTTATCTCACCCTGCATGAAACCCTACACCACTATGCGCATTTAGTAGAGCTCCCGTAACAAAAAAGTTTATATTGGGAATTTATGTGAAGTAGATCATACCAACTATGAACCTTATTTGAATGCGTATCATGGCTTTAGGAACTATATCCAACTCTGAGTCGATTTTCAACAAATTGGAAGGAGACTTATGTACCTCTAGTACCAATTAACATTGCTGTATAGTGCATGATAGTGTATACATGTATTGGAGCGATAGGTATACAGAACGGAATTTCACAAAATGGAAAAGTTCTGTTGAACATGAAAAAATCTATCCAATTTGGGCTGATATTACATATGTGGTGGACAATAACCGTAACATCTGATGAAGATGTATATGGAAGGTATATATAAATCTGAACAGATCTCGATAAAATTTGGCAGAGGTATTTTCGAGCAGTATCTGATGTCCGGTACCAAATATCATTCATGTGGAGTGCATATTACGCATGTGAGGGACTTTAAACCCAAATCGGATGAAACATATTTATGCTAGCTATATCTATATCTGAACCGATTTTCACAAAATTTAATGTACTTGCTTCTAGACTGAATTCGGTCTGATGTGCCAAAATGCAGGTAATTGGGACTGATATTCGCCATTTGATGCACAATTAACCCGAAATCGGTTGAATATAGATATGGGTGCTATATCTAAATTTGAACCGATTCTAGCCAATAGGGTTCGTCCTTAGGCCAAACAAATATTGTTTGCAAATTTGCATCTCAATCAGATAATAAATGGGACCTGTATTTTGTTGACAAAATACATGAACAGACTGACGGACGGGCGGAAAGACGAACTTACATGCATAGATCTACTCAGAAAGTGATTCCATGAAAATCCTCAAAACTTACTATGGGTCTATCTCGCTTTCTTCTCCATATCACAAACACATAATACCCTTACCACTAAGTGGTGAAGGGTATAAAAATCAGTTTCACCGATTTTTTGATTTTTTTTTCTGTTAAATCAGCCGGGAAAAAGTTTGTATTCAATTAGGAAATTTCATTTGCCAGAATTTATTCATTCAACATCAAGAAAATTTAATTTCAGTCAGGCGGAACAAAGCCTTGCACAGACAAAATTATTCATTCAAACGCATTCAATTAAATAATGCAATACCCCACAGACACACATAGCAGACACTCAACAAGTGTACGACCACAACTTCTATGTGTATATGTGCACACATATGACAATTTCCGAGTAAAGCTACTTTTGATCTCATCAGCACGCGTGTATGAACTCAAATAAAGCGTTGAAAAAAAAACTGACACATTTACGATATTCAAATTGGAGCGGGAGGACTTGAAATATCCTCTCTGTGTTCCGCAGTTCAAAGTTTGCTGAACTTTTTTCGTTGTTCCGCAAAATAAAACAAAAAAGAAAACGCACAAGACCGAGGAAAATGTGTAAAATTTTCCTAATTAATTTGTGTTCGCTTCAAGTGACTAAGAGCCTTTAAGGGCGCCATTCAAGTGAGAAAATTCCATTAAAGGAAAGCTTATTAAACAATTGCTGTTGAATGATATGGAAAAGTGTGAAATGTGGCGTTTTTTTCTAATCGGATAAAAGGGAGACAAGTGTCAATAAACGCTTGCAAAATCGGTTTGAATATAAAATAAAACAATTTAGGAACTAACCTTTTAAGACTTCGAATTGCCCACCGTGTAAATATAACAAATTTCGCATTCAAAACTCTTTTTAACAAGCGATCATTCAAGCAAAGGTTGTAGTCGTGCGGGGCCGTCCATGTGATACCCTACAACACTACAATATGGTAGAAGTCCCCTTATGTCCGAACCCATTTTGAAAGATTTCGGTTTTGAAAGTATGTCATAGAGCAATGCCCACATATTACCCTTAGTTTTTTGACCAGGGACATTTGCCCAATATTTACGCACTCCGTCATGCTGTTAGTTACAGCTAAATATAACCCAATGGTCATCCAAAATGTTAAACTTCTTCCCTGTCCTTAACTCTCTTCAAAATTCTGTGTCGATTGGTTTCAATTGTGTGATCACGACAATTTTTCTGTTTTTGGTTTATGTGAACCCCTAAATATTTTGCGATCATCTCCAAATGCAAGATGCCTCTCTGTATCACCTAATTTAGACTCATCTATATGATTTACTTGTCTACGATATTTGGCTATATTTGGCAACGAATAATGACAATCTGTACAATATAACCCCAACCTGTGTTGTAAGGTGAAAAAATATTACAAGATACACACTTCAATATTATAAGTGACAAAAATCGCATGCGATAAAAAATATGTATGAAAAATAAAAGAAAGCAAAATACTACAAAATCTATATTAACATCATTATTGCCATTTTTATGCGCTTTTCTAGATTTTATTCTTTTATACCAAGAAGGCATTCTGAATTGACAAAAAAAATCTGTCCTGCCATTTTTGAGATATAAGCATTCTAGCTAATATCCCTTTCCTTTGTATATACATATTGCATATATTTCGCTATATATATCCGATATATTTACTATTGGCATCTACCTAACTGTCAAAATTGACCTTTTCGCGGTTTAATGAAAAATTTGACTTTTATTTAACACAAATGTTATGGTTTATTTCACCCACTAAATATTACCCGATGACCATCCAATTTGGAAGACTTCTGCCCAGCCCTAAGCTCTAGCCCCATGCTAACTTCCGCTTCGATTGGTCTATAATTGGGATCTGTAGAGCAACTGCAAAATCAAGATTCTATTTGAAATCTATTCAAATTCCAGACGAATTGGCTTAGGGTTGAAACATTGCTCAAGAGTGGCGTGTATTCAAAATAAGAAATTTTTAATCGACCTTCCCTTTTTGGGGAATGTTATGTGAAGCACACTGTGCGACAAAAATCAATTTTTCCAATAATTACGGGTAAAATCCTGCAGAAGTAGAAAGTATAGCAAAAGATAAAAAGTATATTCGTTTTTGCCAACAAATGTATACCCTGTATACCCTTAGCCACAGTTCGTTTATTTAAATATATTTATACCCTCCACCTTGGAAAGGAGGGTATATTAACTTTGTCATTCCGTTTGTAACATCCTTAAATATTCGTCGTAGTTCCCATAAAGTATATATATATTCATAATCAGCATAAAATTCTAAGTCGATTTAACGATGTCAGTCTGTCTGTCCGTCTGTCTGTTGAAATCACGATACAGCCCACATTATTTGACGTAGAGCGCCAAAATTTAGCAGAGCAATTTGTATTGTGTCTAGGATGGTTGGTATTGAAAATGAGATATATCGATCCACGTTCTGGTATAGTCTCCATATAACGGTACCTCCCCATATTCGGTATTTTGATGGTTATTGCCACATTTTTTCACGGATTTGTCTGAAAATTGATATTTGTAGGTCATAACGGGTCCCTGTACGTATGGCAAAACATTGCATGTATAAGTCCACGTTTTGGTATAGCCCCCATATAAAGGTACCTCCCGATATTCGGTATTTTGATTATTATTGCCACATTTTTTCACGGATTTGTCAAAAAATTGGTATTTGTTGGTCATAATGGGTCCTAGTTCGTGTGGGGTCCTAGTTGTATGTATGGGTCCACGTTTTGGTATAGTCCCCATATAACGGTACCTCCCAATATTCGGTATTTTGATGATTTTTGACACATTTTTTTCACGAATTTCTCTGAAAATTGGTAGTTGTAGATCATAAAGGGTCCCAGTTCGTGTGGCGAGTCATTGTAATTATAGGTCCACGTTTTGCTATAGCTGCCATATAACGGTACCTCCCGATATTCTGTAATTTGATGATTTTTCCACATTTTTTCACGTATTTGTCTGAAAATTTGTATATGTAGGTCATAATGGGTTCTAATTCCGTTGACGAAACATTGCATGTGCAGGTCCACGATTTGGTATAGCCCGCATATATTGCTACCTCCCGATATTCGGCATTTTAATGGTTTTGCCACGTTTCTTCTAATGTTTCATTTACCCTAAGGTGGAGGGTATTAAAAGTTTGGCCCGGCCGAACTTAATGTTTTTTTACTTGTTTTACTTGCGTTATGATTATTTAAACTGTTGACCCTTTATAAGGAGGGTTTCCAAAGGAGTTGACCAATATTGTTCATATCATATCTGACCTCCGTCTTATATAAATGTACCAGTTTCGAGCTATATCGACTACTTCATTCACATTTACATGAGAAATTTAATAATTTTTGGAAAATTAAGAAATGTGTGTGAGGTAACCTATAAAGTGAACCGAATTATTCTACTTCATCTATTTCTGGAAACAAACATTGGGATGACCAACTAACATTTATTTCGAAGTTTATGCGAATAATTAATAAAAATTTAAATATTTTGTGGAGAGGTAGGTATTCCCATCAAATCTCAGGTTACCATGTCGAAAATTGCGACCCTTTGTAAGGGAGGTACCACAAGGAGTTGACCGACGTTAGTAAGAATATTGGGATGTGTAATAATTGAAAACAATTGGACTCTCATTATACCTTCCACCATTCTATATTAACTTTGTCATTCCATTTGTAACTCCTCGACATATTTATAATAGACCCCACAAAGTATATATATTATCTGGATCAGCATAAAATTCTAAGACGATCTAGCGATGTCCATATGTCTGTCCGTCTGTTGTAATGACGCTATCTTTCTAACGAATTGAGATAGAAGGCTAAAATTTTGCATACATGCATAGTTTACCAGTAGGCAGTTAAGTTCGAAAATTGGTCCAATATTCGGTATTTTCATGATTTTAACGACAGTATTTACCGGAATTATTTCAAATTTCGTATTTAAAGTTCGTAATGGATACTACAGCCTATGAAAAACATTTTTGTATGTAGGTCCACGTCTTTGTACAGCCCCCATATAACGGTAGCTCCCGATATTCGCTATTTTGATGATTTCAGCAAACATTATTCACCAGAATCGTTTCAAATTTCGTATTGGGAGATCTTAATGGCTACTACAACCCATGGAAACAAATTCGTCCACGTTTTCGTATGGCCCCTATATAACGGTACCTCCCGATATTCGGTCTTTTCATGATTTTAGCGACATTATTTACCGGAATTATTTCAAATTTCGTATTTGAAGTTCGTAATGGGTGCTACAGCCTATGACAAAAATTTTTGTATGCAGGTCCACGCTTTTCTCATATGACGGTACCTCCCAATACTCGGTATTAAGTTAAAGTTCGTAATGGGTACCAGAGCATACGATAAAAAAAATTCGTATGTAGGTTCACGTTTGCGTATATCTCCCATATAACGGTACATTTTCGCTTTTTTTCGGTATTTTAATGATTTTAGCGACATTATTCACCCGAATTGTTTCAAATTTGGTATTTGAAGTTCATAAGGGGTACTACAGCCTATGACAAAAAATTTCGAAAGCAGGTTCGTATAGTCACCATATAACAGTTTTGTTCAAATGTTTCAAGTTCCTTCCAAATGGTAAAGGGTAATAAAAGTTCGGCCCGGCCAAAGTTAGCTGTTTTTTTTTTCTTGTTTTACATTCTATAAGAGTTATAAGAGAATTATCCCAAATTTTGACCCTTTGTGGGGGAGGTGCCAGAAGTAGTGGTCTCATATTTTCCATTATATTTGTTTTAGTAGAAATATTATAATAGGTGAAATTTTAAGAGAATTGGATGTTCAATTCACGTTATATGACCGTTTTGGTTGTTTATAATGTTCACCCCTTTGTGAGGGAGGTACCTGAAGAAGTGGACAGATCTCACACAGATCTAGTGTTGGTTTAAATATTGGAATGTGTGAATTATGAAGACAATCGGACTCGAATTTCGCATTTTATAAGAGTTATAATTATTCCAAATTTTGATCCTTTGTGGGATATTGTCGATTTTCACACCTGACTTAGTACTGACAAAAACATCGGAATTAGCAAGGTTTGCAAAAAAACTTTTTTCTTCGAACATTTTGTGGGACCAGAAGGAGGGGACCGATATAGCCCATCTCCGAACTCGGTCTAAGTTTGACAAAAATATAAAGATGTACCAAGTTGGGACCAAATCGGATACTCACTTCGAGAGTTTTCGTGCGACAATTAGACAGAATGTCCTGAAAGGGATTTGGTCCATGGATGAGGGTATAAAAAATAAAATAAAAAGTTAAAAAGCAGTAAGTTCGGCCGGGCCGAACTTTGAATAACCTCCACCATTTGGAACGAATTTGTAAATTTTCAAAAAATAAAGTCCTTTAAAAAATTCAGTTAACATTTTTAAAATACCGAATATAGCCGTTATATTGGGGTCTATACGACGTGGACCTACATAGGCCTTGTTTGTCATAAGCCATTACCATATTCAAATTCGAAACTTGAAATGAACGGTGAATAATGTAGCTAAAATCATCAAAATATCGTATATAGGGAGGTACCGTTATATCGGAGCTGTGCGAAGACCTGGACGAGCATAGACAATTTTCTTTCACAAATACGAACGTCAAATACGACATCTCAAAAAATTGCAGTGGGTATTGTACCTATCGAATATAGGGAGGTACTGATATATGGGGCCTATACGAAGACCTGTACCTGCATAGACAATTTTCTGTCACAGACTGAAGTTTCCATTACGAACTCTATATACGTAATTTGAAACAATTCCTTTTGAAACAGTTCGTTCGAAAGATAGCGTGATTACAACAGACAGACGGACTGACAGACGGACAGACAAACAGACGGACATGGATGAACGACGTGGGCCTGCATAGGCAACTTTTGTCATAGGCCATTCCAATATTCAAATACAAAACTTGAAAAAAAATAGGTGAATAATGAGCAAAACTCATCAAAACAGCAAATATCGGCAGGTACCGTTGTCTTAGGCTGTAGTATCCATTACGAACTTCAAATGCCAAATTAGAAACTTTTCTGGGGGCTATACCAAAACGTGGACCTACATAGCCCATTTTCAATACAAAACTCCTGCAGACATAATACACATTTCAGTAAAATGTTATCAATCTACTTCATTTCGTTCGGAAGCTAGAGTGATTTCCACAGTCGGACAGACGGACGGAGAGAATATTTATACTTTGTGGGGTCTATAATGTATTTTTCGAGGTTTTACAAACGGAATGACAAACTTAATATACCTTTCATACTATGGTGGAGGGTATAAAAACTGCTCGATACGCATCTACTAATGTAATCTCCATTTCACCCGCCGCTCTCAAAATTAACCTATTTTTGACTAAACTTTTATTTAACAGTGTTATTTGTTTGTCTCCAGTGTCACATAGCTTTTAATAAATGTCTCTTTTCCTTTCAGATGATATTCATCCGATTGCTACCATCCATTATCGCATACGTTCATCAAGCTGACCCTGCCGTCGAGCAGACCCTTACAACCCAAGCATTTTAAAGCCTACTCCTCAAACCGAGTGCCATCGAACCGACACCATCGACCCAAAACCGCCAAACCACTACAACTCTTAAATCACCGACTGCTTCAGCCCTAGTATCTATCAGGCGATTACACCTGAATACCATCGAACACACATTTATCACATCGACTTAGTCTGTACTTGTATGTCGATCTAAGGAGGAGTTTAATGGAGATAAGATAAATATATATTGAAATTATGTTTATGTCTATAGACGACGTAGAGTTGAACTTGTTTTATTTTTTAAACACTCACTCAAAATAAAGCGAAACAGTTACGTTACGTTACGTCTTAATTCATAACTTTACCTGTGCGATTTTCCAAGATGTCAAGATGTAACGATAAATTTGACTTCTTCGACGTTTGAATGACAACAAAAAATATGTCCCCAAAAATTCTCCTTTACACGTGGATGCGGATTACATGGCAAAAAGAAACAACAGTTATCAATTTTTGCACGTTGAGCCTTCACATAACGCTGGCAAATTACACATGTGTACCGACGAACTCCATGAAAAAATAATGCCTTGAAAACTTAAACTTTTCGCAGTGCCTGTGTAGGAGTTGTAATTCCGCAAAAACGGTTGGTATGTGGATTCGAATTGTTGGCAATTTGTTGGCATCCAAAACTGGGGGAAAACAAAAAAAAACAACAAACGGACGGAAACTACGTTGCAATAAAACAAAAGTCGAAAATAATTTATTAAAGAGAAGCGACGTTTTTGTCTATTAATTGGAGCTATTAATAACTTACATCGGCATTGTTGTTGCGGCACATGTTTATTATCCTCTGCCTCCCTAAGCTTGTGTTTCGTGGGCTGTTGTTTTTATTGTTGCTGATTTTCTTTGTGAATGGAATTATTGCCAATATGGCTTCTTAGGAACAAAACAAATTCCTTCTTCTTTCCGAAAGCTAATGGAAATTTTTATTAATGAAATTGTAAATAATTAATTGTTATTAAATTGACAATACATTCAAGGAAGTAGGGCACGATTGTTTTCGTATGAAGGTTGGAATTGGCCTCGGTATGAAGTTTTGAAGATTTTTGATAAACGGTGATATGTTTACATTAGTTTTTTTTCAAAGTTAATATATCCTTCATAGATTGATGGAGGATATAAAAATTAAAATAATAATCAATATTTTGGCACCACCTTTATATATCCCCTCTTCAGGTAGCTATTTTTCAAAATAAGTTCTTAATATACAAATACTTATATAAAATTCAAGGTTTTAGATCTACGGCAGGAAGAAATAATTACCTGGCGCTCTTAAGTATCAAATTCATCACCAAGGGATCGTAGACAGTTTGGGATAGACCGAAGTAGAGATCATTCGTTTCGTGGCAACAGTTATAGTCGTTACCGAAGATAATGAGACGCTTCATCTGCTATCGTTCGAATACATCAAGCCGACTGCCTCTACTCGAATAATCGTCCATCATCAAGCCGACTCCTCAGCCCGATGAGGCTTGTCACCAAGCCGGCTTCATCCACTCGAATAATCAAGCGAACTTCGTTAGCTTGAATATGCCAAGTCGACAACATCAATCTGAATAACATTAATTCGGCTGTCACAAAGCCATCAATTAGGACAACTCAATTCTTAAGCCGATTTCAACAACCCGAATTCACCGAACTGACTACTTCAATGGCAAAAAATCTAATTCCGTAAAAAAATATAATACAGGGTAAGATAAAAAACTGCAACAAAGTCAGACGCCATAATTTTTACATTTTTTTAAATTTTATTGAATGAAAGCAAAAAATGTTGGAAATAGCATCAAATTTGAGAATAAGTTTAGACTTTTTCAAATTGGTCACCTTTGGCATGAATAAATGAATGAAACCGTCACACGCTGCCCGAATATCGCTCTGCGGTATTTTGGTCCATTCCCGGCGAAGCGCTTGCTTGAGGTGATCGACACATTGGTATTTTATAGTGCCAACGTTGCTTTCCAAAATACTCCAGACACAATAGTCCAACGGATTGGTATTCGGAGATTTTGGTGGCCTTTGTGCACCGGAAATGAAGCGGTTAACCTCATTTTGTAACCATTCTTGGGTGGCGTGTGCTGGGTGCGATGGTGCTGAGACCTGTTGGAATGTCCAAGGTCTGCGGCCAAAATGTTTGCGTGCCCAGGGCTTTAATACACCCTCCATAATATTTTCGCGATAATATTCGGCATTTATTCTGATGCCACGGTCAATTAATACGAGCGGAGAGCGACCATCGGCTGTTATGGCGGCCCACACCATCACCATGGCCGGCGCTTGAGTTCTGGTGGCCAACCGAAGACGCACATTTTTAACTAACCTCTTTGTCAAGTAAACACGATCATTTTGTTTGTTTACAAACTGTGGGACAACGAACGTTTTCTCATCGGAGAAAAACAAATTCGGCAACTCTTTAGCTCTTTTGAGTCTATTTTCTTTCTGCTGCGGTGTAAGTTCTTGCACTTTTTGGAATTTCAATGGCTTTACCCCGAGCTCATTTTTCAATATTTGCCGAATGGAATATTGCGATATGTTCAGCTCACAAGCTATTCAGCTCGGCCAATGCGACGCAAATCGTTTCTTTACTTTTCGAAACGTTTCTGCTGATGTTGCTGTTTTCTTCCGTCCACTTCCTTGACGTCGGGCTACGCTACCAGTATCACGGTAACGAGCGATGGCACGAGACACAAAAGATTTATTCGCATTTAAATGCTGAAGTGCTATAACGATAGTCACTTGTGGTTTTCCAGCCAAATATAAAGAAATCATGAATTCCAACAAGAATAACGTTATTTTTCCTGGAAAATTCTCACCAAAATGCTTTTGTGCGCTTGTAAACAATATAATGAGCTGTCACTGGAAAAGTTTTAACAGTTGTCGGGCGAGTGGCTTAGAAATGACAACAGTCTGAAGTTGGTTGCAGTTTTTTCATCTCACCCTGTATATATCCTCCATAGAACGGTGGAGGATAGAAAAATTAAAATAATAATCAACTATTTGGCACCACCTCTATATATCCCAATCCAATTATGAACCAATCGACGCGGAAATTTGCATGGATTTAGAGTTCAGAGCTGGGTAGAAGCTAAGGAATTTTAACGGTAATCGGACAATATTTAGCGGGTATAATAAACCTTAACTTTTATGTCAAAAAAAATTCCACTAAACCGCGAATATTTTTAATTCCGCCCCAGTGATGCAAATAGGTACCGTATAGGTATATGTAAAAAAAATAGATCTTCGTCATCCTCCCTATAAGTTAAGAACCACTGGACAGATTTTAACAATTTTCATCAATTCGGAATGGTCTCTTGCCAGAAAAGGATAATATATATTTTGTATATTTTTTTCAATTTTTTTCATATTTCTTATCGCATGCAATTTTTTCCAAATAGACTAACAATTGAAATTTTGCATTGGGTTAGGGTTACGGTCAGAATTAAAGTCTATCGTGTTTGAATATGTACATTTAAGGGTTCAAATGGGCATAAAAAATAATAATTTTCTTGATTTTGCAGTCGCGCTACATATCACAATTAAAACCCAATAGACACGGAATTTTGAATGAGAGGAGAGTTAAGTACAGGGAAGAAATCTAGCATTTTGAATGACCATTGGATTATATATAGCTGTAAAATGGACTAAGTGAAAAACAAAATCTTCAAAAATAGATTTGGACATAAGGGGCATTTCAACATATTATGGGTTGTAGGGTATCATATGGTCGGCCCGCACGGCCATAGCCTTCGCTTACTTGTTTTCAAAGTAGGATTCTTATTTTGCAAACATTCATAGAAGACTTATGATTTTAGTTCTACGACAGGGAAAAATAATTCTCAGGCACTCTGATGTTCGAACTTCATCATCAAAGGATCGTTGACAGTTCTAACAACTTATAGCCGTTACCGAAGATAATGAGATCCTTTATCTGCGATCATTAGAATACATCAAATTGTCTACATCTACCCGAATAATCGTCCATCATCAAGCCGACTCATCAGCCCGAATACACTAACCCAACCATATCAACCTTAATAGCATCGAGCTATAATAAAATCTTCAACAAACTTCATCAGCCCGATAACATTACCCGACTATACCCACCTGATTACTCGTATTTATCAACTCGAATATTATCAGCTCGAATAATAAAGCGGACTGCGTTAGTCCGAATACGCCAAGTCGACCACATCTATTCGAATAACATCAATTCGGTTATCAACAAGCCGCCAATCAATGGCTTAATTCTTAAGCAGATTTCATCAATCCGAATACACCGAGCCGACTATATCAATGACAATATAATTGGCTACCCCCGAGTCTCCATTAGACAATTGTCCACTAGCGAAAAGAATTATATTTCAATCAGCTATATTTCACGAAAACCTTACTTCATGATTTCCTTAAAAAATAAAATATATATAAAACAACAAAAATGAACCCATTGGTAATATTTTTTTAAGAACTGACAAAAACATAACTCTTTAAGGACCTCTTTAGTTTCAAAATATTTAAATTCGAAACCCATATTATTGAAAAGCTCCTAGCAAAAATGAATTACCTAGTTATACAGTTATATATGTATATCTACGTGCATAATTCCACCCCCAAATATACCTGTAGGACTTCGACACAGTGGCCAACTTAACTTATAAATACCAGCCACCTATATATGTGGCGGTGGATAAACTTTAACATGTCCAACCAATTCACTTTCTTTCTCACTGAAAGCGTAACAGCTTGCCAGCCAGACAGACACGTGCCCTGGCGGTTCTGTTTATTTATGATTAATTTTCTTACAAAAGACAATGAAGAAATAAGAAACGGAAATTATTTCCACAAATCCTGCCCCCAACTGTCCCTTCCTTGCGTCTCCTTTTGGGTTTTGTCTTCTTTTGCCTTTTCTCTTTTAGCTTTTCTGTTGTTTAAATATTGACCATAGTTTCCTTTGGCGAAGAAAGAAGGCAAGACATTGAAAGCTATGCTATTAGGTTTATGGCAGCATTTCGATGCGAAGACCACTCATATTTCCGTTTCCGCTGTCAAATACCAACATCGTTTGTCCCTTGGCTGGATGGCTGTATGGCTTGTTGGAATGTTGGTTGAAAATAAATCTGTAATTTTATGCGTTATAAACATTTATTACAACGTCACCGACACCACTACTATCACAAGGTCTTACAATAAATCTTGTCATCGCTATTTTGTTGTTGATTTTATATGTTTTACTAAAATATTGGAATTTTCAGATATTTTGATACAGGACAGTTTTAAATATTGGCGAAAATGTTTATGCCCAGCTCCACATAGTGGTAAGGGTATTATGTCTTTGTTAAAATCATTGCAGATATTGTTTACAAGCGTACAAAAGCATTTTGGTGAGAATTCTCCAGAAGAAAAGTTATTCGTGATGGAATTCAAGCGTGATAGTGTGATTTCTTTATATTTGACTGGAAAACCACAAGTGGCTATCATTAGAGCAGTCCAGCATTTAAATGTGAATAAATCTTTTGTGTCTCGTACCATCGCTCGTTACCGTGATACTGGTAGCGTAACCCGACGTCAAGGAAGTGGACGCAAGAAAACAGCAACACCAGCAGAAACGTTTCGAAAAGTAAAGAAGCTACTTGTTTGAAACCCGCGTCGCAGTGGCCGAATAATGGCTCGTAAGCTGAACATATCGCAATATTCCCTTCGGCAAATATTGAAAATTGAGCTCGGGGTAAAGCCATTGAAATTCCAAAAAGTGCAAGAACTTACACCATAACAGAAAGAAAATAGACTCAAAAGAGCCAAAGAGTTGCTTCGCTTGGGCGATTGTGGTGAACTGCCGAATTTGGTTTTCTCCGATGAGAAAGCATTTGTTGTCCAGCAGTTTGTAAACAAACAAAATGATCGTATTTACTGCCAAAGAGGTCAGCTTAAAATGTGCAACTTCGGTTGGCAACCAGAACTTAAGCGCCGGCCATGATGATGATGTGGGTCGCCATAACAGCCAATGACCGCTCTCCGCTCGTATTAATCGACCGTGGCATCAGAATAAATGCTGAATATTATCGCGAAAATATTCTGGAGGGTGTATTAAAGCCTTGGGCACGCAAACATTTGGCCGCAGACCTTGGACATTCCAACAGTACTCAGCATCATCGCACTCAGCACGCGCCACCCAAGAATGGTTACAAAATGAGGTTCCTCGCTTCATTTCCAGCGCACAATGATCACCAAAATTTCCGGTACCAATCCTTTGGACAATTGTATCTGGAGTATTTTGGAAAGCAAGGTTGGCACTAAAAAATACGAAAGTGTCGATCACCTCAAGCAAGCGCTTCGCCGGCAACACACCGCAGAGCAACATTCGGGCAGCGTGTGATGGTTTTATTAGCCGTTTGAAGGCCATAATTCATGCCAAAGGTGATCAATTCGAACAAATCTAAACTTATTCTTAAATTTGATGCTATTTCCGACATTTTTTTCTTTCATTCAATAAAATTTAAAAAACATGTGAAAATTATGGCGTTTGATCAGCATAAAATTCTAAGATGGTTTAGCCCTGTCCGTCTGCTGTAATAACGCAAGAGTCAAAACGAAAATGAAAGATAACATTTTGCATAGATCAGTCTTTTGTCTGCAGGCAGGTCGAGTTCGAAGATGGGCTATATCGGTCCACTATATCGTATAGCCCATATAACGGTGCCCTGCGATTTTCGATATTTTCATGATCTTAGCCAATTTTTTAAACGAAATAGTCTGAAAATGCACAAGATCAGTTCTTTCTGATTACTAAACCCCCTGGAAGAGTATTATCTATACAGGTCCTCGAAATCGTATATCCTCCGTATAACGGTACCTCCCGATATTCGGTATTTTGATGATTTTAGCTAGATTTTTCAATGGAATTATCTAAAAATCCATACTAAAAGTTATTTCTAAGCACTGTACCTCCTGGAAGAAAAATGTCTATATAGGTCCACGATATCGGATAGCGGACAGCGGTATTCCACGGTTTTTCGATATCTTGACGATTTTAGGGTCATTAATCACCGGAGTTGTTTCAAATTTCGTATTTAGTGCTCGTAATGGGAACTAAGGGCTATGACAGAAAACTGTCCATATATCAGTTCCTCCGTATATTCGGTATTTTGAAGATTTTAGGTACAATATTCACCGAAATTGAAATTTCGCATTTGAAGTAAGGTGCTACAGACTATGACAGAAAATCCAGGTCTTCGTATAGACCTCAATATAACAGATTTTATTTTGTTTAATTTTCAAATTCGTTCCAAATGGTGTATTTAATGGTATTCAAATATATTTAAATGGTTGAAATGGCCCGGCCGAACTTACTACTTCCTAACTTGTTATTTTTAGTTTGACCTTTCACTTCTTTGTGAATATTTCACAACTCCTATATTCCTAGAACACCGTCACAATGACTAAGCAACCCCACAAAAAATACACCACATCCATATTGTATAATTCTATTTGTTCCTTGGTCATGTGAGATATTCTTTTGGAAAAACGTGATTTTTATGCAAGTAGCACTGGGTACGCCAAATTATGTTATTATCTAATCTTCCTCTTTTTTTCTGGTATTTTGGAGTAGCGCATAAATCAATGGGTTCATTGGCGGGATTCATTCACTTCAACTCGATTAACAATGAAAGAACGCAGGCACAAGGTTCCGTCCCGACATGAGCGTTGTCTGTTCGGATAAAAATAACTCATAAATTCACGCTCCACCGACCGAGCGACCATTCCTTGTTCTAACAATTAAATAATTTAATCTAGCAAACAAGTACCGATATAAATTAGTCACAATAATCAAATTAAATATGAACAGCATTTTCATTTTATTTCGTGAAAAAACACATTCGAGTCTTATGACTACGGTCTTAATAAAAATGTCACCCACTTTTTTGTCAGGTAAAATTTAAAAGGCCGTCGTCGAGCCGGTCGGTCACTTGACTAAAACGCAGAAAAACAAATCACAGTCGTCCCGTACTTTAAAAAATGCCATAAAACCAAATACTATTTGATAAGATTAAACTTATTATACTAATTGTATTATAAAATTAAAAAAAAAAATGAAGATTAAATAAAAATCTGGCTGTACTTTATACTCTTCGCCTTGAACTGAGACATAATCCGGAAAGTTTTCAATAAATTTTAAGGTTGCTATATTTGCGATAATATTTTTGTTTACACAGTTTTTTTTTTTTTTTTTTTTTTGAGTGAAATCGTATTTAAATGTCAAATTTAATCATATTTTTCACACTCAAAATAAAAAAAAATTATTTATTCTTTCAGGCGTAAAACTATTTGTTTGGACCCTTTTCAGGATAATCCACCATATAACAAATTCGTCTTAAACACACAAGTATTAAACACAAAAATATTCCTCCTTCATGGGGAGGTACCAAAAGGGGTTCGCAAATATATATCATCTTCAACACAGATTATGGTTGGCAAAAATGTTTGTATGTGTGAAATTTGAAGACATTTGGATGCTTATTTTGCTTTTGCGTTTTGTTGTTCAAAAAATCTTGAACCCTATGTGGGGAAGGTACCAGAAGAAATGGTCCGATCTCAACCATCTTTTCAACAGATCTTGTGCTGATAGAAATATTGAGATGTGCCAAGTCTGAATGGAATCGGATGTAAATTTCGCGTTTTACGAGTTGCGCGGACATTCAAAATGTTGGCCCATTTGTTGGTGAGAGGAGAAGGAGTGGACCGACATATCCTATCATCACAGCAGATCTTATGTTAGTAGATATAATGGGATGTGTAAAATATGAAGATAACCGTATGCTTATTTTGAATTTTATAATTGTTTTGGTTATTCAAAACTTTGACCCTTTGTGGGGAAGGTACACGAAAAAATGGTCCGATCTCTACCATATTTATAGCAGATGATAGAAATATTGAGATGTGCAAGTCTGAATGAAATCGGATGTAAATTTCGCGTTTTATGAGCTTCATGGATATTCAAAATTTTGGCTCTTTGTGGGGGAGGAATCAAAAGAAATGGGCCGGTATATTCCATCTTCAATTCACACATTGGTCTAATAAAAATATTGTGAACTGTGTAATTTGAAGACAATCAGACTCTTATGTCAATTTTTTTTAATTGTAATCATTCAGAATTTTGACCCTTTGATGGAGTGGACCGATATTGTCCTGACCCAGGACTGATGCAAATATTAGGAATTGCAAAAGGGGAGCAATTATACTTTCTATTTCTGTGCAGTAAAATAAATAAATATACAGGGTGAGATGAAAAAACTGCTACCAACTTCAGACTGCTGTCATTTCTAAGCCAATCGTCCGACAGCTGTTAAAATTATTCCAGTGACAGATCATTATATTGTTTACAAGCGTACGAAAGCATTTTGGTGAGAATTTTCTAGAAAAATGTAATTCCTGATGGAATTCAAGCTTGATTTATATATATATTTGGCTGGAAAACCTCAAGTGGCTATCGTTAGAGCACTCCAGCATTTAAGTGTCAATCAATTTTTTGTGTCTCGTACCATCCCTCATTACCATGATACTGGTAGCGTAGCCCGACGTTAATGAAGTGGACGGAAGAAAACAGCAACATCCGCAGAAATGGTTCGAAAAGTAAAGAAGCGAATGCTGAACATATCGGCTCGTGAACTGAACATATCGCAATATTCCATTCGGCAAATGTTGAAAATGAGCTCATTGAAATTTCAAAAAGTGCAAGAACTTAAGCTGGGAATACATAAAGCGCTTCTTTGGCTGGCTTAAGTCATCGGCTGGCTTCTTCGGAAATGAACAAAGGAGCCTAGGGCCAAAATCGAACTAGGTCAACCTAAAACTCCTTTGTTCATCTACGAAGAAGCCAGCCGATGACTTAAGCCAGCCAAATATGCGCTTTATGTATTTCCAGCCTTACACCTCAACAGAAAGAAAATGGACTCAAAAGAGCTAAAGAGTTGAATTGATTGGCCGAAAGTGGTGAACTGCCGAATTTGAGAAAGCATTCGTTGTCCAGCAGCAAAGAAAATGATCGTGTTTACTTGCCAAAGAGGTCAGCTGAAAATGTACACCTTCGGTTGGCCACCAGAAAATGGTGATGGTGTGGGCCGCCATAACAGCCGATGGTCGCTCTTCGCTCGTATTAATCGACCGTGCCACTGTTAAAGTATGTATTTTCCTAACAATCTCCATATCTCAAGCTTAGATAACAACAGTGACCATAATGTGCAATTTCAGGATGTGAGCTCTATAATTTCCAACATTGCCAAATTTTGTACCATTTAGTACAATTATAGTACATATTTCATTCACTCACCACAGTGACATCCATATCAAATTTCAGCTCTATTCCTTCACTATAACACAATTATAACACCACCTCCATATCTCAATTCCAAATACAAACAGTGGCACCAATATCAAATTTGAGCATTCCATTCCTATTCCTTCACACAATGTCAAATTTAGTACTTTTTGTACAAATATATGACGCATTTCCAAACCACCGCCAAATCCCAAACACAGATACCACCAGTAATCTAAAAATTAAATTTCAGAATTTTATCTTTATCCCCTCACCCAATGCCAAATTATAGTACACATTTCCGAAACCACCCACCGTATGTCCAGGCGACCCGAAAACAAATTTCAGATTTCAGGCATTATCTGTCCACCCAATACCAAATCGTACCAAATATAGTACTATTAACTACTTCTTTATCACAAACCTACCACAAACTGAGACCCTAATGCAAAGTTTTAAAATTCCACCTTCAACCGTTAATTCTGGACAGTTCCCACACTTAGTACACATATCCAAAACAAAACTTTAGACCATTTTCAAGGCAGGTACCAGAAGCAGTGGCCCGATCTTGCCTATCTCCGATCCGAACTCGATCTAAGTTTGACAATAATACCATGTTTGAACCAAATCGAATAGTCCTATCTTAAATCCCACCTTCGACATTATTCGCATTAAAAGTCCGAGACTCATCTGAGTCTTTGTGACAACCGCGAACATATTCAGCAGCCAGGGCATGGTGACCTATTCCAGTGATTAAATACACTGTATATTTGAATGTAATCATTAGAGTTATGTTATTCATTTTTGGCTGAGGGTATACATCTGCCGGGAAAGCCGACTAATACTCTTTCACTTGTTTTATTGCAGAAAATTTCCGATTAAATAATTTTACCTTTGTCGTGAAATTGGTGATAAATCGATGCTGATTAGCATCAGTATTTTGACAGCACAATGTCCTGACAATATTCTGACTAAACAGTACTAGCTAAGGTTGGAACGAATTCAGTCAGTTTTTTGGTATCTTTAATCCAAACTAATCAGACTGATGCCGATACAAACGCTTTTCATCTTAGTCAGGTCCGATCTATTACAACGAATCTACCCCCTTACCTGATAGGTCCAGCAAGATCGGTGCACTTATAGAGCACCATTTTAAATTATACTTTCTGAGATACAAACATTTGGACTCAACATCTTAGTCAATAGAAGTATATAAGTAATTAAGCCGAAAATGGTTAGCTCTGGTGTGAAGATAACAGCTTTTCAACTCCATCTATTGACAATAAGTTGACTATGAAATGTCCCTTCTTTGGATATATTTTTATGTCGCTGTAGATAAACATTAACATTTATAATTTTAATCTCCACAATTTATTAATTTTGTCAAGGATGTTGACTTAGTCTGTTTACATGTTGAAAACGTTTTGTAGAGATTAGTTTAAATATTTTATTGTCTTAAAATAGTCAGGATTAATCCCATTTTAGTTGTTTTTATGAAAACAACTTTTGTTTATTAGTGTCGAAAAAATGACAATGTTTACCTGAAAAAATAGTTCCTTCTTTCATTTAGAAATTTCGACATAAAGGAGTATGATCGATTATGTAGCTCAAGGCCTATATTTCTCGTCTAGGAAAATTACGATTGCTAAATATCAAACCTAAAGATGTTAGGGAACAGTTATCACCGTACGATACCATCGAGACGTTCCATTTTTAGTATTATCACTTTGACTCTGCTGAGATCGCTTAAAGACTCTAAACTGTTAAAGTCAGAATGGTCTCTTGCTCTGCTATACATACCCAATAAATATCTAGATATTAGTACCCTCTCAATTGCCCCGAAATAAAGTGGTGCCAATGCTTTCAAAAATTTACATATTTACACTGGCGAAATCAGGGAATCTTTTCCAAAATTTTAACGGCAACTGATTTGCCGATAACTTATCCATATTCTATTTTTATATCCTCAGCCATATGGCTACAGAGAAAAAATGTACCATTTGATACGGCCAAAAATGTGCCCTATCGAAATAACGGACCACTCCTTCTGGTATGAAATCCGTTTCTGGACTTTTGGTGTCGATCTACCGGTGTCTGTCCGTCCGTCTGTCTGACTGGCTGGTGCACACGATAACTCTCAATGGGAGCAACCGATTTCGCCCAAACTTTGTAAATCATAATACTATTATTAAACATTGATCACGTTCGGAGATGGGCAATATCGGTCCACTCCTTCTGGTACCTCTCCTACAAAATCGTAAAGTTTTAAAGAATTTAATTTACCTCGTAGAAAGAGTAAGTATCATCCGATTTTGTTCAAGTTTAGCAATTTTATTATTAATATTATTAATTATTATTAAAATGGACAATATTCTCCCACTCCTTCTAGTACCTTCCCCAAAAGGCTCAACATTTTAAATAATCACAGCGTTTGAAAATATGAAAGAAAAGTCCGATTGCCTTCAAATTTCCAGAATGACACATCCCACACAACTTGTCAAACATTTGACACGTTGTTTGTCGATAAAATGCAGGTAATTTTTAAACAACAAACGCCATAATCTTTACATTTTTTTAACTTTTATTAAATGAAAGCAAAAGAAAGATTTGTTGGAATTAGTCACCTTTGGCAATAATTATGGCCCTCAAACAACCAATGAAACCGTCACACACGGTATTTTGGCCCATTCTCGGCGAAGCGCTTGCTTGAGGTGATCGACAATTTGTTGTTTTTAGTGCCAACCTTGTTTTCTAAAATACTCCAGACACAAGAGTCGGAGATTTTGGTGGCCATTGTGCGCTGGAAATGAAGCGAGGAACCTCATTTGGTAACCATTGTTGGGTGGCGCGTGCTGAGTGCGATGGTGCTGAGTCCTGTTGGAATGTCCAAAGTCTGCGGCCAAAATGTTTGCATGTCCAAGGCTTTCGGCTCCAAAATATTTTCACGATAATATTCGGCATTTATTCTAATGCCACGGTCGATTAATACGAACGGAGAGCGACCATCGGCTGTTATGGCCCCACACCATCACCATGGCCGGCGCTTGAGTTCTGGTGGCCAACTTAAAGTGCACATTTTCTGCTGACCTCTTTGGCAAGTAAACACGATCATTCTGTTTGTTTACAAACTACTGGACAACGAATGTTTTCTCATCGGGGGAAACCAAATTTGGCAGTTCACCAATTTCGGCCAAGCGAAGCAACTCTTTAGCTCTTTTGAGTCTATTTTCATTATGTTGCGGTGTTGCACTTTTGGAATTTTAATGGCTTTACCCCGAGCTCATTTTTTAATCGTTTCGCGGGTTTCGATCAAGTCGCTTCTTTACTTTTCGAACCATTTCTGTTGATGTTGCTGTTTTCTTCCTTCCACTTTCTTGACGTCGGGCTACGCTACCAGTATCACGGTAACGAGCGATGGTACGGAGTGGTCTAATGATAGCCACTTGTGGTTTTCCAGCCAAATATAAAGTAATCACACCATCACGCTTGTATTCCATCACGAATTACCCTTCTTCTGGAAAATTCTCACAAAATGCTTTTGTACGCTTGTAAACAATATAATAATTTTAACAGCTGTCGTACGAGTGGTTTAGAAATGACACCAGTCTGAAGTATCCCAGCATTTACTACCATTTTTGCAGTAAGGTTTTCTTTAACTTTAACCCTAAAACGTCTTCGCTATTCGGAACATGTATAAAATGCGTCTCATTTTTATACACTCCAGTTAAGTTAAGTCATTCCGTTTGTAACACCTCGAAATATACATTTTAGACCCCACAAAGTATATATATTCTTGATCAGCATAAGATTCTATGTCGATTTATCAATGTCCGTCCGTCTGCCTGTCTGTCCGTCTATCCGTCTGTCCGTCCGTGGGAATCACTCTAGGTTCCGAATAAAATGAATTAGGTTGATAAAATTTTACTCAAATGTGTTTTATGTCTGCAGGACTTTTGGTATTGAAAATGGGCCACGTCTTCGTATAGCCCCCATATAACGGTACCCCCCAATATTCGGTATTCTGATGATTTTAGCGACATTATTTACGGAATTTTGATGATTTTAGCTACATTATAAACAGATTTTTTTTTTAAGTTTCGCATTTGAATATTGTAATAGCTTGTGACAAAATTTGCCTATGCAGGTCCACGTCGTCGTACAGACCCTAATATACGGCTACATTGGGTATTTTTAAGATTTTAACAGAATTTCTAACGGATTTTATTTTTTGAAAAATGCCAAATTTTACCAAATGGTGAGGGTATTCAAAGTTCGGCCCGGCCGAACTTACAGCTGTTTTATGTTTCGGCTTGTTAGTCGAATGAGTGTTTCTTGACTGTTGACGTAGCTTCAATTGTCACTTTATTGTCGCTAGTAGCCACTGGAAGGCTGCGGGTATATTGGCATGAACAGTGAACAGTAACAGTTTTGTCGTTTCAGACGAATGTACTCTTAGAGTAAACTTTTGCTCTAATTTGAACATTTCGACTCCCACTCTCTCAAAAAATATTCGCGATAAACCAAACATTAAACAAAAGAGTGGAGAGTAAACTTTTAAAACTCTCACTCTTAAAGCACTTCTGCTCGCGGGTAAAAACTCGTCCATTGTAACTGTATCCGAACACAAAATAGAAGCATAGTTTTTGTCGCTTGCAAGATTATTTTCGTTTGACCTTGAACTTTACCTCTCCAAAAGTTTCAAATCTAATTGAACTGTGTTAATTTTAACTAGATAAACATTCTCCAGTGCATTTAATGCCATATAATCCTCCAATGCGGTGGTTCTTATTTTTTAAAACATTATTTCAATTTTTAATCGTAATTTTTATTGCAACGGAGAATTGGTTAAATAGCCCATCGTAATCCGACTTTAGCTAGCGAAATGCAACGCATATTGTTGGCCCGAACAAAAGTTCATTGCAAGTGTAGCTAGCTGTCGGAGCTGCACGTGCCTCTGGTCTTTTTTGTGAAATTATCCTTTAAAGCGTTCGTTGCAAGGCTTAACAACCAACTGCCTATAAAAAGGAGAATCGATGGTAGTGGTGTGGTAGTTGGTGGTGCAAGGGTGTGGCGTGGTGTGAACGCCAGTATTTATGCGCTCCGATTCTTTTTTTGTAATAATACAACAACAAATATTGAACAGTTTAATGGACTGCAATGGAGCAACAACTAGCCTCTCGAACGCCGAAACGATAATACAAAATAAACAAACTTCAACTGCAGCAGGTCATATTTTTGTGGAAATTTTTTTGAGAGAAAAAAATATTTTTGGCTTTGGTCAAGTCTTATGCAAACATTTTGAATATTGTCGTCTCCAAGGAAATCTTTTGCAACGAAATTTTTGGCAATCGAATTTGTCCTTTTGTTTTTATGGCCAGAAGTTGGAAATTTGCACAATTTAACCCCAAACACCAGTGCAAAATATTCATGCAACAAATATTGATTTTTTTTCCTATTAGCCATATTGTGGTTAAGATTTTGTAGGACAATTGATATTCCTATTTATGAATTTCGTTATATAAAAGTTTAATTTTAAATCAAAATGTTATACTTATTTAAAACTTCTCAGTTTCTAATATGCAATACAATGGAGGTGTCACATAAAACATAAAAACCACCACACAAAGATGTCCTGGACCCACTAGAGGAAATTGGCAGTACATGTAACATTATCCTACAATGTGACGTAAAAGCCCATTTTATTCTCTAATAATCTTTTCATCCATTGACATCACCCTCTCCAATATGAACGACTCTGCTGTTAGCAACTGGAAGATATCTGAAATGAGCTTTTTCTCAGATTACAAGATAATATTCTTTCAAGAGCCTAATGTGGTCCGTTTTTATGGAACATGATGATGGATCCTCTGTTTCGACAACTTACCTCACGGTTTCTAAGGTCTGCGCGTTTGAAGACGTCTTGCTAATTCTGGTAGAGGCTTAGTCTCGGTCTGAGAGGGAACACTTGGGCTCCAGAATGATGTTGATAGTCGGTGTCTGGGCGCCCATGTTGGTGTTCAAGTGGCAAGGTTGTCTTTGATGGCCGGGGTGGGCTAAATTATAAGGCAGAAGTGAGGTATTTGGGCATCTCAAGGAGTGAGAGGATGAACTTCATTCCCCACCTTGATAGGCTCAAAGAGTAGTTGTATATCCGTCGTACACTGAGGTCTAATTTTTGTCCCAGTAGACTTGCGTTACGTGTGGTTTATTGTGGTCTGTTTGCTGCCTGTGTAACATACGGTTCCCCCATCTGGCATACTGCAGCGACAGAGTATGGGTGTCACAAGATACTGTGATGCCAGCGTAGCAGGATGTTGTTTTGTCTAACTGTTTGTCGCACAGTGTCTACTCAGGCCATACAGGTTCAATTTGGTGTGCCATCTCCTGACTTGGGGGTGCAAATGTGCCGTTCCTGGCCAAGAGAGGTTCGCCAGTCGTCCCTACAGATTTCAGAAGATGTGAAGAGATTGAGTGCCATTGATCGCAAGATGCGGCTGCGTGAGTTCGAAATGGACGTGTAACTTTCAGATGTATTCCGGATGTTACATACGCTACAATTAACTCCAATTTTGGTGGGGAATCTGAACTCTCTGCCTCACCATGACAGATTTTCACGATCTTTATCGGGGCACATTCAAACTAAATAGGTTAACTTTCGCCAGCGTCAAAGCGGAAAAGTTTTGTAAGTCTTGCTCCTCGCAGTAAGAGAGATGCGTCCATGTAAACGTAGAAATTAGACTACTCCATCAATGTGCCACTTTTGAGTTGCAGCCTATTCCCTGATCGCACTTTCTCATTTGGGTGACCAGTCCCGTGCTGTATGGAACAAAAACTGGCAGTAGTTTCGACTATGAAGTCGGACCGGAGACTCTTCTGGTGCCGCCGGTGTTATTAGGCTCTAGATCTATTGACCTAGCCTGACTGTTTTGGATGTATTGCGTTGGTTGCGGTTTATATCCAAACCACGGTTGGAGCTTCGGCTCGATGTGGAGTGTTGTGGTGCTGTGACCCATTGACCACCAGTGGTGTAAGATAATTCTCAATCCCTCACCAAGAGGGGAGTGAAGCCCATATGTATAGCTGATCTTTGAATTGGTAGCTGCGGAATAGATCTATAAATCTGTGAAAGGCTACCACTCTATAGGAAAAGTCTGGGTAATTCTAAACGGGCGCTAACCAACTTAAATCTCCTCGTCTTCATGACCCTCGAGGTCTGTAATCAACCGATGACAGTGAATGCTATCTCGTTCAAGCGATTAGAAATCTTGTCCAATCACCTACCCAGTGAGGAAATCCCAGCCGTTTTGAAGGACTAAGGACCGTACTATTCTTCAAAGAAAACAGGGAGGGCATAAAATAGGACCAGCAAAACTAAACTTAGTACTGATAGGAGCGCCATCAAGCTAGACTTACAAAATCTCTAAAAGTGTGTTAAAGAAAGATAAACGTAGATCTTTAAGCAGCTTTTGTAAGTCTATAGAGTTTTGGATAGTATTGTATTCACTTGCTCGTTAACGAAAGAATTAACTACAATTACACTGTACGAAAATCCAGCAGGTTGTGAAAGTAGACCTAAAAAAGAAGACCAGTGTATCTGTGTTTTGAAAGTTTACATCGAAAAGTATCCAAAATATAGGCAAATTTTCGGATTAAGTTTTCTCGGAATCCGTGCGTTTTAAGTATACAGTGTCTTTTTAAAATTGGTTAAAAACCTTCTTTAAATTGCATTGTAGGAAGTCAAAATTGTCTATATGCCAGGAATTCATGTATATTAAAAACACATTTTTAAAACGGTACTTTGTATGAGTTTGTACAAAAGTCTCCAAAAAAGCATCTCTTTGGAAGGATGACGTCGAAGACAAAAATATTCTTCTTCAAATTTTACTTAAAGTCAACAAAAAAAGAAATTTATATTTACACTGAATATCAGAAAAAATAGCATCGATGCACCAAAAACCGAAAATATTCCCTAATTTTTTTGATCAATTTGTTTTTGGATTTTTTTTTTTCGAATTTAACATAAAAAAAGTTAAAAAGTATCAGTCGGGTTTGCGGACAGATGTATACCCTCAGCCTATGTTCGAGTATTTAAATATATTTTGACTTATATTATGATTAATATCATATAAATATTGCCAGGTATGGACTATATCGACATCTTCCTTAGCGTTTCGTTTTTTCAAAGTATTGAATCCTATGTTGGGGAGGTTACAGAAGAAATTGTCCGATCTCTACCATCTTTATAACAGATCTTGGCACATCAGATGTGCCAAGTCTACATGGAATCTGATATTAATTCCGCGTTTTATGAGTGGATATTCAAAATTTCGAGCTTTTGTGGGGAGGTACAAAAAGCAGTGGACCAATATATTCCATCTTAACACCAGATCATGGGTTCACAAAAATATTGGGATGTGTAAAATTTGAGACAGTCGGACTCTTAAAATTATTAAAAATGCTGACCCTTTCTGGGGGAAGTATTTGATGGAGTTGACCGATAATGTAAATTTTCGCACGTGACTTAGCACTGACACAAATATTAGGATTTACAAAGTTAGAGCAAAATCGGATTACCTTTTCTCTTTCTGTGCAGAAAATATATTTTTTGAAAATTTCGACCTTTTGTGGGGGGATGTACCAGAAGGAATGTCCAAGGTCTGCAGCCAAAATGTTTGAGTTGCCAAAGCTTTAATACACCCTTCAGAATATTTTCGCGATGATATTCGGCACTTATTCTGATGCCACGGTCGTTTAATGTTAGCAGAGAGCGACCATCGGCTGTTATGGCGGCCCACAGCATCACCATGGCCGGCGCTTGAGTTCTGTTGGCCAACCGAAGGTGCGCATTTTCAGTTAACCTCTTTGGCAAACGATCATTTTGTTTGCTTACAAGCTGGACAACGAATGTTTTCTCATCGGAGAAACCCAAATTCGGCAGTTCACCACTTTCGGCCAAGCGAAGCAACTCTTTCTGTTGCTGTGTAAGTTCTTGCACTTTTTGGAATTTCAATTGCTTTACCCAGAGCCCATTTTTCAATATTTGTCGAATAGAATATTGCGATATGTTCAGCTCACGAGCCATTTTTCGGCCACTGCGACGCGGGTTTCGATTCTATTCTATTTTCTCTCTGTTGCAGTGTAAGTTCTTACACTTTTTGGAATTTCAATGGCTTTACCCCGAGCGATATGTTCAGCTCACGAGCCATTTTGTCGGTCATTTTTTTTTTTTTTTTTTTTTTGTCGCGGGTTCCATCATGTCGCTCTTTACTTTTCGAACCATTTCTGCTGATGTTGTTGTTTTCTTCCGTCCACTTCCTTGACTTCGGGCTACGCTACCAATATCACGGTAACGAGCGATGGTACGAGGCACAAAATATTTATTCACATTTAAATGCTGGAGTGATCTAACGATAGCCACATGTGGTTTTCCAGCCAAATATAAAGAAATCACACTATCACGCTTGAATTCCACCACGAATAACCTTTTTTGGAAAATTCTCACCAAAACAGAATGAACTGTCACTGAAATAATTTTAACAGCTGTCGGACGAGTGGCTTAGAAATTATAGCAGTGTGAAGTTGGTTGCAGTTTTCTCTTCTCACCCTGTAAATGGCAAATTTAAAATCCTAAAAAAGGCCATCGTGTCAGTCGAGTATTGAATAGCGAATTGTAAACGTTGGTCAGGTATGAATATTCGCCTATTTCTTGGGATGTATCTCATATTAAGGGCACGAGTATTCCAGAAATTGTGGGAAATATTTTTACAAAGCTTTCCAGGACAAAATCAATGTTTTTAAGAATATTTCTTAGGTAGTGAATCATCTACAGCTCATCCCCTATTCAGTAACAGCCGAGACGTTTTAATGGGAAATATAATTTATATATTTTTTATGATTTATTTAAACTTTTTTAAATTCATTACTGTCTAAAAATATGTAAATAAATAAAAAGGTACTTCACTTCACAATGATACATTCAAATTAGAAATTACATGGACAGTAGACTTAGATTACACCTCCAGACTTTAATGTCTAGCAGAAAAGTATAAATCAATCGTCAGTCGCCAACAAAACATTATCGCTTTTTAATTTCTTTTCGGAGTCTGCTTCCCAAATCCTTGGCGCAATCAAATTAAGCCATATCAGTTTGTATTTAATCTCGCAGTTCTGTCAAATAATTTCCTTATGACTATATTAATGGCGACAAGCCATAATTCATTTATTGTCTGCTTTAATTTCCATTTCGTTGATTATTTTATAGCGAATGAAACAAGTTTACACAAATTCGAAAGAATAACAACTTCCGTACCCCTCTAATGAGAAAAAAACGCTGCTCAAGTGGCGCCACTCAAGCTTTTTTCCTGCAATGACAAAACTCAGGGTTAGAGTAGCAAATCAATTGAAGCAATGCAATGCATTGATTGTGACAAAAATAAAATATAATTTTAGAGATCTTAAAATTTAGATTGCATTCGAAATTAAGTATTTAAAAATGCTGGCGCTAAGTTGTGGAAAATACATTTTAATACATATTTATGCGAAGGGAGTGTTATTAAAGTTAGACTCCTTATTCCGATCAAAAATGTGGTGAGAACCATAAAATCAAAAATTCCAAAAAAGAGTAAAAAAGCTGTAAGTTTGGCCTGGCCGAACTTTAAATACCCTCCACCATTTGGAATATATTTGGTAATTTTCCAAAAAAAAATGAAATCCAATAAAAATTCTTTTTAAATCTTAAAAATAATGAATGTAGCCGTATATTGGGGCCAATACGAAGACGTGGATCTGCATAGGCAACTTTTGTCATAAGCTTTACAATATTCAAATGCGAAATTTAAAAAAAATGCTGTTTATAATGTAGTTAAAATCATCAAAATACCGAATGTAGGGAGGTACCATGGGTGTCATGGAACGTGGACCTGCACAGTCAATTTTCTGTCATAGGCTGTAGTATCCATTACGAACTTCAAATACCAAATTTACAACAATTCCGGTAAAAAATGTCACTAAAATCATCGAAGTACTGAATATCGGGAGGTACCGTTATATGGGGGCTATATGAAGACGTGGACCTGCATAGACAATTTTCTGTCTTAAGCTGTAGTATTCATTGCGAACTTCAAATACCAAATGTAAAACAATTCCGGTGAAAAATGTCGCTAAAATCATCAAAATACCGAAAAAAAGGGAGGAACCATTATATGGAGGCTATACGAAGACATGAACCTGCTCGGACAATTTTCTGTCATAGGCTGTAGTACCCATTACGAACTTCAAATACCAAATTTGAAACAATTCCGGTGAATAATGTCGCTAAAATCATCAAAATACCGAATATCGAGAGGTGCCGTTATATGGGGGCTATACGAAGACGTGGATCTGCATAGACAATTTTCTGTTATAGGCTGAAGTACCCATTACGAACTTCAAATACCAAATTGGAAACAATTCCGGTGAATAATGTCGCTAAAATCATCAAAATACCGAATATCGAGAGGTGCCGTTATATGGGGGCTATATGAAGACGTGGATCTGCATAGACAATTTTCTGTTATAGGCTGAAGTACCCATTACGAACTTCAAATACCAAATTGGAAACAATTCCGGTGAATAATGTCGCTAAAATCATCAAAATACCGAATATCGGGAGGTGCCGTTATATGGGGGCTATATGAAGACGTGGATTTGCATAGACAATTTTCTGTCGTAGGCTGTAGTATCTATTACGAATTTTAAATACCAAATTTGAAACATTTCCGGTGAATAATATAGCAAAAATCATCAAAGTACCGAATATCGGGAGGTGCCGTTATATGGAGGCTATACGAAGACGTGAACCTGCTCGGACAATTTTCTGTCATAGGCTGTAGTACCCATTACGAACTTCAAATACCAAATTTGAAACATTTCCGGTGAATAATGTCGTCTAAATCACCAAAATACCGAAAAAAGGGAGGTACCATTATATGGGGCTATACCAAAACATGGTCCTGTGTCACCCATTTTCAATACCAAAAGTCCTGCAGACATGATACTCATATGAGTAAAATTTTATCAACCTACTTCATTTCGTTCGGAAGCTAGAATGATTTCCACAGACGGACAGGCGGACGGACATCGATAAATCGACATAGAATTTGTTGCTGATCAAAATATAACGGAATGGCAATCTTAATATACCCTCCATACTATGGTGAAGGATATAAAAAATTCCAAAAGGCATAGCAAAAAATTCACAACGAACAATCCGGTGTTGAATGTCCCATTTTTGGCCCCATTCCAATATAATTCCTATTCAAGTTTTTCTTATTCCTTAATTTATCCAATTTCCTTTCATCAATCCTTAAGAAATAAACTACATAGATATTCATCTACAACATCGAACAACGAAATTTCGCTCACGTTTCCATTTGGCCACTTACGGCACAAAACACGCAAACAAGACAAAACAGTCCACGCAAAAACGAAGAGACTGAACGGAAATATTTATGTCAATGCCATTTACATTGACAAATGATGACTCAGACATCTTGACATAACAAACTCACAACAGGAGCAGACGCCTCTAATGCGTTCGATAAAAAAGAGTAAACAAAAGAAAAATAATTTTTATTTTTCATTTTTTGTTAACGAAATTGGATTTGTCTGGTCAAATGAGAAATATTGTCAACACTTGTTATAGATTTCATTGGCATTTATTTATGTGCACATATGTGTATGCAGACATGTGTAAGAACATTTAATTTATATCCGGCATCCTTTTAAATTATCTTTGAAAAAAGAAACGTAATTCTAACAACATCTTCCGGTCGAAAAATGCGAGAATTTGATTACTAAAACTATTTTTTAAAGAAATTTATTTGGATTGTGTTATTTGTGTAAAGCATGCTTTATTTATTATTATTTTTTATACCCTACAACACTATTTATACCTTACAAAACTATGTAACACATCAGTCCTTGGTACTCGAGTTACTCTGTTTATAACCGCTGGATTGATTTTTACAATTATTTTACGAAAAGGATAAAATTACTTTTTTTGTGCATATTTTTCAATTTTGTTATATTTTTAATCGCATACTATTTTTCAATTTGATTAACAATTTTGAATTGAGCATTTTGAGAATTTTTTCTATACCCTGCAATACTATGTGTTGGTATTATATACAGAATGCAAGTATCGTCTGATCCTCATGAAATTTTGTATGGAGGTAGGGTTAGGGTCAGAATTAAAGGGTATTGTTTTTGAAGACGTACATTTAGGTTTTCAAATGGAGCAAACAATTGAAATTTTCTTGGTCACAGTTAAAAACCAATCGACACGGAATTTTGAATGAGATGAGAGTGAGGGACCGGGAAGAAGTCTAGCATTTTGGATGACCATTGGTTTATACTATAACTGCGACCAGTAGAGCAACTGCAAAATCAGGAAAAAATTCATCATCTCACATAAGCAATATGTTTCTACGCTGGCCCTAGCCCTAGCCCCACCTCCATTGTATATTTCGTGAAGATCGGGCTATAATTGCGACCTATAGAGTGATTACAAATTAACATTGACAGACGAACATACATAGCTAGATAGACTCAGCTCGGCGAGATAGGAAGATCCATATATACGTTCCTATGTGGGAAACCGATATTTCAAGGTGTTACATAATTTTTGGCCCAATCAAACTCAACACATAGTGTTGTAGGGTATAAATAAAAAAATCGGAAAACATTTTTTCTTTATACCAGTGTACCATATCAGTATACACAATTTTTTGTCATAAGAGGTGGAACCTATTGCGAATTCCACATTAAACAATGTGGATAAAATCACCCAAATACCGAATATCGGGAGGTACCGTTATATGATGACTGTACCAAAACTTGGACCTAAATTAAATGGAAACTATACCAAAACATGGACCTGTGTGGCCGGTTTTTAATACCAAAATTTCTACGGATCTTAAATACGTTTTAGGAAAATTTTATGAATATACTTTATTTCCTTTGGAAGCTACAGTGATTTCCACAAAGGGGCGGAGGTGACTCAATCGACAATCGGTGGTACTAACGAAATAACCAACATTGCGAATCTTACACAAAACAATGGCAGCTGTGTGGGGAACTTGGAACTCCTATGGCACTGTTGGTCCGGTTAAAAAATAGACTAATGTGTGATGATGACATACAATGCTCTGATGATGGTCTGGAGTACTATTCCTAGAATCAGTGCTTTTCCCGAAAGAAAATAATTATGGGGCAAATCCACCATATTATTAAAGTAGAGCTTAAAAAAAGACATGTGTATCGGCGTTTACATCGCGAAAAGAAACCTAAATATAGGAGACAAGTTTCTCTCTCTCTCTTCAACACCTTTCGGTTTATTCCCGTTAAGATTCCTCGAATCGCTGTATTTTAGCAGGGGTGCTCAAGAAGAAATATCTCTTTTCAGTCAAATTTCTCTTTGCTTATTTAAATCAAGAACAAAACAGTGTTAAGTCATTATTTATACAAATATTTTTTATCCATTTGCTTTATAAATTATTTTGGCAAACATTCGTGTTTAAAAACAATTAAATAGAACCGTAAAATATAAAGAAAAACAGAATTTTTATTTTCTCTTAAAATATCTCATTTTTCTCTTCATGTTCTAGAACACGGTTTTGAGCACCGCTGATTTTAGGCATATAGTGTAACATAAAATTTCATTTTGGGCGAAAGGTGTCAATAGAAGAAAACATAAAGCAAGTAAAATAGTATCAGTCGGTTTTGCCGACAGATGTATACCCCCAGCCTTAAATTATGAGTATTCACACTGTTGACCCTTGATGGGAGAGGTTCCGAAGCAGTAGGCAAATATTATCCTATTCGGAAAGTTTTCAACGTGCCATATGTGGACTATATCTTCTAATTCCTATACTTTATATGAGATATGCGCAAATTTTTGGAAAATATATGTATAGAATCGCCGACTTGTTTCGCAAGTTATGACAGATATAAGTATTAAAAATTGTGACCCTTTTTTAGTGAGGTACCAGAAGGGATTGACAGATATTTATCATCTGCACAGTAGATTTTGGATATGTGAAATTTGAAGAGAGTTAGATGTTTATTTCACGTTTTATGACCTTTCAACATTTTTTGTTTTTCAACATTTTGAAAACATTTTGGGGGAAGTATCCCATTTTCACAACAGACCTTGTGTTAGTAATAATAATGGAATGTGTGATATTTGAAGAGAGTTGGATGCCTATTTCGGATTTTATGATAGTTTTGGTTATTCAAAACATTGACCATCTATGTGGGAGGTACTAGTAGAAATTGTTCAATTTCTACCATCCTTATAAAAGATCTAGTATTGATAGACATATTCAGATGTGCCAAGTCTAAATGGAATCCGATGTTAATTTCGCGTTTTATGAGCTTAATGGATATTCAAAATTTCAACCTTTTGTGGGGGAGTTACCAGAAGGAGTGGATCAATATATTCCATATTAACATCAGATCTTGGGTTTATGAAAAATATTGGGATATGTGAAATTTTAAGACAATCGGATTCTTACATCACATTTTTTAAGACTTATAATTATTCAAAACTTTCCACCTGACCTAGAACTACCGCAAATATTATGATTTGCAAAATTAGAGCAAACCAGGATTATCGATTATCTTTCTGCGCAGAAAAAATATTTTTTTGTTTTTTTTTTTTTTTTTTTTTTGAAATTTTGACCATTTGTGGGGGAGGTACCAGAAGGAGTGGACCGATATATTCCATCTTAACACCAGACCTTGTGTTAATTTTAAGACAATCGGATTCTTACATCACATTTTTTAAGACTTATAATTATTCAAAACTTTCCACCTGACCTAGAACTACTGCAAATATTATGATTTGCAAAATTAGAGCAAACCAGGATTATCGATTATCTTTCTGCGCAGAAAAAATATTTCTTTGTTTTTTTTTTTTTTTTTTTTTTGAAATTTTGACCATTTGTGGGGGAGGTACCAGAAGGAGTGGACCGATATATTCCATCTTAACACCAGACCTTGTGTTAATATAAATATTGGGATGCGTGAAATTTGAAGACAATCGGACTCTTACATCACATTTTATGAGATTTGTAATTATTTAAAGTTTTGACCCTTTGTGGGGGAGGTACTTGATGGAATGGTCCGATATTGTCCATTTTCGCACCTGACCTAGCACTGATGCAACAATTAGGATTTGCAAAGTTGGAGAAAAATCGAATCATTCTTTCTCTTTCTGTGCAGTAAATTATTTTCTTTGAAAATGTTGACATTTTGTGTGGGATGTACCAGAAGAAGTGGACCAGTACTTCCCATCTCCGAACTCGATCTAAGTTTGACAATAATATTACGATGTACCAATTTGGCTGGCTTAAGTCATCGGATGGTTTCTTTGGAAATGAACAAAGGAGCCTAGGGCCAAAGTAGAACTAAGTCAACCTAAAACTCCTTTGTTCATCAACGAAGAAAGCAGCCGATGACTTAAGCCAGCCAAATATGCGCTCTATGTATTTCCACCCTTAGATTTTTAGTTCTACTTTTATAATCTGCTGGACGTTCCCTGTGATTATTAAAAAAAATTGTACTCAGTCGCACAACTCTGCGGCATTAAGCATCCTCATTCACCGTGCACAACGTGCTTTGGCATGTGCTGATCATCTCTGGTCATTAGCCAGGACAAAATTCCACAACACGTGGTGGGCATTGTAGTCTCAGATAAAATGTTGAATTCTTTTTTGTTAGGGTATTTTTTCTTTATACGTACTTTGGATATGGTGCTTTAAACTCGTCAATATATACCCCTGAACTTTGTCGTCAAGACCCCATAACAGTTTCCCAGATTGTCTAGGCGATTTCAAAAATGTGTCTGGTATATGCAGCAATGTTATAGAGTATCCCCTTTTTGTCTGTAAGTGGAGGTCTGTTTTGACGCAATATAATAACTTAAATTCAAATCAACTCAATTTCAATTTAAGGGTGAATTTGCTAAAATCCCTTTCGACTTCCAAAGTTTTAGTGCTCCACCAAAAATTGGGGTGACTTTTGGCATTTTACCAAATTCAATTTTTGACTTGTTTGTTGAACGTAACATAGAAGTGCAACAGAGGATGGAGCAACAACAAAAACGGGGGTTGTTTTTTTCCTGCTTGGGTTGGTCCCCATAATGCAAGCATACATATGTAACCATGGAGTTTTCATAATCGAAGAGAGAGGGGGGTGAAAAGGGGGGCCGGCAATGACGAGTCATCTAGTTGCATAGTCACATAGTCATTAATCATATTTTTTTAGATTTACAGATTTTTTTCCTCATCGATAGAAAAAAAGAAATAAACAAAATATAACCTTATACAGTAGCATATGTGTAGACTTGCAGGTTTGAAGGAGAAGGAATGGAGGAGGATCCCCACACATCATAAATCAAAAAGTTTTCAAAAAACACACACACTCCCATCAAAATAAAACACTCGTTTATTAAATGCCAAATAATGTTTGCACTCACCTCCAGCATAAATATACATAGATCATCGAAGTGGAATAGAGAAAAAAATGATAGAAACAGACAAAACGACAATTTATTTTAGGTTTTTATTTTCATTTATTTTTGCTTTTTTTCTTTCACTCAACATTCAGCGTATTATTAATATAAACAAATTGTGCTGAGCATTTTGTCAATATAGATTTTAGAACTCATTTTTTAATATCCGAAATTCACGGTCATTAATTTGATAATTTTTTTTTATATCTCTTTAGAAGCTTCTTTGATTTTGTTTTATGAATTTTTAATTATGCCATTTAGAAGCTGTAGAGACTTGGATTTTTTTTCTTTTATTTGCCTCCAAGCGATTTGTTAAACAAGTTTGTGTTCTGAGCCAACCAGCCGACAAATCATTTGATTTGCTTTTTTAAGTGTTGTATTTTGCTAATTTTTATTGCCGTTGCTGCTGTTATAAACAAATTAAGAAGCGCCATAAAAAATCATCACGACATCACATTAAAAGACATTCAATATTTTTTGAAACACTTTTGAAATTTGTTTATTTTGTTATTCTGTTATTCTGGTTCCACGACCACTCATTCACTCAATAAAAATTAACATTTTCCAAACTTTTTTTGTTTACTTCACTTTCAATGATTTATTTTTGTTTTGTTTTCAATTTAGCATTTCTCGGGGGCTTAGTACCGTTTACCGTTACAGGGAAAACTTATTCATTATTTCGTGTGTGTGTTTCTTTTGTTTTTCGCGTTACTCCTCCGCTGAGTTTTGTTTTCAATTGTCGTGCAAACCAAACAACAACTTTTGTCAACTGAATTGGGTTGGAAGCAACAGCTTCAGTTTGCCTCAAACCTGCAATTTTCCGGAAAAATTCTGTTGCAATAGCAACGTGTTGTGTATACAGTTACATGGGAAAATGCCGGTATTCGAACATGTTTGTTTGTTTGTTGGGACGTGGAATGTTGCAAAGGCATGCAGATAATGTTTATAAACAAGTTCAAATGAATTATAGCAACATGTTGGGAAGTGAAAAATGTTAGGATACATTGTCCCAACAAACAATTTTGTATTAAAGACATATTTTAGTGGGACAAGTATGTGGTGTCCGTTGGAATTGCAATTTTCGTATTTCGAAAAAAGGAAAGTTGTGCTGAATTGTGCTAGGTTTGTGCTCAATTGTGCCGAATTTTTTTTCGAAATAAGAAAAAATTTCTGAGATATTCGAATAAAGATTTTTTTTCGAAAAAATCTAAGAGAATTGTAATTTTCGAATTTCGAAAAATTTAAAGTTGTGCTGAGTCGCACTCGGTTTGCGCCCATTGTGCCGTTAAATTTTTTTCGATATCACTTACCAATTTTGAAAAAAAAACGACAATTTTGAAAGTACTGTTCTTTTTTCGAAATTGTCATATCTTGAAAACGGTTAAAGATATTGAGAAAAAATAAACGGCACAAGTTAGCACAAATCAAGCACAACCCAGCACAACTCTTATTTTTTCGAAATTAAAAAATTGCAATTCTGGCATACTTTCGAAATTGTAGTTTTTTCGAAATTGGTAAGAGATATCGAAAAAATTATAGGGGCACAAATGGGCACTAACCGAGTACGAGTCAGCACAACGTTAAGTTTTTCGAAATTCAAAAATTGCAATTCTCTCAGATTTTTTCGAAAAAAATCTTTTTTCAAATATCTCAGAAATTTTTTCGAATTTGGAAGAAAAAATTTCGGCACAATTGAGCACGAACCTAGCACAATTCAGCACAACTTTACTTTTTTCGAAATTCGAAAATTGCAATTCCAACGGACACCACATAGGACAAATATATTTTTGTATGAACCTAGCACAGTGATTCAGAATTCGATTTTCATGGCATTTTTGCTAACCCTGAAGTGGAATTTGCTGACCTAAGTTAAAGTAAACAAAAAATATTATATCAAAATATTGCAAGGTGTGGGTTTCGGTGTGCTCCTTAAACAAGTATTTTTTAGTTATTTTGAAAAAAAAAAATAATTTATAAATTCCTGAAGAAAGCTCCAACAATTTCTTAACAAATCTTACTGATTTAGGGTCCTCTTGGTTATGTTATACCAAGTTCACATGATATGTGAATAAATCTGTATTCGTTTATTCCTCCCTTAATTATGAAATATTTACTTATTTTCCTACACAAAATTATCTGATCGAACACAGATTTTTTTACATTATTCAATTCCAAACCAGTAAGTCGGGCGGGGCCGACCATATGATACCCTACACCACTATGCATATTTAGTAGAGCTCCCGTAACAAAATAATTTATTTATCAACAGCTTTAGAGCAGTTATAGTTTGGTTTCAGGGGGAACTAATATATGGGAGGCATATCCAATTCTGATTCGATTTTCACTAAATTTGATGGAGACATTTTAATATATTATACCAAATGACGTTCCTACAGAGAGTAGGATACTACTGCGAGAAGATTTATATTAAAAAACAAGTAAAAAAGCTGCAAGCTCGACCAGGCCAGTCTCTTTGAAAAGCATCCACCACTTGGAACGAATTTGGCAATTTTCAAAAAAAATAAAACCCATTAAAAATGCTGTTAAAATCTTAAAAAAATACCGAATTTAGCCTTTATGTTAGGGTCTATACGAAGACGTGGACCTGCATAGGCAAATTTTGTCATGAGCCATTACAATATTGAAATACGAAACTTGAAAAAAAATCGTGAAAAATGTAGCTAAAATTATCAAAATACCGAATATAGGGAGGTACTGATATATGGGGCTTGTACGAAGGCCTGGACCTGCATAGACAATGTTCTGTCTTAGAGTGTAGTATCCATTACGAACTTCAAACACAAAATTTGAAACAATTCCGCTGAATACTGTCGCTAAAATCAACAAAATACCGAAAAAAGGGAGGTACCGTTATATGCGGGTTATACGAAGTTATGGACGTGCATAGACAATTTTCTGTTTTAGGCTGTAGTATTCATTACGAACTTCAAATACCAAATTTAAAACAATTCCGGTGAACAATGTAGCTAAAATCATCAAAATACCGAATATCAGAAGGTACCGTTATATGGGGGCTATACGAAGACGTGGACCTGCATTGACAATTTTCTGTCTTAGGCTGTACTATCCATTACGAACTTTAAATACCAAATTTGTAATATTTTTCGCTTAAATCACCAAAATACCGAAAAAAAGTGAGGTACCATCACCAAAATACCGAAAAAAGGGAGGTACCATTATATGGGGGCTATACATGGACCTACATGACCCATTTCCAATACCAAAAGTCCATCTTTACATTATGTCCATTTAAGTAAAATTTTTTTAACCTACTTCATTTCGTTCGGAAGCTAGAGTGATTTTCACAGACAGACAGACGGACGGACGTCGCTAAATCGACATAGAATTTTATGCAGATCAAGAATATATAATTTGAATAACGAAATGACGAACTTAATATACCCTCCATACTATGTATGGTGGAGGGTATAAAAATATATATATCGGAGCCGATTTCCACAAAATAAAAACGTATGTCCCGAAATTCACTCTATTTCGGCTGATATTAGCCATTATTTGCAAAATAAACATGAAATCGGATTGATGATATATAAGAGGGCAATGCCCAAATCTTAGCCGTTCTCGATAAATTTTGGCAGAGGTATTTCCTAGCTCTATAAGATATCTGGTACCAAATATCATGGTTGTCGAATGCATATTACAAATGTGAGGGACTTTTAGGCCACATCCCATGAAACATATATATGGGAGCTAACGCTATATATAAACCGATTTTCACCAAATTTTATGTGCTTGCTTCTAGACAGAATTGGGTTGGATGTACTAAAATTCAGGTAATTTGAACTGATATAGGCCATTTGGTTGACGATATAGATGTGAGCTATATTTAAATTTGAACCGATTATCTCCAAATTGTATAGGGTTCGTATTTGGGCAAAAACCAATATTGTTTGGAAAATTTTATCTCAATCGGATAAAGACGGACGGACGGACAGACGGACTAACATGCATAAATCTATTCGGAAAGTGATTCTATGAAGCTAGTCAAAAGTAACTATATATCTATCTCGCTTCTATCCCACGTTACAAACAAATGCACAAAGCGAAGAAAAAATATGTCAAATATTAATGACTAACACCTTACGTTTTTTAACGTGAGTCAGTAACTCGAACTACCAACACTCCATAAAAATTGGTGTTTTTTCTTCGGCAAATCTGGCCACTTTGCTCTATTCTGTTACCTTCCCAAAAGAGTTTCCTTGGCAGTGAAAGTTTAAATATTACCATATGTTACAATCAATAATAGCATAGCATTATTTACCCTGGGTAACCCTCAGTACTTCTCCCTTGAGTTAGAAATCTCTACAAACTTTTATTAATTCCTTTATGTACCATGTATGAACTTATACCCATTTTAGGGTTAATATATACAACATGTATGATATACAAATAACAAAACCCACCCCAACAGCTGGTTCCAATCAGACATGTATGAAGCAGCTGTTTTAGCAACAACACATATGGTTTACTCATTGGATACTAAAACGATTCTACATTCGCCCGGAGCTCCGCAATACCCAATCCACGAGCAAAACACAATCAACAATTGGATGAAATTGGAATCAAAACAAAATAAACAAGAGGAATGAGTCAAGACGAAACACATGCTGTGAGTTGCTAATGAATAAGAGAGAAAGAGAGACAGCCGTCGGAACAACCCACAGAGAAGATTACGTTTTATTTGTTTGCTGTTTTTATACCCTCCACCATGGGTAGGAGGGTATATTAACTTTGTCATTCCGTTTGTAACACCTCTAAATATTCGTCGTAGACCCCATAAAGTATATATATTCATAATCAGCATAAAATTCTAAGACGATTTAGCGATGTCCGTCTGTCTGTCTGTCTGTCCGTCTGTCTGTCCGTCTGTCTGTCTGTCTGTCTGTTGAAATCACGATAGAGCCCACATTATTTGACGTAGACCTTTGAAATTTGGCACAAGTGTGTGTATTGTCCCTAGGATGGTTGGTATTGAAAATGAGATATATCGGTCCACGTTCTGGTATAGTCCCCATATAACGGTACCTCCCGATATTCGGTATTTTGATGATTTATGCCACATTTTTTCACGGATTTATCTGAAAATTGGTATTTGTAGGTCATGACGGGTCCCTGAGCGTGTGGCAAAACATTGCATGTATAGGTCCACGTTTTGGTATAGCCCCCATATAACGGTACCTACCGATATTCGGTATTTTGATGATTTATGCCACATTTTTTCACGGATTTGTCTGAAAATTGGTATTTGTAGGTCATGACGGGTCCCTGAGCGTGTGGCAAAACATTGCATGTATAGGTCCACGTTTTGGTATAGCCCCCATATAACGGTACCTACCGATATTCGGTATTTTGATGATTTATGCCACATTTTTTCACGGATTTGTCTGAAAATTGGTATTTGTAGGTCACAACGGGTCCCTGAGCGTGTAGCAAAACATTGCATGTATAGGTCCACGTTCTGGTATAGTCCCCATATAACGGTACCTCCCGATATTCGGTATTTTGATGATTTATGCCACATTTTTTCACTGATTTGTGTAAAAGTTGGTATTTGTGGGTCATAATGGGTCCTAGCTCGTGTGGCGAAACATTGTAATTATAGATGCACGTGTTGGTGTAGCCCCTATATAACGGTACTTCCCGATATTCGCATTTTAATGTTTTTTGCCACATTTTTTCTAATGTTCTTTTACCCTAGGGTGGAGGGTATTAAAAGTTTGGCCCGGCCGAACTTAATGTTTTTTTACTTGTTTCACATTCTCTTGGGCACGCTAAAAAAAGTGTCCCGACCCCATCGCACCACTGGCAAATTTTCGTAACAATGTGACGCCATAACCATGCCATTGAATGTGTGACGTCGTTGCAATGTCCCTTCCCTCCGCCAGATGTCTTCGGTTACTGTAAAGTTGTTAAAAAATAGTAATATTAAGAAGATAAATGATGGAACAATTTGCAACTTAAATCGACTGGTGATGGCGAAGCGGAGAAAGGTCGTCTATAAATATTTTAGTGATTAACATACATAGTTGGATTTATAATGGGGTGGAAGTACTCGCGTACAACCCACATGTTGGTTAATTTGAGATACTTTAAGATAAAAAAGTTAAAACGTTTATTTCATTACCACCTGATGCTAGATACAGCATTAAAGAATAATTGACACTAGAATAACAAGTAAACCAGAAAAGAAAGGTCATTAGGGCCGGACCGACTATACGATACCCTACACCGCTACGCATATTTAGTAGAGCTCCCTTAACAAAGAGTTTATATCGGAAATTAATGTGAACCATATTTGAATGCGTATCATGGCTTTAGAGCAGCCACAATTCGGGAACTATATCTAACCCTAAATCGATTTTCAACAAATTTGACGGAGGCTTTTGCACCTTTGGTAGTAAATATCATTGTTGTATAGGGTGACATAAAAAACTGCAACAACGTCAAACGCCATAATTTTTACATTTTTTTTTTTAATTTTATTGAATGAAAGTAAAAAAATTCGGAAATAATCTCAAACTTTAGAATAAGATTAGATTTGTTCGAATTGGTCACATTTGGAACGAATTAAGGCCTTCAAACGGCCAATGAAACCGTCACACGCTGCCCGAATGTAGCTCTGCGGTATTTTGGCCCAATTGCTGCGAAGCGCTAGCTTGGGGTGATCGACTCTTTTGTATTTTTTAGTGCCAACCTTGCTTCCCAAAATCCGGAGATTTTGGTGGCCATTGTGCGCTGGAAATGAAGCGGGAAACCTCATTTTGTAACCATTCTTGGGTGGCGCGTGCTGAGTTCGATGGTGCTTAGTCCGGTTGGAATGTCCAAGGTCTGCGGCCAAAATTTTGGCGTGCCCAAGGCTTTAATACACCCTCCAGAATATTTTCGCGATAATATTCGGCATTTATTCTGATGCCACGGTCGATTAATACGAGCGAAGAGCGACCATCGGCCATCACCATGGACGGTGCTTGAGTTCTGGTGGCCAACCGAAGGTGTACATTTTCAGCAGATCTCTTTGGCAAGTAAACAGGATAATTTTGTTTCTTTACAAACTGCTGGACAACGAATGTTTTCTCATCGGAGAAAACCAAATTCGCCAGTTAACCACTTTCGGCAAAGCGAAGCAACTCTTTATCTCTTTTGAGTCTATTTTCTTTCTGTTGCGGTGTAAGTTCTTGCACTTTATGGAATTTCAATGCCTTTATCCAGAGCTCAAAATCGTAAACGCTGAAGAAAAATATGCATAAGATTCGAGGAGCCAGAAAAAATCCCCGGGTATTTATAAATATATACATATTGTTGCTGAGGTTATGGCGTCTCATGGATGTATTATATACATGCGTATGTAATTTCCTGACAAAAGCGCCTAACATATTTCCAAATTAGGTCAAACATTCGTAGACTACGAGTTTTTTTATATAAATCAAAATACGTAAATACATACGTAACACAGATCCGCTGACTGACACGACATTTAATTTCAAACTGTTATAAACAAGTAGGATTTAGAAAACGAGACGATTTAAAACGACTAGTCTAAATAAATTTCTGTTATTGGTCAATTATCAGGGATAACCCGGTCATATATTTGTATGTAAACAAACTTTTTATCCTGATTTGTTTTCTTTACTAATAAAGTCAATAAGAAATTTTGCCGAAAAACATTCTAAAATTGTCTTCTTGGAAAACGATTTTACTCAGCCTACTTCCATGAAGAAAAATTCTAAAGCAGAATTACTCATATAGAATCAGCCACGTTTTATCACCGACAAAGGACATCCTAGATAAAAATGTCTTGGAACCTTTCATCTAATAAGAACTTAAGTGTTCAATTAGACATGGCAATATATTGGGCGCCATTTGTCTTTATCTAAGGCACAGACTAAACAGCTGAAGCTAGAATCATGAAATTTTGCACAAGGGTCAATTTTGTTTCGTAGGAATGTAGTAATGCTGGGTTTTTGGAAATTCGCCCTAAACGGGTTAGAAAAGTGCTAAATACTTAGCATCGGTCAATTGGAATGAACTAGAATTCTAAAATTTGAATTGAGAGTCATTGATGGAGTGCAGGATAGATTTACCGAAGAGTTTTTTGAAGTTCTAACTTTAAGGTTACGAAAAAACCTAAAATGGTACTAAACTTCTAAAATGCTAAACTGGAAATTTAGTATAACAATCAAGATTGAATATATGAATGAAATATGTACTAAGTGTGCAAACTAACTGGTACTAAATTTTGGAACAGTTTGTCTTGAGGTGAACCGTTGAAGCTGGAATTTTATAGCTTTATGATAAAGAAGTGGTTTTGGACGTGTGCTACAAGGGCACAAAAAGTACTTAATAGTACTATAGCTGATACAATTCGGTATTGGGTGGACAGAAAGTGATTGAAATCTTAAATTTGGTATTAGTGTCGATGTTCATTTGTATGCAGGTGGTGTCGGAAATGTGTACTATTATTGTACGAAAAGTTCTATATGGTATTAAATTAATTATTGGATGAAGGTATAAAGATAAAATTACTAAGTACTAAATAGTAATGAATTTAATTTTGGGACTCAAGCTGAAATTCTGAAATTTTGATATTTAGAGTACAGATGGTATCTGTGTTTGATATTTGGCGGTGGTTTGGAAATGCGTATTATATTTGTACGAAAAGTACTAAGTGGTACTAAATCGGATATTGGGCAATAATATGGACCTGGAATCCCGAAATTTGATATAAAGGTCTCTGTTGGTATTGGAAATGTGTACTATAATTGTACAAAAAGTACTAAAATTTCAAATAAAAAACTTTTTGGAGGCCTTTTGGTGTAAAAGTTAAACATGCTCCTATTATTCTTTACGGAAAAAGGAATACTTGGATAATATAATAAACCTTGACAATTTTTGTCAACTGAACAAATTGTGCATTTTGAGCAGTAAAATTTTAAGGCAGACTTGTCGCTGACGAAGTAGCGGTCACTTGCATGTAATTAATATATTTAAGGTACAACAGTAGTATAAATATAGCATGAGTATATTTTAAAGTCTGCAGTAAATGTCATTGCTTCCTTGACCCTCTCTCATGAAAATACCCTTCACTTTTATGCAAATTTTACTGGTATGAATTGGAAAATATTATACGTTTAGTTCATACAATATAGCGTCTCTTTTAAGTCTAAAAATTGTTGAGAGCATAACTCAAAAAATGATTTTTTATACCCTCCACCATACATAATATGGATGGTATATTAAGTTCGTCATACCGTATGTAATTCATCGAAATAATAATTGTGTACTTTACAAAGTATACATATTTTTGATCAGCGTCCGTTCTCCATCCAGACAGGTCAAGTTCGAAGATGGACTATATCGGTCCACGATATCATATAGCCCCCATATGGCGGTACCTCCCTATATTCTCCGGAATTGTTTCTAATATCGTATTTGAAGTTCCTAATGGGTACTACAGCCTGCATCAGTGTCAAATCCTTAGTCGATTTAGATATGTCCTTCTGTCTGTTGTAATCACGCTATCTTTCGAAGGAATTGAAGTAGAAGGCTAAAATTTTGCGCACATGTGTATTTTGCCAATAGACTGGTTAAGTTCGTAAAAAGCCTATGTCGGTCCACTTTTTCGTATAGCCGCCATATAAGGCTACCTCCCGAAATTTGTTAATCATTCACCGAGTTTCGAGTTTCTTCCTAATGGTGGAGGGTATTAAAAGCTCGGCCCGGACGAACTTAGCTGCGTTTTTAATTGTTTTTTACGAATTTTTATCTTTGTATATAATTTTCATGTTAATGTCTGTGGAGATTCACAAAAATAAACAAACTGATTTTTTTATATATGACCAGGACCAAAGTAAACACAATTTTTCAAAGTGGACTATGTTCGCGGATACTTTTTTATTAATATTTATACCCTACACCACAAGGTGGTCAGGGTATTATGTCTTTGTGCATTTGTTTGTAACAGGCAAAAGGAAACGAGATAGACCCATAGTTCCTTTTTATGATCTGCATAGAATCACATTCTGAGTCGATTTATGCATGTCCGTCCGTCCGTCTGTCCGTCCGTCCGTCTGTCCATGTATTTTTGTAAACAAAGTACAGGTCGCATTTATTGCCCGATCCAGATGAAATTTTTCAAGGATCTTTTGTTTGGCCCAAGGACGAACCCTATTGAAATTAGAGATAATCGGTCAATATTTAGATATAACTCCCATATATATCTTCGTCCGATTTGACTTTTATTGTGCACCAAACGTGTAATATTGTATGGAATTTTGCATATACAACCAAATTAGGCCTGAAAATATGTATGCCGAATTTGATCGAAATCGGTTCAGATATAGCTATAGCTCCCATATATATTGTTCATCCGATTTGTTATTTTTGTCCACCGCCGCCGTAATATTCACTATGCAACAACAATATTTGGGGAAACATATCAAACACAGCTCAGAAATACATTTGCTAAATTTTATCGAGATCGGTTCAGATTTGGATATAGCTCTCATATATAACTTCGTCCGATTTACCTTTTATTGTGCACCAAACGTCTAATATTTGTCCAAATAGGATGGAATTCGGCACTTAGGACCGAATTTAGTCTAGAAGCTAGTATATCAAATTTGGTGAAGATCGGTTCAGATATAGCTATAGCTTCCATATATATTATTCATCCGATTTTTTATATTTGTTACCCACAGCCGTAATAAGCACACCGTAACAACGATATTCAGGGAAATATATCAAACACAGCTCAGAAATATCTTTGCCAAATTTTATCGAGATCGGTTCCGATTTGGATATAGCTCCCATATATATCTTTATCCGATTTCAAATTAATTGTGCACCAAATGGGCAATACAATTCCGAATTTAAAAGATACAAATGCTTCGGCATATTTAGTCCTTTGAACTTTAAATTATAATTATAATCATAGCGTATATGATTGAATTCTCCCATAAAAACTTTTAATTGTTATCTGGAGCTCTACTTAATTAGCAAAGTGGTGTAGGGTATCATAAAGTCGGCCCCGCCCGACTTTCAGACTTTCTTTACTGGTTTTTTTTTTTTTTTTTATATATATATATTGAACTTTTCGCTTCCATCTCCAAACCCTGTGATAACTTCTAACTTGATGCTTGGGGTATTTAAAATTGAAAAAATACATAACAATTCTGAGAAATTAGTCTATACACATTCTGCACCTCAATTAAATCGCATATGCCAACAGCACTAATATTGGATAACACTGGTTTTGAAAAATTCTTTCTTAATTCTCAACATGAAACCGGTAACCGGAATTATGAATGCTCCCGCACAAGTAAATGAAAATGCTAGGAAACCATTTATGGTTGAACAAATCTATGCGAACATTTTAAAGAATTTTTTAGTCAATCTCTCTTTCTCTCCGCCAGTAACTATCAATTTGCTACTTGTAAAATCCATTTCTTGGAGACAAGTTTTTATTCAATATTTGAGGCTAAAAATAGTTTTGCTAGGGGGGAATTGTTTCTTTGTTACGTTCAAAAACAAAGAAATCCCCTTGAATCGACGCTGAGTGAGAGCAATAGATGGCAAAGAATCTTAACCCAACAATTGCCATTAACAGACTAAACACAACTGACTTAAGAGAACCGCTCCGGAGTAAAGAAAATGTTTTGTCAGGTTTTGGCTGGCTGCTGAATACTGGTTGTGGCCGAAATTTCGAAATTCAACTACTCTCCGTGGAAGCCAAGTACTTTCTGTTCTGGTTTACTCCGCTGTGTTCTTTACCCCCATGGCTCATTATTTGGCAAGTACCTACACATCGTCGTTTGTACGTTCGTTCGTCTGTTACTCCAGATAATTTCTAAACCATTTTTTATCAGTTGAAAACGAATGAAAACAAAAGATAACACAAAAGTGTGAAATGAATTGGAATTTCTAGCATTTCTGCTGTTCGTGTTCTATTTTTTCAATACTCCCCGAAAATGGGCTTTGTTTAGTTTTGTGATTTATTCTCAAATTCGTTTCAATATTTCTCAGCGTCATCGTTGGTTTGGGTGTCAAGTATTTTTGTTCTTGTTTCGTTAAGTGCCAAATTGTATTTTTTTTTTTTTTTGGTTTTTTTATCTTTCCATTGAAAAAACAACCACCCTTAATTTGATGTTTTTTTCGCTACATTTCAAAATTGTTCTCATTTTGAAATCATTATAAAAAAAATTAACTCTCTTTCACTCTCTGAAAAATATAATTTTAATGCGCATTGTAAAAACTTGACGAATGTTTTTTTTTTTTTTTTTTTGGTATTTCCTTTTTTATTAAATTTTGAAACGAAAAGTTTTTTCTTCGCTTAAATGGTGCTTCCCTCGCCAACCCCAGAAGACACATTATTTGAGGATTTACATATACACACGCATGATGCAGATTTAATTATTAATCAAATACAGTGGATTCCAAATGCGAATGCATTAATTTGTGTTAATTTATTGTATTTTTCTGAGAAAACACAAAAAAAAGATTTCTGAAGAAAAGCAACTAAATCTTAAATAACATTTAAAAAAAATATTTAAAAATCTTGAGAGTATTTATTTATTTTAAAAACAAGTAAAAAAACATTAAGTTCGGCCGGGCCAAACTTTTAATACCCTCCACCTTAGGGTAAAAGAAACATTAGAAGAAATGTGGCAAAAACCATTAAAATGCCGATTATGGGGAGGTACCGTTATATGGGGGCTATACCAAAACGTGGACCTATAATTACAATGTTTCGCCACCGGAGCTGGAAACCATTATGACCCACAAATACCAATTTTAAGACAAATCAGTGAAAAAATGTGGCAAAAACCATCAAAATACCGAATATCGGGAGGTACCGTTATATGGGGGCTATATCAAATCATGGACCCATGCATGCAATGTTTCGCCACCGAAGCTGGAACCAATTATGACCAACAAATACCAATTTTCGAACAAATCCCTGAAAAAATGTGGCAAAAATCATCAAATTACCGAATATCGGGAGGTACCGTTATATGGGGGCTATACCAAAACGTGGACCTATAATTACAATGTTTCGCCACCGGAGCTGGAACCCATTATGACCAACAAATACCGATTTTTAGACAAATCGGTGAAAAAATGTGGTAAAAAAAACTAAAATACTAAATATCGGGAGGTACCTTTATATGGGAGCTATACCACAACGTGGACCTATACATGCAATGTTTTGCCACACGCTCAGGGACCCGCTATGACCTACAAATACCAATTTTAAGACAAATCCGTGAAAAAATGTGGCATAAATCATCAAAATACCGAATATCGGGAGGTACCGTTATATGGGGACTATACCAGAACGTGGACCGATATATCTCATTTTCAATACCAACCATCCTAGACACAATGCAAATAGCTCTGCTAAATTTTGGAGCTCTACGTCAAATAATGTGGGCTGTATCGTGATTTCAACAGACAGACAGACAGAGGGACATCGTTAAATCGACTTAGAATTTTATGCTGATTATGAATATATATACTTTATGGGGTCTAAAACGAATATTTAGGGATGTTACAAACGGAATGACAAAGTTAATATACCCTCCTTTCCAAGGTGGAGGGTATAAAAACTTGAAATTTTCTGTAAGAATCAGGGTTCTAAAGTAAGTTTGATATAAGAGAGTGGTTTTCAAAATGTGTACCAAGTGTGCGATCTGTACTAAATTTGGGACAAGGTGAACGGATGAAGCTGGAATTTTGAAATTTTGTATTGGGATCCCTGTTGATGGTAGGTTTGTCATAAAGAATGAGTTTTGGAAACGTATACTACAAATGCACGAAAATTACTAAATAGTACTACATTGGTACTATTTGGTATGGTGTGAACAGATTGCGCTTGAAATTTGGTATTAGGGCCGTTGTTCGTGGTGGTTTCAGTATTTGAAGAGTGAAGAGATAGAGATAACATTCTGAAATTAGATATTTATGTTACTGATGTTATATGTGTTTGGAATTTGGCGGTGGTTTTAAAATGCCTCCCATATTTGTACGAAATGTATCAAATGGTACTAAATTTGGTATTGGGTCAGGTATCCTCAAATTTGATATTGAGGTCTCTGTTGGTATCTGGAATTGAGAAATGTGGGTAGTTTTGGAAATTCATATTTATGTGTACCAAATGGTACTAAATTTGGTACAATTTAAATGTTGGGAAAACCAATAGGGTTTGAATCCTGAAATTTCGAATCTCATTTTAGGACCGAGTTATGTAGGTAGTTTTGAAAACTCGTACTTATGTGTACTAAAATTTGGTACAATTTAATTTTAGGGTGAACCGGTAGAAATGGAATCCTGAAATTTGAAAATAAGAATATTATTAAAGTGTCTGATGTAGTTAGTTAAGAAAGTTTGTTCTTAAGTGTACTAAATAGTACTAAATTTGGTAAAATTTTGAACCAATAGAGATGCTATTCTATGGAACGGATAAAGCTAACAACCTGAAAATTTGTGTGAGAATTGAGATAAGTTTGATATAGCATTTTCAGATTAAATGAAACCTTTTGCAATTCAAATGAAACTTTTTGCAGCGGGAATGAAACCTTTTGCAGTGGAATTGAAACCTTTTGCAGTGGAAATGAAACCTTTTGCAGTGGAAATGAAACCGTTTGCAGCGGGAATGAAACCTTTTGCAACCGAAATGAAACCTTTTACAACCGAAATGAAACTTTTTGCAAATCAAATGAAACTTTTAGATTTTTAGAAGGAAAAATAACAAAACATTTTTATTTTTAGTACGTTTAAAATTAAATTAACTAATTATAACTAATATATAGTTAAAGAGGAATTTTTATTGATTATTAATATTTATGTTTTTATAAAATTTTTTCTTAAAGCTTTCATAATACACAAGTGTAGATGCAGAAAGATTGAAAAAAGTTTTTCAAGGTATTTTTTTCAAAGGACCCGAATTAGGTATATTTTTATAATCTCCTCCATGGAAAGGAGGATATATTAAATTTGTCATTCGGTTTGTAACACCTATAAATATTCGTCGTAGACCCCATAAATTATATACAATCATGATCATAGTTGATTTAATGATTTCCACTTATCTGTCTTTTGAAATCACGACTGCTCTATCTCCATAATCAATAAAGCTGCGAAGCGGGAATCCTTTATTAGGTAAGATTAATAGTATACTATAACTATAAAAAATTGTGGTAAAGCTTAATTTCACATTTCAGTCCTGGCCATACCTATAAAGGGCAAAATTTGTTTAAATTTCTCTTTTTAGCGTTAAGCATTTGGAATTTAATAATATGGAAGCATTTTATATCAAATCAATAAAGAACCATTTGTTACTACAATAATTGAAAATTTAAGAAATAATATAAATAAATGTAGATATATATAATAAATAAAAAATCCTCTTTGTCAATATATTAGTTATATTATTATTAATTATTAATTGATTTCATTTAAAAACTACTAAAAATAAAAATATTTTGTTATTTTTCTTTCTAATAATTTAAAAGTTTCATTTGATTTGCAAAAAGTTTCATTTCGGTTGCAAATGGTTTCATTTCGGTTGCAAAAGGTTTCATTTCCGCTGCAAACGGTTTCATTTCCACTGCAAAAGGTTTCATTTCCACTGCAAAAGGTTTCAATTCCACTGCAAAAGGTTTCATTTCCGCTGCAAAAAGTTTCATTTGAATTGCAAAAGGTTTCATTTAATCTGAAAATGCTATATATAAGGTTGGTTTGGAAATGTGCACTAAATGGTACTAAATGAGGAACAGCTGAAATGTTGCCTTGGAGTCCGCAAACTCGTATGTCAAATTTCAATGAAGTGTGTGACGGAATCTATCTCTATAAAAGTGGAAAATGTATGTATGTTTGTAATTTATGGACTCGAAACCACTGCACTGACTTTCTGAAAATTTCCAATTATACTACAACATTGCCTGAAAATAACAAAGGCTATATAAATTTTTGAAATTCCACTTGAAACTGGAGATATTACATCAGAATCGCAGGTACCTCCCACAAAAATTTAGATTTTATATGCAAATATCTATTGATCGATTACAGATATAGTCTTCAAATTTGGAATGCGTAACGGAATTTAAAACGAACATACATTACATATTCTATTGAAATTAAATTATTATATTGAAATCGGTTCAGATTTGGATATAGCTGTCATATATATTTTCGGCCGATTCTACATATTTGATGCACCCAACGCGATATGCATTTCCAATGAAATGAGGACACAGAGGCGAGATGTAGTACCAAAAAAAATTTTACCAAATTATATTGAAATCGGTTGAGGTTCGGGTATATTTATATATATATATATATAAAAATAAAAATAAAACGAATTCAATAACATAAAAATCGTATATATATATGTATATATATATATATATATATATATATATATATATATATATATATATATATATATATATATATATATATATATATATATATATATATATATATATATATATATATATATATATATATATATATATATACGATTTTTATGTTATTGAATTCGTTTTATTTTTATTAAAAATCACAAAATATTCGTATATAAAACTTTTGAAGCGCCTTAAAGTAAGTTGAAAACATGCTTAGCTTAGAAAAGGTAGTTTTACATATGACTCTAACATTATGTGTATACTAGCCTATATACTAGACTTTTGTTCAAAATTATTCATTTGACATCTTATTTTTGCAATATGTATATTTAATTTGACAGGAAAAATTACAAAAGATTCAGAGATGGAAATGTTTATTTGAAATGAATTTGCCTCCTTATTTATACCATGGTCAAATACTTAACATGTCACTAAACATAAAATGTAAAAGCTAGATACCACAATGTACCTTCAGCAGTCAACTATAAATTGAGAATTGGTATGAAATCAATGAAATTAAAAGCCAGTTTCCACATCGTGTTAGAGTTATATCAAAAGTGATTTTTTTCACATTTTTATGCGCTCAACAGCTTAACTTAAACGGAACGATATACCTTAAAATATATAAGCTGCACAGTTATGTGTAAGAAAGTTTATCGAGCGCTACTTGTGGTCAGCGACGAAGCTCAGTTTTGTCTCAATTGGTAAGTAAAAAAGTAAAAAATAAGCTAAGTTCGACCGGGTGGAACTTTGAATATACTTCACCATTTTGAAGGATCTTCAAAAATTTCAAAAAAATCCGTCCTAAACAGCACTTAAATGAAAATCGTTTTATGGGGGCTATACGAAGCCGAGGACCTGCATAAGTAATTTTTTGTCATAGGCTATAGTACCGATTCCGAACTTCAAATATGAAACTTGAAACAATTCCGGTAAATAATGTTGCTAATATCTTCAAAATACCAAATAAAGGGAGATACCGTTATATGTGGGCTATACGAAGACGTGGACCTGCATAGACAATTTTCCGTCATAGGTTGTAGTACTCATTAGAGCATTAAAATTTAATTACGAAATTTGAAACTACTCCAAAAATGTCGCTAAAGTCATCAAAATGCTTAATAACGGGGTACCTTTATATGTGTCATATACGATATCATGGATCTGTATAGACAATTCTTTTCTTTGTGTGTATTTTCAGACAATTCGATTGAAAAATGTAGCTACAATCATCAAAATACCGAACTTCGGGAGGTTTCGTTATATGGGGAATATACAATATCGCGGACCCATATAGACAATTTTGTTCCAAGGGGGCAAATTATTCAGAAGAAACTCATTGAGTTGTTTTTCAGAAAATTCCATCGAAAAATGTGGCTAAAATCATGAAAAAATACCGAATATCAGAAGGTACCGTTATATGGGGGATACACATATTGGACCGATATACCCCATCTCGAACTTGATCTGCCTGCACAAAAAAGACTGATCTGTCAGCTTCCTATCTTAATTCGTTTTGACTGTAGCGTGATTACAACAGACGGACGGACAAGGCAAAATCGTCTTAGAATTTTACGCTGATGAAGAATATATATACTTTGTTATGTCTAAAATTATTATTTCGATGAGTTACAAACGGAATGACGAACTTAACATACCCTCCATATTATGTATGGTGGAGGGTATAAAAAGCAAAAAAGCTCGCAATATTGATGTTTATAGGCTGGTGGTATGTTTGGACCGTATCTCTTCAAAGATGCTATGAAACGTAACATAACTGTGAATAGTGAGGGCTAGCATCAATTGGGCGCCGAGATCGTGGGATTTATCGCCTTCAGACTACTTTTATGGGGCTATGTTAACACTCATGTCTATAAAGATGAGTCCGATTCCAATCGACCCATTGGAAAACAGCTTCGCATTACTTATCCGTGAGATATCGGCTGCAATGTTGGAAGGCTTTTATCAAAGCGGATGGTCCATTTGAGACGCATTTGAAAGATTTCATGAATTTTTCTATCGAAAACTTTCCCATAGATCTTAAAAATGTTCCAATATTATTTTTTTAATTTTTGAAAAATTGCCACCTCTGTATGGCTGTAGGTTGTCTTAACAGCCACAGTCAAATGAAATCACCCATATTCGTACGCACGTGCTTACATATCTATCTATTTATCTTTATCTACAATGATTATTATCTACCGTCCGCCCAAACGCTCTTCAAAAGGTTTTCGTTTCAATACTCGTCTTTCACATTCGATACTCTGCTCTGCGCTACGACGTTCGTCGGCGGCATGGGCAAAAAAACTGAACGAATTCTAAAACGCAACACAAAAATGAAAAAAAAAAAAAAACAAACATATGAATGACTGACTGACTGATTTTCGCTCTGTTTTGAGCACAAGCCCGGATACAAATTGAAATAGTAATGAAAACAGAATGTCGGAATAGAGGAGGTAATGAAATGAATTACAAACTCAAATCGAATTGAAAACAGCGACTAGGTACTGGGATGACGGATCAGACCAACAGCCACCAACATTTGTCTCAGCGGCCCATTTGTAACACGAAGAAAGAAAAAAACTAGTAATAGAAGAAGAAGAAGAAAAACAGCAAGTAGAAAAAATTTGGGCTTTTCGTTACTTTTTTCCGCAAACGTTTTGTGTTGAGTTGAGTTTCATGGTTCTTTTCCCCATTTTTTTCTACATTCTTTTCTGGCTGCACAGAAAAACATTTTCGTTGAATACGATATTCCGAATGTTTCGTTTGTGTGTGTGTGCGTGCTTCTGTGTGTGTGTGTCTCCAGTTGTGCCTGTGTATGTATCTGTATTTGGCATCCAAACCGGCAAGTTTTTCTTTTTCAAATCAGTTTTGATTCATAGATACAACCAGGAAGATGTCGATTTTCTTCTCACATTTTCTTCATTCATTTCCATAACTCGGTTTGAAAAAAATTCAAAGTCGCCAATTGAGGCCATGTAGCAAAAATCTAGAAACACAGTTAATAACAGTATTGAATAAAATTAGTGAACTGGAAAACTTACAACAATTAGTGACAAATAAATAAAACAAAATTTGTTTGAAAAAATTTAAGAATTTTTTGGGTAAGTTGAAAATGTTTTCTTTTTTTATAATAGGTATTTTCGCTGTGGTTCTTTGGTTCTTTATCCCAAAACACCACACACAATTACACACACTCGCCAGCCAACTACAGTTGTTGGTTGATTTCCTTGCCCCCTCTTTTCATCTTAGGGGGAACAACTATCCGCAATGTTGGTTATTTATATTAGTTGTGCAATAAATTGTTCTCTTTCTCTTTGGGGTTCTTCGAAGAGATTTGAGCATTGCTCCCCGCACTCTATATTTTCTCATTGTCATCTTTTGATTCGGTTGTTTGCACCTTTCGTTTTATTGGACGTCGTTGTCACTGGAGGAGATACATCTTATAAACAGAGTTGTCATTATAGCGTTTTTTATACCCTCCACCAAAATAATAATATATAATATACATAACAAAGTATATATATTCTTGATCAGCGCAAAATTCTAAGACTATTTTGGCCTGTCCGTCCGTTTATTGTAATCACGCTAGAGTCAAAACGAATAAAGATAGAAAGCCAAAATTTTGCACAAATCAGTATTTCCTCTGCAGGCTGGTCAAGTTCGAATATGGGCTATATCGGTCCACGATATCGTATAGCCCCCATATAACGGTACCCCCGATATTCGGTATTTTGAGTACTTTACCCCATGGAAGAGTATTGTGTATATAGTTCCACGATATTGCATATCCACCTTATAGTTTCAAATTTCATATTTTGAGTTCGTAAGGGGAACTACAGTCTATGCCAGAAAATTGTCTATACAGGTCCAGGTCTTCGTATAGCCCCCATATAACGGTACCTCCCTATATTCGGTATTTTGATGACTTTAGAATCATTATTCAGTAGTTTCAAATTACGTATTTAGAGTTCGTAATGGGATCTACAGTCTGTGGCAGAAAATTGTCTATGCGGGTCCAGGTCTTCGTATAGGCTCCCTATTTTCGATATTTTGACGATTTTAGGTACAAAACTCACTGAAATTTTTTGAGATGTCGTATTTGAAGTTCATAATGAATGCTACAGCCTGTCTATGCAGGTTCAGGTTTTCGTAACGGTACCTCCCTATATTCTGTATTTAGAAGATTTTAGCTACATCATCCACCGTTTATTTCAAGTTTCTAATTTGAATATGGAAATGGCTTATGACAAACAATGGCTATGCAGGTCCATGCCTTCGTGTAGACCCCAATATTTCCAAATTCGTTCCAAATGGTGGAGGGTATACAAAGTTCGGGCCGGCCGAACTTACTGCTTTTTTTCCCTGTTTTTATTAATTCGCAAGACGTTTCAAAGGAAAATGGAAAAGTTGAGAGTTGAATATTCCATTTAATATGATATTTAAATAATACGCACTAGTTTTAAAAATTATCTTCACTAGTGTGTCGAAAATATCTTCCAGATTTTCGTATAGTCCCCATTTAACTGGACCTATTCGGTATTTTGATTATTTATGTTACATTTTTTGACGTAGTTGTGTAAATTTTTGTATTTGGAGTTCGTAACAGGTACCACTTTTCACGACAGAAAATTACCTCTTAATCCGAATTTCTTGTTCGCAATATCCCTTCTCTGGCAATACAGACACGCGCTTTGTATAGCCCTTATATTACTGTACCAACCGATATTCGCTATGTAGCTTTTTTTCAACCTTTTTTTTAAGTGTTTGTTTTCTCTTTCTTTTTTTTTTTTTTTGTTTCTTTTGGTCTATAATTTAAAAATGTAACTTCTTGAAAACTAACAACGCTAACGAATCATTGAATTTTATTATCAAATTGTATGATCTGTTAAGATCTCATTTTTGGCTCAAATAAATAAGCAGAATTGTCGATTTTGGAGTAACGATCAGCCAGAAGCATTACAAATTGTCACAGCCACAGATTTGTGCTTTTTATGGGCTGGTGGCATCATTGGAGCGTACTTCTTCAAAGATGCTGCGAATCATAACCTAACTGTAACTTTTTTTGCCCAAAATGCAAGAGCATGTCTAGTGATATTAACACATGGCACACAGCACGCGTAACATGGACTTATTGAAAGGCTAGTTTTGTGAACATTTTATTTCTCTTCCTAACCGGTAAATTGAACGGCTAGATCGTTATATTTTGACGCCTTTAAACTACTATTTGTGGTGCAATATTAAAGCTCATGTCTATACAGCCGAAATGTTGAAATGTGTATGCGAAATTTGGATTAAGGAGATGAACCATCTGAGGCTCCGTCGCAGTCAACATTTTTATGAAATAATCTTCTAACATTAAATTGTATAGTACTATCAATTCAAATTAAGATTTCCTGCATTATTCTGAATTTTTATTAATTTTTTGAAATGTTTAAATAATATTTAATTTTATTTTAGGGTATCTTCGGTATTCCATACATTTTTATGATATCCAATGCATTTTTGTCATATTTTTGCACCAAGCCTAATTAATTCTTTGCTGATAACAAAAAACATTGCGATTTTTTATTTCCGCAAAATTGGCATTGCTGCCATGACCATATTTTCGTTTAATTGGACGCCAAATAAAGAGACACAACCATTTTTTTTTTTTTTGGCATAATGACGTCGTTCAATGAACTTGCCAAATGTTAAATCAAAATTTATTTCATACAAATGAGCTATAAATAAAATATTTTTAAATCTTTATTTTTGTATTTTGTCAAATTTACGGATCGAATTTCAAAACTTTTATGAACTTTAGCATTTTAAAAAGGACAATTTAGCAATGTCATGAACGAACTTTAACCTACCAAAGTGAGCAATGAGGTGCTATTTTTAGAATAACAAAACTTCGTTGATTTTTTCCTATGACATTTTTAAGGTACCTATAAAGTATAAAAATATATAAAATAATATTTTGTTATTGAATGAAACCATTTGATAGTATATTAATGTTTGTTATATTGTTGTATTTTGACACTGACACACTCTCTTACCGGATAGTATGACATTTTCGCTTCCATATTTTTGGCATCTGAAAAAAAACGTGAACACTTACCAAAAAAGAATATTTTGATTATTTTATATTCACTGCAATTTCGCATTATTTTTCTTGGCAATTCCTTGTGCGTGTGAGATTCTATGCGAAATTCGAATATTGGTTATTTGTGTTAACTGACTTCTTCAAAAAACGGTAAAGAGAATAATAGAGAACTATTATTGTGTTAAGAGAATTTGTGAATTGAGTCTAAGAGATGAATGGAGAAAAGAACCCCATTATTCTGTAATTATTACATGCAATTGCCAATATTCCATATTGAACCGGTCAAACTTCAAGTAGAAGTACAAAGAACACAACAACTGCAGCAAATAAGTCGGTATTTAAAACAGGATGCAGACAAATCATTTTCCACAGAGGTAAGAGAGGGAATCAATAGAAAATATCATAAACATAAATACAAGGATGGTTTAGACATCTGAAAGATGTCTTGGAATTTAGAAAATTAGTTGGAATTTAGAAAATTAGTTATATGAATTGATCAATAATAAATAATAAAAATTAGCCCCACTGTGGTGGGCTGTGTGTATGAAGAATAGTTATTATAGTTATTTAATGTGTGTGCAGATTTATGAACCGAAAGCGTTAATTTTTTGCTGAAAATTCCAAAAAAAAATAATTTCTTGGAAATCATCAAAATACCGAAAATCGGGTGGTACCGTTATATAGGAGCCACATGGAACCGTGGAACAATATAGACAATATTCTGACACTGGTGGTAGTACCCATTATAAGCTACAAATAACAAATCTTATACAAATCCGTTAGAAAACGTGATCGTATATAGACTTTGTTCTGCCACCGGAGGTAGAACCCAGTAAAAATTTAAATATCAAACTTAAAAGAATTACCCGCAAAAATGTAGACAAAATCATCAAAATACCGAAATACCGGGCTCTACGGAAACGCTAACCAATCTTCAATACCAACCATACCATACAATACAAACTATTGTGTAAAATTTCAAAGATCTACATCAGATAATGTGGACGGCATTGTTATTTCAAGGGAGGGACATCGCTAAATCGACTTCGAATTTTATGTTGGTCCTGAATATATATACTTTATGGGGTCTACGAGAAATATTTAGGGGTGTTTCAAACGGAATGACAGACTTAATATACCCGTACCGTAATTTTATTATCAATCTTAGATCGAGTTCGGAGATGAGCAATATCGACCCCCCCCCCCCCCCCCCCCCCCCTTTGATACACCACCCAATAATGCAAAAAAAAACATCCAATTCTCTTCAATACTTCATCCCAATATTTCCACTAACACAACAACCTCATGTGCAAACGATAAAATACGAATACTTGCCGTTACTTAAACTAGGAAATCTTTCTTGACAATTACTTGGTCCATAGCTGCAAGAAAGATTGGATCGAAATATGCTATATTTACATCATGCCTTTTGTTGATAAAGATAATGAGATTCACGATGTTGATGGCATCGGGTGTTAATTTCGAGTTTTATGAACTTAATAGATATTCAAATTGTTGACCCTTTGTGGAAGAGGTACCAGGGGGAGTGGACCGATATATTCCATCTTCACATCAGAGCTTGTGTCGATAAAAATATTGGGATGTGTGTAATTTGAAGATAGTCGTACTCTTACATCACATTTTATACGAGTTATAATTATCCAAAACTTACGCACCTGATCTAGCACTGATGCAAATACTAGGATTGGCTTGGATACAAATACTAGGTCTAGGTTGGAGCAAAATTGGATTATTCTTTCCCTTTCTGTGCAGTAAAATAGTTTTTGAAAATTTCGAACTTTTGTGAGTTAGGTACCAATTTGATCGAAGTTTGAAAATAATATTACGATGTACCAAGTTTGGACCAAATCGGATAATCCCTTCGAAAGTTGTCGTGCACACCAGCCAGACAGACGGACATCGCTAGATCGACTCCAAATGTCCTAAAACGTATTTGGTCCAAATAGACCTAGGGTCTAAAACCGTTATTTGGATGAGGCACGTTTTGGTCGTATCAAATGTTATATACCCTCTCTAGCCATATGGATGAAAGTATAAAAATCATTTTTCGACGGATTTTAAATCCTTATCCATATGGGGAGAGTATATATAATTTGATACAAAAAATTTGAGACATTGAATAATAACGCTAACATCATCAAAATACCGAATATCGAGAGTTATGGTTACATGGGGGCTATTCTAATACTCTAACCTGCATACGCGATTTTCTTTCATAGGCTGAAATACCCATTATCAACTTAAATACGAAATTTGAAATAATTTCGCTTAAATCATCAAAATACTGAATATTTGGAAGTACCGTTATATTGTCTAACCTGCATACGACGGCAAAATGTTATCCTTCTATATCAATTCCTTCAAAAGATAGTGTGGTTACAATAGACAGACGGACATCGCTAAATCGACTTAGAATTTTATGCTAATCCAGAATTATATACCTTGTTGGGTCTATCATAAGTATTTCGATGAGTTACAAACGGTACGACAAAGTTAATATGCCCTCCACAGTATGATGAAGGGTAAAAAATACAAATGAATTTATCATAGTATATACGCTATACTATATATCGTTTTAGTTTAAGAATTGTTAAGAGCTCCTTAATGTATGCTATAAAATTGTAAAATATAAATACACTTTACATATTACTCCAATATATGTGTAATCTGGCCTTAAAGACTTGTATACACACAATGTTACAGTCATATGTAAAACTGTTTTTTTCTATATAGGATTATTATTATTTTATTATATAGTTATATATGTCTATGTATGTTATGTATGTATAAAGAATAGCCTTTCATTTAAATTTAAAAATTAATAGGCGCGCTTAAAAGTCTTCTCCAAAAAATTAATTATTTATATTTCGTTTTCTCATTTTTTTTAATTTTTTTGCACTGGAGCAACACTGTGCAACGGCTCTTTTACACGCACCTCCTCTTTTATAACCAGATATTTTCTCCCGTGGTTTTGGAAATTTGTATGAATTTGAATTTCATTACTCAACATTTTTGCCAAATTCAAGTTCAGTGATTTTTGGGATGCTTTTGTCCATATGGAAAGTGACATACTTATAAACATGCAAATGTACGTAGGCACCTATATCCGGGAAATTTTATTCGCCTTACCAATTCATATACTAGAATAATTAATTTAGACGCCAATGAGTGACTAATACACTAAAGAATGTCGAATATGCTAAGCTATGAATGTATTGGTTTAACAAATTTGAAATAAATATAGGTACCCAACATGCTTTCATTTTTCTCTACAAAAGCAGGCAAACATTCATCTCGTATTTTTCCAACATTATTTTGATTTTTTTACAAGTTATGTACTTGCCCACAAACATACTCACATACATACATTTGTATATAGCAACTACTCATCATAATATAATTTTTTCCTTTACTATCTTTCGTTCTCGTTTTTTCGTAACCATAACCATTTTTGACGAAAGATTTTTTTCATTACGAACCGTATTGAAATCGGCTCGTTTCTTTTCCATATTTGTGCTTTTCGTCTTCTCTATACCTCTTCGTTGTTTTTATTTAATTTAAAAATGTTGGTGTTTTTATGTTTGACTTGGCGTTGATATTTTGAATACGATTTTCGGTGGTGGTTGGTTGGTTGGCTGGATGGCCAGGCCAGTATCAGAGGAGACGAGGTATGTTTTTTTCGTACTGTTGTTGATTGGTTTCGAAGTTTTCTCAAAATATTTCAGTTGGCGTACGTTGTTCATCGTTGTCGGTAGGTCTTTTTTCAACCACTTTAATTTTGAGATAAAAAATTACAAAAAAAAATATGCAGGCATTTTGAAAAAAATTAAAAAATCTATCAAAGTGTTTGAAATTAAATTGTAGGTGGGTACTACGATTTTGTGAGCAAAGTGATTTAAAAAAATAATTTCCTGCAACAAAAGAAATGAAAAAGAAAAGTAATTGTTTTTTTTCTTCCGTAAAATTCTGAGATTTATTTGATTTGCCCTTTTTGGTGTGACTCTTGTTTGCAATTGTTGTTCGCAGTCTCAGGTGTTGTTTGGAAAAAATCACGTGTAAATGGCTCTCTGTTTTCAAAGAGAAACAACAAATTTACATGGAGTTGAAAAATTGGCGCACATTTAAGAGAGTAAACCATTTGCCACACTCTCTCTTTCTCCCTTTTCGTGGCCATTGAATTTCAAACAGAGCACCGCACACAAATCGACAGAGAGGCAGGCGGCTGTTTAACAAACAAGCAAAAATAAAACGAATCCATTTAGTTTTTTGTGTGTTGTGTTTCGAATGAATTTGTGTTGTATTGAATGAAAATTCCATATCAAATAATATTTAATTATTTAGATATTAAAATGTTTTCATTACTAATCTTTAGCCGTTATCAAGTGAAATCATTGTACGCATCACTGTCGCGGTTCTGAAATAGGCAATTTTTGCAGTAAGTTGAGTGTCTGGTAATTTAATTTTTTTTAATGAATAATTTTTTCAATATTAGTTGAATTTGCTAGGGTTGCCAAATGTGTATTTGCTTATGAAACACATGAATCGGGAATGTATGGAATTGATGGGAGGAATTGTGCACCATCTATGTTCAAAAGACAAAAAATTTAATAGAAGAAGCTATGACTAAAAAACGATTAAACCATTTTTAAAAGTGCACAGTTCAATTGCACAAAATTCAATTTTTTCAAATTTTTTCAAAAAATCCAGCAGATTATGAAAGTGGAGCTATGAAAGAACACACGTCTATCGGCGTTTTAAAAGTTTGCAGCGCAAAGTTACTTAAAATGTGCGATGTGCGTCCGTCTGGTTGGCTGGTGCGCACGATAACTCTCGAATGAAGTATCCGATTTGTCCCAAACTTGGTACATCGTAATATTATTGTCAAACTTGGATCGAGTTTGGATATGGAAATATCGATCCACTTCTTCTGGTACCTCCCCGCACAAAATGTCAACATTTTCAAAGAAAATAATTTCTTGCACAGAAAGAGAAAGGATAATTTTATTTTGCTCTAACTTTGCAAACCATAATATTGGTATTAGCGCTAGACCAGGTGCGAAAATGGACAATATCGGGCAACTCCATCCAGTACCTCCCCCACAAACGGTTAACATTTTGAATAATAATAACTCTAATAAAATGTGATGAAAGTGTCCGATTGTCTTCAAATTACACACATCACAATATTTTTATTACCCCAAGATCTGGTGTAAAAATGGGATATGCTACCTCCCCCACAAAGGGTCAAAATTTTGTATATCCATGAAGCTCATAAAACACGAAATTAACATCCAATTTCATTGAAACTTGGTACATCTCAATATTTATATCAATACAAGAGCATTCATTCTGGTACCTCCCCCACAAAGGGTGAAAATTTTGAACAACCGAAACGATCATCAAATCCGAAACAAGCATCAGATTCTCGTCATATTTCACACATCACAATATTTATACCCTACAACACTATGTGTTGGGGGTATTATAAGTTTGATTGGGCCAGAATTTATGTAACACCTCGAAATATTGGTTTCCCATATAGGAAAGTATATATGGATCTTCCTAGCTCGCCGAGCTGAGCCGATCTAGCTATGTATGTCCGTCCGTCCGTCTGTCCGTCTGTCCATGTTAATTTGTAATCACTCTACAGGTCGCAATTATGGGCCGATCCTTACGAAATTTTGCACGAAGGTGGGGTTCGGGTCAGAATAGAAGCCTATTTCTTTTGGAGATGATCGCCAAATGTTTAGGGGTTGAAATGGACCAAATACTGAAAAAATGTTGGATTTTGCAGTAGCTATACAGGTCGCAATTATACACCAATCGACGCGGAATTTCGCATGTAGCTAGAGTTTAGGACAGGAAAGAAGCCTACCGATTTGGGTGGTCATCGGATAATATTTAGCGGGTAAAATAGACCATATCTTTTGTGTTGAAAAAATTCAAAATTTTTCATTAAACCGCGAATATTTTAAATCCCGGCGAAATCACGAAGCCATGACAAGGTTACTTCTGACCTTTACATTGATGTTAACATCCAACAAATCGGATATATAGCAAAATATGTGCGATATATATGTCTATCAAAGAAGATATGCTTGAAAGATCTCTTATATGTCGAGAACGGCTGAACTGATTTCGACAGTTCTCATTAATTCAGAATGGCCTCTTGGCAGGAAAGAAAAAAGGTCTAAAAAAATCGCATAAAAATATCTATCTAAAGATGAAAATATTGATTTTGTAAAATTTTCTCATATTTTTTCAATTTTGTCATATTTTTGACATATTTTCATTTTGAATTAAACATTTGGTAATATTTCTACAGCTAACAAAACTAAGTAGTTAGGATATCAGGATATCATATACAGACCGCATTTATGGCCCGATCCTTACGAAAGTTTGCATGGGTATAAGATGAGGGTCAGAATAGAAGCCTACTCTTTTTGGAGAGGGGTTGAAATGGACCAAAAAACTGCAAAATTGTCAGCAGGTCGTAATTATCGCCCGACCCTCACGCACAGCTTTTGTAGACAAAATACGAAAATGTCCATTCCAGTGACTTTTTGGACAAATACAGGAAAGACGCACTTCTGACTATTTCGTTAACGCTGATTTCGTAGAAGAATATAGTCAAATGTCTGTATCTCATGTAGATGCGTTTCAGTCAAAAACCAATAGTAAATGTTAATCTTTTGCCACTTCTGAAAGATTATAGGTCTTTGGGAAATATTGGTTCCAGATCTAGGAAGACCTTTTACGTGCAACATTTACCAATAATTTGGAAATGAGCAAATAAGTTTAAGTTGCTATTATTCGAAAATTAGAGAACGAAACCTGATGGTTTTCTTTTATTATTTGTCACAATATCTTGTGGAATTCTTTCGATATCTTCAACGGTCGGCCCCGCTCGACTGTAGCCTTTGCTTACTTGTTTTTTATTAGCCCTGGTGTAAAGATAAGATACATCGGTCCACTCCTTCTGGTACCTCCCCCACAAAGTATCAACATTTTGAATACCCATGAAGCTCATAAAACGCGAAATAAAGTCTGATTACATTCAGACTTGGCACATCTCAATATTTCCATCAAAACAAGATCTGTTGTGAAAATTATATACATCTGCCAACCCCTTCTGATAACTCACAAGGATCACAATTATACTTATATCTGTCATAACTTGCGAAACAAGTCGGCGATTGTAAATATTTCCCTTAACCAGAAATCTGATATAAATATGTAATTTATCGGAATTGGAACAATTGGACATAAACGTTCGATTTTCTTCAAATTGTTCATATTTTTATCTGAATTATACGAAATCTGAAAATGGAATACTTCGGTTCGCTATATCTATACGTCACGCATAATTCCACATTTTCCAAAAAATTACACATATCTCATATAAAGCATGGAAAGTAGTCGATATAGTAAAAATCTGGCACGTTGTAATAATTATATCAGTCTTTGGTCAGATACGAATTGGTCAATATTGGCCAACTGCTTGGAAACCTCCTCTATAAACAGTCAACAGTTTGAATAATCATAACTCAAGGCTGGGATACTATTTTAATTATATATTACTGTTAATTTAACACGCATCCAATCCGAGTCGATATCTCCCTTTATACCTCATTTTTAGGGGAATGTTTCAGAGTAAGAATTATTCTAGAACAACATTCATTGTGAGTCTCTGGACAAAGGAAAATTGTTTACTTAATATGAATCAGATTTCAAACTTCTCATAATCAGTCTGAAAGCAGCGACATATCTGCTCCAGTTCTTTTTTGTTAGAAACTTTATACATATTGTTAACTGGGTCTAAACTAACATTCATCTCCTCATTAATTGCAGCAACATTCCGTAAAGAACGCTGAGCGTCCTTTCAAATTACATTCAATGTTAATTCCACGACAAAAACATTCCAATGGCAGTTCCATATCCGTAAAGAAATTCCCAAATTCCAGCATCGAAATAAAACCAATATTTAAGAAAATGCCACAACACAGCCACATCAATCAATTGTTGAGCACAGCTGCCGCAGGAAATGGTGTCATAGGTGATGTGGATGCTCTTCTAACACCAATGGCCAATTCGGGAAAGCAAAGTGTTGACATGGCCAATAGTAGTGGTGGTTCGAACAGCAAAGAACGGGCCGAGCGTAACTTATGGCGTAACGATGAAGTCATGGAAATGCTTGCGGTAATGCAACAAACCAAAGCCTTGGAAAAGCTCAACGACAAGACGGTCAAAAGTGAAAATGTCTTCAAAGATGTGGCAGCAATAATGCATAAAAATGGCTTCATAAAGAAATCCCATGTCCAAATATGGACTAAATGGAAATTTTTAAAAAGCACCTACATGACATCGCGTCGTAATGGTGTAATACCACGGATGATACCACAAGAAGTCTATGAGACAATTCATCTAATGATTACCACATATAATCAGGGAATGAGTGAATGTGGTACATCGACCACTGCCTCGATGGATGGGGATAATTCCAATGCCGGCCATGTTTCAAGGGCCAGTCTTGATGGGCCAGCATCAAAAACAGCTATAACTGAAAGTAATCAAACAGAAAATAATTTTGATATGGCTCATCCCATTTTTGGTTTTAGCTTGGGTCTGGTTAAGGATGAGCCAAGCGATACAGGTAAGGAACCGTAATTTTTATAAATTAAAATCTTATTTTAATTTTACCATCTTTCATTTGCAGGTTATAATGCTGTGGAAAACAACACCACTGATCCGCTGAATGATAAACAAAATATAAACAGCACAAGGGATAAAATACAAATACCCGATAAATCAACAAACATAATTACCGAGAATCAAACGATCAAAACATTAGAAATACCACACAGAGGTCGGGGACGACCACCAAAACCAAAGATTTTACCGGCAGCTACTTCCACACCAAATGCCACCACATTATCACCGTCGACTACAGGTCCACCAAATCTTCAACAACTGCCACCACTGAGAGTAGCTCCTTTTGCTAAAGCTCCCAACACAAGCAATGCTTTGACAGCAAGTCGACCGCCACCACCACTCACAATGCCACCATCTCCGAGGCAGATACAAATTACTAGTATTCCCAATGTGGCCGCTAAAACTCCCAACAACAATAATCCCACAAAGATGGCTATACAGAAGAAAATTTTACCCAAACTATCTTTGGCTCCAAATGAGATACAAACATCTACAGCTACCATACGCTTTTTGAAAGATCTCCAAACAAGTCGTGCTTCATCGTCCTCACCTTCCAACAACTATCCCAAGTTGAAACAAGTGCCAATGCGCAAAACTCCATATTCGTTAAGGCCAGAGAGATTAATACCCGATTTAGATGAATCCTTTTCACCACCTCGTATGGAATTGTCTGAATCCCAGGAAAGATGCCAACGTGAGACGGCAATGGTAAATGGTCAAACTTTGCCAAATGGAGTTTATCGTAAACGTAGACTTGATTGGTCGCAGCAACAACGTAACACGCCCACGAAATTCCGAAAAATTCCTAGTGATGATGAGGAGGATATGCCTGCCATTCAACCGCAACAACTTCCTAACCAAAAAGACGACAGCAGACGCTATGGAAAACATCTACAAAATGTCGTAAGTGACTTGAGCACAAATATGCGTCAGATTCAGAGCCAAATGATGAGAGAATTCTTTGAAAAGCAACATGAATTGTTGCAGAAAGAACATGAATTCCAAGTGCAGCAGGATCGTATGATCATGGAAACGTTTCAATTGCAAACCTACGAAATTGTAAAATCTATCAAAGATTTAATGGGCAGCATAGCGAGTGGTGCCAGGAGAAATGACATGGAAGAACAACATTTAAATTCCAATTCCAATCAAGAACTAATTGAACACGAAGAATTACAAAATTTGGGAGAGAGCCAAGAACAAAATATGCATAATGAGGATGCAAATGATTCCCAAGATGATATGGATCAAGAATTGGAGCACCATGAAAATGAGTTTTCTACCGAAGAGATGGTGCAGGATAATGAGACTGGTGTCGCTTGTCAAGAAAATGATGAGGAAGAAACCCAGGAACCCCAAGATAATGAACTAGAATATGCTGAAAACAACGATGAACAAGATGGTGTTCAAATACAACTGCAACAACACGACGAACAAATGCAACACCAATCTCAATCCGACCAACAAGATATTGAATCACAAAACGTCGTTGTGGAGGATGACGATGATGATGAAGACGACGACGATGATGATGAAGACGACGATGACAGCGATACAGATGATGTGTCATCAACAACTACCGATAATGATGGTGATTCAAGGCATATGATCAATGGCGATCATTCGGCAAATTTAGATCAAATGCTTTCAACCGAACTGACTGAAGAAGATTAAAAGACATCACAAAATTAAGTTAAGAATACTATATTTCACATTCCACGTTTTGAACTACCACACAAAACATTCCACACACACACATACACACAAAAGAAACTGAAATTGCTTTAAAAGCGCTTAGTTAACTACTACTTGTAAATCTGAACCCTAAGACTTTTATTTTGTTACTATTATACTGTGTTTAGATACATACGTAATGTATATATAAATCTCTAAACCAAGATATGAAATTTTGAAAACTAAAAGTATTTTTTCCTCATATACATACATTTGTTTAAAAAAATATACGTATAATGAATAAGTTAAAACAAAGATTTAAACAGAAATCCTTAACTAGAATAACATCAAGATGTTGAAAAAAATACGCTTTGGCCTTAAGGGGCCATTGGCATAGACTATGAAGTATTAATATTTTTAATATGATAAGACTAAATACTACTATTCTTAATAATAAATTAAGATTTAAAGTGTAGATAAGTTATGTCTTTGGAAATAATAAATTAAAAACAATGATTAAACCGTACACGTCAATTTCTATATATTTCATACTTTTTAACAAAAGTTAACCAAGGGAGCCTGGACTTCTACTAAAGTAAACTAAATTTTATGAAACAGTTTCAATTAAAATTAATGTTTACAATGTCATCTAATACAAATTTCAAACTTAATGTTAATTATCAATCTAGCTCAGTCACAGCCTCGACGACTGGGGATAACTCCAATGCTGATTACGTTTCAAGGGCATTGTTGCTGGGTCAGGTAAATGGAGATAGATTTTGATATGAACTATCCCATTTTAATTTCGACTTATGGTGTGAAGATAAGACAAACGATACAGGTAAGACATTTAAATGTTTATACATCAACAATCGTATTTAAAATTTAAACTCTTCATTTGCATGTGTTGATGCCATGTAAAACAACATAGCTGAGCCTGACTCAGAATCATGTTTATCCGAAACACGATGGACTGATGAGACTAAAGCTATAGAACATCAGATGACATGTGGGTAAGATATCCATGTGGGAGGAAAATGCTAAAGGCACAATATGGATGGACCGATGGATCTTAGATGGAAAACGGCATGGGGCGGAAATCTTCGCAAAAGTAAATGTACCAAGATGCAGAGACTCAAAGTCAACTGAACACTTTTCTGAAATATCAGGGTGAGATTGTCATTTCTAAGCTAAGTGACAGCTCATTATATTGTTTGCAAGCGTACAAAAGCATTTTGGTGAGAATTTTCCAGAAAAAAAGTTATTCGTAATGGAATTCAAGCTTGAAAGTGTAATTTCTTTATATTTGGCTGGAAAACCACAAGTGGATATCGTTAGAGCATTCCAGCATCTAAATGTGAATACATCTTTTGTATCTCGTACCATAGTTCGTTACTGGTAGCGTAGCCTGACGTCAAGGAAGTGGACGGAAGAAAACAGCAACATCAGCAGAAATGGTTCGAAAAGTAAAGAAGCGACTTGATCGAAACCCGCGTTGCAGTGGCCGAAAAATAGCTCGTGAGCTGAACATATCGCAATATTCCATACGGCATATATTGAAAAATGAGCTGGGGGTAAAGCCATTGAAATTCCAAAAAGTGCAAGAACTTACACTGCAAGAGAAAGAAAATAGACTCAAAAGAGCTAAAGAGTTGCTTCGCTTGGCCGAAAGTGGTGAACTGCAGAATTTGGTTTTCTCCGATGAGAAAACATTCGCTGTCCAGCAGTTTGTAAACAAACAGAATGATCGTGTTTACTTGCCAAAGAGGTCAGCTGAAAATGTGCACCGTCGGTTGTCCCCCAGAACTCAAGCGCCGGCCATGGTGTTCGCTCGTATTAATCGACCGTGGCATCAGAATAAATGCCGAATATTACCGCGAAAACATTCTGAAGGGTATATTAAACCCTTAGACATTCCAACAGGACTCAGCACCATCGCACTCAGCACGCGCCACCCAAGAATATTTACAAAAAGAGATTCCTCGCTTCATTTCCAGCCCACAATGGCCACCAAAATCTCCGGATACCAATCCGTTGGACTATTGTGTCTGGAGTATTTTGGAAAGCAAGGTTGGCACTAAAGAATGCCAAAGTGTCGATCACCTCAAGCAAGCTCTTCGCCGGGAATGAGCCAAAACACCGCAGAGCAACACGAACCGATATATTCCATTCCGTGAACCGATATATTCCATCTGCACACCAGACCTTGTCCGATTGTCTTCAAATTACACACACATTACCGCATTTTATAAGAGTTATGATCCCCCTTTGTGGGGGAGGTACTTATGAAGTGTATCGATCCTGTCCATTTTCGCACCTGAATTAGCACTGATGCAAATATTAGAATTTAGTTGGAGAAAAATCGTATCTTCCTTTCTCTCTTTCTGTGCAGTAAATTATTTTCTTTGAAAATGTTGCATTTTGTGTGGGATGTACCAGAAGAAGTGGACCAATATTGCCCATCTCCGAACTCGATCTAAGTTTGACAATAATATTATGATGTACCAAGTTTGGATCAAATCGGATACTTCCTCCAAGAGCTCAAGCCAGCCAGCGCGCCAGCCAGAGACACAAATGGACGGACATCGCTAGATTGACTCCAAATGTCCTGAAACGGATTTGGTTCAAAGAAACCTAGGGTCTAAAACCATTTCGATAAGACACGTTTTGGCCGTATCAAATGATATATACCCTCTACAGCCATAAGGCTGAGGGTATAAAGAACGAAAATACTCCCAATTTTTCAAAAAAAAAAAAAAAAATCCCCTAATTATACCCTACACCACAAAGTGGTCAGGGTATTATGTTTTGTGCATTTGTTTGTAACAGGTAAAAGGAAACGAGATAGACCCATAGTTCCTTTTGATGATCTGCATAGAATCACATTCTGAGTCAATTTATGCATGTCCGTCCTTCCATCTGTCCATGTATTTTTGTAAACAAAGTACAGTTCGCATTTATTGCTCTATCCAGATGAAATTTTGCACAGATCATTTGTTTGGCCCATGGACGAACTCTATTGAAATTGGAGATAATCGGTCAAAATTTAGATATAGCTCCCATATATATCTTCGTCCGATTTGCCTTTTATTGTGCACCAAACGTCTAATATTTGTCCAAATGGGATGGAATTTGGCACTTACGACCGAATTGAATCTAGAAGCTAGTATGTCAAATTTGCTGAAGATCGGTTCAAATATAGCTATAGCTCCCATATATATTGTTAATGCGATTTGTTATATTTGTCACCCACAACCGCAATATACACTCCGTAACAACTATATTCAGGGAAATATATCAAATACAGCTCAGAAATATCTATGCCAAATTTTATCGAGATCGGTTCAGATTTGGATATAGCTCCCATATATATCTGTATCCGATTTCAAATTAATTGTGATCCAAATGGGCAATACAAGTCCGAATTTAAAAGATACAAATGCTTCGGCATATTTAGTCCTTTAAACTTTAAATTATAATCAGAGGGTGTATGATTGAATTCTCCCATAAAATTATTTAATTGTTATGTGGAGCTCTACTAAATTAGCAAAGTGGTGTAGGGTATCAAAATGTCGGCCCCGCCCGACTTTAAGACTTTCTTTACTGGTTTTTAAAATATTTTTTTTCTGAATTTTTAAATATTTTATTTTAGAAAAAAACGGTTTCATTGGCCATTTGAAGGCCATAATTCGTGTCAAAAGTGACCAGTTCGAATAAACCAAAACTTATTCTAAAATTTGATGCTATTTCCGACATTGTTTGCTTTCTTTCACCTGTATGTGACCTATAGTTATATCTGAGCCGATTTCCACAAAAATTTGCAGAACTTGTTTCTTAACAAAATTCGGTAGGATGTGGTGAAACACATCCTATTTGGACGAGCATTACACATAGAGCTATATGTAAATTTAGACCGATTCTCGCCAATATCAATAGGGCTCGTCCTTGGGCCAAACAAAGGATTTGTGGAAAATTTCATCTCAACCGGACAAAAAATGCGACCAGTACTTTGTTTACAAAAATATCAAGCATAAATCTACTCAGAATGTTATTCTATGGAGACAAATGCACAAAGGCATAATGGTCTGTACCACAGTCAAAGACCTAAAATGGTAAAGACTAGACAAAACGTATTCTGAGAAAATTGTTTGTGGTCATACTATTTTAAATAACAGCTCTTGTCTGAGGCATGATAATATAAAAAAACACAATTATAGAAAATAATCACAAATGTAAAACAGAGGTATTTACACCTGGTGACAATATTTTGACTCTGCCTTATCCCATCTATATACTTCTATATCTGCCACAGTGTGTCGTAGTTTATGTCTATGTATGTCTATTTATTAAAACACATTTATATTTTATTTCTTTCGCATTTAAAATTAAATCTCAGGTTCACTTTATTATCGTTATTTAAAATTACAGTTTTACATCTTTTTTCATTAAAGATGTTTTTTACAACAAAACAAAATTCTTCTTTTTTGTATATTTTCAAATAATCTTATCTAATTAAGTTTTGCATTTAACATAACATATTCTAGGGTATTGGAATTTGTGACTGTTTTGTTTTTAACTTTTATTCGTCATCATTTTATTTTTTTTTTTCATATTATTCGTGTGTTAAACGCAATCAATTACTAACAATACAATTGTTTTGATTTTAACTAATTTAAACTTAGTGAATGATTTGTTCTGCACTCATTCCATTTTTATCATCCACGCAATGTGCCAGCAAATTATTATATTACTCACATTGATTATGGAGTTGAGATATCAAATTAATTTCAATACATTTTATAATAATCACATTGTGTTTGTTGTTATAGTTATTATTATTTTATTTACAATTTAGTTAAAGCCACTTCGACTATTTAAAACAAATAATTTGAAAATAATGGTTCAAGAAATTAAAAATAAAAATAGGTAAATAATTTGATATGAATCGCTTTGTAATTAGACCAGAAGTTCTGGTCTGATAATACATAAATTTTAAGCTTTCACCTCAAACTTTATGATTGTATCGATTGGGTACAATTGGTCAAATACCCTCAAATATTTGGGAAAAGCCAAATTAGAAGCTTTAGAAAACAAGTTAATAGAAAAATTCCATACTGTGGAATGAAAATCTTAGAGCGAACCTTCTAAATGATTCTCTAGGGGTTTTAAGGTAATATTATACCCGAACACCAATTAACGAAAAAATGATTAGGGTACAAAACAGAGATCAATAAAAATTAATATTTAATGCAATTCTAAATTAAATAAAGACCTACCGAAAAGGCTTCTTAAACTCAGCAAGTGTAAAGATTTAGATTGCATGTCTGGATTCGCAAACAACTTACCTCTAACCAGTATAACAATGATCGTGTTTACAAAATGATAGTGTTTACTTGCCAAAGAGGTCAGCTGAAAATGTGCACCTTAGGTTGGCCACCAGAACTCAAGCGCCGGTCATGGTGATGGTGTGGGCCGCCATAACAGCCGATGGTCGCTCTCCACTCGTATTAATCGACCGTAGCATCATAATAAATACCGGATATTATCGCGAAAATATTCTGGAGGGTATTAAAGCCTTGGGCACGCAAACATTTTGGCCGCAGACATTGGACATTCTAACAGGACTCAGCACACGCCACCCAAGAATGTTTACAAAATGAGGTTCCTCGCTTCATTTCTAGCGCACAGTGACCACCAAAATCTCCGGATACCAATCCGTTGGACTATTGTGTCTGGAGTATTTTGGAAAGTAAGGTTGGCACTAAAAAATAACAAAATGTAGATCACCTTAAGCAAGCGCTTCGCCGGGAATGGGCCAAAATACCGCAGAGCAACATTTGGGCAGCGTGTGACGGTTTCATTGACCGTTTGAAGGCCATAAATCGTGCTAAAGGTGACCAATACGAACAAATCTAAACTTATTCTAAAATTTCATCCTATTTCCGACATTTTTTGCTTTCATTCAATAAAATTTCAAAAAAATGTAAAAATTATAGCGTTTGACGTTGTTGCAGTTTTTTTATCTCACCTTGTAGACCATCTTGCCGGCAATGTCGATATAAAAAACCTGTTCCCTTCTATGAAGTAGCAGGCCTGATATAAGAATCGATATAGGACGTAGGATCACCGCAGAATTGAATATCTTTCCTCAATATGAAATGGCTATGTGAGGATGAAGACGAGGTAGAAACGATTGAACACCTACTATACACATGTCCCATGTTATCAAACAGGAGACATAGGCTATGTTGTAAGTGGGATACAGACAGAAACACTAACATCCTTCTCAGATCATATATCACCTATGAGTTTACGAAATACATCCAATGCAATAAGGAAACAAAAAATAAATAAAAGACCCACGTTTTAATATTCGACACAATACTTGATTTATTATCGATAATATTTTTTGTTTGTTAATTTTTTTACAATTTTTTGTTGTTTACTTTTATATTTACAATAACAAAGAAAAATGTATTAAACATAATAAATGAGTTATGGATTAAATTTACTTAAAAATAAAGAAAATACAAATCTAAAATCATCGACAGTTATATTCAATTCCAATCTAAAGCGGAGTCCATTTTAACGAAATAGAAATGAGTCTCTTCAATTTTTTTATTTAACTATTCTAAACTACAGCAAATCGTCTAGACAAAAAGAAAATATAAATTCTTTAATGGAAATCATATTTGAGTGGTGGTGCAAAAACAAGAAAAGTATTCTAATTGGATGAAAGGACAGTCAATGAATTGGAGGATGTATTAATGCAGCATTACTTTATCCGGTAAGCGAAACGAAATGGTTTTACTCGTCTAATATTCAGTATACAATCGTTCCCATTATCCAAAACGACGCATAGACCTCAGGTAATCGTAAACAACAATAGAACAGCAAGAACAACCAAGCAAAAGTGTAGCTAATACCTTCGGAGGATGGAGTTGCAGAGTTGAACGATCTTGGACCAGCGAATTGGAGCAAAAACATCGAGGAGCGTACGAAAATGGCTCCATTGCGATTAATTCATGTAGAAACGCCATAGAGAAGAGTTGAGGGCTACTGGATGTATGTCACAGTAGTCTTACCTGTTCCGAACTATGGGTGTCTCGTCTAGTGGAATGCGATTGAATCCAGGGCGTTAAAGAGCTCTCTTCAATCTGCATTGAATGTGCTGCTAAATTTCAAGCCACTGGGTATTCCAGCTCAATTTTAAGCAGCAAGGAGTGCACTGAAGCTGGAGGATGGCACTCTTCACAAATCCTGGACGTATAAAAAGTCAGAATATACTAGGTGAAGGTAATACGATTACCTTAACTTCAAGTATATTGACGTTTAGATACCTGATGGGGACTGTTGGCGAATCTCCACTAGACAGACTGGCTTCATATACAGACTGCTCCTCTGCCCTAACACAATGATTTCAAATTCATATAAGCTTAATTACAATTGAAGCGTCTTTTAGGCGGAGATTCTTGCAATCAAGAAGATTACCGAAACCGGTGACTATACATACACCAATACCTTCAGAAAATCTTAAATTTACTGGGCACGCTTATAAGGATTATGTAAAAATCGGGGCCATCTACCATTGGAAAAAAATATAAATATCTGTCAAAATCGCTCAACAGCTATCTTGTTTATTAAAAATGGATATGTTTGCATCAGCATAGAATCTTACAGCAGTAAAGACTAATGCGATCCTTGGATCACACCCATCACCCTACAGGAACCGGTGAAGTTTTACTTGACTACATTCTGGATCACACAGGCATCGATTTTTCGTACGAGTAAATAATTTGATGTGAGCCTACAACAATGCCTAAAGTCTCGCCACAAATAGATGACGATAGAGGTCCGGTTCTAACTATAACACAAAAATCCATTATTAAAGAAACATTGATATGACTCTAAAAAGGATATGACTCTAAGGAACAATTATATAGGATTTGATATCGAAGATCATCGGTTTGCAGATTAAGCGAAAAAAAAAATAGCTACCAACTTCGGTGTCATCAATAAATATACAGGTCATCAATAAAATTATTATTGCCTTCTTTGTGTTAAAAGAATTCTACTACAGATACCTTGCCAAGTACAAACGGTAGACCTCAATCTTCAGATAAGCAACTGGAAGTTAGTGACTTTCGTCCCGAAAATATAAGTCAATTATAAAATTGGGAAGTGTACTCGTTTCCATCTGGGACGTACTTGTTTCCATATCCCTCCAACGTGTTTGAACTTTATTTTGCTCTCGAGATTGCCCTTAAATGTCAAGATTTTCAATGAATTTCAGCCAATTTATTAGAAAGGTCTCCTTAAACTTATTTTCTCCTCCGTTTTCCAGACAAACAAGTCAAACAGAAATGACATGGTATTAAATGTTGAGACCTTTTACAACTCCGAGAATACTTTTCTTGCATTCATTTGCAACTTTACTTCATCAATCCACTCATCCTCTATATAACTCATAAAATAATTTCCTCCCTCATCATTTTTTTGAAAATAAAACAAACGGCTTAAAATATGAACAATAAAATTCATTATCTTCATCTTCTTCCTTTTTTCTTTTCATGGGGTTTCATCACAATACAATTTCACAATCTATGCATATATGTAGTAATATAATAATATTCTATAGTACAATCTTCAATACATGTTCACAATTCGATTTGCAGAATAACAGAAAACCATGTAGTTCTGCTCTGATTCTTATTCATACATATGGGTTGGGTGTAGCTTAATCTTCTAGCATTTTGTTCTTATACTCAGCTTATGCTCTTATCATCATTCGCAAAACAAGGGTATCTTTTAATTTTTACATTATTATTCCATGCCAATCACAACAAAGATATCTTTTTGGACATTTGAACTTGTTAGCATTTTTATTTCATTTTAATTTTAAATTGTTAAATATTTTAGTTTATTTTCTTTCTTTTTTGTTTTGTTTTTATTATAATTATTGTTATGTACATACATATGCGCAATTTTATTTCTAGTGGTGTATAAAAATAAATAAAAACGAAAAAATCTACAATAAAAAATAAAAACACAAACTTACTCAACCGCCCGACGCGTTGCCGGTACCCGGATTTTAGTCCGGCCGATAAATTGGTGTTTTCGGTATAAATTCAATTGAAATAACATATTCCATCATTGAATTTGAATCACATTGTTGTTTGTGCAATCGCCAGTGAAGACCAAGTTTATGATACAAATGACTATTCTCCCACTCAAGTAATTTATCCAATGTTATTTGGGTCTATAGAGAAAAGAGGAGGAGAAGAGTGTGTAAACGTAAGATGAACATATTGCATAAATTGAACAAATCAATTAAGGTGTCAAGTCATGATGTGATGATAGACGCGCTATACTCACTCGTTTACTGAGACATATCACCGGCCATAATGAGCAGCCCAGTGTGCAACAACAACAGACACATCCACAGAACAGCCACTTAACATTGACGGGTAAGGTTTTCTTTAGAATGCCATTTATTCGACCGATTGTGGCTTTGAATTCTTCAGGTGCTACCCGTGACACCAGGCCAGAGGGAAATTCCGTATTGAAGCGGTTGCTCAAACCAAATCTGTAAATGAAAGAATTTAAATGAGAAATGGGTATTATTTTTTAAACCAGGTATAGTAGGATTATATCTTAGTTCCTTGTGATTCTTTTCTAAACCCTTTGATTTCTCAAAGATAGCGGAAAGTGCTTGTAGCCATATTGTAAATCCCATTAAAGTGAAATTGGTATACTAGGTTAATTTCGGACAACGATTATCTGTTTTATTAAAGGAATGAGGTGATTGACCGACCTATGAATGTCCGGTTGAGGGTACGAACAGTTCTAAAAGGTACGAAATTAAAAAAAGATCAATTATGTGATGCTCTGCACCAAATCTGAAAATGGATCCGTTATTCACCAAGCAAATGAATTGGGAAAAGTTCCAATAGGGCAATAAATGCAACCAGTAATTTTGTTACAAATACAAAATGTGATTCTCATAAGGTCACCGAAAGTAAATATAGATCTACTCGAGCCATATCTACACATATCAGTCGAAGATTAAACTAGATCAACCTGTGTCATAGAACAGTGTTGGTAGCTCTTGCCCTATCACAGGCATTTGATACAGTCATATACAGGCGGCTCCACGATACACGAAGGCACTGGTGATGACGTATTCTGCCCTAACCCAATCGTTAAACACTCATATAAGCTTAATGACAATTGCAGCGTTTTTCAGGCGAAGATTCACGTAAGCAAAAAGGCAGCTGAAATGGTCAAGTGCCATAATATCGAGAGCCATTCTTGACTGCAAGAAAATCTTTTTTGAAATACGTGAACTCATTAAGCTTTGTTGGATTCCTGGACAAATCAACATAGTAGGGAAATGAGGTGCCCAGTCAATTGATCTATTGATTAATGAGACTATTAAACCACCAGTAAGCTTTAATGTCAGCTGCTTTAAAAAAATCTCTCACCGAAGAATCGGGAAGAAGATGACACTTAGCGACCGGTTGTAACTTATCTAAAGTCATTTCGCCGGAATTCTCAAGAAGAATAATAAGCTCCTGTCAAGATGGTTTTTATTTAAAAATAAAAGTAATTCTGGGAATAAATACAAAGTTTAAAATGTAATATGCTCTACGCTCCTTAGATGCGTCCGCTCTCGGTCAATGCTCAACGACGACTGACTCATAAACTCATTTTGATAGTTGACAATTCGGCCTCTCCTGACTCTTCGTCCCTCCTGGGCGAACCATCATCAGACTCATCTTTATCTTCGATTTCGAGACTTGGATCACCATAGCACCAGGGCTTCATATGATCGGTCGACATAACACCGCAATATTTCCTTTGCTTCAAACTTAAATCCGGCAGATCCTCTACCAGATAACGATCGTTTCCGATAATTTTCGTGACGATGTATGGTCCTTTATACCGCGCATCCAACTTATGCGATTCTCCTGTAGGCTGCGGTACCGTGTCTATCACCACCAAATCGCCTTCCTTGTACTGAGTTGGCTTGGAATGACGGCTGTCAAATCTTGCTTTCCATTTTTCCTTTTGTTTCTGGATGTTAGCAACAGCCTGCTGTTGAATTACCCTAACATCGAAATTCTCTCTTTCTTCATCACCAACCGCCTGGATAATTCTATTGTAACTGACATCTCTGAGACTAAAGTTGAATATTAAGTCATTTGGACTGAACTTTGTAGTCGCATTCAGCTGCGAGTTAATACTCCACTGTATCGTCGTTGTCTCAGTGTCCCATTCTTTTGTATCACCTACTAGACATTTCAACGCATTCAAAACTGTCTGGTTGATCCGCTCGGCTTGGCCATTGGCTCTTGGTGTTCGGACTGCTGTTTGTACATGTTGTATTCCGTTGTATTCCACAAACTGTTGGAATTCTTTAGACGTGAACGCCGTTCCCTTATCCGATACAATTCTTCGTGGCTGTCCGAAAATCGACATAACTTCTCGCAGCGCTGTTATAACCGGAGCAGTCTTTGTATTCCTGGTTGGCTTTAGCGTCAACCCCTCTTCTCTTATGGCGGTTAGGAACTCTTCTAGTACTTGGAGTCCTTCACTAATCGTCAAGCTCGGGATTATCACCTCATCCACATAACTTATGATGTTTCTCCGATGTTTCAACTTACGTATTATTTGGGTTATCATTTCCTGGAAGACCATCGGTGCATTTGTTAATCCGAAAGGCATTACATTATATTCATATAGACCGTCTGGTGTTATAAACGCCGTGAATTTCTTGGATTCTTCCTTGACGTGTATCTGGTAATATCCTGATGTCATGTCTAACGTTGTAAAATACTTATTTCCAGATAACAACGAAAGTTGTTCTTCAACCACTGGCATCGAGTACTGCTTTTTGATGGTGACTTCATTTAATGCTCGATAATCCGTACACATACGACTTTCACCGTTCGCCTTTTTGACCAACAATACTGATGCTGCATAGGGCGAATCACTTGGGCGAATAATACAACATCGAAGCAACTTGTCAATTATGTCTGACAGAATTTGTCTTTGAGAAAATGGAACTTGGTATCTTTTACCAACTACAGGCTTGTCCGTAGATAAACTTATTTCCATTTGTGTATTTTTACACCTTCCAAGGTCTTCAAGGGTTTCAGCAAAACAGTCCTTGAATGACGACAGTATTTGGTCTAATTTTTCCTTTTGATGCTCATCCAGACTTTCTCCGACATTAAATGTACTTGGCATTCTTGACCTCACCTTCAAGACACCATGCTCAATTGTAAGTTTTGTTTGCTTCTTACACAATACGTCTCTTCCTAAGAGAACGTCATATCGCATCAAGTCATTCGGCACTACATAAATGGTAGTCATTAAACTCTCCTCGTCGATGACAACGTTAGCCTCAAACATTTCCACCACTTCAACAATAGATCCACCAAAACCTTTCATTCTTTTTGACGTTACTTCCATATCGCAACCCTCTGGAACTACAGCTTTCAGCATTAAGGTAAAGTCGCTTCCAGTGTCCACAAAACCTTCATATGTCTTACCATTGACCGTAACATCTTTCATAACCGGTGGGCAGTAATCCTTAGACTCTTCTGTCATTGCTGCCACAGTTGTACCTTTACCTTTGCATTGCGATGCATCGTGACCAATCTTTGCACATTTACTACACTTCGGCTTCTTCAATGGTTGTGGGCAACTAGTTGAGATGTGCCCAAACCTGTTACAATTGAAACATTTTACTCCCTTGGTTGGCGCTCCACCTGAGACACTTGCGGTTTTGTCATCCTCGTCATTCTTTGTTTGCTTCCTTGCATACGTTTGTATGGTCAAATTCTCCAACGACCTTAATAATTCACTACATGTCTGCGGGTTCATAGCTAAAAGTGTTCTTGTTAAGCTGCTATCATTGAGACCATTTATGATGTACGACAGTATTGATGCCTCATCTACGCTTCCTCTTTTCCCTATGGCCAACATTGCGTAATAATATTCCACCAAAGACTCATTCGAGTTTCGTTTCCTAGCTATAAGTTCACGATGAATGTCAGCAACACTTACTCGACTTGGGAAATCCTTTAAAAATTGTTGTCTGAACTCTTTCCATGTTTCAACCACTGGTAAAGCATCTATCCACATTTTAGCAACACCACTCATTTTATGATGAACTGCAAACAAAGTTGTTTCATCTGACCATCCATGAAGCCTTTGCAACGTTTCAACCTTGTCAATGAATTGGACTGATGTAACATTTCCTTTAATTGGATCGAAGTCTGGTATCATTACTATGTAATCCTTTAAACAACCAGATGTTCCGGAACCAGATTGTCTTGATATTACTTCAGCTGGAACTTGCTGTTCTGTATCCCTTGAATTTAACCCTGCATTTGACGTAATAGCCCTTTCTGTTGAAAGTGTTGTTAACTGTTGCACACTTCTTGCTAGAGTCAACATTATATCCTTTAGCTCTCGCATTTGACTTGTTAGAGAATCATCACCCGTCTCAGCTTCATCAAATCCATGGAAATCCTCCTGTGACTCTGAATCTTCAACTTCCACTTCGTCATTTCCATTGCAAGCCATGAGTCTAGCAATTTTCTCGGACTTATTTCCTGTTCGTGGTAAGCTTCTTGCCAGTAATAATTTGTCTAGCTCCGCAACCTTTAACGAACTTATTTTCACCTTCATACTTTTCCTTGTGAATTTTCCTTTTTAATTCGTTACTTCAGCAAATCTAGAACTATTCCTTTTTTTTAGAAGCCGCACGCCCTAAAAATATACGTTAACTTTTCCCTTTTTAAACTTCTTCTTCGGGGTTCCCCTCTTTATGTCTTGCTTTCAATCTCCTTGATGTACTATCGTTGTCCTACTCACTCACACTTTTGAGTATACCTTTGTACATTCTCCTTTGATTGATGCTTTCTCCTTTGCTCTCTTTGAGCACGTTACACACTCTCACTAAACTCACTCGAACTTTTGAGTTTAGCTGGCTTTGCGTGGTTTCTCCTTTGGTCGTCGTTGTTGCTTTGCATTGAGCTCTTCACTACTACATCACTTTGACGCCTTAGTTTCTCAGCTCTTTGAGTATTTTTCTGCAATTCTTATCCAAAATGATGAAATTCCTTGTAGATTTCTGTTCTTATCCCACTTCTGATTCTGTCAAGATGGTTTTTATTTAAAAATAAAAGTAATTCTGGGAATAAATACAAAGTTTAAAATGTAATATGCTCTACGCTCCTTAGATGCGTCCGCTCTCGGTCAATGCTCAACGACGACTGACTCATAAACTCATTTTGATAGTTGACACTCCCTACTATTACTTAGTAGGTCTGATCTAAGAATGGCGAAACTGCAGTATTAGATATCTAACCTCAAGTGGAGATAACAGTGTTGCTAACTATTTTAGACTATATGAAGAAACGATAGAGACACCTATTGTGCAGATGTTCCATGTTATCTTCTCAGATATAGATCATATCATAATTCAAAAAAATTGCGAAAGCTATTTCCTGGCTAAGCAGACCCCCTTCCAATATCTGTACTCCTTTCTATATACCCTTCCTTCGCTTTCTCTTTCTCTGCTATCATCAACAACTTTATTCTTTCTAGGATGAACAGAATGGACCAAAGGTCTCAGAGTGAATATTGGCCGATTCTCGCGTTGGTGCGAATCAAACCAATCAATCACGCCTGTTTGAGGATGTCGAGAAAACTACCCACTAGTCAAGTTTGAAATGTTGGATAAGTCCAAACCCTGTAGTGTGAAACAGGGACTTCCCCAAGGTTTGGTCAATTCTCCGAAACGGTTTAATATATCCTTCTCCGCATCCCTCGCCCTTCAGATGGTATAGATATCGTAACGTCGGGCCCTGTTGTTGTAGTAGTACATGTGTGTGTTTCGCCTTCTCATGTAGATGGTCCACTGGTGTCGTGAGGGGGCACCCTGTCGCAGTTCAGATTGAACCGAAACAACAACATTCCAGTTTCGGTCAGCGGGTACCAACCCAGTATGTATATGTTTGTGTTTGGCTATGTGATGTATAAACAGTAGGGTGGATGATGGAATGTAGTCTATAGTAGTCAGGACCACCAGTGTTATCCCATTTTGAGATCAAATATTTGATACTGCACTAACTAGTCAAACCAATCTGTTAAGTGATAGAAGGGAATAGTTTATTCTTCGATATTACCGACCGGATGTCCGTTTTTCAAGTTCAATATGCTACCATCTTCTTTGGAGAGAGCCTAATTGTAACAGCAGGTATATAACAGTTTCAACAATCTTTAGTTCAGTCGACTAGGAACTACCTCGACCTAAAGCATCAGCCATTTCGTTTTCCATTGTGTTACCGTGGCCCAATAAAGCTTAATAGAGTTTCGTACTTCCAGGAGGGATATACAGGATGAGATAAAAAACTGCATAATTTTTACATTTTTTTTAAATTTTATTGAATGAAAGCAAACAATTTCGGAAATAGCATCAAATTTTAAAATAAGTTTAGATTTGTTCGAATTTGTCACCTTTGGCACGAATTGTGGCCTTCAAACGGCCAATGAAACCGTCACACTCTGTCCGAATGTTGCTCTGCGGTATTTTGGCTCATTCCAGGCGAAGCGCTTGCTTGAGGTGATCGACACTTTGGCTTTTTTTAGTATGAAGACAATTTGCACTTATATTGACACTGTCTAATTCTTATGATTAGAACATAGATGCACAAAACAGTACGTTTTCGGTGATCTCAGTCGTTGATGAGACTTCAACGAATGTAGACATGCGTGGGGGATGCACGGATCCGTTAACATTAAGAAAACAAATTATATATAGCTTTTGTAGAGATTTATAAATATATGAAGTTTATATTTAATATTTTTTAATAATTTTGCTAACACAAAGCACGATTCTTGTTACAAAACTAGAAGGGAGATATTGTTTACGTGCTCTTTAGTTTCTCTCACACACACAAACGCAATGTTCATTTTGTACATCTATGGATCAGAAGAATAAGGAAAATGAATAGCAAATTATCCAGATTCTGAAAGTTCTTTCTCTTATCTTAACCTTCTTTTTCTCCTTCAACTGAAATGATCTTCAACAACCGCTTTTTCTTAACCCCTTCACTCTCATAATAAAACCAATGGACCACCGAATAACGACTTCATCAACATACCAATTTGGCAATACAACTTCCTTCATTTTATTGATAGCCGGTATTTAAAGCATTTTTGGAAATTAGAACGTTTACTTTGCTGGGGAATAGATTTTTCTTTTATTTGGAAATCTCAAATAAATATAGTATTTATTGGGGTTTATTTAAATAAAAATGTATGCTATAGCTGCATCTGAGCCATGTCGAAACAAGCAGCAGAAGCTTAGGCTATCTTTGATCTGTCTTTTTCTACTTTCAATAGGATTCAGACCCATAAAGTCGAATGAAAATATGTTTCATGCATAAATTTACCCAGAATATGATTCTAAACTTACTTTCGCATGCTTAAAACAAAAGCACCAAGACATTCAACTCGGTTATAAATAAAGTTACTTTAAATGCGTTGTAATTAAAAAATGAATACCATTTCTACTCGTTTAGCCCACAATTCAACCACAAATTGACCTCTTTACACTTTTTTTTTTGCTATTGAAATATAACCGTTTCAGCATTTCATTGCATATTATGGAGGAAGCTCAGTACATCTGATACATACGGCTTCTATAATAGATATGTATATGAAGTTACACATACCTATGACACAATCATACTCAATACTTACACTGTCATATTACCAGCACCCCGTATAACAATGGGATCTGGTACTGGCGCCACTGTTTGATCTTCATAGTGCTCCTCCAGTTGATCCTCCTCATATATTGCATCAAAGTCCGCCATTGACATTGGAAATCTTTGTATTGAAAGGATATGCCTCGCTCACAAAGCCAAAGAAAACGATAATGTTGATAACAATAATGATGGATGGTAGTGTTGAAGCAACACTACTGGCGCTGATGGTGATGATGATGACGATGACGAGAACGTCGACAGCCGTACGTCAAACGTCAACACAAAGGGAAAAAAGTAAAATGATAGCAACAACAATAGATATGCAGGTTATTTGCAGTTTTCACTGGATGAAGGACGTAGTAGTATAGACATGGAAGTGGTATTGTTGATTGATTGTATGCTAAGGCTAACTGCTGCAGCTATCACTGCTGTTGGCGCTGCTGCACACTGCCGTTCTTCTTGTTGCTCAGAACAAGTGGAAATGGTTGTTGGTATGGTGTGCCAACCAACAAAACGGATATTACAATAATGTTGCACACACAAACACACTCATACAATTATTGTACAAAAAAACACATTCACTTATTATCACTCTTAAAGTACATATTTTTTGAGGAGGGTGGGAAATAAAATCTATTTCACAAAATAAGGAATACTGGCAAGGGAAGGCTATTAGAATACGTTTTAAATTACACGATGACGTTTGCTGCGTTTTTTTGTTGTTGTTTTTGCTAATACAATAAGGCAACTGGATTATGCATTTCATTCAAAATGAAGAAACTGCATGGTTTTCGTTTATTTTTGCTGCTACTGGTGATAGATGTTGTTGTTGTTTCTGTTGTCGCATTAAACTTTTACAAAAATGGATGTGGATAACAACGACAACATTGCAGAGCTACGAGCCCACAAACACGTTCATTTGACATAGGGGCGCACAAATGAACAATTTTCTTTATTTAGAAAAGATGAACGAGGTCGATACGTCGTCGTTTGCGGTTGACTGGGTGACGGACTGACTATCCGTCTGTCGACTGCTGATGCTGATGTTCACAAATGCAATAGAGGTGGTATTAAGCTCCCAACTGCACAATTGTTTGATGATGTCGTAGTTGTAAGTTTTGTTGCGGTTCTCTTCAATGTTTTTTATTTCTTTTTTATTTACACTTTATTAGCACCTTTTTCGATATTGTTTACACAGTCCAAAAACACCAACAAAAGTACATATTTGAGTTTCTTGTGTGATTTATTTTTGTTTATATTTTAGCAGTTGTTGGCTGAGATAATTTGCTGCTATTTATTTTTTGGGGGCATAGAAAAAAATCTCAAATGAAATTGACATATATCAGCTGTTTTACGAAAACAGACAGCGAGAGAGAGTGGAAAATAAAGGTGGGAAGATAAAAACAAGTGTTATACACTATTGTGAATGATCAATCAGCTTTCAATTAATAAACCGAGGACGGTGAAATTTTATCAGCGCCGTCTTCGGGTAATATGGAAACGTTGGACTTGCTTCTTTGAGGGCATAAAAGACAATTTATTTTTTCCTTTAAATTTCAAAATAGAAATAATAACAAAAATATTGGAAATATGTATAAAAAGACCTATCTGGAATGGATAGATTGTTATAATTAACAGTAAGTTTTTAAGCCAACTTTAGTAAAAACTTTTCGATTTTTTAGAATTTTCTTATGAAGTAGGTACTTTTACCCTGATTCCGGTAAACTATTTTCTTCTTAGGGGACGGGCCCGAGACACCAGATTTTTACCCTTGAAGTGTGTACGGGTCCCTATAAGTGGGCCGACTCTTGAATCCAGACTTTCTGGTCAAAAATCTGGGGTCCCAGGTCCTTCCCGGATTCCTATTATTATAATAAAATAATTATTATAATAAAAATAAAACAATTGAATTTCAAATTAGTTTTACCCGCCATAACGCCGGCAGGGATAAATTGTAAAACAAACGACTTTGTCATCTCATTTCAACGCCGTTTATTTATTCTCTCATTATCATTTTCCACTCTCATTTTATCTGCTTTGCCCCCTTTTTTGTTATTTTCTTGTAAGTTTTGTTTTGAGGTCTCACACAAAGGGTACCACCACACCACACGCAATTGTAGTTGTGTCAAATTGGTTACATGTGTTGCGTAAATATAAATCTCGACGTTTTCTGATTTGTTGTTGTTGTTCAGCTATATTTTCATTTCAATTCAAAACCACAAATGAACACTTTTTCAAAATATATTCTGCAAAACTTTAGTCAATTCAACGAATTCAGATTATTTTCACACCTTTTACGCACATTTTTAAACTTTTTTGTGTAAATGAAACACGACAATTACACAAATATTTTTATTTAACTTTTCTACTTTTTCTCTCGTCGAAAGGACCGAGCCAGACTGCAAATGCAGAAACGCAGGCAACGGCGTCAATGAAAATGCAAGGACGGCGTTATAACAAAGTCGTTTTTCTGTTTTGTGGCTAACGGCGTTCGTATCTTTAAGAAATAACGGTATTATGGATTATAAAAAGTTGTGATTAATTTGCCAAACGATTATTGGAAATAAAAGAAATCAACACAGTTTTTTTTAGAAATTGCCACATTGCCTGATCATTGTAATATATGGGCGTTGAGGTTCTGTAAATTTATTTCCTGACAATTTGGAACCATCATTATTATCAGGAAGAGGGAATAAGAGATAACACCACTCAAGACAAAAATGAACATATAAGTCAAGTTATTTACAAGAATTTATCTGTTTCAGATCCTAAAAAATCCGTTATTGTGGCCTTCTCTTTTGGTACTTTTATCCTTCATCAAAAAATGGAGGGTCTATTGAATTTGTCTTTCTGTTTGCAACTTTTCAAGATATTCGTCGGGGAAAAATTAAAAGTAAAAATAAACAATAGTTTATATTGACTTTAGGATGATTTGTGTTAGTATGATATTACAGGTTCTCATTAGGTAGAATTTTTTCTTGCCTCGTGGTGTTCGATACAGACGACGTGTTTCTGATAATCATTACAGAAGTTCAGAAAAACAATCTCAGAAAGTTGAATAAACAGAAATCGTCCTTTTTCATGGATATGAAAACTGCTATCCTTTCACTACCGGCACTTTATATATGTATATAAAATATTGATTGTGAAAATCCATATTCTATGATCGCTCTTTTATTTTGTGGAATTTTGTTCGCAATTTTTTTTTAAATTCTCCCTTTTCTTACATTTAGGATACGTATTTTTTTAACGAAACTTCGTTTAACATAATGCAAAAGGGAAGATGTCAGAAAATACCCACATATTTTAGGAAGAAACTCTAATTATTTACTCATTTACAAGTACCAAGTATATGTTTCTTATTAAAAAAAAAAAACAAGTGAAAAAGCTGTAAGGTCGGCCGGGCCGAACTTTGAATACCCTCCACCATTTGGAACGAATTTGGCAATTTCCAAAAAAAAAAAAAAAAAAAATAAATAAATAAATAAATAAAATCCGTTAAAAATTCTGTCAAAATCTTAAAAATACCCAATGTAGCCATTATATTCGGTGAATAATGTGGCTAAAATCATTAAAATATTGAATATAGGTGGATACTATTATATGGGGCTACACCAAAACGTGGACCTACATAGACAATTTCTAGTCTTAGGCTGAATATCGGGAGGTACTACTATATGGGGCTGTACCAAATCGTGGACCTGCACAGATAATTTTCTGTCATAGGCTGTAGTATCCATTACGAACTTCAAATACCAAATTTGAAACAATTCCGATGAATAATGTCGCTAAAATCATCAAAATACCAAATACAGGGTGGTACCATTATATGGGGGCCATACCAAAACGTGGACCTACAAGGCCCATTTACAATACCAAAAGTCCTGCAGACACAATATTTGACATTTGAGTAAAATTTTATCAACCTACTACATTTCGTTCGGAAGCTACAGTGATTTCCACAGACGGATAGACGGACGGACATCGCTAAATAGACAAAGCATTTTATTCTGGTCAAGAATATATGTATATACTTTGTGGGGTCTAAAATGTATATTTCAAGGAGTTACAAACGGAATGACAAACTTAATATACCCTCCATACTATGGTGGAGGGTATAATACACAACTTTAAATTAGTCGTGCTTGACCTTATTATTTTATTTATTTATTTATTATTATTATTTTTTTTTTTTTTCTTAAACATCATTAGTCTTCTTTTAATATCAACGAAGACAAACAAACCTTCAAACTCTCCAAAGAGATGTCAATCATGATTAATGATGAGCAATTTCAGATCTCTCTCCCTCTCATCGCATAATGTTTTGACAGCTCTCATACAATTCCATCACAGAAATCATATGTTCATTCCTTATTACCTTGTTATCCTCTTCCTTATTTAGTTTTATTTCATGTATACAATGTACTATTTAATTATCATCCTGTTATATCTAAGCTGTGTCAGCATGAAATCTGTCTGGGCCGAATACTGTACACAGCTTACAACAAAGTCGCTGGCAAAAATACTGGGACAAGCATTCAATCCCCGGTACATGAGTATTGATCCACCATTTCTCAATCAGGACAGTGATGCAAAACGATCCTCTTATGAAATTCCGTTTTATGCCGACAATGATGTGGTGTCTGTTGGAGATTTCCCCGCCTGGGAGACGGATCACATCAATTACTATGAAGAGAAGAAAGCCATCAACGATAAAAAAGTGATACGAGTACGGAATATTTTCACCCAGAAAAGTACAAAAGATCCGCAAGCCTCAAAGACGCGTCCATGGGAATGTGCCTCAAAGCTAACATGGCTAGATTTGGGCATAAATTATTTCCCACGTTACATCAGATCGGTGGAATGTATTTCGAATTCTTGCTGGTATGGTCATTACAATTGTAAGCCAAAATCATTTACTATAAAAGTGTTGCGGCGGAAACATGGTTCCTGTATACGCGTCAATGAAAAATTGCTGCTATTAACTTCGGAGCAATTTCCATCCGACTACACGGAACTATGGGTATGGGAAGAAATTTCGGTTAATTTTTGTTGTGATTGTGTTACGGCACCGGATTGATTTTGGATAGGCTCAAATTCTTTTAAAATACAAATTATTTGTAAAAATGTGTATAAGAAATAAACTATTGTTTTAATTTAAATGTTCAAAGTTTGTAATTTTCTTGTCGAATATAAATTTAAAAAAACGAAAAAACATCATCTGGATATGTATGTAATTGCACCGCATTGCGAGTCCAATAATATGTAAGCTTAAATTATGATCTTTATAATATTTCCAGTTGAGAATTGTTATTTTCCTACACCAAAATGACATTTTTACATTTTTTTAATATTCGTTTCCTTTGGTAACAAAAAAAAAGGTTTTTTTTAAAGCCCTCCACCTTTGGGTAAAGAAAACATTTTTATATAAAAGTATCTGAATTCAAGCTTTAAACTTCAAATACCAGTAAGACCATATGGATAATGCTTTGAAAAACAAAAAAGTGGGTGAGGCCGTTGTATGGGCGCCATACAAAAGCGGGAACATCCACAGACAATTTGATACTTCAAGGATTGTCATCTACCAAACCTTCTTAAATACTAAATTTGAAACAATTTCGTGGAAACAATGCTTAGGATTATTAAAATACCGGGTATCGATGGGTATCGTTATATGTGCGCTATAAGAAAACGTGGACCTAAATACTCAATGTTCTGCCGCGGGAGCTCATTATGATTGTGGCAAAAATCATCAAAATACCGAATATCGGGAGGTAATGATATATGGGGCCTATGCAAAAACGTGGACCTATACATACAATGTTTCGCCATCGGAGCTAGAAACCATTATGACCAACAAATACACATTTTTAGACAAATCCGTGGAAAAATGCAGCAAAAATCATCAAAATATCGAATATCGACACAATACAAATTATTCTGCCAAATTTTGAAGTTCTACGTCAAATAATGTGGGATAATCGTGATTTCAACAGACAGACGGGCAGACTGATAGACAGGCTGACAGACATCGTTAAATCGACTTAGAACTTTATGCTGATTATGAATATATACTTTATGGGGTCTACGACGAATAATTAGGGATGTTATAAACGGAATGACACAATTAATATACCCTCCTTTTCAAGGTGTAGGTATAATACCGATATTATATAGGCCGTAATGTCCCCGTAATAAAAATATCACAATGACTGTTATTCCTTTAATGGAAAAATTTAGTATGTAGTTCAGAATGATTAAATGGACTAACATTGGGGCTAACTATTGTGCATAACATGAAACCTACCCATTATGATTTGGCCCATAACTCTACCTCGTTAATTGATTTTTGCCTTACTAGTGATAATTTGTCCTTGGGTTTCTCGTCTCAGGGTCGATGTCCTGGTATATCACACCATGCCTTTGTTTTTGGTTCGCTTAACCTGCCTGTATTTTCAGAGGAGAGATTTATTGAGTATCGTAACTTTGGCCGAGCGGATTGGTTGGGCATTTTAAATTTCATATCCGATTTTGACTTCAACCCCTTATATTCCACTTCTGATGTGAATTGTCAACTTTCACTATTTGATTTGTTGTTTAACGCGCTATTGTCTTTCGTTCCTGTTTCTGTTCGTAAGGTCAACCCCAGGAATGATACATGGTTGGAATCTGATGTGGTAAAATCGGCACGGATGTTTAGAGATCTTGCGTACTTTGAGTGGCGCAAGCGACCTATGGAGGGTAATAGAATAATATATTGTATGTATAGGAATCGTTGTAAGGCTGTGATGAGGAATGAGAGGCGTAAGTACTATAATGATCTCTTTGGTCGTATGAATAATAATCAGCTGTGGAAATCTCTAAAGTCGTTTGGTGTTTTGGGTAGTGATAATGAAGCTCCACCAATTGATGTCAATGCTGCTAATCATTATTTTTCCAGTGGGAATCCTGGTTTTGTGGGTGAGCGTGGTCAGTCTCTTTATAGTGAGGGTCATGTGGGAGATGATGTTTTTCGGTTTTATTGCATATTTTATTCTGATGTTGTAAGGTCATTAAATAAAGTTAAGTCGGGAGCTGTGGGGGTTGATGGCGTGCCAGTAAAGTTTTTTAAACTTATATTTCCATACATTTCCTGTCATTTCCTGCATTTTGTTAACTCGATTTTTATGACATCTACTTTTCCTCGGGCGTGGAAGGTTGCACGAATTGTTCCTGTGCCGAAAACTGGTGAATCATTTGATTTGCCGAATCTGCGTCCCATTAGCATTCTACCTGCTATGTCAAAAATCGTTGAGCATATTATTAAAGAAGCGATTGTTGACTTCCTTGATGATCGTAGGCTATTGAGTAGTTCTCAGTTTGGTTTTCGGCGACGATGTAGTACGACCACGCACTTATTATATCTTACTGACATGATCAGAGATGTATTTAATTCATCTGATGTTGGGTTATTATTGGGCCTCGACTTGTCAAAGGCTTTTGATTTGATAAACCATTCCCTTTTACTTGACAAGCTGAGGTTTAAGTTTGGTTTTTCATCTTCTGCGTGTCGTTTAATGGCTTCATATTTGGAAGGTAGGTCTCAGTTTGTTGTTCATTTGGGTGTTTCGTCTGAAGTTTGTAGTGTCCAATGTGGAATCCCGCAAGGTTCTGTACTGGGACCGTTGTTATTTATTATGTTCATTAATGACATTGTGCACTCAGTTGTTGATGACAGGTGTTGTCTGTTTTTGTATGCAGATGATATTCATGTTTTCTTCAGAGAGGCTGATATTGCTGGGTTGGAAGGGTTGGTTAATTCTATTGTTTTGTCTCTTTCGTCGTGGATTTCGCTAAATGGCCTTATGATTAATTGGAATAAAACTAAAGCTATGCTGTTCAATGATCATGGTAATGGTGGTTCTCTTAATATTACTGTGGGTTCTGTGTTAGTAAAATTTGTTGATGAAATGAAATGTCTTGGTGTTATAATTGATCGGAAGTTGGACTTTAAGAGACACATTGATTCCTTGCTTTGTCGTATAAGGTTTCAGCTGCGGAGGCTGTATTGTCTTAATGCTTATTTGCCTTGTCGTGTTAGGAAGAGAGTGGTTGTACCCTTGCTGCTATCGCAGGTAAATTATTGTCTAGAGGTAGTCTCCGGTACTACTTCTTCTCAAATGCAACGTATCCGTAGGGCGGTAAATTCGATTGTTCGTTATGTGTATGGCTTGCGTCGTGGTGATCATGTTTCTTGTTTTGTTAATGATCTCCTGGGATTGCCATTTAGCAGCTACGTTGATCTTCGTATTCTTCAATTTCATTACAGTGTTATGTGCAATTTTGACTCGCCTCTTCGTGACAACTTTGTGTTTTGTAGATCATCTCGAAATCCTCAATTGTTGTGTCCAAGGTTTTCGTCCTCCATTGGTGAGAGATCATTTGTGGTTAGGGCGGTGAGATTGTGGAATCAGCTTCCTTTGGCCTTACGTACTTTTGCCCATACCAATTATCTGTTTAGGGTTAAAGTAATTGAATACCTTCGCCTAAATATGTAGGCTATGTTTTTGTAGTGGTTGCGTCGGTTTATTATGGGTCTTTCTTTTTGCTTTTCTTTTTGTTTGGGCTGGGGAGCCACTATATTATCTTCTTAATTTTATTTGTAGGGTATAATGTGAGTTACTATTTATACTCTGTTTTGTGAGTAATAAAATAGTTATCTCTTATTTTTAGCTCGTTTCTGCTACACTTTTTCACTGCTCTACTAGACTATTGTTTAGTTGGTGATGGTGAATCGAGGTGTAGGGTTCGAGCTTCTCGTGAATTATTAAGATAAATTATTAGGTTTAATATGTTATTTGTTAAGTTTGAATTAATCATTGAATTTGTATTATGTTAGGGTATTGTAGATAGATAATATAAGTTATGGGCCCTGTGGGCTTATTTATATTTCTTTGTAAGGTAAATAAATGAAATGAAATGAAATGAAAGTTTAGTCCGGTTGGCTATGTATTTTCATTAAAATGTTGTTAATTTTTGTAAATTATAAAACCAGGTGATTTTTATATATAAAAAATAGCAATTTAATTTTGAAGTCGATTCAGAGTCATTTAAAAAATGGATGCGGGCATTGGTCAAGAATAGCTCGATTTCGCAAAACTGCCGCACCTGGTCAATCCGCTACAGTAGATTTATGGCAGAGCCTAAGAAAATGGCCGAATTCAATCATTCGACACACCTTTAATCGCAGTGTTTCGTAAAATATAGTAAAAAGAAATTATGAATTGTTGCTTTGTTTTTTGTTTGTTTTACTTTTTGTTTTTATTTATTTAACTGAGAGTACATTGAAATGTTACATTTGTTTTTACTTTGTTTTGTTTTTATAATAGGTAGTTATATTATTATGTACTTATTATAAATATTGTTATAATTTATTTTTGGTATTTCTTTTGTTTGTTTTTGTTTTCATATAAAGTACAATCAAATCTATGTCTGTTTGTTGTTGTTGCGTTTTTTATTTTGTTTTCACGTTTCACTATAATAGTTGATTTTAGTTTTCATTTTTTGTTCTTGTTGTTGTTGTTGTTTTTTGAATATAATTTTTATTGCGATTAAATTTTGTTGTTTGTTCTTCTCTTCTTCTTCTTCTTGTTTATTAATTTTATTTGGTATCTTTGTTCTTTTATATTTTTCTTTTAATTTGTTTTGGTTTTATTTTTGTTATTTCTTGTATGAAATGCTTTCATTTGTTTTGTTTTATTTTACTTTATTTGTTTCTTGTTGTTTTAAATACAAATTTTTGTTTCTTGAAATATATTAATTTTGTTAATTATAATATCTTTGTTTTTTAATACTTTTTTCATGTGAGAAGTTTTGTTTCTTTTTCCTCATGATAATCATTCATCATCATCATCAACATCTCCATCATATATGTTTGTATTTACTATTTGTTGGTTTGTTGTTTCTTTGTTAAACTAGTTGTATTTTATTTATTTGTAATTTGTTTTGTTAATTTTTCTTTGCTAAAAACTTTTGTTGCTTATACATTTTTGTTTTTATTTTGTTCAAATATTTTTTTGTTACTTTTTGGTGGGTTTGAGTTTAACAATAATAATAATAAATTAAAATTAAATTCTCTATAAATTAAATGATTTTTTATTGGTTTTAGTTTTAATGAAAAACACAAATAAACTCTAAAAGCAAAATGAGAGAAGTAACAATGAGAAGCATAAAGCAGAAATAAACATTTTGATTTTTTTTTAATTAAAAACATTTAGACGAGATTCAATTAAAAATTAAATACATTTTTTTCTAAGTAAATATTTGTGCTATGCATGTGTGTGGGTGTGCGTGCCAGAGATTTATAAATTCAACTAACTAAGATTGTTTTGAGATTTTTGGGAATTTTTTGGAATAATTGCATAATTGATATTATTTTAATCACTGAAGTTATAGGTAAGACTCATTTTCGAAGGGAGAAAATTTGCTCAAACACATTTGCCTGACCGAGAGAATTTTTTTGTAATTGAAATATACCCAAACTAGTGAAACTTCTTATTTTAAGATTCCGGATTTGGGTGTATTTCATTGAGGAAATTCAGAAGGTGTTGAAAAATTAAGGTGATTTATTTATAATACAGCCTCGGATCGATAACACAATGCAGAACACCTGTTCGGCATGTGTCACTTATTTGTATGCAAGGCTGGTCCTCTTTAACTGTCTATCCAAAAACCACATACCAATCCACGAACACAAACTACACTTGTCGTCTTCGTTTTCAGCTTTACTGAGAGAGAAAAAAAAGGATATAGTTCTACGTCTCCAAAAATACCGCTCACATTGACCCTGATTCCCATAATATTCCAATACCCCGGGATACACAACAACATTTAATGACGCTACCCATATTTCTCTCAGAATTCCAAAAAAATTTGAATTTCATAAAGTCTTTCACTCAAAGCTAAGGACGCAGTTTGAAGCAATTGCGACAAGGATTTAACAGCCGCTTCAATTGGTTAGATTGATTAGACGCGAAACGTTAACACAGTGCAGAACATTGGCACAAGCTCGTATGGAAGGCTAATCTTCTTCAACTGTCCAGCCAAAAGCTCAAAAGCCAAGCGCGACGACTATATGATTCCCTATTAAGATATCGATGTCGATAAAAATTTACAGAGGTATTTCTGAACCGTATCTGAAATCTGGTAGCAATTTTCATTGTTGTGGAGTGCATATTATGAATATGAGGGACTTAAACAGCAAATCGGATGAAACATATATATGGAAGCTATAGCTGGATCTAAACCGATTTTCACCAAATTAGAAGTACTTGTTCTTGGCTGAATTTGGTCGAATGTGCATAGTTTGGGTTTATCCCAATAATTTAACGAAAAAGAACAACAAAATTTTGGATATAACCAGTAAAGAAAGCTCCAAAGCCGGGCGGGCCGACTATATAATTTCCTACACCAGATGAAGATATATATTTGGAAGCTATATCCAAATCTGAAACGATGTCGATATAATTTGGCAACAACAATTTCATTGTTGTGGAGTGCATATAACAAATAAGAGGGGCTTAAACAGCAAATCGGATAAATCATATATATAGATACTATAACCAGATCTTAACCGATTTTCACCAAATTTCAAGTACTTGTTCTTCGTTGAATTTGGTCGAATGTGCCAAAATCCATTTGGGACGATATTATCCATTTAGCGCACAATAAAATTGAAATCGGACAAAGTTGAATATGGGAGCTATATTTAAACTTAGACCGGTTCTCACCGATAGAGTTCGTCATTGGCACAACAAGCATATATTATGTATCCCATAAGTCCAGATTTTAATTAGGAAATTTCAGTTGTGGCAATTTTTATTGTTCTCTTTTGAACTTGACTCTTGTCCTTTAAGAAGAAGGAAGAAATTTTCATTTTGTGCCTATTGCAAAAAAAACGAAAAACATAAAAGGGATTTCCAGAAAATTGCCTGTACATGCATCTTTTCCCTTTAATTCTCTTTCCCGCTAACAGGGAGTCCAATTGCCTAATGTAAATAAGGACTGTATTTTGAAGATTATAAAGTTGTGATCCATTTTGTCATCTTTATAATTAAGAATAGGGCGATTTAGTGATAGTGAGAAAAGTCCACAAATGAACGTTTGGAATTGGAACAGACAAGTCAGAAAGTTTACATTTAAAATGTGTTTTGCATCCTAGTATGTCGACTAATGTATTTGAAAATTCAGTTTATCATTGAGCAATGAATAATATTTCTCAACTATTGGGAATCAAAACATGATTTATATTAAAAATGAACAATGGCCGGCCATCACAATTTGGTTATAGCTATACAAAAAAATAAAAATACAAAAAGCCTTGGCATAAAATTTGTGCACAACTTTCAACACAGCAACACACACGCACACACATATAAAAAGTATATTTGATTTACATAACATTTGAATTTAAGAATTTAACAAAAAGAAATGTATATCTGTATAAAGAAAAATATGTTTAACATTAATAAATATGCATTGTATTTCAAAAAAGGTGTACTATAATAATCTTATAAACTACAAACAAAAAAAATGTATATATATATATATGTATATTTAATAAGAATTTAATTCTTATAGACACAAAAAAATCTCTGTATAACTGGTTGTTGTTGGGGAGGTTTGTAAATGAATTTGTTTGTAAAAATGCAATTGCAAAGCAAATAAAAAAACATTACATGTAATAATTTATTTATCTAAGGAAAACAAAAACAATTAAGGAAAATTAAAACAAAAAGTTGGGATAATAGTAATTCATAATTATAATGATAATAAAAAGGAGCATTTGACTAGAACGAATAATATTAATGGCAATAATAAAAAAACACAATCATTTCATTTTTTTCTTATATAAATATAAATTCTAAATAGGATACAATATACAATAACACGTACAGTTGTTGTTATTGTATTAGTTGCAACAATAATAATTATAATTATTGTTGTTCTTGTTGTTTGTAATAAAAATAATACTTTATGAGCTAAAAATTAAAGACACATACACACGCATATTGTATAAATATTCATTTCTGTTGTTGTTCCTGTTGCTAATAATGTCTAATAAAGCAAACTAGTGTAAAGTAACAGTGTTAATAATAGTTATAATGAAAAAAATAAATATTTTGAGCTTCTTATAGAGATTGATTGTTATTACAAATAAAATCTTGAATGAGAAATTCAGAAAAAATATAAAAAACAAGTTTTACTGGGATAAACAATGAAATATTGAATGAAATAATACATGGATTCACAGTTCCTGGGTTATAACATAGAGATATAGTTATGAAATTTATTTTGCAACTACGTCATGTTGTTTTAGTTGTAACTCTCCAAATTTAAATGAAGCAATTGTTTTACTTCGCACAAAAATCACGACAAAAATGATGACGATCAAAATATTTGCAAAAATCGTTTTTTTTTTTAAATCACCAAAACTTTGATTTTATTAGCTCTAACATTCGATATATTCACGATTTAAAATCATTTTTGGAATATGGCGATCAGACACGGGCACTCGTCATATGAAATCAATGCTGGATATTCTATTGTAGATTCGTTTTTTTCGATAAGGTCGAATCTTTTAGATTTGACCTTATTGAATAATGTGTTAAAAACCATTTCAACACGAATTTCACTTTTTAAAGGTGATGGTAGCTTTATATTTAACAACTTCTATATCAATTTTTTTACAAGTATGTAACGGGGTTATCTTACTGACAATTTTATTTTGAAGCTGAACCCAGCAATTTAATGAAGATTGAAATTTTCAAAACACGTTTTGCTTGAAATGGCATTTCTGATCTTGGTGACCAAGCTAACGCGAACGAATATGAAGATTGAAATTGAAAGTTTCAAAACACGTTTTGCTTGAAATTACATTTCTGATCTCGGTGACCAAGCTAACGAGAACGAATCAATGTTTTCATTTGAACCGAACTTGAACTTGACATAACCATCATTTATTAAAGAAATGAATATTTTTCAAAATATATATTTTTGGTACTCATACCTCCTAAATCCTTCCAAGGTTTTATTTCAGATCAACAATACTCAGCAACCCGCACCATATGAAAAATTTCCGAAAGTTAGAGCAAAGCTGGAATGATTGGTTTTGGTTAAAACAAGTTATTTTTGGAAATTGAAAATAAGAATTAATTGCAAATACCATTTGTTTTTTTTTTTTTTTTGGAACTATTTTAAAGCCCATGTACTGTAGATACTCAGATAAATAATGGCATAAATTAAGTGTGAAAGTGATTTCAATCCTATTCCATTTCAATATTTGTGATGTTTTTGTTTGGATTTCTTTATATCAAACAAAATCTTTGATTTCCCAGTAAAATAATACAAAACTAAGAGATTCAAAAACAGCTTAAAAAATAATAACAATATAGTGAAAATTATAACGTTCATTTGTATTCAAGTTATTCTCATTAATTTTAAGAGGATTGGCAGACTATTAAATTTCCAAAATTAAATAAACAATTGAATTGGTAAAGCCTGATGGCTACAGATTGAAAATCGAATCGAATGCAAAATTCCAGAAAATTAAAAATTAATATTTCAATTTCTGAGCACAAAGCCAAGAGACCAAACTTTCTTACTTATGATTTAGGTAATTTTGAGGTCGATTCGATTTTCCCCACAACATATTAAACCATTCTATGAACTTGGTTTTGTAACAATTCTTGTTATTTTGACATTTATTTTTTCAAGGACATCTGACACGACAACCCTACCTAGTAGATATGCCTGCCTTGATTGTTCCACCATGTCATAGAACAAGATTTTGGCCTCTCAAAGTAATTTGATTAAAAAATAAATAAAAAATATCCTGTAATCATTTATATGAATTTTGTTTTAAGAGTCCTCCTCTTTACAGAATATATGATAAAACAACAAAAGCAACAAAATGATATTTTCCCAAATAGGCAAAACACAAAATAGGAAAATGATCTAAAACAAGATACTATGTTAATGTCAAGAATGTGAACCAAAGAAATATGTTCATAAAAATAATGTATGCAAAAAAACGAACTTGAAATGTTTTGGTTTGTAGTTGTTTTTCATTTGTTCTTGTTACTACTGGGTAATTTTATGGAAATCGACACAAACCACACTACTTAATATTTAAGAATTATAGCACTTGTAATAAATTTAAATTAGGTTTGTGGTAGAAGTGTAAAAAATGGAAAATGGAAAAAAAAAATGTTGAGGTATAATGAAGTGGGGGTTTAAAAAAATAAATTTGAATATTTTGTTTGTCGTAGTGATTGGAATTAATATTGATATTCTACTCAAATATTTTGCCCACAAGAATACGCCCATTGTCCAGAAGATAACGAAAATGCATTAGAGATATTGCAGAAATATGTCATGCGGAAATATGTATGGCGGAAACCGCCGAGAAAACTATCAGAAATGATAGATATGGGCTCCAAACTCTATTGAGAGCATTTTCTTAAATCGATAAAAATCGATATAGTGACAACGGTTTTATCCAACGAAATTTACCAAAATAAAACAGCAATGAAATGTCCCATCTATATACATTCAGGCATGTCACAAGAATGAATTCGATACGAAATGGATTTTAATTTCGTATTTAGCTTCTTCAGAAAATGTAAATCGCAACATTTTTTCGATTTAAAACCACTTTTGTATTTGCAAGTGAAATTGTATTTTTATGGAAACTTGTGACTTTAAAATACTATCAAAAGACTTTTAATTAATAAAAATCTTGTTTTAATGACAAATACACAATTAAATTTACATTTCTTTTTATTTAAAATAATTAGCAAATTTTAATGGTTTCTCAATTGACGAAGCCAATTACAAAGTGTTGCCACATAATTTCTTTCTTAAAAACCACATTTTTCTTCAAACAAAAATTATTCATCTGTGAAAACCAAACAATGTGGTATTACGAATAATAAGAGCCACCAGGACCTAGCTAGGGGCTATGTCAAAGGTGATCGAGTGGTTACCGAAAAACAAAATTCCTCGGGAACACCCGCCAAAGATTGCAACGGATGGAAAAAGACATGTCACAATAAAAAGGAAAAACTGGTGGTGGTCCTTTCAACAAATATGTGCTCAGTGAAATTGAGGAATCAATTGCAATGTTTCTTTTTGCACAAAAAAACTCTTTTAAACAGAATATTTACTCTTCGACAATGTTGGTACTCATGTGTTTTGTTTTGATTCCTCATTCATTCGTTCTTTCATTCCCCTAATGCTACCATATTGAATATATAATGTTGCCATATTTACACTGAACTCGTAGTTCACTAAATCGTACGAAATCTGAAGAAGCTAAAATAAAAACGAACGATTTTGAATTACGGAATTCGAACCATTTCGATACGATTTTGTGACATGCCTGATTATGTGACTTTTACTCAACCAAGTTTTGGGAAATTCTAAAATACTAAAGATTACCTTCGCCAGATTATGATTTGTGTCGATTTCCTTCAATTACCCTTCTACAACACAGCAGCGTTTTTTTTTTTTGTTAATTGTCGAGTTTTTTTTTTTTCATTTGTGTTTGTGGTTGATTATTTGTTGTTGTTGTTCCTTCTTATTTTTTACCTCTTGTTGTTGATTTTGTTATCTAAATACATATACTTTGTTATGCAATAATGTATTTCTTCATGTTGTTGTTGTTGCTGTTTCATTTCTAAAAACTTAATTCATTTAATAATTTAATTTCAATTTAGTTTTGTTTCTTTGTTTGTTGTTGTTGTTCTATAAAGTTAATTTCTATTCATTTGTTTTTCCTTGTTGCTTTTGTTTGTTTGTTGGTTGTGTTTAATTCAACTTTCATCTTTGGAACATATTGTAAGGTTTTTGTCGTTTGTTTTAGTTTAACATCGTCATCATCATTATCATCTTCTTGATTCTCATTATCATCATAATAGGCATTTGTAACTTAATTAGTTTTGCATTTTCTGTTATTATTTTCTTCTTTTGTTTTAGTTATAATTTTCTTTATGTTTCTTTGTTTTGTTTTTTTTTTTTTTTTCATTTATAGACTCTAATTAAATCCCTAACATTCTATACCTAGAATAGTTGTTGTTGTGGTTTTGTTTAGTTTTAAAACATAAGACAAAATAAATTCAATTTCATTCATTTAAGATTCATCAATTGGGAGTAAGGAAAGAAAGAAAGGAAAATATAGTTACTATATCAATACATTGTTTTTGTTATTCAAATAATAAGAAGAATCATTTTTTGTGTTTTTGGTTTTTTGTTTTGTTTCATGTTTCTTTTTTTGATGGGGGGTTAAAAGTTATTAAAATATCTCAATGTGTTGAAGATTTGTTAATTTCTTTTTGTTTAGCTTAATGCAGAAAACATACAACTACATACATATATAATTAATTTATATATATATTTTGTAGTACTGCGGCACAAGTTACCACAGATTTTCAATCGAACATAAATAAAAAGAGAAAATGAAGAATAAATAAATATGTGTATCTAAGAGAAAGGAAAATCGAACAGCATTTGAAAAGAGATGTTCGCCAAAATGTCACCAAAATGAAAATTATTTTCTACTTTTGTGTGTTTGCCAAACGTTTAAAATCAATTGTAGTTATTTTTTTAGTTTTAGTTTTCTTTTTTTGTTTCTTTGTAGTTTCCTTTTTGTTTGTTCATAGTTTTGAAAGTTGTTTTTATTTTGTTTTTCTTTTGTTGCAATAAAATCTACTTTCTGCGCATAGTCAACTTTTGTGTTTTTGTTTGTTTGTTTCTTTGTTAGTTACCGTCTTGTTGCGGTTTTCTGTATTTTCAAATTGCAATAGCCAAGAATTAGCCTTTCTCCGTTTCTTTTCTTCTTCCATTTCTTGTATCTTCTTTTAATATACTTTACGTTCTGGTCCAAATTTAGGATTAACAAATGAAAAGCCAGCAAATTCATCTTGATTTATACACCGTATAACATCGTTTGGTATGGGCGTTAGGACTGGCTCCTCTTTGGTGAATTCTGTATCAAAATTATTGGCATCTCGTGGATTTTTCTGAAAATAGAAAAAATAGGAATATGTTTCGATAAGTAATTTTTACTCAACCAAGGCATAGGACTCAATTTTAATAAAAAAAAACCTGTAAGGAAAGGTCAGGCGGGGCCGATACCCTACCCTCAAGTAACAAAAAAGTTTATATTGGTAATTTATGTGAAGTAGATCATACCAACTATGAACCAAACAGCATTGCTGTATAGTGCATGATAAGACTTCGATAAGGATTATATTTAAAAATATTTTTGGTGCAATGTATATATATACCGGACCCAGTCTCATCAAATGGTAAAATTCGGTTGAATATTAAAGAATCTATTCAATTCGGGCTGATATAACATACATGGTGAGGAATAACGGTAAAATCTGATGAAGGTGTATATCGAAGCTATATAAAAATCTGAACCGATCTCGATAAAAATTGACAGAGGTATTTTTGAGCTTCATAAGTTATCTGGTACGAAATATCATTCTTGCGGAGTGCATGTGAGGGACTTAAAATCCCAAATCGGATGAAACCTATGTATGAGAGCTATATATTAACCCATTTTCTCCGAATTCGATTACTTCTAGACTGAATTCGGTCGGACGGAAATTCTGGACTTTTGGACTGATATTGGCCATTTGGTGCACAATTAATCTGAAATCGGTTGACGATATATATGGGAGCTATATCTAAATCTGATCCGGTTATCAGCAATTTCAATATGGTTCGTCCTTGGGCCAAACAATTTTTTTTTTTTTGGAAAATGTCATCTCAGTCGGATAATAAATGCGGCATGCACTTTGTTCACAAGAATACATGGATAGACTGACATGCATGAATCTACTCAGAAAATTATTCTATGAAGACCGTCAAAAGTAACTATGGGTCTATCTCAATGTACACTGGTGGCCAAAACTAAAGCAACTGAAATTACAAGGAGAGTGAATGCCCTGTAACTTTTTTAAAAATTAAGAAAATGAGAAAGTTTTTCTTGTTTTAAATAAGGTACTTTATTCACTTTTTAAAAACCTAAAACATAAAACCAAAATTCATTTTTATATAAAAAATAATGTTTGGTAAAGTCAATTAACCCGATTTTGGCTTGGACAAAACAAAAGCAACTCTGTTGTATATTCATATAACCGCTTCAATTTCAGTTGTTTTTACTGTGATATTTATCGCTTTTTGCTTCCTTCGACAATTTCGCTTGTCATAAATCCTTTTTGAGAAGTTTTTTACAACAGTATGTGTTTTTATACCCTCAGCCATATGGCTACAGAGGGTATATATCATTTGATACGGTCAAAACGTGCCTAGTCGAAATAACGGTGTTAGACCCTAGGTCTCTTTGGACCAAATCCGTTTCAGAACATTTGGAGTTAATCTAGTGATGTCCGTCCGTCCGTCCGTCTGTCTGTCTGGCTGGCTGGTGCGCACGATAACTCTCGAAGGGAGTATCCGATTTGTTCCAAACTTGGTACGTCGTAATATTCTTGTCAAACTTAGATCGAGTTCGGAGATGGGCAAGATCGGTCCACTCCTTCTGGTACCTCCCCCACAAAAGGTCGAAATTTGCAAAAAATTTATTCTTTGCACAGAAAGAGAATGGATAATCCGATTTTGCTCCAACTTTGTAAATCCTAATATTTGCATCAGTTCTAGGTCAAGTGTGAAAACGGACAATATCGGTCCACTCCATCAAGTACCTCCCCCACAAATGGTCAAAATTTTGAATAATTACAACTCTCATAAAATGTGATTTAAGAGTCCGATTGTCTTCAAATTTTACACATCCCAATATTTATATCAACCCAAGGTCTGGTGCTAAAACGGGCAATATCGGTCCACTACTTGTGGTACCTCCCCCACAAAAGGTCGAAACTTTCAAAATATATATTTTTTGCACAGAAAGAGAAACGATGATCAGATTTTGCTCCAACTTTGCAAATCCTAATATTTGCAATAGTGCTAGGTCTGGTCCGAAAATGAACAATATCGGTTCACTCCTTCAAGAACCTCCCCCACAAATGGTCAAAATTTTGAATAATAACAACTCTCATAAAGTGTGATTTAAGAGTTCGATTGTCTTCAAATTTCACCCATCCCAATCATTTTATTAGCCATGGTCTGGTGTTAAGACGGAGTATATCGGTCCACTTCTTCTGGTGACTCCCCCACAAATGGTCGACATATTTTCTGCACAGAAAGGGAGGCAATAATCTATTTTGAAAAACATAACAGTCAAAGAAAGCGAAAGAAAGGATCCAACTCTCTTCAAATTTCACACATACAATAATTTTTGCTAACACCAGATCTCTTGTGAAGATGCTAAATATCCGCGAATACCTGCTGGTACCTCACCCACAAAGGGACACAATTTTCAATATTTTTATCTATCATAAATTGCGAAGCAACTCAGCGATTCTTTACAATTGCTATATCCATCTGCTATACTTTATTTTTATACATATGTTTATTTTTATATATAATGATATTTATTTAGGTGGGATACGAAATGGTCAATATTGACCGTTTCTTTCAAAACCCACTCCGTAGAAGGTGAAGAGGGCTGAGGGTATACATCTGTCGGCAAAACCGACCGATACTTTTTCACTTGTTCTTTTCGTTTTTTAAGTACTGCCCAAAAAATTTTTAAAAATGGCTAAAAGCAAATACAGTACCTGAATAAAACAGCCAATTATCAATGAATATCAAAACAACATATCACAGAAAATGTGATATTTATGTGATTTCATAATTATTTCTGTATACTAAGTCGGTTTTTTGAAACTGGATCAGTAGTAACAGTCTATAACGGATGAAGGCCATGAAAAACTTCAGCCCGTACTGATCCACAAATTGTGAGAGAAATAAAAAACAACCATTTAAGAGTTCAACTGGATTGGTGAGAGAGCAATCATTGGATATAAGCTCGAGATCAGTGCGTAGACGAGTAGTGGCAGCTGGTCTGCATGCCCGTAAGAAAAAAACCATTTATATCTGAAAAACCATTTATATCTGAAAAAATCAAAAAGGCTTTCGGAAACAAAAATATTAAGTGGAATCAAGCTCAATGGAAAAAAAACATTATTTCTGGGATGAGTCTACGTTTAATATTAAAGGCTCAGATGTGAAAAATTTTACGGCGAGAAGACCAAAAAATGAAGGACTCAAGCCGCAGTGTTACAAAGGTACAGTGAAGCATGGGGGTGGGTCAAAAATGGCGTGGCGCTGTTTTTCTTTCTATGGATTTGGGCCTATCCATAAAACAAAGGAAGTTGTGGATCGGTTTGTTTACAAAGATGTGTTGGACATCACGTTGTTCCCTTACGCTGAGTAAAATATTCGGCTGATTTGGGTGTTTCAGCATGACAATGATCCCAAACTTGTATCAAAACTTGTCAAATATTGGTTGCGGGAGTCAAAAATTGATGTTTTGTTATGGCCGGCACAATCACTTGACCTAAACTCCATAGAAAACCTTTGGAGTATCGTAGATAGGAAGATCAAGCGAGTTTCGGAAATAAATAAGCACAACTTTTTCTAAAGAATTCGGGGTGCCTGGGAAAGCACACCCAAGGATCAAATTGAGCGTGTTATAGATTCAATGCCTCGTAGGTGTTCAGCTGCTATCAAAAATAATGGTTATGCTATCGACTACTAGCCAAAATTTAATTATTTTAAAATAAAAAATCAAAAGTTGCTTTAGTTTTGACCAAGCAAAAATTGGGTCATTTTAGTTTTCCACATATTATTTTTCGTTCAAAATTATTTTTGTATTTTTAATTTTAGTGAATTAAACCCCTCATTTAAAACTGGAAAAATAATTACGATTTGTTTATTTTTGTAAAAGTTAAAGGACATTTATTGTCTTTGCGATTTAAGTTGCTTTAGTTTTGGCCACCAGTGTATATAAATATGTTTGTGTTTGATTATTTTTCTGCCATTAAAGAAGCGTTTTTCGGACTTCTTGGTTTGTTAAAAAAAAAAAAAACAATATTCTGTTTGGTAAAATGTCAACCACCACAAATCTGTCTCTAAACAACGTAATTTATGCTAGGAGTGGAGATATTTTAGGATATATAATAATTGATGTTCCAGTCTAACCCATTTACATTCAGAGGTACAACCCTACCCCGTCTAAAACCTGGAAAAGCTCATAGAAGGCAAGAAGTGATTTGACTAAAATAAGTATTAAAATAGCAAGCACATCTGAGATGCTATAACATTCCAAACCTTGCGAGGATACGACACGACTGAAGTGAAGAGGTGAATTATTTTAGCTGTAAGCGCTATGTCACCCAAGACGATGTAAAGAGATGCTCGCTGGGAACCTCGAAAGCATCACACCGAAGTGAATTATTTGCGTCCAGACAGAAACTGTTGACGTTGAAGTATGTAAATGAGCAGGGAATGGACTAGCTCACCAAAGACCTCAATTTACTATCTATTTTTGTCTAATATCCCAGAATCAGGATCCGTGTACACCCCTGTAAATGATTTCTGAGATCGATATCGATACGATATCGGCATAAAAAACAAGTGTATGAGTGAGAAACAAGAAAAACAAATATTAATTGTCTCTCTTATCTACAACCCCTTGGGAGAAGCACAATGGACCAACACAAATCATAGTGGATAACTGTCGTGTTGCTAAACGTAGGCTGTGTTTGTGATCTATTGTTATATTGAAAATTTATAATACCTATTTTTAATCTAAAAACAAAATTGCAATATCCCCTTCAAACAGTACCCATCTCTATTATTAAACTTACCATTTTCGGCCGGAATGGTGGCTTTATATTACGTTTCTCCAATTCTTCCCAATCTAATCGACTGAAGAATGGATGACGACGTATTTCATTTTCATCGCCCGAACAGCCTAAACGTTGTGCAGGATTTTTTGTTAGAAAACCTAAAATAAATATTAAAAAAAACATATGACGTTATCCAACTGAATGTGTAAAAATAAGTAATCCATTCGTTTACCTTTTAAAATGGACACAGCTTCTCGTGATAACCAAACCGGATATAATACATCATCGTGCATAATCGATTCGAATAGTTCATCTTCGTTATCGGCTTCAAATGGTGGCTGACCAGCCATCATTTCATACATAAGAACACCGAGGGCCCACCAATCAACCGAGGCGCCATATTCTTGTTCTTTGAGTATTTCTGGTGCAATATAGTCGGGAGTACCGCAAAAAGTGGTTGTCAAAACGCCATTCATAATACCCTCCTACAAGAGCATTGTAATTAATGTTCAAGACAATTAAATGCAGACATTTATAATATAGTCTTACCTTGCACATGCCAAAATCGGCCAGCTTGCAGTGACCCTCTTGGTCTAGTAAAATATTATCTAATTTTAGATCACGATAGATAACACCATTAGAATGTAGAAATTGTAAGGCCAATGTAACCTCGGCAGCATAAAAGGCAGCTCGTGCTGCTTCAAAACGTCGTGCTTTTTGAATTTGAAACATTAAATCTCCACCGTTAACGTACTCCATAACAAAAAATAAACGATCCTGAAAAAAAAAAAACAAGCAAATTAAGTTTGATAAGAAATATCGAAAAAAATATATAAAAAGAAAGAATTCTTCTCTGATAATTAAAATTGTTTCAATAGTATATATAATAGATATAATTATGATTTTTTTGAAGAACTCTTAAAGCTTTTGTCTTGGCTATCTTTAAGAACATTTTCTAGAACTATCGAGAATTCAGTTTTAAAGTACTTTGACATGGATTTTAAAGAACCCTATTTAAAATTGTAGTTTTTTAAATCTTGTTTCATCTTGTTTTAGAGCGTGGATTTCCCAAGAATCCATTTTTGAATGATAATGTTTTAACCTTCGTGAAATAATAGGCCTAGAATTTTTATTAAATATTTTTAATGCATTTTTAAAGAGGCATTGAAGTATACTCTTTAAAGAGTATTTTAAATATTTCGAAGAATTTTAGAATGTCGGATGTACCAAAATTCAGGACTTTGACAGATATTGGCCATTTGGTGCACGTCCCGAAATCGGTTGAAGATATATATGGGACCTGTATCCAAATCTGTACCGATCTTGATAAAATTTGGTAGAGGCATTTCCGAGCTCTGTATATGGGAGCTATAGATATATCTGAACATATGGGAGCTATAGATATATCTGAACCGATTTACACCAAATTTGAAGTACTGGATCATAGAATGAATTCAGTCGTAATTGCCAAAATTCAGTCCATTTGGTGAACAAGGATGTAGGGAGGATGTATATGGGAGCTATATCCTAATCTGAACCGATATCGATAAAATTTGTCAGAGGTATTTTCTGATGTCTGGTACCAAATGTCATTCTTCTGGAGTGAGTATTACGCATGTGAGGGACTTAAAATACCAAATCGGATGAAACATATATATGGTAGCTATAGCTATATCTGAACCGATTTTCAAATTTGATTTACTAGTTTCTAGACTGAATTCTGTGGGATGAACCAAAATACAGGTCATTTGGACTTATATTAGCCATTTGCTGCACAATTAACCAGAAATCGGTTGAAGATATATAGGAGCTATATCTAAATCTGATCCGATTATCACCAACTTCAATAGGGTTCGGCCTGGGTCAAACAAATATTGTTTGCAAAATTTCATCTCAATCGGATAATAAGTGCAACCTGCATTTTGTTCACGGACTGACGGACGGACTGACATGCATAAATCAACTCAGAAAAGGGATTCTATGAAGATTCTGAAGAGTAACTATGGGTCTATCTCGCTTCCTTCTCCATGTTACAAACAAATGCACAAAGACATAATAGCCTAACCACTATGTGGTGCATTGTATAATAAAAATATATTAACCCCTGGTATTATATACTCTGTAGCCATTTACGGACTCAAGAAAAAGGTACTTCGAGGGGGATTTTAAAAGAAGATTAAGAAATATTTTAAAGGAATTTGAAGTTAATATTTTGAGAAACTTTAAGGTAGGTTTTTAAAGAATGCTACATATATTTTATTCAAATCCCAGGGATTATATACTTTGTAGATTGCTATTTACGGACTTCAGAAATCATGGATTGAGAGTTTTTATTTTGGGCTTAAAATAATTAACATACAATTTATTTTTTTTTGCCTTTATAAAGGCGAGTATTTAAACCCTTAGCATTATGCAATAACACCACCACCTACCGGAGTCTGAAAACAGGAATGTAGAGCTGTTAAAAATGGATGATTAGCCGCCAACGCCAAGATACGTTTCTCCGTCATGGTGCAATCGACATCATCGTCCTGTATGATGGCGTCCTTTTTCAACACCTTAATGGCATAGATTTCATCCGTACCCTTCTTTTCGGCCAACATCACCTTACCAAACGAACCCTTGCCCAGGACTTTGATGAAATTGAAATCTTGCAAACATGTTTTGCCTGGACGTGAGTCATAGCAGCGATTCGAGCTGGTCATGCCCATTTCACCGGTACTGCTGCCGCTACTGACATTTGTGGCACCCGAACTGCCAGACGATGTGGTCTGATGTGACATTGTCGAACTACGGGTGGTAGTTGAAATGCAATCGCTGTCACCATGGATGCTGGCACCGAAATTATCCTCGCCACCGGGCTGACTTAAATACTGAAAGATCATGGAAAATATGAAATAAGTTATATTTTTGGAATTGTTTGCAAAAGCTTACCTTTGATCGTCTAGGCTGGGCCTGCTTATCAGGTGATATACCCAGTGAGCTTAGGATTTCGGCCATTTGTTTTGTATTAATACCACATGTATTTGCAACATTCTTTTGGCAACGTTTGTGCACATTCATGTCGCACACTTGACACTGTAGGCCCTGCTTGAACAGGCCGTACAACAGTGAACCACAATGATCACAAAATGTAAAACGTTTGTAGGTGTGTACGAAAAAACGATGCGGTACATTCACGTTGAAACGTTGTCCAGCTGGTCCAGGTTCCAAATTGTTTTGCTAATTGTGAGAAAAAGGGGAAAAAATATTAGAATAATTGTATACAATTTCGATTTGCAGAACTTACCTCTTCCCGCATGCCAGGACATTTTGTAACCACGGAACGATGACATCTCTTATGTACAACACAAGTGCAGACTAAAAAAATGCATATTGGTATTATTGAAATTGGTAAATATTTAAATAAAACGAGAAAACATATAAATAAAATAAAAAAGAGATGTGCAATTTTGTGTTTGAGTGTGTGTAAATGTGTGAGTGTGTTGAAATAGGCAAAATTAAGTTATTTTGTTTGGAAAATTAGTAAGCAATGCAGGAATTAATTAGGCAGACTATATGTACTTTGTAATAAAACAATAACAAAATATTTACGAAATTGTTATACAAATTTAACAATTGAAACACCAAATTTATTTTAAAACCAACCAAATATGTTATAAAAATGTGAAAATAAACATGACCTTTGAGTACAGGTTCACCCAATGCAGTTTGAACACTTTATGTTACATTTATATTTTACATAAAGAACATATACATACGTCTACAAATGTTATTATATCTCAATCACCTTAGCCAAAATATTTAAAATTGAAAGCATAATATTCGAAAAAATGAAAAGTGTGACGAAGAATTTTACCAATATGCTTCTATCGATTACTCAAATTTTAAAGAAATGCAGAGAATATAAAGTTAGTAAAGACTTAATAAGAACGCAGAAAATTACAAAATTTCCGGAATATGCATATTTTCTAGAATTTCATTGGTGTGTAATATTTTTACTGTCTGTAAATTATAGGAATGATTTTTTAAATCTACAATATCTGGAACATATGCCTTCAAATACGTAACTTTACAAAAGCCGATCTACCGCACCAGAAGGAATGTTCTGATCCCTACCATCTTTACAACAGATAGATGAGTTGATAGAAATATTAAGATGTGCCAAGCCTGAATAGAATCGGATATTAATTTTGTTTTTTTTTTTACGAGCTTCATGGATATTAAAAATGATGACACTTTGTGGGAGAGGCACCAGAAGGAGTGGACCGATATTGTCCATTTTCATAACCTTGAGTTAATAAAAATATTGTGATGTGTGTAATTTGAAGATAATCAGACTCTTACATGACATTTTACATGAGTAATAATTATTCAAAATGTTGACCTTTTGTGGGGGAGGTACTTTATGGAGTGGACCGATATTGTCCATTTTCGCACCTGACCTAGTACTGATGGAAATATTAGGATTTTCAAAGTTGGTGTAAAATCGGATTTTTCTTTCTCTTTCTGCGCACGAAATTATTTTCTTTGAAAATATTGACATTTTGTGTGGGAGGTACCAGAAGGAGTGGACCGATATTGTCCATCTCCGAACTCGATCTAAGTTTGACAATAATATTACGATGTACCAAGTTTGGATCAAATCGGATACTCTCTTCGAGAGTTATCGTGTGCACCAGCCAGACAGACAGACGAACGGACGGACATCGCTCCAAATGTCCTGAAACGAATTTTGCCCAAAGGGAGCTAGGGTCTAAAACGGTAATTTTGATGAGGCACATTTTGGCCGTATCATATGACATATACCCACTGTAGCCACATGTCTGAGGGTATAAAAAGAAATATGACACTAAAATAGGGTCAGGACACTAAATAGGGTCAGGTTTATACTCACACAAAATATAATATACATATATGCAGGACAACAATCATATCATGCTATATGGAAACCAAAGTTTTTGCGTGCAAGAAAAATCAGCTGGGTAACCAACAGAATTACCGGAGGCCCAGGGTGCCAAAATGTTAAATTTTTAGATATTTTCAGAACATATTGCTTGAAAATTTAGTTTGCAAACTTGCAATTTTCCGAAAGTACTTTCAGGAAGTAAGGCAAAACTTTCAAAATGTGTCAGGACCCTGACGAAAGTGCTGAAATATAAAAAAAAATAATAACAGAGTGTCCTCCTTTGTCTATCGGTAGTCTAAGTTATAAAAAATTGTATTTTAAACCCATAATTCCAAAATTCTAGCACCAAGCTAACTTAAATATTTTTTCCACATTCTGAAAGCAATACATTTTATGGAGTAAATAATACTGTTTATTAATAAAAAAGAATATAACTACCGCAAAACGAAAAGAAGCCAAGATGAAACAAAATAGCACGCCGCATCTTATCTTGACAAAAATAAACATTGCGAACGAGTAGAGTAGCAGATTTTTAGATATTTACATGTGACTGTGATAAGAAGGAAAGAAACCGCGCTACTCGAACGTGAGTTATGCGTTCAAGCCAAGTGCCTGCTTGCGTGTTCAAAATAATCTTGGGCAAAATGTATATTTTTGAATCATCAGATGTACATTTTTGAAGATAAAAACAGCAGTATGCGAAAAAATGAACCCGAAACGAGAAACAAATAAATAGAATTTAGATTTTTAATCGCGCGTACTTATGCACCCTCAAATATCAGTCTTGGAGAATTATACAGCATGATCATAGGCTTAGGTGACAGTCCCTGGCCGTGAAGGGCTTGCATCGAGGACTCGTCTGTTATAGGAGATATTATGCCAAGTGTTAAATTCCAGTTATTTTACAATATACCATTTTAAACGCCTTCAATCGGACGGCATGGATCTATAGTGTCCAAATGTAGACTTGAAAATATCTTTGTATGAATTATTTTTACGTAACAATTTGTTGGGTTTCATTTCTTAATATCGCCCTTATTGAAGATATTCAGCAGAATGTTTTTTAGCGTCCTAGAGGATTCCAAAGGAAATGAGCTAATAGGGAACCCTACTTTTTTGGGTAATGGCGATCAATGAGGCACTGGAGGGTTCCAACATCATAAAGATCTAAATTATAGATCTTATCCAGTTATACTAAAGAAGCCGAAACCATTGGGCCATTTAAGTAATTTTTATAAACAGGTCTACCTATTAAAAAACTAGAAAACAAACAGCCAAGTTCGGCCAGCCGAATTTTCAACACCATCCACTATTTTGAGGGAACTTAAAAAAAACCGTCGAAAAATATGGCTCAAAGGAAACCCGTTATATATATAGCGGCTATACGAAGACGTGGCACTGCATATACATTTTTTTGTCATAGGCTGTAGTACCCATTACGAATTTCAAATATTGAATTTAAAATAATTCCGGTAAAAAATGTCGCTAAAATCATCAAAATATCGAATATGGGCTGTAACGTTGCATGGGGGCTATACGATATCGTGAACCACAATTCTCATCTAGAGGTTAAAGTACTCAGAAGGAACTCCTTGTGTGGATTTTCCGACAATTCCATTGAAGAATGTAGCTAAAGTCATCAAAATTCCGAATATCGGAAAGTATCGTTATATGGGGAATATACGATTTCGTAGACCTTATATGTGGTGCCATTATAAGAGGCCTATATTTATGAAGACGTGAACCGTCATGCGCAATTTTTTGTCATAGGCTGTAGTACCCATTACGAGCTTCACATACGAAATTTGAAACAATTTCGGTGAATATTGTCCCTAAAATCATCAAAATACTGAATATCGGGAGGTATCGTTATATGGGGGCTATATGAAGACGTGATCTATCATACGCAATTTTTTGTCATAGGCAGTAGTACCCATTACGAACTTTAAATACGAAATTTGAAACAATTACGGTGAATGATGTCTCTAAAATCAAAATACCGAATATCGGAAGGTACCGTTATATAAAAGTTATACGAAGACGTCGACCGACATGGTCCATTGCCTACTGGCAAAATACACTGGCAAAATACACATTTTAGCCTTCTATCTAAACTTGTTCGAAAGATAGCGTGATTACTTCAGACAGACAAGCGGACATCGCTAAAACCAGGACCAGAATATATATACTTTGTAGGGTCTATCATGCTAATATATCCTCAATAGAGTGGTGGGGGTTATAAAAACTGATGTTCGAAAAAGTGGCGCATTTCAGCCCCTAAATCGGCTTGCCGACAGATATATCCCCCATTATGTGACCATTTATTGAAACGTATCACAACGCATGGACCTACATATCAAATCTTTACACTAAATCTAATGTTGGCACAAATATTGCAATGTGCGAACCTTGAAAAGAACTGGAATTTTTTCCCATTTTATGAGAGTTACAATAATTCAAAATATTGATCCTTTGAGGGGGATGTACCAGAAGGACTAAATCGGTACACTACATATTCATATTATATCTATTGATACGTACAAAGTTTCAAGAAAATCATTGCCTTAGTTCTTTTGTTATTAGATTTTTAATTATTCAAAATTTTGACCCTTTGTGAGTGTGGACCGATATTGTCGATTTTCACACCGGATCAGCACTAATGCAAATAATTTCAATACCTTTATTGGATGGTGTATGTGTGTGTAAGAAACACACTAAGAATTACACTCTACACATTCAAGAACTACAAAGGGCCTAACTTCTAATGTTAAATTATTTTTCAGTTCCTGTTATCGAAACTTTCAAATTTTAGGAATTTGGCATTCGTAAATATTCAATTGAAATAAGTCTTTTTTGGTTACTAGCAAATATGTTAAAACAAAAAACAAGTAAAAAAATATTAACAACAAAAAATAACAATTTTTAGACAAATCCGTGGAAAAATGTAGGTAGATCCATAAAAATACTGAATATCGGCAGGAGCTATACGAAAACGTGTTTCGCCACCGGAGCCAGAACTCATAACGAACTGCAAATACGAGTTTTTAGACAAATTGGGGGGAAAATGTGGCCAAACTTTATGAAGTCTATGACAAAGATATAGAGGAGTTACAAACGAAATGGCAAATTTAATATACTCTCCTTTCCAAGGTGGATGCTATCAGGGTACAATAAAAGTTTTTCTATTTTCAGAAATAGTTATTTGGATTAATCCTATACTCCACATTTTTATTTGGTTCCATAAGGATCTATATATTGCTGGTTATGTCTAAACGTAGGAAAATTGTCAAAGCTCTATCCTTTTGTGGATAATGCTACATATTACAATGAATTGGAAGTTAAATATCCGAATACATTAAATCTCTTTATAACTGAAACCATATTCGCCCCAATTAAATATAATTGAAATTATATGGAGTAAATTTGAATCTGATGTAAAACGTCATTTAGGCACTACAACCGTTGACACACTGGAGTGTGCAGTAGATATATGTAAGTAGGTCATAACGAAGTTTTGTTGAGTATTTGTATCGAGATATGTAAACATTACTTATTTTCTGAATTCGAAAGGGGAGTTTGAACTTATATATTGACTCTTCATGGCAATTTGCCTAGCACTTATTTCCTATGGCGAGTCAACATTTAAATAGGAGATTAATATGCAGTTTTTAAGTAGTTACTAAATGTACTCTAAAACTCACTATTTGGTAATGAGTTTCTTTTTGGGATTCCTATGAACCAAAATTTTTTGTTCGGACTAAGAATTTTTTCAGCAATAAACAATATGATATGTACGCAAGAATTAAACATGAAATATGTACGAGTATTCAAAAATTTAAACATAAAATACACACTTAAATAAAATTAAACTTAATAATAATTATGAATAGTTTTTAAAAGCTAAAACATGACACGGTTATTACAAATATGCTGCTGGAAGGAATATATATCACCAATATTGGATAGAATTTGACAAAGAAAAACTGTATTGCAAAAAAGAAACAAAACAAACAACATACATACTTAAGTATTCTTTAAGGGCGGGGGAAGAACAAAGGGACTTGAAGCAATGATAGATTACAACATTTAAAGCAATAAGCCTACAAGAAACTAGCCGAATGTAAAAACATTTATTAAGAAAGAGTTCATGTTTAGAATAAGTCTGTCTGTTACACATTTTCTGGTAACTAGACTGGTCTACGAACAAACATAAATTTGTCAGTATTTCAATTTAAAAAGTTGAAATTGACTTTTTGATTTAAAAATCAATAAGCAATATATTGTAATTGATTTTTGCCTATTTTCCTTTTTATTGCGTTCAAGAAATACTTAGAATAACAACAAAACAAGTAAGGAAAAGTCAAGAGTCGGGCGGGACCGACTATATGATATCCTACACCACTATGAGTCTTTAGTAAAGCTCCCGTAACAAAGAAGTTTATATTAAGGAGGCTTTTGTACCTCTAGTACCAAATAAAATTGCTGTATAGTGCATGATATGACTTCGATAAGGATCATATTAAAAATATTTATTGAAGCAATAGATATGACGGATCAATAAAATTCGGTCGAATATGAAAATATCTGTTCAATTTGGGTTGATAGTACATATAAAGTGAGCAATTACAGTAAAATCGGGTGAAGTTGTATATCGAAGCTACATAAAAATCTGAACCGATCTCGATAACATTTGGCCAGTATCTGATGCCCGATATCAAATATCATTCTTGTGGAGTGCGCATGTGAGGGACTTTAACGCCGAATCGGATGAAACATACATATGGGAGCTATAGCTATCTGAACGGATTTCGGATAAAGATATATAGGAAGCTATATCCCAATCTGATCAGATCTTAAATTTGACAGAGCTCCATAATTTATCTGGTACCAAAGAAAATTGTTGGAGTGGAGTGCATATTACGCATGTGAGGGGCTTAAACATCAAATCGGATAAAACATATATATGGGAGCTGTATCTGAACCGATTTTCAAATTTGAAGTACTGGTTTATAGTTTGAATTCAGTCGTAATTGCCAAAATTCAGTACATTGGGACTGATATTAACCATTTGGTGCACAATAATTCTGATATATCGGATGAAGATATATATAAGAGCTATCTCCTAATCTTAACCGTCGGAAGTGCCAAAATTCAGGTCATATGGACTAATATTAGCCATTCTGTGAACAATAAACCTGAAATCGGATAAAGATATATATGGGAGCTATGGAGCTATATCTAAAATCTAAAATTCGAATCAAATTGACAGAGATATTTCCGAGCTGTATGTGATATCTGGTAACAAAGATCATTATTGTGGAGGGCATATTACGCATGTGAGAGACTTAAAACCCAAAATCGGATGAAACATATATATGGAAGCTATAGCTGTATCTGAACCGATTTTCACTATATTTTATATACTTGCTTTTTGACTGAATTCAGTCATATGTGGCAAAATTCATTCATTTGGACTGACATTAGTCATTTGGTGCACAAGCAACCCGAAATCAGTTGAAGATTTATATGGGAGCTATATCTAAATTTAAATCGATTCTCACCAATTTCAATTCTCAAAAGTAAATATGAGTCTATCTCGCTTCCTTTTCTGTGTTACAAACAAATGTACAAAGACATAATACCCTTACCAATATGTGGTCTTGGGTATAACAAGTAAAAAAGCGTCAAGTTCGACCGGGCCGAACCTTTAATACCCTTCACCATAAGGGAAAACCCTTTTTAAGTTAAAGAATCGCGATTATATATTGGATCCACTTCCATTTTTACCGATGAAATCGGTTGGAAAAAAAGCCTTAAAAATTACGTAAAGTCGACGGAACCGTTTTCCTGCTATGATGGTTGTTATCTATAGCGATTTCAACTGTCAAATTGATTTTTTAAATATGTCAAATATTGGAGGTACTGCCTTATAAGTGATAAAAGAAATAATGAGCCTATTCCAGCAGTCTTCGACCACAATTCAAACGATTCCCTGAAAAATTTATCTAAAGTCATCAGAATACCGAAATCGTTAAGTTGCGAAACTTAGGGGAGCTGTAGAAAAAAAGTGAAACGTGGCCTTCAAACGGGCAATGAGACCGTCAAACGCTGCCCGAGTGTTGCTCTGCGGTATTTTGGTGAGTGCGATGAATGCTGCGTGCGATGGTGCTGAGTCCTGTTGGAATGTCCAATGTCTGCGACCAAAATGTTTGCGTGCCCAAGGCTTTAATACACCCTCCAGAATATTTTCGCGACAATATTCGGCTTTATTCTGATGCCGCGGTCGGTTAATACAAGCGGAGAGCGACCATCGGCTGTTATGGCAGTCCACGGGCCACACCAGCTCCATGGCCGGCGATTGAGTTCTGGTGGCCAACCGAAGGTGCACATTTTCAGCTGACCTCTTTTGCAAGTAAACACGATTATTTTGTTTGTTTACAAACAAAAAAGTGCTGGACAACGAATGTTTTCTCATAGGAGAAAACCAAATTTGGCAGTTCACCACTTTCGGCCAAGCAACTCTTTAGCTCTTTTGAGTGTATTTCCTTTCTGTTGCGGTGTAAGTTCAATCGCTTTACCCCGAGCTAATTTTTCAATATTTGCCGAATGGAATATTGCGGAATTTTCAGCTCACGGGCCATTTTTCGGCCACTGCTACGCTACCAGTATCACGGTAACGACCGATGGTACGAGACACTAAAGATTTATTCACATTTAAATGCTGGAGTGCTCTAACAATAGCCAAATATATCCAGCCAAATATAAAGAAATCACACTATCACGCTTGAATTCCATCACAAATAGCTTTTTTTCTGGAAAATTCGCACCAAAATTTTTTGTACGCTTGTTAACAATATAATGAGCTGTCACTGAACTAATTTTAACAGCTGTCGGACGAGCTTAGAAATTACAGCAGTCTGAAGTTGGTTGCAGTTTTTTCATCTCACCCTGTATGTACCGAATTTTAGACAATTCCGTTTGAAAATGTGGCTTAAATCGTTCAAATACCGAATATCGGGAGGTACTGTTATATGGGGGCTATAAGAAAACACGCACCTTTATAGACAATGTTGTGTCGCAACAGGTAGAATATGTTATCTAAATCGTAGAAATACCAAATATCCGGAGGTATATGTGGACCTATATAGACAATGTTCTGTCGCAGGAGATAGAACTCGTTACCAACTCTAAATCGTAAAAATACTGAATATCGGTAGATACAGTTGTATGGGAGCCATACGAAAACGTGGTCAGACTTTTCTTATTTATACAAATGTATTCGAAATTTAAGCCTTCTATCTCGACTTAGAATTTCACGCTTATCAAGAATATATATACTTTGTTGTTCATGACTTTGCAGTCTCTCTTTAGGTCACTTTTATAAAATAAACAATGCCAAATATTTGCACGGTATTAGGACTTGGCAGTAGCTTATAATTTTGAAGCATAACTTTAGTGTGAAAATATACCAAAAATTTCTATTCACTTATTGGCGAAATCACACCTGCACACTTTTTTTATGTATATAGTCAGCTATAGGGTATTTAGGGAAATTTATACAGGAATTTATGTTTCTAAACATTATTTTTGACAGAGGACTTTAAAAACGTCAAAACTTTTCGTGACATTATTTCAAGAAATGTTTATCTGACAAAGATTTTTTTGGAAAATATTGGAGTTTATCAGGATTTTTCGATCGGAGCAACGTAATATTAACCACATCTGTAATTTTAAATTAGATGGCGAACCTGGAAATTTATATTCCAATATTTTCCGTTTCCAATCTACACAAACTTTGCCGCATTATGGTGGTGCAGGGTCGGATGTTCCCGCCCGACTGTTGCCTTGCTTTCTAAAAAACGAGTAGTTTGAACAAACTGATTTTTTCATACAACCGATGCTTCTGACTTATGAACTCTTTCTTAACAAAGTGTTTATTATAAAAGCAAAGCTAGTTTAGGAGAAATATTTATAACACGTATTACATCCAATAGTATTAAAGGGTGTGCTTGTGTGTATATATGTTCATGTATGTGTAATGAAATGAAAAACCAGTTTTTAAAAACTAAAAAACAAAACACGGAAAAACACACATTGAAAATAGTAATAATTTGGCAATATAATTAAGTTTAGTTCTTTCTAAGGAATTGATCTTTTTTTTTTTGATTTTTTTCTTTATAACAAACAAAACACATACCTTGACACTGATATCCTTGTTTACCAATTCCCCTGTAAAGGCAAAAAATTTCCGTAGCTTGTATATTGTATGTGTGGGTAATATACTCAATAAAATATATGGTGGTGATTATTATTAAGATAGGTTAGATGGATGGATGGATGTGGGTGGGGGATGGGTGTTGGGTGTTGGGTGGGTGGCAAGAGTAATTAGTGGTGGTAATGGTGGTGATGATATCAAGGAGTCAATAGAGATGCAAAAAAATGTAATACGTTGAAATAAAAAATAAACCAAAAAAACCAAAAAAAACATAAAATACGAGAAATCAAATCTGCGAGCACCATGAAATTAAAATAAGAAAAATCGATTTAATCTATGAAAGCGCAACCAAAATAAATACCAAAAATATAAAAGCATAAAGTAGCAATGACAAGTAATCCAAACTAAAACCCAAAGAATGAAAGAAAAGTATTCAAGTCTAGCATCTAAAAAGTAAAAAAACATAACAAATATTTTTTTAAAAACAATTCCAAATCCCATAAAGAAGCAAACCCCTTCAAAACCAAAAGTTTGTTAATTACTAAATTAAAATAAAGTAAATAAATAATAAATTATCGAATATAAAAAATGTGATATGGTTTCGGAAATATATATATGGAATTAAAAAGGAAACTATCATCATAGACGACAGACGACACAACAAGCATTTGCATACCAAATAAATTCCCGGCAATGTGAACAGAATGTTGGTTGACGCAAAAATGTTGCCATAAATTTGTGACCATTAACCTGAAAGAAAGTTTAAAAAAATTACCTTAATAAAAAGAACAGGAAGACAAATTTTGTATTTTTAAAAAATTTAGTAATGCTGAGGTTTTCGAACAATTCCCACACTATCCAAGGGGTTATTTAGTAAATGTTGGTAATAATAATGACTTACAAACAAATCTACACATCCATATATTAACAATGGCATGTCGTTCAAAGTTACTTGTAGGCATAAGTCGATAACGAAAATTCCATAAATAGGTCGAAAAGAGGATTTGTTTTTATACCCTCAGCTATATGGCTAGAGAGGGTATAAAATCATTTGATACGGCCCAAACGTGCCTCATCGAAAGAACGGTTTTATACCCTAGGTCTCTTTTGGACCAAATCCGTTTCAGGACATTTGGAGTCGATCTAGCGATGTTCGTCCGTCCGTCTGTCTGGACGGCTGGCTGGTGCGCACAATAACTCTTGAAGGGAGTATCCAATTTGATCCAAACTTGGTACATCGTAATATTATTGTCAAACTTAGATCGAGTTCGGAGATGAGCAATATTGGTCCAGTCCTTCTGGTACCTCCCCCACAAAACATCAACATGTTCAAATAAAATAATTTACTGTACAGAGAGAGAAAGGGTAATCCCGATTTTGCTCCAACTTTGCAAATCCTAATATTTGCATCATGTGATTTGTGGGTGTGACATACACCTCTCTCCACAAAGGGTCTTCAAATAACACACACATCACAATATTTTTATAAACCCAAGGTCTGGTGTGAAGATGGAATATATCGGTCCATTCCTTTTGGTACCTACCCCACAAACGATCAAAGTTTCGAATAACCAAACCGATTATAAAATCCGAAGTGAGCATCCGGTTCTCTTCGTATTGCACACATCCCAATATTTTTACTAACACAAGATCTGTTGTGAAGATGGGATATATCGGTCCACTCCTTCTCGCACCTCCCCCATAAAGGGTAAAAATTGGAATACCCACGAAGCTCATAAAACGCGTAATTAACATACGATTCCATCCCAATATTTTCATCAACGCAAGACCTGCTAAAAATATGATACAGATCGGACCATTCCTTGTGGTACCTCCCATACATAGGGTTAAAGTTGTGAATAACCAAAACGATCATAAAATCTGAAATAAGTATCCGATTCTCTTCGTTTTTCACACATTCCATTATTTTTACTAACACAAGATCTGCTTTTAAGATAGGATATATCGGCCTACTCCTTCTGGTACCTCCACCACAAAGAGACAACATTTTGAATACCTATGAAGCTCATAAAACACGAAATTAATATCCGATTCCATTCAGACTTGGTACATCTCAATATTTCCATCAACACAAGATCTACTATAAAGATGGCAGAGATCGGACCAATTCTTCTGGTACTTCCCCCACATAGGGTTTTAGATTTTGAAATACAAAATTTCCAAAGAAAGTAAAATAAACATCCAACTCTCTTTAAATTTTACACATACAAATATTTTTTTTAACACAATACCTAATTTGAATTTGATATATATTTGCAAAACCCTTCTGGTACCTCAACAACAATGTCACAATTTTCAATACTTTTATCTGTCATAACTTGCGAAACATGTCAGCGATTCTTTGCAATTTCTTGTAAGTTTGGAAGACACTTGAAAAATTTAAAAAAACCAGAAAAATACTATTGGAATGAAGACCTTGCATAAATATTTTTTCCATAGGCTGTAGTACCCTATATATACTTTATACTATTTTGTGATAAGCTATACTACACGGGTATAAAAATTGTGCGGAATGAGAACGGGTCTCAAATGAAAAGTCTCGAGTACAAACCAATTAAAGGATGGACTACACTTTACACTTATGGCTCTTTCGAGTTTTCTGAAAATGTATCTCTCAACTTTCAGTACAATGGGCCCTTTTGTCTACAATATCCCTGAATTTGATAGATACATTTTCAAAAAAAAAACAGTAAAGAAAGTCCTAAAATCGGGCGGGGCCGACTTTATGATACCCTACACCACTTTGCTAATTTTATAGAGCTCCACATAACAATTAAAAGATTTTATGGGAGAATTTAATCATACACGCTATGATTATAATTGTAATTTAAAATTCAAAGGACTAAATATGCCGAAGCATTTGTATCTTTTAAATTCGGACTTGTATTGCCCATTTGGTGCAAAATTAATTTGAAATCAGATAAAGATATATATGGGAGCTATATCCAAATCTGAACCGATCTCTATAAAATTTGGCAAAGATATTTCTGAGCTGTATTTGATATATTTCCCTGAATATCGTTGTTACGGAGTGCATATTACGGCTGTGGGTAACAAATACAACAAATCGGATGAAAAATATATATGGGAGCTATAGCTATATCTGAACCGATTATATCCCATTTCAATAGGGTCCGTCCTTGGGCCAAGCAAATGATTTGTGCAAAATTTCATGTGGATCGGGCAATAAATGCGAACTGTACTTTGTTTACAAAAATATATGGACAGACGGGCAGACGGACGGACGGACATGCATAAATCGACTCAGAATGTGATTCTATGCAGATCATCTGAAGGAACTATGGGTCTATCTCGCTTCCTTTTGCCTGACCACCTTTTGGTGTAGGGTATAGTCATGAAAAATTATTTTCCATTTATACGGAAAGTATCCCCCACTTACTATCTATCCTACGTGTGGTTTGTGTCTTTTCCACGTACAGTTGAAAATATCTTTACGGACATCTATTATCTGGGGGTCTATACCATAATTTGGACCTATATCCACAGTTCTTTGAAAGGTAGTTTTCTACCCACTGGAAATACAAACTGCCGATTTAAAGCGAATTCGGTAGAAAAGTATGACAAAAACCATAAAAATACCTTAAGCATCTGACGCTGGGAAGACCTGATAAAAACCTCTTCATCCTCCACGTGTGACTTGTTGCTGAGGTTTATGGTGCGAAGCGATTATTGGATCAACAGTTGCGGTAAATGAATTGCGTTATAGAGATATCATTATTGATCGGAGTTGGATGGAACCATTGCTCCTTTACGGAAAATAGATGATTCATCATAAAAAAAAACCTCCCAAACTTTTTTGAAAAGAAAATCTTTGAATACCAAAATAACACCTCTTATTGGAAAACCCTTATATACGTAAAATATATGTTTGAGGGAGGGTCCATATTTTCAGTTTTGTTATACACATACCTGATGTACACGTCGTCGCATAGCGCCACGACGACGATTAAACCCAGCTCGTTCTTTGAATTCTTTGTTGGCGCCAGCGCCACATACGGCATGTTCAACAACCGCAACATCTTTGGTTTGATCTGTAAAAGATGAAAAAAAAATAAATAAATTATTATTTTTAATTATTTATTTTTTAAATAAATCATTTCAAATCCAAAAATATATATTTCGCTTGGTACGTATTTATTGCAGTTTGTAACTATACTGAGAATTAATAGGATCGAAAAAGGATGTAATTATCCTTTAAATCCCGGAACTCTTTCAAAAGACAACATAATACCTATTTAAAGCCAAGTTTATTTCTAAGCAGTGGTAGTTCAGGTATAATCTCACGTAGCCAGAAATTTCTTTCTTAACCATTACGAGAGATACCAGAAGGTGTTCGCAGATATATATCATCTTCAGAGCAGATCACGTGTTAGCAAAAATGTTTGTACGTGTGAAATTTGAAGTTGGATGCCTATTTCGGATTTTATGCTCGTTTGGTTTTTCAAAATCTTAAACCCTATGTGGGGGAGGTACCAGAAGAAATGGTACGATCTCTACCATTTTTATAGAAGATCTTGTGTTGATTTAAATATTAAGATGTACCAAATCTGAATGAAATCGGATTTTAATTTTGCCTTTTATGCGCTTCTTGGGTGTTCTAAATTTTGATCATTTGTGGGGGAGGTAACAGATGGAGTAGACCGGTATATTCCATCTTCATACCTAGACCTTGGGTCAATAAAAATCATGTAATGCGTGTAATTTGAAGACAATCGGACTTATACATCACATAAGAATTATAAATATTCACCATTGTGGGGAAGGTACTTGATGAAGTGGAGTTTCGCACTTGACCTAGCACTGATGCAAATATTAGGATTTACAAGTTGGAGCAAAATCGGAATATCCTTTCTCTGCAGTAAAATATTTTTTTTATTAATTTCGACCATTTTTGGGGGAGGTAACAGAAGGAATTGATCGATATTGCCCACCTCCGAACTCGATCTAACTTTGATAATAATATTACTATGTACTAAGTTGGACACAAATCGGATACTCCCTTCGTGAGTTATCGATCGCACCAGCCAGACATACAGACGGACGGCGGATGGACATCGCTAGATCGACTTCAAATTTCCTGAAACGTAGAAGAGACCTAGCGTCTAAAATCGTTATTTTGATGATACCCTCTCTAGGCGTATGGCTGAGAATATAATTACCATTTTGGAGGGGCCCGGACCTCAGCAATTCCATGACATAGGCTTTTAACAATTTTAATTTCCTTTTTATTACGACATAGTTTACAATGCATCATAATTGGTACACTCGGCTTGTCTAAAAGCAATACTTCCGGCACCGATGAAAATCAAATCCAAATAAAAAAAAAATATATAAAAACAAGTTTTTTTAAATACTGGAATGATTCTACAGTCTAATTGCAACTGTTGACAATAACCTCGAAAATAGATACACGAATTTCGCAACAATTCAAAGAATTGGTGGGAGAACATTTGAGATTTTAATGAAAATACACGTTTTTCATTTAAATACTGACCATTAAATGTAGATTTAACAGACATTTTGGCAACGATACTACACGACTGACTTGACTTTTATACTGAACATTTTTTACATCGTCGCTGAAGAGCTGACTAACAAAAACGATGCATAAAAATAAGAATTTTGTTTGGTGAGTTTGAGGTATTATTAATTACTCTCTCTATTTAAATATTCTAAAATTGGTATAGGGTTATGGCAAAGAGCTATGAGTTTTTCTTTTTTTGTATAAATTTCCCTGTGAGAAACATAAAGGGACCTATTCAATTCAAATTATTCTAGTGACAGCTCATTATATTGTTTTGTGAGAATATTCCAGGAAATAAAGTTTTTCGTGATGGAATTCGACGTGATAATGTGATTTCTTTATATTAAGCTGGAATACCACAAGTGGCTATAGTTAGAGCACTCCAGCATTTAGATGTGAATAATCCTTTGTGTCTCGTACCATCGCTCGTTACAGTGATACTAGTAGCGTAGCCCGACGTCAAGGAAGTGGACGGAAGAAAACAGCAACATCAGCAGAAATGGTTCGAAAATTAAAGAAGCGACTTCATCGAAATCCGCGTCGCAGTGGCGAAAAAAGGCTCGGGAGATGAACATATCGCAAAATTCCATTCGGCAAATATTGAAAAATGAGCTCGGGGTTAAGACATTGAAATTCCAAAAAGTGCAAGAACCTACACCGCAACAGACAGAACATGGAATCAAAAGAGCTAAAGAATGAAGAACTGCCGAATTTGGTTTTCTCCGATGAGAAAACATTCGTTGTACAGCAGTTTGTAAACAAACAAAATGATCTTGTTTACTTGCCAAAGAGGTCGGCTGTCTACCAGAACTCAACCGCCGGCCATGGTGATGGTATGGGCCGCCATAACAGCCGATGGTCGCTCTCCGCTCGTATTAATCGACTGTGGCATCAGAATAAATGCCAAATATTATTGCGAAAATATTCTGGAGGATGTATTAAAGCCTTGGCCACACAAACATTTTGGCCGTATACCTTGGACATTCCAACAGGACTCAGCATTATCGCACTCAGCACGCGCCACCCAAGAATGTTTGCGAAATGAGGTTCCTCGCTTCATTTCCAGCGCACAATGACCACCAAAATCTCCGGATATCATTCCGTTGGACTATTGTGTCTGGAGTATTTTGGAATGCAAGGTACTAAAAATATCAAAGTGTAGATCACCTCAAGCAAGCGTTTCGCCGGGAATGGGCCAAAATACTGCAGAGCAACATTTGGGTAGAGTGTGACGGTTTCATTGGCCGTTTGAAGGCCATAATTCGTGCCAAAGTTAACCAAAGTTAACCAAATCGAACAAATCTAAACTCATTCTAAAATTTTAAAAAAAATGTATATATTATGGCGTTTGAAGATTTTTGTTGCAGATTTTTTACCTCACCCTGTATATATGGGACATAAAGCTATATCTTAACCGATTCTCGTCAAATTTAATACACTTTTTCCGGGCTAAATTCGTTTGTATGTGCCAAAATCCATTGAATTCGGGCTTATATGAACCATTTGGCGCACAATAAACATGAAATCGAGAAAAGATATATATTGGAGCTGTATCCATATCTGAATCGATTTCGATAAAATTTGGCAAATGTGAGTCCACTGACGTTAGCAGTTTTAAATGGAATTTGCTCGAAACTCAAATCTCTGTACTGTTTTTCTAATGCCTTTTCATCTCATATCCTGTTCCTTCAATTTAAAATCGTTTGAACATATACACCAAAGCTATATATTATTATGAGCCAATTTTATTTAAATAAATTTGGCGAGTTAGTTCCATCCTAAATGTTTCATGATTTATACGATTATAGTTCATACAATGAATATACATAACATAATCCACTTTATCAATTCTTCTCCCACCTAAAATTATTATCGTATCCATTATTCACTTACCATTTTTATTTTTAAGTTCTATAATAACATGGATTTTTCCTTGAGGTTCTAAATTCACCCATAGATCCGGTACGCCGCTTTCATGTTGCATAATATCCTCCAGAGGTATTATACAATTTGCCACAAAGTCATCCGGTGGGAGTGCTGCATCGTGAAATACTGTTAAGTTTATGTTTTTTGCATTCGTTACATCGTGCACGAACTGTTCGTTCCAAACGGGATCGAATGTTTTTGGACGTGTTGTTGAGCGATCTGAAATAAAGAAATGAAAATAGTTAAATTTTTAATTAACATAAATATTATTATAAATATTTAATTAATTATTAATTTTAATTAAATAATAATGTGCAGAAAGAAAAGTAAAAAATAAAATGAAGAACCCTATTAGATTAAGTTTCATTCAGTTTTGACGACCATCAGCGACAGGTTAATTTAACAAAGTATACGCTATGACTCAATGTGTCAAACAAACTAGTTCCTTATTTAGTTCCGTGGACTTCGTTTTTCGTTAGTTTTTATGAAAACTAGGCGTATGAGTGATATGAAATATATAAAAGTTATGAATCACTCATACGTTTAGGAACTGAAATTGGATTGACACAACTCTACTCACTACTGATAACTGGAACTGAAATCCGGAGTATAATAATAAATTTGAAAAGAAATTTTTCAGGCAACTGAAATGCGATTTATAGTAAAAAACGACGTTTTCTTCTGAAGTATATTTTGTAAAAATAACACCCGACTGTAACTATAAGTAGCAAAGAATATGAATATGCACTTCGTCTAAATTCGGCTGAAATATTTCAAAGTATAGAGTTTGAGTTTCACTTAGAGGTATCTAAAGGAGTCGACCTAGTGGATATAAATATAAACCATTTTTCACTTTACGCGATTTGTAAGTGTTCAAAAAAGTTGCCAATTTTTGTGGGAGGTACTGAAAGCAGTGGGTCGATAATGGCCATTTTCACATTTGACACAAATATAAGGCAAAGTTTCAACCCAATTTTATACTTCCTCCTACACAGATACATAATATTTGTATACCCTCCAAATTGGGAAGCACCTCTAAATATTCATCGTTGCTATAATTTAAACGATTGGTCCCTAATGTCAGTTTTGTTTTGACCTTTTTGTAGTAAACACATGCGAAATACAATTATTTGACTAATAGTCGCAGATTTCCTCGCTATTGGTGAAACACTGTGACGTTTAGCGGCTCGCCTCGAAGAGACTGGCAAAATAAAAGATGCTGCCAGCGCGTGGAGTATCCCTTCTGCAGAGACTATTGCTGCTGTACCTGAGGATGTCATGGAAGCGCCGTCGACATCGACCAAACGACGTGCTACGCAAATGGGTTTCAGTCGACGGTCTTTACAGTGAATTTTGGTACAAGATTTGAAAATGTTTAATATCCTAGCTTTGCCTAAAGCTTGCCCTTCATAAGTTAGTATTGGCTGAACAACTGATTCATATAACCATTTGATTATATGTGGCTTAAGTCCCCAACTCATCCCTATAGAATTCCTACAAGAATAGAGTGCGTACTAAGCCTCTCTTCTCTCGCTCCTCGATGTTCCTTTTCCGATGTTCCTTAGCTTCCGTTGACAGGCTTAACATAACTCCATCCAGCATTGGTAGCAAAAAATCTGGGATATTTCGCCTCCTTATGAGTTTTAGATAGGTTCCGTTGCATCGTGCCCATCTAGAGAGTTTCACAAGAGCTCCCTGCATGAGATCTAAAACAAGTTTGCAATCAACAGAACCACATCGTCAGCGTTAGTCTCTACTTTTGTTCCGTCATGTTCCAGGTCCTTTAGTATATTGTTTATCACTAGAAGCCAGAGTAAGGGTGAAAGAACCCCCCCCCCTTCTTTGGGGGTACCCATAGTATCCGATTTCCTGACAAAGCACTCTCCAATGTTTGATTTGATGATCCATCTACTGAGCAGAACATAAATTCAATCAATAAGGAGTGGTGGTAAACTATGTTTTGTAGGGGAACCATGAATTGCCTCAAGTGTGACATTATTGAAGGCTCTTTCGTTCGATTCGTCGTTCAGGTTCTTCTCCACACAATCCACGACATCAAGCTGTACAGTTTGAACAGATTTACCTTTCATGTAGTCATGTTGAGCAGTGTTTATCGAAGTCAAGGGTAGTAGAAATCGCATCTAAATATCTATTAGTCTCTCCAGAGTTATCAACAGAATAGACGAAAAACTGATAGGCCTGTAGTCTTTTGGAAGTACATGACTTGGTTTCTCCGCTTTGGGAATATAAGTGACTGTAACTTCACTCCATAGTGATGGAATGTGAGAGAGACGCAGACAATCGTCGATGCATGCTGCAACATGTCGAGAATAATGCCGTCCGGTCATAATAATACACACCATAAGGTTTTGGGGGTGCTTACAATTCTATCAATCAGACTCACCTCCTCTACCCCACAGTGCTGACTATGTAGCTCTGCCAGTCCATCATTTCTCGCATATATGCTGTCCGGAAAGTTAATGCTGGCTAAAAGATTGAAAGTCTCTAGACCATAGTCAGTCCAACTTCCATCTTCCAATAGATTTAGAGTCGTTTGAAAAAATTTTACAAAATCTGAAAGTTTCATTGACATCTTCTATAGACTCAGTAAAACACACCCATGATAACCTTTTGGACTTCTCGATCTCACTGTTGCACCTGTTGAAAGCATATTTATAAGCCTCCTTGATTTAAGTTTGATAATATTACGATGTGCTTAGTATGGACCAAATCGGATACATCCTTCGAGAGTTATCGTGCGCAACAACCAGACAGATAGAATAATGGGCGGCGAGACACTTTCAGATCGACTCCTAATGGTTTTGATCCAAATCCGTTTTTTTTTTCGATAAGGCACGTTTTGGACGTATCAAATAATATATACCCTCTATACCTCACACAAATTCGTGGTGTAAAAAGTGAGATGGGAATATTGTTCAACTTTTTGTAGTAGGGGTATGTTCTTTTTTTTGGCAAAATATGCAAAAATACACCTAAAGTAACAGCAATTTTCATACACAAAAAAGTTTTGAAAATATGTGAGCCCCATAAACATCATTAAAACTTTATCTTCAAGGTCAACTTATACCGAGTTTACATATAAAATTTTTAGACAGGTTAACCTCGATAATTAATAATCTAATATAATTTTTCCACACTCTAATTTATTGTGATTGGTCAATTATCGGAGTTAAGTCAGATAAAAATTTGTATGCAAACGTGCTTTCATAAAAGAACTTATGCTAAGACTCCTCTTAATATAGAAGTCATCACACTGGTCCTCCATAAACAGAAAACCCCATAAAGCCAGCAGACTGTCGATAGCTAAACCAATAAATTTTTTTAAAGATATTCTAAAGAATTTAAATGTGAAAACATTAAAGAATGTAAAGAAGTATTTCTACTTACCAAAATGCGAATCATCGACGTCGATCGAAACATAAGGATCAATTAATTGTTCGTCGGCTAATTTGCCGAAGGTTAAATTGTGTCGTTTTTGAAAATCTGTTGGGCGTAAACCGCTCGCCTCGCAGACTTTTATTTGTAGTTTACCCGTAAACATCGTCGTGTGTGGAAGCTGTTTTTTGTTTTTGTTGTTTTTTTGCTTTCTTTGTTGTTGTTGTTGCTGCTGTGACTATTGTTTTGCGTGTTTTCCTTGCTTTTCTAAATTAATAATGTATTTGTTTTTTATTTAAAGTTCTTTTGCTGTTTTTTTGTTGTTGTCGTTGAGTGTTGGTGTTGATTTTGCTTTTGTCGTTTTATTTTCGTTCGTTTTGTTTACTTTTATTTTTTTGCTCTGTTTTTTTTTCTCTTTGTTTTTGTAATACGTTTGTGTTGTTGTTTTTGTTGATTGCACGTAGAAATTTGTTGAGAGGTTACTCAAACGGAAACACGATAAAGAAAGAAAACGGATACGGATGCAAGGTGAAAATGTATGCGCGAGAATTCTTAATAAAATAGAACAAAAAGCAAGAAGCAGAAGTAGTTGTTGTAGTTAAGACTCTGTTACAAAGTTGTTGCTGCAACGGCGTTAACGACTACGATGACGACGACGACGGCGACCACTGCACTGTAACTGTCGAGGACGATTACGAGGACAACGAATTGTTGGCGAAGATAGAACGAAGGATATTCAATCGAACACTAACACCACCAAGCTGTATTCACAAAATAGGAGAATATTTTTTCTATTATTCCGCCGTGTGTTTTTGTAAAGTAACAATGACACACCAACAACAAAACAAGACACTGACACAATTAAGTAGCCGACTGGCTGCCGATGATGATGCTGCAGCTTCTGTCGCTGCTGCTAGTTTTGTTGTGTGGCAATTATTATTGTTGCTGTAAGCTTTGTACAATGACGCTGGCTGTCTGTCACTGACGTCGCCGATGCAAATGTTCTGTTTTTGGAAATGTGTTTACATACGAGGGTCGCCGTGTCCGTTACGAGAGACGTAACTGTGGATGTTGCAAAGAGAGAGAATGGAGGGAGATTTTTTGTATTCGTTTTTCTTTACTTTTGCACTTGAATTTTCACAGTTATTTTTTTTTTTTTGCAGGTGTTTTTATTGTTTCTTTTGTTAACTTCTTTTCGGTTTCACTTGGATTTCTATGAGAATAGAAAGTGGATAGATTGATAGATATATAAATTATGGTGCAACAAATGTAAAGAATTTTCTTTTTAAGAACAGTGTTTGGCATCTTTTACAAAGTTGTCTTTCGTGTCATCAAACATACAAAACGAAGAAGGAGAGAGTAGAAATTGGAGGTTGCCTAAAGCCCACAAAGAACAAACACATCACCCCACTACACACAAAACGTTATGAACGATAAACACCACCGCAGCACTTCCTCTTGCTGTTCGCGAAGGCTGCTCCACTGTTTTTCGTTTTCTGAATGTTGTTATGTTTTTATCTCGTGCTTTTTTGTGTTTTTGTTTTAGATCTTCACAGCAGCACTTTGCCCTATTTCGCTAATGGTTGACTGCCGACTGCTTGCCTGACTTCGTGTTACTGTTGCTCACTCTCTTGTTGTCGTTGCCTTTGTCGCCGCCGCCGTCGCTGGCAGAGGAATGTAAGTTATTGTGAAGGCAATGCATTCATTGTAACCTTTAACCGATATGGGTCAATTTTTTCTTTATTCCTTCATTTGTTGTTTCCATTTAGTGAGTGAGACTTACCCCCAACATAAAGTAGGACGACATACACAGATAGAAAGAAGTAGCTGATGTAAAATTGTCATATTGATATTAGAAGGAGGTGGAGGACAACGCTGTACAGCGAGTGTCAATAATTAGCAAAAAGGACTTTATACGAAAATTATGTCCTGTCCTTATCTTTGACAATAGATGAGTTGAAAATTTTTATATATAAATTCCAGTAACTGTTCAAAAGTCAGTTGTTTTTTTAACAATTCATTTTAGTCACTTGAAGAAAAAAGCAATAAATGTATTAACAAAAATGGATAACGAAAATGTAAATAAAGCTATTTTATTTATTAAGGTGTTAACTCCAGCTTTTTCATTTGAAGATGCAGGAAGGTATTCGTTAAGGACGGTATCTTTGGGTATATATAATTTGTCATTTCCGTGTCACCTCTAAATATTCGTCATAGACCCCATAAAGTATATATATTCATGGTCAACATAAAATTCTAAGTCAATTTAAAGATGTCATCTGCATTAAAATATTTCTGCTGTTATGATTGGCGCCAAAGTTATTTTGATCAGCTTTTTTATGAAATGTTTTACAAGATGCTGTTCGTTTACTTCTTGTTATTTTCTCTACCAAAAGAGGAAAAATTGTGAAAATTTTTAAAAATTCGTATAGTTAAATGTTTTAGTATGACCCTCATTTAACTGTACCTCCAGCTTTAAAGAATTTTGGTTGTTTTTGTCACAATTATAACCCGAATTTGTTATAAATTGGTAATTCGTGTTCCCAAATGGGATCATTTTTAGGGAATGGAATCATTTTAGCTATACTTTTCATCAGAATTATCTCAAACTTAGTACTTGAAGTTCGCAATGGGTATTACTTCCTGTGACAGAAAATTGTCTGTACGGATCCAGTATTTTGATCATTTCAGCTATATAGGCTGATATGAAAAAACTGCAACCAACTTCAAACTGCTGTCATTTCTAAGCCACTCGTCCGACAGCTGTTAAAATTTTTCCAGTGACAGCTTTTGTATTTTGGTGAGAATTTTCCAGAAAAAAAAAAACTTATTCGTGATGGAATTCAAGCGTGATAGTGTAATTTCTTTATATTTGGCTGGAAAATCACAAGTGGCTATCGTTAGAGCACTCCAGCATTTAAATGTGAATAAATCTTTTGTGTCTCGTACCATCGCTCGTTACAGTGATACTGGTAGCTTAGCCCGACGTCAAGGAAGTGGACGGAAAAAACAGCAACATCAGCAGAAATGGTTCGAAAAGTAAAGAAGCGACTTGATCGAAACTCGCGTCGCAGTTGCCGAAAAATGGCTTGTTGTGCTGAACATATCATAATGTTCCATTCGGCAAATATTGAAATATCAGCTCGGGGTAAAGCCATTGAAATTCCAGAAAGTGCAAGAACTTACACCGCTTCGCTTGACCGAAAGTGGTGAACTGCCGAATTTGGTTTCTTCCGATGAGAAAATATTCGTTGTCCAGTAGCTTGTAAACAAACAAAATGATCGTGTTTACTTGCTAAAGAGGTCGGCTGGTGATACTGGTAGCTTAGCCCGACGTCAAGGAAGTGGACGGAAAAAACAGCAACATCAGCAGAAATGGTTCGAAAAGTAAAGAAGCGACTTGATCGAAACTCGCGTCGCAGTTGCCGAAAAATGGTTCGTGTGCTGAACATATCATAATGTTCCATTCGGCAAATATTGAAATATCAGCTCGGGGTAAAGCCATTGAAATTCCAAAAAGTGCAAGAACTTACACCGCTTCGCTTGACCGAAAGTGGTGAACTGCCGAATATGGTTTTCTCCAATGAGAAAATATTCGTTGTCCAGCAGCTTGTAAACAAACAAAATGATCGTGTTTACTTGCTAAAGAGGTCGGCTGGCTACCAGAACTCAACCGCCGGCCATGGTGATGGTATGGACCGCCATAACAGCCGATGGTCGCTCTCCGCTCGTATTAATCGACTGTGGCATCAGAATAAATGCCGAATATTATCGCGAAAATATTCTGAAGGGTGTATTAAAGCCTTGGGCTCGCAAACATTTTGGCCGAAGACCTTGGACATTCCAACCCAAGAATGGTTACAAAATGAGGTTCCTCGCTTCATTTCCAGCGCACAATGGTCACCAAAATCTCCGGATACCAATCCGTTGGACTATTGTGTCTGGAGTGTTTTGAAAGGCAAGCAAGCGCTTCGTCGGGAATGGGCCAAAATACCGCAGAGCAACATTCGGGCAGCGTATGACGTTTTCGTGCCAAAGGTGACCAATTCGAACAAATCTAAACTTATTCTAAAATTTGATGCTATTTCCGAAATTTTTTGCTTTCATTCAATAAAACTTAAAAAAAAAATTAAATAAAAATTATGGCGTTTGACTTTGTTCCATTTTTTATCTCACCTTGTCCTTTTATGTTGCAAATCAGGTAACAGCATCAACACAGGACATAAAAAACATGGCAAAAAATGACTGGTATCTTCCTCGAGTCTATGATCAACTTATAAAGATCGGTGGTGTAAAACAGCGAAATTAGGTTCACCGCTCATATTTTCAAGAAGCACAAACTCGTTTTAAGCATGAGAAAATATACCCTACCTACGATGATGAGGTTTCAAGAACGTCTCTTCAATTATACTCCAAAATAAACAAATTGGATAGTTCTAACGATACATGAAAATTTCGCCCACAAAATAAACTGATAACATTCCACATTATCGCCTTCTTCATAACCAAGTCCCGTATTTTAAGTAGAAAAACCATGAACCCATTTAAGACTCTCACCGTATTCACGAACAACTGCAACATACAAATTGTGACTAAATGACATTGGTGTTGCTGTTAGCTGGTGATGGTTCTTGGGCGAATAGTGGTTGTTGTGGCCTCCATAAACGTTTTAAATGAAATTACGTACAAAACAAAGAGGAAGAAATGGCAACAAAAAATATTCAACAGCAGACTGACTGACTGTGCGATAACAATAGATAGATGGATGGATGGTTGGAAGGTTGGATGGATTGCAACAACTACTAAAATGATGAGTTTTGGGACGGACAAATGTATAGGTAGATGGTTGTTGGAATCCAAGCACCAAACATGTAATGCAACATCCAACAAAATGCTAAAGATGATGAAGAACAACCACACACAGAAAGGACCAATAAGAGAGAATATGTGGCAAGCATATGATAAATGGATATGTTTATGCAATGGCCCACAAACAACTCTTAATCTTGTTAAACACAACAAACATTATAACATTTTTCCGTAGTGCATCTGCTTAGAGCTGGGCATTATCGCTCTCGTCGTTTAAAGCTAAAGTTGCTTTTTTTACTAATTTTAATAAAAACACAACAACATTGAATGACCTTAAGTTAAATTTTGTACTGCGGGAAAACAAGAAAACATGACATGGCGAGGAGACGGCTGTGGTTACCTAGTAAAACAGTTGACAAAAGGGGAAAACGATTAATTGAAAAGTGCTATAAATAAAAGTGGACAATAATCTATAGTTGCTCGTACATCGCTGGACGGGAGTACAAAGCCACAAAAGCAATGGAATACAACAAATCCATCCACATGTTCATATAAGAATTTTACAATAATTATTATTGTACTGCACTGACAAATCCGAATGATGCTGTGAGTTGAGCTATTGTTATTTCAATGCAATTAAAAATAAAACTATGATCTTCTATTAGAGGTCAAAAGACAAAGAGGGGGTAAAATGGATGCAAGCCGAATGGCCACCTTAAGAGTATCAGCGCAAGAAGAAGTTCTATGGTCCATGCTATAGCTATTCTTTTAAACATAACAGAATTACATAAAACTTTTAGAAATTGCATATAGAACTGTACAATAAAAAACACAAGCTAAAACAAAAGTCACGGATAGAGTAGCTTTAATTCCCTCTTCGGAAGGTAAACTGGTAGCGGCTCACTGGGTACATGCTAACTTATAGTCCAGTGTTAACCTTTTTTGTGGGGGTTAAACTGTTTTAAAGAAAAAAGTCAAATGTTAATACCCTCCAACATGAGTTAAAAAATCCAAAGCCAGACATTACCTTTTTAAAACGAAGAAAAAAATTGTGTATTTTAGCTAATTAGTATAATCCAAGTAAGCGTACATTGGAAAAGTTTGAATAACAATAAAAAATTGCTTAAGTCTGGAGTAAAAAATAAAAAAACAAAGTTTTTTTTCACTTCCAATAGCTGTCGAAGAAGTAACGTCCACGATTATTAGAAGCAACGATGTATACGCTATTTAGTCATGCTTAAAACTATCGCTGAAGTGGGATATTTCTTGCTTGTAGGAAATAATAAATTAAAGGCCAGAAGCCCACATGGAAAATTATCTGCTACAGCCGTTGTTATCTATTGCGAATTTGAGATACCGTTATATGGGAGGATTTAGGATAAAGTAGACCAATTTAAACAATACTCAACCATAGCGAGACGATCCCATTATGAGGTTAAATAACGCATTTTTGACAAATCCGAAAGAAAGCGTGGCCAATATCATCAGAATAACAAATATCGTTATATGGGTGCTCAAGTACAACGAGAGCCTATGTAGACTGTTGTCTGCTACAGAGGTTGGTATATATTGTGTCAAATCCAAATTTGAAACATTTTCGTTGAAAAATATAGCCATAATCAACAAAACAACGATATATATAGACCAAGACCAAAGTCGACCATTTTCTGCCACAGAAGTTAGTTCCAATTACAATATCTAAACGACGAATTTTAGACAATTCCACAAGCAAGTGTTGCTTAAATCATCAGAATATCGAATATAGGGAGGGGCGGAAGAGAATATCTTATGTTGAAAAGGATTCTTTAAGAATTTGACGATCAAATAAACAATTAAGATAAAAGTTACCAACAGAGACAAGGGAACTTGCAAATGAAGAATTTTGATCAGAGAACATGCGAAAAGAGTGTGGATACACATTGTGCTGTTATTTGTTCTTCTAACAAATAACAGCACAATGTGTATCCACTTCGTCTCCTCATATAGAAGAACAACCTGGAGAACCCATTTGCGGTTCCAAATGCAGCATTCTTGCAGAATTGAAAAATTTTTCAATGCGTGCCACTAACTTTGGTAGACTAAACAAAGATCGAGTAGCCCTCAACAGTCGGCAAAGGATTTCTTGTTAGCTCCCTAATTGCTGCCGACAAGAGACTTGAGAACCATGTTCCCACTTCTGACTCGAAAAGCTATCGAATGTGAACCGCAAGACTTCAAGGTGATTGATAGCCGGAATCAAGGCACTCCGCTGAATAGTGTGTCCGTTTTTGTTGTTGTAGCAACTCGTACTGCTGTTTTTGTTCTAATTTCGTCTCTAATCTGGCTCTGCTTCTAACTCCAAATTCAAAAAGGAGTTGTGCTGCATTGGTTTGGTGCACACCCGCACGATTAGTTTTGGATGGGCAGTGGAAGAGGTGCAGCGTGTCATGTAATCCCTTGCCCTGCGTTCTGCGTATGTCTTATTATTTTATTATTAAGAAGGTACATCTGTAAACCGCAATATTCTTGGATATTCGACTTCGAATCCAAATATTATATTTTGTAAATACTCTCATTAAACGCTGATGTTAGCTCTCGATAAGACTAACCTTCTTCGAAATTCTAGCCACCAGGAAGTCTGTTCTACTGGTCTGGTGCAACATCACAGTAAATGTGATCATAAACACGTGAGCTCTTTATGGCTGAAAAATGACCGCCGCCAACCGATACTGCGTCAGGCTACATTCCAACAATCCCACAATTCAACTCGATCTGTGGACTTGGATACATTTAAGTGGTTTTTGGTAACAAAGCCGATTACTCTTATGACATTATGTTGTCAAAATTCAAACACACAATTTAAAAAAAAAGAAATAGGCAAAGCAATTTTACCAAAACGGGACGTAATGACTTTCATCACATATCCAATGAATCCGAAGAAGTCTAAGCCTCGTAGAGTGAAACAAGGTATTCCTCAAGGTTAGAACATAGCTCCGAAACTGCTTAACCCCTAGGTTTCCGGATTTCTGCGCCCTCCAGACCGCATTGAGATCCTAACCTATGCAACAACAAAGCCGAATGTGCAGGTCGAGGGGCACATAATTCCCACCACTAAACAGCCCAAAATCCTTGGAGTCAAATTCGACAGCATTTTCAAGGGTTCCGCGCAAGCCACAATGATCTGCGATAAATTGAAAAGTAGGAACGAATTCCTCAAGGGGCTAACCGGTAGCACTTGGGGCGCTGATAAGGAAACCATGTTATAAAACAATAGGTCCGTCTGTGTGGTTAGTTATGCGGCTTCAGTGTGGTCTGCGAATATAAGTGCAACGCAATGGAAAAGTATTTATACCAGTCAGAATGCCGCGCTGTGAACTGCGACAGTGTTCCTCCTCGTGACTCCAGTGGACCATTTACATGAGGGGACAAAGTTTCTTCCCTTACTGCTTTGTGTTACCGTTTGAATCATCCTAACCATTATGTGGTGGACAGACCTTCCTTACCCGTGCGTGTCAGGAAGAATCTGCATCATCTAGAGAGAGTTCTAACGATATCAGAGAGATCCTATATTTACTGCTATTAACTGCCCTGCAAAACGAATTCATCTCACTCCAAAAATTATATTGCTAGCTCATTAGGGCATCAGACTTCCTAAACTTCCTATTGAAGCGGTTACAACAAAATCAATATAACATGAATTATGACATTTTCTATCGAATATAACGTTAATATTTATCATCTTAATATCATTAGGTTTTCGAGTGAACTGAATATTTAACCTAACTCAATAGTCAAGTGTTTTCCGAGAGATGGGGATACTGTTCCCTTCCTTATCCAATCATCGGCTTTCAGGAAAGTCGAATCTTACTTCAGTGTGTAAAGCTTGATCATATTCCTTGTTCGATCTTCCCTTCCCTCAATTGAGGAGAAGCATGAGGTTCTAAATGCAAATCAAATGGATATAATTAAATTTCATAAGGTAGACGAATCTAATTGGATATTTTGATGTAAACAAAAGTTAATTCACCCTAATAAAATCTGAACTGACGTTAAGCAGATGATTGAAAACGAAACATTATTTTTCTTACTCCCAGTTCGCAAAGGTACGCACGTACATATGTACTTACTTATAGGAATATAATTTGAAATGCACAGGTCAAACCATAATTAATTTTCGCTTGCTCAACTCTGGAAACGTTATTTGCAAAAAGAAACTCGTTGCTTATCTCTTCACGTTATACCTACGTATGTAATTTTTTATCCAAATATTATTTTTCAACTGATAACACTAAGGAAAATAGGTAGCTAAAAAATAAACAATTTTTAAGATTAAAAATATACATGAATTTACATTTCAAGAGCATCCTACTATTTGGTGCGGCCACCAGAGAACACAATCATCTACAAATCACATCACCACTGTTTGTCTGTCTGTCTGTGGTGTCTTATGACCCTCCTCTAATGAAGGGGGATTTTGGAGGAAAATTGTATGTGTGTATCGTAGCTTTGAAGAAAATTAACAAAGAAAAACTAAGGCTATCTATTGCGATATTAAAAATTCCTAAGGAACTGAAATAGCTTCACTCATTTAGTCTGGATTCATTCATAAAGTCTCTTTTTCACGAAAAAAAGTATCTTTTGTCGAGGCCAAGAAAAGCAAAAGCAAAAACATTAAGCAACATTTTTTTCTCAAAATCGATTCGATGAAAAACTTTTTTGGTCACTATTGCTTAGAGTTGCCATCTCTCATTGCTTTTGAGAGATTCCTTACAACAGCAGCATCCATTCTAGGGGGAGACGAACTACAAGTTGCTGCATTGTTGTTTTCACTCAATGCCACATTTGTTTATGAAGGCATGTTAGCAACCAAAAGTAAAAAAACAACAAAATAAATTGAAGTTACTATTTTTTGCAAGGTCATCTCTATGCTTTTCACTAATGTCCTTGTAACGTAACCCAATTTAGAATGATTACTTAAAACCCATAAAGTTAATTAAATAACACATTCCAAGAAGTCGATATGAAGGACATTTCACCAGGCATGCTTAAAATATAAAGAACAATTGATTAACATCCATTATAGTCCACAATTTGTTAACAGCTACAGTTGCTTTTCCGATGGACGATTCCTTGAGCCAACAACAAACCAAAATCTCTTATTCATCTTCGTTGATCTTTTGGAAAAAGATGGCTTTTGGCAACACTGCTTTTCTCTCTACTCTTCTTCCTCTTCTTCTTTTTTCACTACTACAGAATTTTTTTCTTCTTCGTTTCAATGCCAATATTTAATATTCTTCTTCTATATATTTTTCCACTTCATAATACACAAATTGCTCACTTTGAATTCTTTGTTATTTGGTTGTTTTAAATTTCGCATTAGAATTATGTTTGTTTTGTTTTTAATTGGCTGCTATTTTGTCGATTTATTGTTATTCTTTTTTTGTTCTATTTTCTTATATTGGTTATATATTTTTTTATTATATATTGAAGTAACTTTTCTTCTAGCGAGGAAAATTTCATCCGAAAAATTTTCTTTTACACACACACACACTCGAAAAAGAAAAACACAGTTGGAAAACTGAGGAATATTTTCTTGCAATTTTTCTTTTCTATCTAATTAGAATTAGGGATGCATAAGTCGACACTCGAATAATCGATTAAAGTAAAAGTCGATTTGTTTGTAAGCAGTAAATCGAACGCCGTCGTTTCCATGCCCGCTGCACGACATCATTTTTTAGTGATTAGTTGATGGAGGAATCTCATTTTCAAGTAATTTAAAACAAAGAAAATGAGATCGCATGTGTTATTTTCGTTACTGTAAGGCGGGATAAAAACCAATAAGAATCTGATTCAACTGGGTAATTTATTTCCAAATAAGTTATAGAACAAAATAAGAATATGCTCACGGCAAAACAATTTCGAAAAATTACTGAAATACAATTCATGGAACACTAGTACAAAAAAAGCTGATTACAACTTTTTCTAAGTGTGCCGAAATTCTGCAAATTTCGTGTATGTATTTACTGTTTTGAATAATGAAAACAAAATATTTTCAAAATCAATAACTGCAACTGGAGTAACTGCCATAAAAATGAAAGATTGGACAGTTTGGATTATATTTTTGAAAGAAAATCCAGGTATTTCCAGCCAGAGACCTGAGCTGTGTATACATAAACAACTGGGCATCATGACAAGGCATATTAATGTCAAATCGGAAAGAATGTGTCACAAATTTTGTCATGCGAAGACTTCAAGCTGCTTATGTACCAACGCCTTTAAACGTAATGCTAAATATCGTTTCGGTCGAACAATGGTAGAAGAATATAGGTAGAAGCATCGACACAGCTGCAGGGACAATGAACTGTCAAACCAATTTTGGAAATTAAAATGTTGAATGAATAATTATTTAAAATTTTTAAAAATTGTTGAAAAACACAAATTATAGTAACCTCCGAATCACATCGTATAAGAAAACATATAAAAATCTACTTATATTTGAAAAACATTTAAAATGTTTTGACATAACAATGCTTCCAAGCGTTGATGCATCTACCTGTATTCTTCTGCCATGGGTCGAACTTGGCATATAGTACAAGGCTGCAGGAAGTGCGATGAGGTCGTCAGAACAGAACATGCTGCATACTACAAAGCAGGGTCATACCAAAGGTTGAAGTAAATTTCAATCCTAATGAACGCAACAGCGATTACATATCTCCTATCATGAGTATTGACAGAAACGAGATACTGATTTCGAACAGGGATGAATAGAACGGAGCTAACCAACCTCTAATCAGTCAGCCGATATATACAGGTGGATCAAAAGGTTTAACTCTAGTTCAAGACCCCGACCAGACCCGGACCCACTTACCCGATGTAGACAGTATAGGTATCGTTGGAAAGTTTATGAAAATGCCTATTCAAAAGTGGTCGCATGAGAGGGTAATTTATAAGCGGTTCGGAAGTTATAGTCAAAACCCGGACCCGGATTTTTTATAAAACCCCCAAAAAGTCGAAAGGGGGCCAATTATGGGGATCAACCAAATTAATGTCAAGTTATTGCTGACACTCTTATCTTTCCAAAATGCTACAATTTGGCTAATACCTTTCCGGGGTCCAGAGACATGGGTCTTTACACACGTATAAACCGATTATAACCAGTTCATTAAAATTACGTTTTCAAAAAAAAAAAGGTTTATTTCGCGTAGCCGACGTTGGAATTACAAAAGTATACAATTTAGAAAACTTTGGTTCGCATAGGCTTGTATTGGACATACCAAGAGGAGAATATCTCAAGCTCCGGCCGAAGGCCGTCTACTTACGAAGAGTATCAAATTTAGAAAACTTTGGTTCGCGTTAGCCGGTGTGGCACATACCCTGATTAGAAAATCTTAAGCCCCCAAAGCCAGCCGATGACTTAAGCCAGCCAAATATGAGCTTTATGTATTCCCACCCTAACTTATAAACAATTAAAATAATAGAATAAGGGGGAGAGTACATAAAAGGTTTTTTTGACTGGCTTAGGTCATCGTAGAGGAACAACAGAGTTTTAGGTTGACTTAGTCCGATTTCGGTCCTAGGCTCCTTTGTTCTCTTCCAAAGAAGCCAGCATATGACTTAAGCCAGTCAGAAAATCGTTTTATGTATTTTCATCTTAAGTATTAAGAATATCTTATGGTTATGGCATAACCCATAAGGTAGTTTAACTTCGGGGGAAGTAAGAAAATGTATCTCTGTACTAGAGTCTTATAGTGTCAAGCCGACCTTAAAAGTATGCAACAATTGATTTTGTTTATTTAAGACAAAACATAAAAGGAATGTTGATGTTAAGGTGGGAATACCTAAAGCGCTTATTTGGCTGGCTTCTTCGGAAATGAACAAAGGTACCTAGGGCCAAAATCGAACTAAGCCAACCTAAAACTCCTTTGTTTCTCTACGAAGAAGTCAGCCGGTGACTTAAGCCAGGCAATAGCGCTTTATGTATTCTCACCTCAATTTCGCAAAATTGTGTCCAGAGTAGAAGTGTCAAATTTTTTTTACAACAAAATTGTGAAATGTATTCCCATAAATTTTAAATTTTGTTACATACAATAATAATAATAATTAATTACAATAATTTCAAATTATTTTCATTATTTTGACAGAATAGGGCAAAAAATGGTGTTTATTCCCTCTTTTTATTGTACCATAACCATGATCTTGAGCTAAACTCATAAACAATTAGAGAACCTGATTTGGAGTATAGTAATATAAATTCTGCTGAATAATATTTCAAACCTGTTATTATCAAATAGTTTGTGAATTGGTGTGGCTCGTTTATACAAAAAACCGATGTGTTTTGTCAATATTTTGGTATTTAGTTTACCCCGGGTTTTTACGTGCAAACGTATGTGTAATATTGACTGCACTAGCAAAGACAATGATGCTATTTAATTTGTACGACAAATAAAGATGTTGTGTTAAATGAAATGATTTCAAAGTAATTTCGAAAAAGTTCGAAGAGGAGTTTACATTTTCTTAGATCGAAATATGATTTTCATAGTCTGTAGTTAGTTAGAACATAAACTTTTTAGATTATAATGTTATTTTATTTATTTGAAAAAATATTTTAATTTTGAACCACCCTATTATAAAAATACAGTTCGATTAAATAAACGAAGACGTCATAATTCGTCGAATTCTTGCTAATTAACCATATGGACACAGACAATGTTTAGAACTTGAATTCAGAATAGATTCAAATATTGAAATCATTGTAGAATCAGCAGTGGCCGAAGAAGTATAAACAATTCACCGAATGCAAAATTAACTATTTGTTTGTGTATAAAAAAAATAGAATAATGCAATTTCTTTTAAAACAAATTGGAGACGTGTTGAAATTGCTTGGTGTCTTGTTGTCATTATTCTTAAGTGTTGCAGTTGGACAAGGCCAAAACGAGAAACGTTAGTAATTCAAATGGGAAAAAAAAGAGTTTCAATTTTTCTTGTTCATTCATAAAGGTTGTTTGGCATATAAAAAGCTGTTGTATGAAGAGGAGAAAACGCTAAGTTACTTTCATCCCGATGCCCGAGGCGTGCCATTCATAGAGGATCATTGTAAAACAGCTACGGGATTTATTGTGGGCGGTGAAAACGCGCAACCTAAGGAATTCCCCTTTGCAGCTCGTTTGGGAAGTGCCGAGTCAGTAACGAATATCAATTGGCTTTGTGGTGGAACAATCATTAGCAATAATTATGTTTTGACTGCGGCTCATTGTTTTCACTCGCCACTGTAAGTTTTGAATATAATTTGATTTATTGTATTCTTCGAAAAATTAGTGAAAGCTTACTTAGAAAAAAATATATATACGATTTCGATTATCTAATTATTCCAATTTTATTTATTTTTCAGCGGCAAAGTGAACCTCGTGCGCTTGGGTGAATTAGATTTCAATTCAGACACCGATGATGCCCAACCCGAAGATTATTATATTTTGCGCATTATTGAACATCCGGAATATCGATTAAACCAACCATACAACGATATTGCCTTAATTCTGCTGACATCTAACATAAAATTTAGCAGATATAAACATCCGGCATGCCTGCCACCATTGAATTTAATCGAAGAACGTCAAACATCATTTATAGCCATTGGCTGGGGACATGTCCAATTCGCCGGGGAGCCATCATCGCATTTGAAAAAGGTGGAATTGCAACCATATTCACATGAGAAATGTGCCAGTTTACTTCAACAATCTGAAGGTTTGGAATCTCTGCCTTTAGGGATACGCAATTCTCTACTTTGTGCTGGATCAAAAGAAATGAAAGACACTTGCCAAGGTGATTCCGGAGGCCCACTTCTAATTCAACATCCACAATATCCATGCATGCATATTATAGTGGGTATCACCTCTACGGGTGTAAGTGGCTGTGCAACACCAGATGTACCCTCATTTTATACACGTGTCAAAGATTATTTAAACTGGATTAATTTACACATAAATTGAAGCCACATTGTACAAATGTCCATTATTGTAAGTTTTCATTAATGTTGCTTTTAATTGAAGTGCGAGAGTCAAGGATAAAGTTGCCTTCAATTATGGTACAATAAAAAGATATTTCTACTCTGGAGAACATGCGATGAATGCTTACATGTATTATTATCGTCTAACTTTGGCGCGGTCACATTGATTCTGAGTTTTTAACTGGTAAAATAAAATTCAATGTTCTTTCGCGAAGAACAATTTTCCCACATTTATATTAGGCAATTTTATGACATACTTTAAGGTGCTTCCCAAAATTGGTTGTCTGAAAGAAAACCCTTTATAGTATATACCATGGTAGAATAATATAGGTAGATGCATCAACGCATGGGAACATTGATATGTCAAAATTTCTAAAATGTTTTATGAAAAATAAATGGATTTTTTATTTTTTTTTATACGACGCAAATCAGAGGCTGTTATAATATGATTTTTTTTTCAACAATTTTTACAAATGTTAATAATTTTTCATTCAAAATGTTCAATTCCGTAATCGGTTTGACAGTTCATTGTCCCAGCAGCTGTGTCGATGCGACTACCTGCATTCTTCTACCATGGTATATACCATACATATATTCATGGGTGGGAAAGAGGGGCGTCCCGGGAGGGAACTTTATTTATAATATACATATACCCCCACCCTTTTATAAAAAACTTGAAAATTTTCAAAAAAAAAAAAAATGCCGCGTAAATGAACACCGTTATATGGAAGGCTATACGAAGATATGGACCTGCAAAAGTAATTTTTTGTCATAGTCTTTAAAACCGGTTGTAGTACCGAATTTGAAACAATTTCGGTGAATAATGTCGCTAATATCAAAAAAATACCGAATATAGAGAGGTATCGTTGTATGTGGGTAATACGAAGATACAGGCCTGTATAGACAATTTTCTGTCATAGGTTGAAGTTCCCGTTGCGAGGAGGCTATAAAAAGGTGGACCGACATGCCCAATTACAAACTTAACTTGTCTACTGGCAAAGTTCTCACCTGTGCAAAATTTTAGTCTTATATCTCAATTCGTTTGAAAGGCAACAGACAGACGGACATACGAAAATCGACTTTGAATGGAAATAATTGGAATCACCTAAATTTTAAAATATATAACTGCAAAGCCAAGCAAAAGGATTATTGAACTTCACAGAAACAAGGAAAAACTGCAACCTTGTACTAAAGTTTTATTGTGTCAAACTGCAAAGCCAAGCAAAAGGATTATTGAACTTCACAGAAACAAGGAAAAACTGCAACCTTGTACTAAAGTTTTATTGTGTCAAATAAAGGTTTAAATATGCAACAATTGGTTTTGTTTATTTTACATATTTTCACAAAACTCATGCCAGAATTAAATATTTCCTTTGACAACATATCAGTGTCAAAATTTTTCTGTTAATAATTCGATTGTATAATTCCAAATTAAGGTGGGCTTATTTGGCTGGCTTCTTCGGAAATGAACAAAGGAGCCTAAGGCCAAAATCGAACTAAGTCAACCTTTGTTCCTCTACGAAGAAGCCAGTCGATGACTTAAAGCTGGGAATACATAAAGCGCTTATTTGACTGGCTTAAGTTATCGGCTGGCTTCTTCGTAGAGGAACAAAGGAGTTTTAGGTTGACTTAGTTCGATTTTGGGCCTAGGCTCCTTTTTTCATTTCCGAAGAAGCCAGCCAATGACTTAAGCCAGCCAGATAAGCGCTTTATGTATTCCCAGCTTAAGCCAGCCAAATAAGGGCTTTATTTTATTTCCAGCTTTAGGGATGGCTTTCTATGCAGCTAAACTTGACAAGTTAAATGACATAAAAATGCAGAGCTGGATAAGATAATTTTTATTGAGACTACCTTGAAATAACTGTTTCATGCACAAAACTATTACATTGGGTAAAAACAACCAAACATGAATGTAATGTCAGGTTTATTCCACAAGATATAGGGGCACCAAAAGAAAAAAATGTGTTCAGGATGAAGCAATGGTAGAAGAATACAGGTGGATGCATTGTAATGTCAAAAAATTTTAAACGTTTTTTCAAAATGTTCTGCACTTTTATGTTTTCTTATTCGACGCCAATCGTAGTTTGTTATACTATGTATTTTGTAATAATTTTAACGAATTTGAATAATTTTTCATTCAAAATTTTCAATTTCAAATTTGGTTTGACAGTTCATTCAGTATTCTTTTACCATGGATGCAGCTTTATTTATTTTCTGTAGTTTTACCATCATAGCGTTTAGTTATTCTTGATAATGGACATACATATAAACCTATCATAATTCATATTTCGTCGATAATGCGATTACTTCTTCAATGTCGGTAATGCTGTGCAGCGCCGCTGGCTACAAATTAAACGACTGCGACTCCAAACGGCGTTTAAATTCGTCGACTTCATAGTCTAGACTCGGGTGGAAAAAAATGTTTTTGTTTGTTTATTTTGTGTTAATTTCGCTCAAAATAGAATAATTAATAAATCTAATGATCAAAATAAAACATCAAAATAAACTCGCGCTACACGAAGATAATGAAAACAACAATGAATTTATATAAGTAAGGCAATATACACGAAAGAAGAGTAAAACAACACCAACAAATTATAAATGAAATGTGTGTGAAAAAAGCGCAGTTTCTTGTTTGTCGTCTCTATATTTAACCAAACGTCATCGTTGCCAGCAACAGAAGGGAGCTTCATAATCCAGTGGGCCAATAGCAACAACAACAACACACAGCTAATAAACTATCAAAAAAAAGTTGGTACGTAGTGATTAGCGGTCAGGCAAGTTGATGCCCTCTTCGAAATAGATAAATACAAGGAAGGAGTTTTTTTTTACACGCCGCAGCCAGTAGCCGTTGCGGCCACTGCCAATCACTGTGCGTGTGAAATGAGGGGCAATCGTCAAAATACCCCCGATATGGATATTGAAGATGTGGAATCGTCATCACAGGACATTGATATTCCCACAAAAGAGAAGTCAGCCAAGGAAGCGCTGCAGACGTATCTAACACGAGCTAAACTAAATCCGGCCAAAACAGATAATGAGAAGAGACGGCGCAAGGATACAATTCGTAAAGTAAATAATTATTTGTGTTATCAGTTATTTCCTATTTTTTATTTGTTTTTGGTTGACGATTGAGACAGAATTCATTCATTCAATTAGCATAGGCCAGATTTGTGCCCTAATACTGTGTATGTGGTGTACACTGTACTTTGTAGTGTGTGAATATTCCTTTTTGACGTTGTTGTTGTTGTCTGGGATGGTGGTGGTAGTAAATGGGGTGGGTGTGTTTGTGCACATGATATAAGTAAATGTTGTTACAGAGCCAAAGCTTGACACTTTGTCGTTCATCATAATTGTCCTTTTGCCTGATTAGACGAATTTTGCAAATGAAAGTTGTAAAATAATGGATTGAGTTCTTAGCCAGCAAAATTATTGAAAATCAAAATAGAGTAGATGGTGTTTGACAAGTAGAATCAATGAATTTCATCACTAAATTTCGAAAATAGTTAAGCGGAAAGTGTATTAACAGAGATGGGCATAATGCACTATATTTTTAGTGCACTAATAATTTCACTATCACTGTTCATTTAGTGGTAGTGCAATTTTTAATTCCACTACCACTAAAGGGTTAGTGGTAGTGAAAAATAAATTGCACTACCACTAACCATTTAGTGATATTTAAAACAAAATTGCACTACCACTAAATTTTAGTGGTAGTGAAATTTCAATAGCACTACCACTAAATTTAGTGGTATTTAAAAAAACTTGCACTAAATTAGTGGTATTTCATAAAAAATAGCACTAAATTAGTGCTATTTAGAAAATTAATCAAATTTTATGAATATGTACTATATATTCTGTATTGTTGTTCCCTACTCACTTCAATAAACTTTATTATAGCTGGTATAATACTTATATACATAGTGCTTTTTTTGGCTTCGCTAAAATTTAGTGGTAGTGCAAATTTTTTTGGAAAAATCACTAAATTTAGTGGTAGTGCTATTAAAATTTCACTACCACTAAAATTTAGTGGTAGTGCAATTTTTTTTTAATTATCACTAAAGGGTTAGTGGTAGTGCAATTTATTTTTCACTACCACTAACCCTTTAGTGGTAGTGGAATTAAAAATTGCACTACCACTAATTATTTAATTCTTAGTGCACTAAAAATTTAGTGCAATATGCCCAACCCTGTGTATTAATATAGATGCCCTTAGAGAAGTTTGTAGCTCAAAGTTAAAAAAAAAATTACTCCTGTTTTTGCGTGCTTTCCCGACATGACAGAAGGGTAAACGACAATAAAACAAGCATAATTTTCTAACTAACATTACGAACTTGTATATGCATTTATTTTCTGTAAATTATATCATTTTGAAAAAACCATCTTATCTCACATCTTTCTATTTTTTTCCAGATTTATTCCATCTATAGAAAATGTGAAACAACGCATACGGCTGAAGAACGTCGTCTGTTGGAAAAGCATCCTGAAATTGTCAAACAAGTCAAGAAGCGTAGAGAACGTGTAGAAATTTACAAAGAACGTGTCATAGAAAAAGAGGATGACATCGAAGTTATTGAAGGCAAAATTGAAGAGTTGGCCAGTATTATATTGCAAGCCAAACATTTGGTCTGTTATACAGGTGCCGGCATCAGTACTGCCGCCCTAATACCCGACTACCGAGGCAGCAAAGGTATTTGGACTCTTCTGAAAAAGGGTGAAGACATCGGAGAACATGATTTATCTGCAGCTAATCCCACATATACTCATATGGCCCTATATGAACTGCACAGGCGAGGTATCTTACGTTATGTTGTTTCACAAAATTGCGATGGTTTGCACTTAAGATCAGGTCTGCCGAAATCTTCACTATCCGAAATTCATGGAAACATGTACGTTGAAGTGTGTAAACACTGTAAACCCAACTCTGTGTATTGGAGACTTTTTGATACCACCGAAATGACTGCTCGTTACTGCCACAAAACGAATCGTCTATGCCACAAGTGTTCCGAGCCCTTATGCGATACAATTGTGCATTTTGGAGAGCGTGGTAATTTAAGATGGCCCCTCAATTGGGCTGGCGCCTGTCAGCATGCCGAAAAAGCCGATGTTATTCTATGTTTAGGATCAAGCTTAAAGGTGCTAAAGAAATACACTTGGCTATGGCAAATGGATAAACCTCCGCGGCAAAGGGCGAAAATTTGTATTGTCAATTTGCAGTGGACGCCGAAAGATAGCTTGGCCCAAGTGAAAATAAATGGCAAATGTGATCGTGTGATGGAATTGCTAATGAAACATTTGAAAATACCTGTGCCAGTCTATAGCAAGGAGAAGGATCCGATTTTTGCTCACGCCACACTGCTCATGCCAGAAGAATTGCACACACTCACTCAACCCTTGTTAAAACAAACAAAAGATGACGATGAAAAAGACGAGACTGGCACACAATCTAGTTCAGCAACTACGGCAGCCGAAGAAACACAAGATTCAGCAATGAGTTGTGATGATAGTTCCGGAACGGGCACTGCGACCGAGTATCGTATTGGTAAGGGGCCACGTATACGGACACCTCTGAAACAAATGGGTTCAAGGATAAAAACCAACTTAGAGTTGAAAAATAAAGTTAAGCAAGAATTAAAAGTAGACTCAACAGCAGATTGTGTGAAATCTGAGCCAAAAGCTGAGGAAGAAGGCAAGAAATCAGACGCGTTGACGGCGAAGGCAACTGCAAACGATTTCTCTGGCATACTTCAAACAAAACAGTATTCATATGATTCCTCTTCGGTGGTGGGGACAAACGCCATAAAATCCGAAAGTACAACACAATCCCAAAGTGAGTTAGCAAACTCTTCGTCAAAGCTAATCAAACTAGAAGATATTGTGTCAAAAATTGCAATGAACAATAATACTCAAATCATTGCCACCACAAAATCCAATATAAAGACTGAGGAAAAGCTGAATGGTTTTGTGAAAACAGAACATGAAACAACAACAACAAATGGTCTTTGTATGGAGCTAAGAGTTGATACAATGTCAAACACTAAAGCTACATTGACAAGTCCTCCGTTAGTGCCCAAAATTGAACCAGATTTACTTAATGGTTTAAGAAATAAGGGGTTTTCAGTGGAAATTAAAACCGAGAATCATCCTGGAAAGGGCTCAAAAACTAATTCATCTGCCTCGCATACAACAGACCTTCACAGTCCAAAAAAAGAAATAAAAATTGAGTCACCTTTGAAACTGGAACCCAACAGTGAGGTGCTCGCTGAGATAGCTGAACTTCATAAGAGCGAACAAATGTTAATTAAACAAGCCACTGAATTGACTAATAGCACGGAGGAGTTCTTGGAAAAATTGGGCAATCAGATGGGTATAAAAAATCCTACCTTTACAGATGAGCCCAAATTGGTTTTGGTCCATACCGATAATGGTTTGAATAAGTTAAATAATGGCCTTAAAATCCACAATACCTCGAATCAAATCGAAAAAATTCCAGGCAAAAGCCTAGAGCCAACCACAACCACCACCACAGTATCTCCGCAGAGCAATTTTCCCTTGCACATTTTAAAGAAATTGCCTAAATGTATACAGGTGCAATTCAAAACGGATACAGGTTTAGAATCACAGCCATTTAATGGTCTAAAAAACAGCGCCAACAATAAAATGGCAACAACGATCAGTGTAAAAGAGCCCCCACCCTTGGCACCCATACAAAAATCACCTGTTCCAAAATTGGTGCCGAATCCTAGAATAGTACAAGTGCAAAATATGACAGCAGCTTTAGATGAAGAAACACTGTCGGCCGACGAAAAGCCACCCGAAGACGAAGAGGTCGAGGAACATATCGAATCACAAATGGATATTTTAAGAAATATGTCTTTATCATCACCCAAGAAACTGGGTACTGTCACCACCAGCACCACATCAACACCTCAAAGAAGACCATGTCTGATACGTAAATTACCATTGTGGTATGATGTCCGTTATGCCTATTCTGGTCTTCATAGCATAGTATTCCCACCGCCCGATGATCTCAATATTTGGGATTTCCAAGTTGTGCCCAATTTCGCCATGAATCGTTCAGCGGCGCGTTGTGATTTCTGTTTTGACCAATATGCCGAATTCGAATGTCAATTTTATAAGAAATTCCATCTGAACGAACGTAAGCATAAAAAGAGAGCACGTAATGGTCGTTTTGTGCTCTGTGATTGCTGTTCGTACACCGACGAATATGATGAGGACGATTACGATGAGAATATATCACTGGCCCACATTGCGGCGGCCGAAACAGCCAAACGACAATTGCATTTGAATAATACATTTCCACGTAAACTGGCACGTACACAAGCCGGTTGGTACGGCAAAGGTTACAAAAAGAATCGGAGAAGAAAGTAGTCTACATACATATATGCGTACAATAGAGAAAGTAATCAATAGGATAAGAAACATTTTGGCAGGCAATACAGTCACTCTCTGATATGATACAGAAAGAGATTCGAAATAAAAAGTAAACAATGCCAGATTTAGGCTTCCATCATTGCGATTCTTTTGTAATACTGATACATAGTTTAGCATGTAAGTTTAGTTTTTTTTTGTTCACCTGTAAAGACTTGTATGTTTTAGTTTCTGTTCTTTGTATATAAATCGGGGATATATTTTATGCGTGTTCTATTTATTACTTACTTTGTAATATTTCTTGGGTCCTCAGTATCTTAAGTATTTATATAGACATCCATATATATATATATATATATATATATATATATATATATATATATATATATATATATATATATATATATATATATATATGCATATGTATGTATTTATATATTTTAATATGTTTGAATCCTTCGTTTTTCTATTGATGCGTGATGTTGCCATTTGTATTTATTGACGATTTGTAAGTTTCAAAAAACCGTAATTTAAAATATAATGACAATGTTATTTATATTTTGTATAAAACAACTGCTTTTAATTAAATATAAAAATTTTGTTTTTTTTCTATAGAAGTGTTGTGCTTTTTTAATTTTAAAGCGAATTTAAACAGAAAGTTTGAGATTAACACGGTTTCGATTCCATTGCGTTAATTATGGTTGTTGTGTGAAGTGTGGCAAGGTAGCGAGTTTAAAACTAAAATTAAGCAAGAATTAAAACTGGACTCAACAGCAGCTTGTGTTAAATCTGAGCCAAAGGCCGAGAAAGAAGGTGAGATATCTTTGGCCGATCATCGGAAGCCGATCATCGGAAGCATAGCTGGATGCTACCGGACGCGTCCACAGGTTGCGGATAGTGGGACGCCCAATAGATATATTGGGCAGCTGCGAATAAATAAGCAGTCGCGGACAACTCAGCGGTCTCCGGGGGGAGAGTCTCGGAACAAATATCCGAGTGCCCATGATCCCTGGTTACGACGAGGCGAACAACTGGCGCCTCAAAATACCCAGTGATCGGTGTTGGTCTACCGATAAATAAGACCCCCTAACGCTGGGGTGTTATGTAAACCGTGCCCATCAGTGTTCCTAGGTTTGCAGTCAGGGTTCCGACTGTATTCGTACGGTTGCCTCACTGATACCTGGGCGCCTCAGTGAGTAACAGGCTTAGTTGCCAAGTCCTTGCCATGGTAGGGAGGCTATGCCATGGTGGACCTCGTTTCCTCCAAGTCCGACTTTTTATATGGAGAAAGATAAAACAATAAACAAACAAAACAAACCCCCAACAACCACCAACGACACCATTGCTTCCAAGGAAGCAACGACCAAGGACCGGCCACAGGACATGAATACCAAATCGGGAGGGGACGACTCAATACTGAATTACAGTGACGTAATCCACGACAGTATTCAGCAACAAAATGAACAGTTGTCTGCCCTCCTGGAAAAGACAAAAACGTTAAGACTCAGCCAGGAAAGTGTTCCTTCGGGCTTTAGTAACGACTCACCACTCTCTGATGAGGAACTTGACATAACGGTCATTTCCTCGTCTCAAAGTGGTGAGTCATCACAAAAGACCGCTAAGAACACTCCTAACGAGACTTGCGTGGAGTCCCAAATCCAGGAGGGTTCATCGTCGGTAACCTCCGATGCTAAAAGCCTCGATCGGCAAGATACCATCCTTGTAGGTACTGGCAGGAAATCTACCAGTAACCCTACCTCTCACGATGGTGTCGAACCGAAGGAGGCGAAAGCAAGGCGGGGTTATAAAAGGTCAATAAATTATTGCAAAAAATTTATTGGCCGAGACCCCGCGCACATAACGGAGAGAGAGAGGATTCTGATCAAGATGAACCTCAAGGTAATTGCTAAGTTTGAGAAGAACCACCCGCACTTACCAAGTTGTTCTCTTAATCAGATACTCCTAACTCTCCCACCACCTAATATCAACAGTAGGGCAAACTCTTCCATAGTTCAACCCACTGTTGAGAACCCTGCAGAGGTCAGCAAGTCCACCACCGACAGCAAGGCCACTCCGGCTGTTGTCCACGCGGTGACACCTAATGCTGGACCTGCTGGGTCATCTACCCCAAAATGCAGGGACAGGAAGGTCAAGAAGCCGGAGCCTGTGATAGCTGCAGCCTCGACAGTTCCAACGGAGGCCGACACCCCTTCGCGCTCGGCGTTGAAGAGGGGCCGGTCTACGGAGGAACCACACCCTGAGGCCAAGAAGGTATCTAAGGCCCCGGCTTCTCGGCCTTTACCTACAACTTCCACTTCGTCTGTCAGCAAGTCGCTTGTGACCAAACCACCCCCAACAGGCCCTTCAAGCTCCAAGCCTGATAAGGCCCACAAAGGAGAGGTCAAGTCACAACGGCAGGCCAAGCAGGACGAAAGAGGAAGTACTCCCAGACGATCTACCCGGACAATCTACGAGTAGCAATCATCGACAGGGCTGAACCGGAAGGTAAAATCAGCGATAGTCGATGGCTGCTATTCGAAGATCGACTGAGGGAGCTTGTCTTTACGGGAGAGGGTGACCCACGAAGGATGCAGTTTGGCAGCGCCACCCTTTACAGAGGCGCGAAAGTCATGTGCTGCGAAAACCAGGAATCTAAGGATTACCTAGTCACCGCAGTATCCGGCTTCCGTGACCTATGGCAAGGATGCGATCTGGCGGCTGTATCCTTAAAGGACATCCCCTGCCGTAGAGTATTGACAGCATGGGTGCCACCACCATCTGTGGATCCGGCACGCATCCTGACAATACTAGGCAAGCAAAACCCCAACCTCAAAACAGACAGCTGGCGTCTTGTCAGTTCTACCACTGAGGGAGGGGGCCTGGTCATCAAGGTATCCATGGATAAGGATGGCCAGGAGTATCTTCAAGCTCGTGGGGGAAAATTGCACTTCGGCGCCGGATGGATCCGCTTCCGGCTAACGCATTAGGAGGAAGGAAGCAGCAGCTACTCAATATCATGCAGATTAATCTGCATCACTGCAAAGCAGCTGCTGCTGAACTCCTCCTATCCCTCACGAGATCTGAAGTTGACATAGCCCTAATCCAGGAACCCTATACATACAATAATAGGGTAACTGGGTTAGGGAGTGGGCAGTATGTCACTTACGCGGTCTCCAATGGTGATAAGGTAAGGACGTGTATTGTTGCCAAAAAGAGTTTAAATCTTATCTTCCTTAGCAACTACAGTGGAGGAGACGTCACGGTAGCGAGAATGGAATGCAAATCCGGGAGGGTTCTCTTTTTCATTTCTCTCTACCTACCGTATGAGCGACCTGACCCACCCGGCCACGAGGTAGAGGAGCTGCTCGACGATCTGGTCAACAACGGGCACATAATTATAGGTTGTGATGCCAACGCACACCACTTCCAATGGGGCAGTACGAATACTAACGTCAGAGGTGAGTCGATTTTTGATTTTATTTTGAAATATAACCTTAAAATATGTAATAGGGGCAACGATGCAACATTTCTAGTCAAAGACAGGGCTGAGGTCATTGATCTCACCCTTACTAACATGGATGAATCTCTCATACTAGATTGGAAAGTTTCTCTCGAATGTTCATTCTCAGACCATCGAAAGATAAATTTCAAAATACTGGTGGAGGGTATTCATCAAAAACCTCATAGAAACCCAAGAAAGGCAAATTGGGACAAATTTACGGAGCTGGCTATACCCTGGCTTCACCGTTTCGACAACATGGTCTTAACCTCAACCCTCGATATAGACAACTCCGTAAATGCGATAACTAGTGCCTTAATTGGGTGTTATGAAAAAGTCTGTCCACTAACCCATCCGGGAAAGAAATGTCAACCTGTTTGGTGGTCAAAACATTTAGCCAATTTAAGGAGGGATAGTAGACGACTGTACAATAGGGCCAACAAGACCAAACATAGTACGGACTGGGATGCCTACAAAGCATCCTTCAACAAGTACAACAGTGAGATCAAGAAGGCCAAGCGCTCATCTTGGGTATGCTTTACTGAGTCGATTGAAAGTGTCAACGAAGCCTCCAGATTTCGTAAAGTCCTTTCGAAGGACCCTAAATCCATCGGAAGTATAAAACGGACTGACGGCACATGGACTGACTCTGGACTAGAGACTCTTAACCTGCTAGCCAACACGCACTTCCCCGGCTGTATTGACGCGACAAGCAATCGGCAAACCGATCAAGTACATCATGATCATACAACTAGGGACCAAGACTTGGCTGACAGAATAGTAAGTTTACCCAAAATCAAGTGGGCCATAGATACATTCAAACCTTTCAAATCTCCAGGACCAGATGGTGTTATTCCTGCTATGCTCCAAAATGTCTCAGCGGTAATATCACCAGTACTGAGTGAGATTTTTAAAGCTTGTCTGCGTCTATCCTACATCCCAGAATCATGGAGGGAAGTCACAGTCACTTACATCCCCAAGGCGGGGAAACCGAGTCACTCACTTCCCAAGGACTATAGACCGATAAGTCTCTCATCCTTCCTATTGAAAACCTTGGAAAGGCTGATAGACATAGAGATCAGATCTCTAATACCCCAAACCGCCATCAGCACTGCTCAACATGCCTATATGAAAGGCAAATCTGTTGAGACAGCGCAACATGATGTCGTAGGGTATATAGAGAAGAACATGAATGGCTCCTTATTCACATTGGCTGCCTTCCTCGACATTGAGGGAGCTTTCAACAACGTCACGTTGGAATCCATTCATGAGTCACTATCAAAACTTAATTTGCCACAACTCCTCATAGACTGGGTTGATAACATGCTTAGCAGCAGAATCATCAACTCGAGCATTGGGGAAACATCTGTCAGGAAATCGGTCACTAGGGGCACGCCACAAGGGGGCGTCCTATCACCGTTACTCTGGCTTTTGGTTATTAACAACATACTTATAGATCTAGAGGTAACAGGGACGAAAGTAGTCGCATACGCTGATGATGTCGTCCTACTAATTGCCGGGAAATTCCCGCAAACAATCTCGGACCTAATGCAAGGAGCTCTAGTCACTCTATCACGGTGGGCACGTCAAAACGGGCTAGGCGTGAACCCAGCAAAAACAGAGCTCGTACTTTTCACTAAGAAGCGTAAATATCCGTTATTTACACTACCAAGACTAGATGGAGTCACTCTAAACCTCTCACCAGAGGCCAAATACCTTGGTACAATCCTTGACCGACAATTAAGTTGGAAGAGGAATATTGAGGAACGAGCCAAAAGAGGTTTTATCGCACTCTATTCTTGCAAGAACTCCATAGGTAAAAGCTGGGGCCTCAAACCATACATCATTAAATGGTTGTATGAGTCAATCGTTCGCCCCATTCTAACCTATGGATCTCTAGTATGGTGGCATTCTCTAAAGAAGCCAACTTACTCACGCAACATTAACAAAGTCCAAAGAGTCGCATCCTTACTAATAACGGGTGCCTTTAGGAGCACGCCTCAAGCTGCGCTAGATACTCTACTGGGTTTAAGCCCGCTGGCCATACATGTAGAGGAACTGGCATTCAGGTGTGCTCTTCGGCTCAGGGAACTAGGTGAATGGCGTAGTCAACCATTTGGTCACTCTACGATTCTAAGGCGTGTAAGGACTGTGGGAGAGATAGCCTATGCAAGTGATTATATTTCACCACGATTAAGCTTCTGCCCACCTGATATACACATACCTGAAAGAGAAGCCTGGTCCCAAAACAGCCCACCTTTCCGCGGCATATCTGTATATACCGACGGCTCAAAGATGGAATGCGGTACGGGAGCAGGTGTCTTCTGTGACACCCTTAATATCCGTGAATCCTACAAGCTCAGAAACAATTGTAGCGTTTTTCAGGCAGAAATCCTGGCGGTCAAAAAGGCCATAGACCTGCTAGTCACGAGGAACATAGAGGTCGGAAGTCCGGTGACTATATATGTCGATAGTCAGGCGGCACTGAAAGCACTAAATTCCTTTACTATCAAGTCTAGGGCTGTTTTAAGCTGCAGGGAAGCCTTGGAACACTCTAGGTTGTCAATCAAGCTTTGTTGGGTTCCCGGCCATTACAATATCACAGGTAACGAAACTGCAGATGAATTGGCCAGGCTAGGATCCGAATCAACTACAATAGAAATAGATAATTCGGTCAAACCACCACTGTGCCACTTCCTACAGATCGTTCGCAAACACTACCAGGAAAAGACACAACAAAAATGGCTGGATGAAACGGGATGTACCATCTCCAAAAGAATCTGGCCTGTGCTCTCAGAGAAGAGAACAAGATCGCTGATGTCATTGTCTAAACCAGATTTAAAACTTGTGGTGGGCATCATCACAGGTCACTGTAAGGTGAGGGCTATGACCTCAAAATGGGACAGCGATGATATTGATTACTGCAGGATCTGTCAAGATGAAGAAGAAATTGAGACAATCGAACACTTGCTCTGCCACTGCCCAGCGCTCATTAACGTGAGACATAAACTAGTGGGAGAACTAGTGTCACGTGATTTGTCCTCTTTTTCTACCACGGACCCTGCAGTGATCCTTCAATTAGCCAGAAGGTTCAAGTGGCTAAAGACGACACGGCAAACTCAGCCGTAGACTACGTACTATCTATTTCCTACTGTCAATTCTTATACTTTCTCTATCTTTCGCTCTAACTCTTTCCTAGGATGAACACAATGGACCTATAGGTCTCCGAGTGGAGCAGTTGCTAAATGCAGCTGCGCGTCCTTTAACCTAACCTAACCTATCTTTGGTATACTTCCAAGAAAACAGTATTCAAATCAATCTTCTTTGGTGGTGCGGACAACTGTATTTAATTAAATATAACACAGAAACAGAAATTTTAAGATTGTTGGCTTCGTTTCCATTGAGTTCATTATGATTGTAGTATGAAGTGTGTCAAGGTAGCAATAGTGTACAAGTGGAGAAATTTACCACAAAGTATTTAAATCTAGATGAGATACAGAAAAGGTTTATATTCCCAATTACTAGGTACATACTGGCAACAGTAAAAACCTACATACAATTTGGCAGAATCGATTACAATTTTATTTTGAGTGTGAATGGGCAACCTATTTACTTCCATTTCAATTAATAGTGTGTTATATATGGAGGGCTCACTGCTATACCGAACCAAGTCATGAAAAATAAAAAATGCCGAAATTAGTGCCAATGTCCCCGTATATGGAAACTCTGTTTACCCTGTAAGGCACAATGTCAAAAAGTCTTTCGTTCCAAAGATGACGGTAAAAAACCTAAGTCAACGACTGTCATTTTCGACTTTTTTCTAAGCAAAAATGAACCAAGTCAGTGTGTTTCACTTTGAATCAGTACTATTAGTGAGCACGTGTTTATTGTCGTTCAGTTTTCAGCAATATTAAAAAAAATCAGTGTTTTCTATAAATGGATAGTAATAATAGCAGTGCTTGTGATTTTTCCAGTAATGAAGATGAGGAATATTTGCCAGCCCCAAAAATGATGAAGACGGAAATGACGAATTTTTTATGTGTAAATATTTGTTGAAACCATGGTAAAATTAGGAAGGTAAAGACATTTCAAATAAGCATATCCAACTCTAAATTCTGTGTAATTTACTCTGTCAAATTTCCCTGCCTAGAAAGCAGATTCCCATCTCTGATTTATATGTACAATGGATTTATAAATATACATTTTGAGAATGAAATGTTGTCAAATGCATAACTTTGAAAAAAAGGTAAAAAACCAGTAAGTTCGTCCGGGCCGAACTTTGAATACCCTCCACCATTTGGTACAAATTTGGCAATTTTCAAAAAATTAAAATCCATTAAAAATTCTGTTAAAATCTTAAAAATACCGAATGTAGCCATATATTAGGGGCTATACGAAGACGTGCACCTGCACAGACAATTTGCAGCCATAGGCAGTAGTATTCATTACGAACTTCAAATACTAAATTTGAAATAGTTCCGGCAATAGTACCGCATATCGGGGGGTACCGTTATATGGGGGCTATACGAAGACGTGGAACTACATGCCCCATTTTCAATACCAAAAGTCCAACAGACATAATTCACATTTGAGTAAAATTTTATCAATCTACTTCATTTCGTTCGGATGCTAGAGTGATATCTTTAGTATATTTTGAGGAGTTACAAACGGAACTACAAATGTAATATACCCTGCATACTATGGTGTAACCATATAATAGTGTGACTTTACCCTCTTATTTCTACCACAGTTGAAACCTTTAATTTTCCTTTGTCCTTGTTAACATTAATTTATTTAAAAAAAAAATAATTTATTTTACACAATAATTGTCAATTACAATAGAAGCACCCGCACCCGCAGCTGCCAGCTGCCAAACCAAGACATGACTTAAAATAAAACTCCGAAACTAGTGGGAAATTAATCGCTAAAGTTAACTATGTTTAGTCATATAACGAATACTTTATTTTATTTTTTTGACTTGGTTCGCTTTAGCTATGAAACCTTGACATTTTATTCAGAGTAATGATGAACCAAAGTAGATTTTTTTATTTTTGAATATTTTTTTAGTTACATATTTAAATTATTTTTATTTTAAATTAATATCATTAGTTAATTTTGAATATAGACTTTTAGATTTTCTTTTGGTAGACTAAAATATTCCTTCTAGAAATTAATGGCAGTGCATTTACTTTACCTCTAAATATCTTCGAATTATGTTTTTATGACTTAGTTCGGTATAGCTGTGAGCCCTTCATATGTAGTATTCTACAACAATGATAGAAATAGAAATACCTTTGCTAAATTTTGTAAAGACCGGTTCAAATTTGGATATAGCTCTCATATATATTTTCATCCGATTATATGTTTATTGTGCATCAAAAGTGTAATGTCAGCTTAAAAAGGATGGATGTTGGTGATATTGGAGTTGGTCTTTTAAATAAAAACTTCTCTAAAGCCATAATATGCATTCTACTCCACACAATTGGTCTATATTAACGTTAAGGGAAGCTCTACTTAATAGGCAATGTGGTGTAGGGTATTACAAAGCCCGTACCAACGACTTTGACATTTCTGTATTGGGTTTTTGTTCGTTTCACGGCTTGGAGATTAGAACCTTAAAAGTAAGAATACATAAAACGTTTTGTTCGCTTAGTTCGATTTTGAACCTACGCTCCTTTGTTATTTTTCCAAGAAGCCAGCCGATGACTTAAGCCAGTCAAAAAAGTTGGCAGAACTATTTGTATTGTGTCTAGGATGGTTGGTATTGAACGTGAGATACATCGGGCCTCATTTTGTTATAGCCGCCATATACCGGTACCTCCCGATATTCGGTATTTCGATGATTTTCGCCACATTTTTTACGGATTTGTCTAAAAATTGGTAGTTGTAAGTCATAATGTGTTCTAGCTCCGGTGGCCAAACATTGTAGGTATAGGTCCACGTTTTTGTATAGCCGCCATATAACGGTACCTCCCGATATTCGTAGTTTGATGAATTTTGCCACATTTTTCCACGAATTTGTCTAAAAATTGGTATTTGTAGTTCATAATGGGTTTTAGCTTCGGTGTCAGAACATTGAATATCTAGGTCCACGTTTTCCTATAGCGCACACATAACAATAAACACCAATATTCGGTATTTTGATAATCATAGTTACATTTGCCCACGAAATTGTTTTCAATTTAATATTTAAGAATATTTGATAGATGACAATTCTTGAAGTATAAAATTGTCTATAGAGGTTCCCGTATTGGCATGGCGTCCATATTATGGCCTTACACACTTTATGGGTTTTTGAAAAAACTGCAACCAAATGCAGACTGCTGTCATTTCGAAGCAACTCGTCCGACAGCTGTTAAAAATATTTCAGTGACAACTCATTATATTGTATACAAGCGTACAAAAGCATTTTGGTGAGAATTTTCCAGAAAAAAAGTTATTAGTAACAGAAGGAAAATAGACTCAAAAGTGCTAAAGAGTTGCTTCGCTTGGCCGAAAGTGGTGAACTGCCGAATTTGGTTTTCTCCGATGAGAAAACATACGTTGTTCAGCAGTTTGTAAACAAACAAAATGATCGTGTTCACTTGCCAAAAGAGGTCAGCTGAAAATGTGCATCTAGCCGCTCGAATTAATCGACGATCGAATGCCGAATATTATTGCGAAAATATTCTGGAGGGTGTATTAAAGCCTTGGACACACAAACATTTTGGCCGCAGACCTTGGACATTCCAACAGAAGTCAGCACCATCGCACTCAGCTCGCGCCACCCAAGAATGGTTACAAAATGAGATTATCCGAGCAGGTCCACGTCTTGAAATAGCCCCCATATAACGGCACCTCCCGATATTCGGTATTTTGATGATTTTAGCGACATTATTCACGGGAATTGTCTCAAATTTGGTATTTGAAGCTCAAAATGGATACTACACCCTAAGACAGAAAATTGTCTGTGCAGGTCCACGTCTTCATATAGCCCCCATATAACGGTACCTCCCTATATTCGGTATTTTGATGATTTTAGCGACATTATTCACCGGAATTGTTTTAAAATTGGTATTTGAAGTTCGTTATGGGAACTACAGTCTGTGGCAGAAAATTGTCTGTGCGGGTCCAGGTCTTCGTATAGCCCCCATATAACGGTACCTCCCTATATTCGGTATTTTGATGATTTTAGCTACATTATTCACCGTTTATTTCAAGTTTCGAATTTGAATATGGTAGTGGCTTATGACAAATAATGCCTATGTATGTCCACGTCGTATAGACCCCAAAATAACGGCTATATTCGGTATTTTTAAAATTTTAACAGAATTTTTTAAGGATTTTATTTTTTGAAAATTTCCAAATTCGTTGCAAATGGTGTAGGGTATTAAAAGTTCGGCCCGGCCGAACTTACTGCTTTTTAACTTGTTTTTATCTCACACTGTATCCCAAATAACGATTTTCCTGACCAATTTTTGGCGGTGTAGCTAGTTAAAACAAAAAACGAAAACTCAAACTTCACCAGTCGGTTAAACTACCAAAATCTATATTGGCGATATTACTTAAAATGCATATTGACTTCAGGAACAATATTTGCTTTATTTTTTCAATTATTTTATTGACAATTTAATTTTTATAATAACAATGTTGGGTTGATAATTCATGCATATACCTAGTATAAATATACCTCTATCGTGATTGTTAATTTAGCTACCTTTGCAATTAATTATTATCAGTTAAGTAATTCGAAAACGATTCAATGGACGTTGCTAATAATTATTCCTCCAATTGTCTACTTGTCATTCATTTGTCTTTGTATTTGTATTAAACATTACAATGTCTTAATAATGATGGTGCTTAGCAGCTGTCAGTGCATTTTCTGGAAATGAAAATAAATTGTTATTACCAGTAGCGGTTTTTAACAGTTTTGTAAAACAAGCAATATGTCTATCTTTTAAAATTTAGTACATATTTGATTCAATTCTTCCAAATCAACTCCCACATCTCCTATTAGTGAAAAATACACACGAGAGTAATACTTTCAACCACCTTAACCAACTTTTCTCTTTATTTTTAACAATTTTCCAAACAAAATGTCTTTATATCTAAGGTACAATTGTTAAATTCTTCGATTTCACCATGGCCACCAATTGCTTAGCACCTGCTCCATTAGCTTCTTCGTAGAATGGCAATGATTGGAGACTCTTCAGCCATGCACTCAGCTTGGGAAATTTAGATTGATCGATTTCCGCAAACGCCACCAACGAGGTTACCGACGTTACTATACTAAAATCGGCAATTGTCAAATGATCTCCGGCCATGTATTTATTGTCCTTCAGAAAAGCTTCTAGAAAACCATAACTTTCCACAATGCTATCAATTTGGTGTTGAGGTATCTGGGTTTGATTTCTAAAGAACAATGGGGCGGTAATGTTGCGTAAACCTCCTTGAAATAGGACACCAGCTTCGAAATACATGCGTTGATCGACAACGGCCCGTTTAAGTAAATCCTTTGGATACAGCGAGTCGTCCTTGCCATATTTACTAACCAAATACGCCATTATGGCATGAGAATCCCAAATGAAATGACCATCCTCCTCGAGTGTGGGCACTGTATGTTGGGGATTCTTTTTCAAATATTCCTCCGACAAATGTTCCTTGGCAAATAAATTTACGACTTTATATTCAAAGGGCAAATTTAAGGCTTTTAAAGTAAGCAAACAAGCACGAACAGGTGGACTTGGATCGATAAAACAAGTTTTCCCATTGTATTAGTATTGAATTAATTTTGCACTTTTGTCAAGATTTCCGTTACAACTTGTGAACGCTATGAAATGTTGAGAACTACTAAATAAAATGAAAATTTTGTATTAAACAATTACTAGCATCAATTATCTACGAGATTAAGTGTTACTATTTTAGCGATTTTTACTTCTCTCTATGCATACCCATATATTGACAACATATACAAATACATCAATTTACACAACCATACTTCTGATTTAATAATTCCATTCACATTAGGTGTGTACGCTAACTTTTCCAGATAAAAATTACTCAATAACCTATACTGAGAGAATTTTTTCTCTCGTGTGACAATTTTTAAAACATTTATCAAACAACGTTCAGTAAAATATAGACTGAAAACATATGTTTCGCAAAATGTATGCGTTACCTATTTCAACTGATGAGAAAACCATCAATAAATTACAATATTTCTATTTTAAAATTAATTATTTAATGTTTGTATGTGTATACCTGATTAGTAATTGAATTCTTCCTTGTAATTTGTAAACATTTTTACACTCGAACATTTATCCTGTATGATTTTGCAAAGTCTCAGTAACTCAACTGTAAAAACGGTTCTCTTTCCTCGCTCTCATTTACTGGACATTTAGGTTATCGAACAATATTTTTTAATATTTTGTACAAAATATTGGGTTATCGAACACATATTTACTTAAGATTTTTATACCCTCCACCATATGGAGGGTATATTAAGTTCCGTTTGTAACAAAGTATATATTTTTGATCAGCGTAAAACTCTAAGACGATTTAGCCCTGTCCGTCCTCTCTTGTAATCACGTTACAGTCAAAAAGAATTAAGATAGGAAGCTAACATTTTGCACAGGTCTGTCTTTTGTCTGCAGGAAGGTCAAGTTCGGTCCATGATATCGTATAGCCCACATATAACGGTACCACCCGATATTTGGTATTTTTTATGATTTTAGCCACATTTTTCAATGGAATTGTCTAAAATTTGTCACAAGGAGTTCTTTGTGAGTACTTTACCCCCTGAAATATAATTGTAGGTCCGCGATATAGTATAGCACCCATATAACGGTACACCCCAAATTCGGTATTTTGACGATTTTAGCCATATTTTCAATGGAATTGTCTGATATTCTACACAACAAGTTCTTTGTGAGTACTTTACCCCCTGAAAGATAATAATCTATATAGGTCCATGATATTGTATATTCCCCATATAACGGTAACCCCCTATATTCGGTATTTTGATGATTTTAGCCACATTTTTCAATGGAATTATCTGAAATTACATACAAGAAGTTCTTTGTGAGTACTTTATTCCCTTAAAAAGAATTGTCTACATATGTCTACGATATCGTACGGTACCACCCACATTTGGTATTTTGATGATTTTAGCCACATTTTTCAACGGAATTGTTTAAAATTCTACAGAAGGATTTCCTTGTGAGTACTTTACCCCCTGAATAGGTCCACGATGTTGTATAGCTTCCATATAACGGTACCTCCCGATATTTGATATTTTGATGATTTTAGCCCCATTTTCAACGGAATTGTCTGAAATTCTGCAGGAGGGTTTCTTTGGAGGTACTTTCCCCCAGAAATAGATTTATCTATATAGGTCCACAATATCGTATATTACCCATATATCGGGACTTTCTGGTATTCGGTATTTTTAAGATTTTAACAGAATTTTTAATGGATTTTATTTTTTGAAAATTTCTGAATTCGTTACAAAATGTGGAGGGTATTTAATGTTCGGCCCGGCCGAACTTACTGTTTTTTATTTGTTTGTATTTGTTTCTTGTCCTCAAGACCAAAAACAATAGCGATTTTTCTACGTTGACCAGTGGCAACACTATAAATATTAAACATTCCGCAAGTCTCATTGCTGTAGTTGCCTCTCATTTGTTGAGTAATTTAAAAACACTTCAGTGAAGATTGTTGATAATGAATATTTTGTTGTCAACTCTCTTTTCCCCTCTTAATTACCTGGTTATAAATAATAATAAAAACTAAACGTGCGGCATTAAATGCAGCTAGTCCGAAATTTGTATACACTTCATCATAAAGAAATTAATGTTGGTATTTCAAAAAAAAAAAAAAAAAAAAACTGCCATGTAATTATAGTAAAATGTTTACCTTTTACACCAAAAAAATATTCAAAATCGTTCAATTTGAAGTTTACTGAGGAGGATATTAATAAAACCATCGTACAATGGGCCCATTTCAATTTTTTGTGTCCAAACTATATCAAATTTTAGAATTTTGTTCGTATGTGTGAAATTTGAACAGAGTTGGATGCTTTCTTAGAGCGTTTTGTTTTTCAAAATCTTGAACCCTCTGTGGAGGGGGGGGGGGAGGTTTTGAGTGGTACCTCATAGGAATGACCCGTTCTCCACCAGCTTTATAAAAAAAATAAAAATAAAATAGAAATATTGAGATGTGCCAAGTCTGAATTGAATCGGATATTAATTTCGCGTTTTTTTGCACCTGACCTAGCACTGATGCAAATATTAGAATTTGCACTTGTAGTAGACATTTCCAAAGCCATATCTTTATTACAAACTTACTACAAACAGGGACCCAATTTTAATATTTTGAGCTTCATCTCTTCACCCGAAACCAAACTGTTCCAAATTGAATACCATTTAGAACAGTTCGCAAACAAGTTTCATGTTTTTAAAACCACCTTCATATTGAGTACCATTTAGAACATTTTAGAAGTGGAGTACCATTTTAAAACTTTTTGAAACCTTGAAGTTCGAAAATCCCTTTCGTACATCTAATGACTCTAATTCCAAATTTCAGAATTCTAGTTCATTTGTCCAATACAAAGTATTAAATAGTTAATACATTTTTGAACTCTTCATATATCAATAAGAATGTCTAAAAACACAGCCTTATCACACACCTACGCATCAAAATTTACCCTCATGCAAGATTCTGGGCGTACAGATGACATTTTGCACAAGTAATTCGTTTGACCCAAGGACGAACCCTATTGAAATTGGAGATAATCGGTCAAAATTTTGATATAGCTCCCATATATATCTTCGTCCGATTTGCACTTTATTGTGCACCAAACGTGTAATATCAGCCCAAATAGTGTGGAATTTCGCACATACGACCAAATTAAGCCTGGAACTAAGAAAGCCAAATATGATCGAAATCGGTTCCGATATAGATATAGCTTTCATATATATTGTTTTTCCGATTTGTTATGTTTGGGGAAATATATCAAATACAGTTCAGAAATACCTTTGCCAAATTGTATCGAGATCGGTTCAGATCGACCAAAAAAAAGCCTAGAAACAGGTATGTGTAATTTGGCGAAAATCGGAATATACAGTGTCAGATGAAAAAACTGCAACCAACTCCAGACTGCTGTCATTTCTATGCCGCTCGTCCGAGAATCTCCCAGAAAAAAAGTTATTCTTGATGGAATTCAAGCGTGATAGTGTGATTTCTATATATTTGGCTGAAAACCACAAGTGGCTATCGTTAGAGCAATCCAGCATTTAAATGTGAATAAATCTTTTGTGTCTCGTACCATCGCTCGTTACCGTGATACTGGTAGCGTAGCCCGACGTCATGGAAGTGGACGGAAGAAAACAACATCAGCAGAAACGGTTCGAAAAGTAAAGAACCGACTTGATCGAAACCCCCGTCGCAGTGAGCTGAACATATCGCAATATTCCATTCGTCAAATATTTAAAAATTCCAAAAAGTGCAAGAACTTACACGGTTTCATTGGCAGTTTGAAGGCCATAATTCGTGCTAAAGGTGACCAACAAATCTAAACTTATTGTTTTATGGCGTTTGACTTTGTTGCAGTTTTTTATATCACCCTGTATTTTAAAAATTATTAACCTTTTCCGCGATGGTGGAACAAAGACTGCTCTTACCACACCTACGCAATTTTTTAAATGATCGGCCTTTTTTTAGTTTTCTCCCAAAATAACATTTTCTTACTATTTACTGGTAAAAAAACGTGTTTTTAGTATTGAAAACAAGTAAACGAATGAAATTTTTATTTTTGATGTAGATATACGAAACTTCTATATTTCAAAAATATTATACCAAAGCATTCTACAATATATAAAACTGAAGTTGACTTTAGCAAAGAACAATCTTCAATCTCAACATTAAATCCCAACATTTTCTGCGTTTCACAAAGAATAATAAAATATTGTTTTCTTTTTAATTTTACATTTACTTTTTTATTTTTCCTAATTTATTTCACTTCATGCTATTTAAGGTACAATTGTAAAATTTTTGGATTTCACCATTGCCACTAATTGCTTAGCACCTGCTCCATTGGCCTCTTCATAGTATGACAATGATTCCATACTCTTCAACCAAGCGCTCAGTTTAGGGAATTTGGATGCATCGATTTCAGCAAAAGCCACCAATGAAGTTACCGTTGTTACGATACTCAAGTCGGCAATGGTCAAATGATCACCAGCCATGTATTTGTGGTCCTTAAGGAATGATTCCAGGAAACCATAACTCTCTACAATGGCATCAATTTGATGTTGAGAAATTTGTGTTTGATTTCTGAACAACAAAGGTGCTGTAATGTTGCGTAGACCGCCTTGGAATAGGACACCAGCTTCGAAATACATGCGTTGATCGACCACGGCTCGTTTAAGCAAATCCTTTGGATACAGCGAATCATCCTTGCCATATTTGCTAACTAAATACGCGATAATGGCATGTGAATCCCAAATAAAGTGTCCATCATCTTCCAGTGTGGGTACGGTATGTTGTGGATTCTTTTTCAAATATTCTTCCGACAAATGTTCCTTAGCCATCAAATTAACCACTTTGTATTCATAGGGTAAATTCAAAGCTTTCAGTGTGAGCAAACAAGCACGTACCGGTGGGCTGGGATCTAAGCCGTATAGAACAAGTTTTCCCATTTTGTCGTCGAATAAATTAGCTGCAGCAGTTCTGTTTAGAATTCCGTTAGCGGGGTTGTGAACGCTATGAAATGCGGCGAAAAACTAAGTGGAATTGTTTATAATAGTTGCTTTAAAAAACAACCGGCTGGCAGATCACTATCTCTGAAATTAACTGTTGCTAATCTGGCGATTTTTTTTCTGATTGAATACATTGATTGAAAATAAAAATTTATATTTTGGTGGTCCCATTCTATCAATGTGTATGTATATGTGTGCATTGTTAAAAAAATTGAAATTATGTAAAATTCAGTTGCAAATAAATTTTATAATTTTGGAATTAAACAACATTGTCCTCCTATTATGGATTCAATATTGTGGAATACCCCCAACATTCCATTTATGTATAGTTGTTTTTCTCAATAAAACAATTTTGTAAAAATATGAACAAAACCTATTGTTGAATGCTTTAAAAGTCTATTTACAGAATAAATATTGCACAGAGTTGTATTTTAGTTGATTTAAAGTTAAACTTCTGGTTTTGGCACATACAGGGTGAGATAAAAAACTGCAACAAAGTCAAACGCCATAATTTTTAAATTTTTTTTCATTTTATTGAATGAAAGCAAAAAATGTCGAAAATTGCATTAAATTTTAGAATAAGTTTGGATATAGCTCTCATATATATTTTCATCCGATTATATGTTTATTGTGCATCAAAAGTGTAATGTCAGCTTAAAAAGGATGGATGTTGGTGATATTGGAGTTGGTCTTTTAAATAAAAACTTCTCTAAAGCCATAATATGCATTTGGCAAAATCTACTCCACATAATTGGTCTATATTAACGTTAAGGGGAGCTCTACTTAATAGACAATGTGGTGTAGGGTATTACAAAGCCCGTACCAACGACTTTGACATTTCTGTATTGTTTTTTTTGTTCGTTTGACGGCTTGGAGATTAGAACCTTAAAGGTAAGAATACATAAAACGTTTTGTTCGCTTAGTTCGATTTTGAACCTACGCTCCTTTGTTATTTTTCCAAGAAGCCAGCCGATGACTTAAGCCAGTCAAAAAAGTTGGCAGAACTATTTGTATTGTGTCTAGGATGGTTGGTATTGAACGTGAGATACATCGGGCCTCATTTTGTTATAGCCGCCATATAACGGTGCCTCCCGATATTCGGTATTTTGATGATTTTCGCCACATTTTTTACGGATTTGTCTAAAAATTGGTAGTTGTAAGTCATAATGTGTTCTAGCTCCGGTGGCCAAACATTGTAGGTATAGGTCCACGTTTTTGTATAGCCGCCATATAACGGTACCTCCCGATATTCGTAGTTCGATGAATTTTGCCATATTTTTTCACGAATTTGTCTAAAAATTGCTATTTGTAGTTCACAATGGGTTTTAGCTTCGGTGTTAGAAGATTAAATATTTAGGTCCACGTTTTTCTATAGTGCACATATAACGATACACGCGGATATTCGGTATTTTGATAATCATAGTTACATTTGCCCACGAAATTGTTTCCAATTTACTATTTAAGAAGATTTGATAGATGACAATCCTTGAAGTATAAAATTGTCTATATAGGTTCCCGTATTGGTATGGCGCCCATATAACGGCCTCACCCACTTTGTGGGTTTTTGAAAAAAAACTGCAACCAAATTCAGACTGCTGTCATTGCTAAGCCACTCGTCCGACAGCTGTTAAAATTATACCAGTGACAGCTCATTACATTGTTTACAAGCATACAAAAGCCTTTTGGTGAGAATTTTCCAGAAAAAAAGTTATTCGTGACGGAATTGAAGCGTGATAGTGTGATTTCTTTATATTTGGCTGGGAAACCACAAGTGACTATCGTTAGAACTCTCCAGCATTTAAATGTGAATAAATCTTTTGTGTCTCGTACCATCGCTCGTTACCGTGATGCTAAACATATCACAATATTCCATTCGGCAAATATTGAAAAATGAGCTTGGGGTAAAGACATTGAAATGCCAAAACAACTTACACCGCAACAGAAAGAAAATAGACTCAAAAGAGCTAAATAGTTGCTTCGCTTGGCCGAAAGCGGTGAACTGCCGAATTTGGTTTTCTCCGATGAGAAAACATTCGTTGTCCAGCACTTTGTAAACAAACAAAATGATCGTGTTTACTTGCCAACGAGGTCAGCTAAAAGTGTGCACCTTCCAGAACTCAAGTGCCGGCCATGGTGATGGTGTGGGCCGCCATAACAGCCGATGGTCGCACCCCGCTCGAATTAATCGACCGTGGCATCAGAATAAATGCCGAATATTATTGCGAAAATATTCTGGAGGGTGTATTAAAGCCTTGGGCACATAAACATTTTGGCCGCAGACCTTGGACATTCCAACAGGACTCAGCACCATCGCACTCAGCACGCGCCACCCAAAAATGGTTACAAAATGAGGTTCCTCGCATCATTTCTAGCGCACAATGGCCACCAAAATCTCCGGTGGAGTATTTTGGAAAGCAAGGTTGACACTAAAAAATACCAAAGTGTCGATCACATCAAGCATGCGCTTCGCGGGAATGGACCAAAATACCGCAGGGCCATAATTCGTGCCAAAGGTGACCAATTCGAACAAATCTAAACTTAATCTAAAATTTGATGCTATTTCCGAAATTTTTTTGCTTTTATTCAATAAAATTAAAAAAAAAAAAGGAAAAATAATGGCGTTTGACTTTGTTGCAGTTTTTTTTTTTATTTCACACAGTATACCAAACATCCATATACCCAATAACGATTTCCCTGACCAATTTTCGGCGGCGTAGCTAGTTAAAACGAAGAACGAAAACTCAAACTTCACCAGTCGGTTAAACTACTAAAATCTATATTGGCGATTTTACTTAAAATACATATTGACTTCAGGAAAAATATTTGCTTTATTTTTTCAATTATTTTATTGACAATTTAATTTTTATAACAACAATGTTGGGTTTGTAATTTATGCATATACCTTGTACAAATATACCTCTATCGTGATTGTTAATTTAGCTACCTTTGCAATTCATTATTATCAGTTAAGTAATTCGAAAACGAATCAATGAACGTTGCTAATAATTATTCCTCCAATTGTCTACTTGTCATTCATTTGTCTTTGTATTTGTATTAAACATGACATTGTCTTAATAATGATGGTGTTTAGCATTTTCTTGAAATTAAAATAAATTGTTATTACCAGTAGCGGTTTTTAACAGTTTTGTAAAACAAGCAATATGTCTATCTTTTAAAACTTAGTAGATATTTGATCCAATTCTTTCAAATCAACCCCCACATCTCCCATTACTAAAAAATGCACACTAGATAGCAATACTTTCAACCACCTTGACCAAATTTTCTCTTTATTTTTAATAATTTAAGAAATAAAATGTGGTTATATTTAAGGTACAATTGTTAAATTCTTCGATTTCACCATGGCCACCAATTGTTTAGCACCTGCACCATTGGCTTCTTCATAGAATGCTAATGATTGCAGACTCTTCAGCCATGCACTCAGCTTGGGAAATTTAGATTGATCGATTTCCGCAAATGCCACCAACGAGGTTACCGACGTTACAATACTAAAATCGGCAATTGTCAAATGATCTCCGGCCATGTATTTATTGTTCTTCAGAAAAGCTTCTAGAAAACCATAACTTTCCACAATGCTATCGATTTGATGTTGAGGGATCTGGGTTTGATTTCTAAAGAACAATGGGGCGGTAATGTTGCGTCCCTCCTGAAATAAGACACCAGCTTCGAAGTACATGCGTTGATCGACCACGGCCCGTTTAAGTAAATCCTTTGGATACAGCGAGTCGTCCTTGCCATATTTACTAACCAAATACGCCATTATGGCATGAGAATCCCAAATTAAATGACCATCCTCCTCGAGTGTGGGCACTGTATGTTGGGGATTCTTTTTCAAATATTCCTCCGACAAATGTTCCTTGGCCAATAAATTTACGACTTTATATTCAAAGGGCAAATTTAAGGCTTTTAAAGTAAGCAAACAAGCACGAACAGGTGGACTTGGATCGATGCCATATAAAACAAGTTTTCCCATTGTATTAGTATTGAATTAATTTTGCACTTTTATTCAGATTTCCGTTACAACTTGTGAACGCTATGAAATGTTGAGAACAACTAAATAAAATGAGAATTTTCTATTAAACAATTACTAGCATCAATTATCTACGAGATTAAGTGTTACAATTTTAGCCGTTTTTGTTTCTCTCTATGCATACCCATATATTGACAACATATAAAAATATATCAATTTACACAACCATACTTCTGATTTAATTATTCCATTCACATTAGGTGTGTACGCTAACTTTTCCAGATAAAAATTACTCAATAACCTATACTGAGAGAATTTTTTCTCTCGTATGACCATTTTTAAAACATTTATCAAACAACGTTCAGTAAAATATAGACTGAAAATATCTGTTTCGCAAAATGTATGCGTTACCTATTTCAACTGATGAGAAAACCATCAATAAATTACAATGTTTATATTTTAAAATTAATTATTTAATGTTTGTATGTGTATGCCTAATCAATGATTAAATTCTTCCTTGTAATTTGTAAAAAGTTGATGTTGCTGAATAATTTTTATTCAGAAAATTTATCCTGTATGATTTTGCAAAGTTTCAGTAACTCAACTATTAAAACGCTCGCATTTACTGGACTTTTAGGTTATCGAACAATATTTTTTAATATTTTATACAAAATATTGGGTTATCGAACACATATTTACTTAAGATTTTTATACCCTCCACCATATGGAGGGAATATTAAGTTCCGTTAGTAACAAAATATATATTCTTGATCAGCGAATTAAGATAGGAAGCTAAAATTTTGCACAGATCTGTTTTTTGTCTGCAGGAAGGTCAAGTTCGGTCCATGATATCGTAGAGCCCACATATAACGTTACAACCCGATATTCGGCATTTTTTATGATTTTAGCCACATTTTTAAATAGAATTGTCTGAAATTCTACACAAGGAGTTCTTTGTGAGTACAGATTCGGTATTTTGACGATTTTAGCCATGGAATTGTCTGAAATTCTACACAACAAGTTCTTTGTGAGTACTTTATTCCCTTAAAAAGAATTGTCTGCATATGTCCACGATATCGTACAGCCCCCACATAACGGTACCCCCCATATTCGGTATTTTGATGATTTTAGCCACATTTTCCAACGGAATTGTTTAAAATTCTACAGAAGAAGTTCCTTGTGAGTACTTTACCCCCTGAATAGGTCCACGTTGTCGTATAGCTCCCATATAACGTTACCTCCCGATATTCGATATTTTGATGATTTTAGCCACATTTTCTACGGAATTGTCTGAAATTCTGCAGAAGGGGTTCTTTGGAGGTACTTTGAAATAGATTTGTCTATATGGGTCCACAATATCGTATATCCCCCATATATCAGGACTTTCAGGTATTCGGTATTTTTAAGATTTTAACAGACTTTTTAATGGATTTCATTTTTTGAAAATTTCTGAATTCGTTACAAAATGTGGAGGGTATTTAATGTTCGGCCCGGCCGAACTTACTGTTTTTTATTTGTTTGTATTTGTTTCTTGTCCTCAAGACCAAAAACAAAAACAATAACGATTTTTCTACGTTGACCAGTGGCAACACTATAAATATTATACATTCCGCAAGTCTCATTGCTGTAGTTGCTTCTCATTTGTTGAGTAATTTAAAAACACTTCAGTGAAGATTATTGATAATGAATATTTTGTTGTCAACTCTCTTTTCCCCTCTTAATTACCTGGTTATAAATAATAATAAAAACAAAACGTGCGGCGTTAAATGCAGCTAGGCCGAAATGTGTATACCCTTCATCATAAAGAAATTAATGTTGGTATTTAAAAATAACTGTTCTGAAATTGAATAGAAATATTTGCTTTGAGATTTTATTTAAGAACTAGCAAGTGTCCGCTACTTCGTCAGCGAAAATTTCTTGAATTTTATATTGATTTCATAATCTTAGATTCGTTCCAACAGTTCGTGTTAAGCTTTTTAATACCCATAATGCACAATTTAGTTAGTTTTTAGTTTAGTTTTTAAAGTTTGGCGAGGTGGAAATTAATAAAATCGTATCACAATGGACCCATTTCCAATTTTTGTGTCCAAACTATATCAAGTTTCAGAATTTTGTTTATATGTGTGAAATTTGGAGAGAATTGGATGCTTGAACCCTATGTGGGGTGGGGAGGGGTTAATGACAGGCACTTCCCATGAGGTACCATCTTTATAAAAAAATAAAATAGAAATATTGAGATGTGCCAAGTCTGAATGGAATCGGATATTAATTTCGCGTTTTATGAGCTTCATGGATATTTAAAATGTTGACCCCTTTTGGAGAGGTACCAAAAGCAGTGGGCCGATATAAAAAATATAAAAAATAAAAATACAGGGTGAGATAAAAAACTGCAACAAAGTCAAACGCCATAATTTTTACATTTTTTTAATTTTATTGAATGAGAGCAAAAAATGTCGGAAATAGCACGAAATTTTAGAATAAGTTTAGATTTGGTCGAATTGGTCACCTTTGGTACGAATTGATCGTCAATTTGGTATTTTTTTAATACTTCATAGTCCAACGGATTGGTATCCGAAGATTTTGGTGGCCATTGTGCTCTGGAAATGAAGCGAGAAACCTCAGTTTGTAACCATTCTTGGGTGGCGCGTGAGTCCTGTTGTCCAAGGTCTGCGGCCAAATTGTCCAAGATCTGCGACCACACCATCGCCATGGCCGGCGCTTGAGTTCTGTTGGCCAACCGAAAGTGCACATTTTCAGTTTTTGCACTTTTTGGAATTTCAATGGCTTTTAGCTGAGCTCATTTTCTGGAAAATTCTCACCAAAATATAATGAGCTGTAACTGGAACAATTTTAACAGCTGTTGAAAATGTGGCTTAGAAATGACAGCATTCTGAAGTTGGTTGCAGTTTTTTCCTCTCACCCTGTATATACGAAACATATATATGACAAATATTATAGCAAAGCATTCTACAATATATAAAACTGAAGTTGACTTTAGCAAAGTACAATATTCAATCTCAACATTAAATGCATTAAAAAAACAATTCCCAAAATTTTCACATTTTCCTGCGTTTCACAAAGTATAATAAAATATTGTTTTCTTTTTAATTTTACATTTACTTTTTTATTTTTCCTAATTTATTTCACTTCATTCTATTTAAGGTACAATTGTAAAATTTTTGGATTTCACCATTCCCACTAATTGCTTAGCACCTGCTCCATTGGCCTCTTCATAGTATGGTAATGTTTCCATACTCTTCAGCCAAGCACTCAGTTTTGGGAATTTGGATGCATCGATTTCAGCAAAAGCCACCAATGAAGTTACCGTTGTTACGATACTCAAGTCGGCAATGGTCAAATGATCACCAGCCATGTATTTGTGGTCCTTAAGGAATGATTCCAGGAAACCATAACTCTCTACAATGGCATCAATTTGATGTTGAGAAATTTTTGTTTGATTTCTTAACAACAAAGGTGCTGTAATGTTCCGTAAACCGCCTTGGAATAGGACACCAGCTTCGAAATACATGCGTTGATCAACAACGGCTCGTTTAAGCAAATCCTTTGGATACAGCGAATCATCTTTGCCATATTTGCTAACTAAATACGCGATAATGGCATGTGAATCCCAAATGAAGTGTCCATCATCTTCCAGTGTGGGTACGGTATGTTGGGGATTCTTTTTCAAATATTCCTCCGACAAATGTTCCTTAGCCATCAAATTAACCACTTTGTATTCATAGGGTAAATTCAAAGCTTTCAGTGTGAGCAAACAAGCACGTACCGGTGGGCTGGGATCTAAGCCGTATAGAACAAGTTTTCCCATTTTGTCGTCGTATAAATTAGCTGCAGCAGTTCTGTTTAGAATTCCGTTAGCGGGGTAGTGAACGCTATGAAATGCGACGAACAACTAAATGGAATTGTTTATAATAGTTGCCTTAAAAAACAACCGGCTGGCTGTTCACTATCTGTGAAATTAACTGTTGCTAATCTGGCGATTTTTTTTTCTGATTAAATACATTGATTGAAAATAAAAAATTATATTTTGGTGGCCCCATTCTATCAATGTGTATGTGCGCATTGTTAAAAAAAATTTAAATTATGTAAAATTCAGTTGCAATAAATTTTATAATTTTGGAATTAAACAACATTGTCCTCCTATTATGGATTCAATATTGTGGAATACCCCCAATATTTCATTAATGTTTTGTTGTTTTCCCCAATAAAATAATTTTGTAAAAATATGAACAAAGCAATTGTTGCATTTTAAAAGTCTATTTAACACAATAAGTCTAGCACAGAGTTGTATTTTAGTTGATTTTAAGTTTAACTTCTGGTTTTGGCATATACAGGGTGAGATAAAAAAAAACTGCAACAAAGTCAAACGCCACAATTTTTACATTTTTTTTTTTTTAATTTTATTGAATGAAAGCAAAAAGGTCGAAAATAGCATCAAATTTTAGAATAAGTTTAGATTTGTTCGAATTGGTCACCTTTGGTGCGAATTATTGCCTTCAAACGGCCAATGAAACCATCACACGCTGCCCGAATATTGGTTGCTCTGAGGTAATTTGGCCCGGCGAAGCGCTTGCTTGAGGTGATCGACACTTTGTTATTTTTTAGTGCCAATCTTGCTTTCCAAAATACTCCAGATACAACTGTCCAACGGATTAGCATCCGGAGATTTGGTGGTTATTGTGCGCTGGAAATGAAGAGAGGAACCTCATTTTGTAACCATTCTTGGGTGGCGCGTGCTGAGTGCGATGGTGCTGAGTATAAGGTCTGCGGACAAAATGTTTGCGTGCCCAAGGCTTTACTACACCCTCCAGAATATTTTCTCGATAATATTCGGCATTTGTTCTGACCATCGGCTGTTATGGCGGCCCACACCATCACCATGGCCGGCGCTTGAGTTCTGGTGGCCAACCGAAGGTGCACATTATCAGCTGACCTCCTTGGCAGTAAACACGATCATTTGGTTTGTTTACAAACGAATGTTTCTCATCGAAGAAAACCAAACTTTCGGCCAAACGAAGCAACTCTTTAGCTCTTTTGAGTCTATTTTCTTTCTGTTGTGGTGTAAGTTTATCCATTTTTTGGAATTTCAATGGCTTTACCCCGAGCTCATTTTTCATTATTTGCCGAATGAAATATTGCGATATGTCCAGCTCACGAGTCAGTTTTCGGGTTTCGATCAAGTCGCTTCTTTACTTTTCGAACCATTTCTGCTGATGTTACTGTTTTCTTCCGTCCACTTCCTTGACGTCGGGCTACGCTACCAGTATCACGGTAACGAGCGATGGTACAAGACACAAAAGATTTTTTCACATTTAAATGCTGTATTGCTCTAACGATAGCCACTTGTGGTTTTCCAGCCAAATATAAAGAAAGCACATTATCACGCTTGAATTCCACGAATAACTTTTTTTCTGGAAAATTCTCAACAAAATGCTTTTGTACGCTTGTAAACAGTATAATGAGCTGTCACTGAAATAATTTTAACAGCTGTCGGACGAGTGGCTTAGAAATGACAGCAATCTATAGTTGCAGTTTTTTCATCTCGCCCTGTATATATACTTTGTAGCGTCTAACTTGAGTATTTCGAGGAGGATATAATAACCTTACATCAATAAATAATCGTATTTTATTATGTTTTTATTCGTCTGCCGACGCTGCGTCTCATACTCACAAACTTCTGTTTTGTAGTCGAAAGCGCACACTTTGCGCCGACTTAACTCATCACTTGGTAATGATAAAAATAAGTTCTTTTGATTTTTATTTTTTAAAGAATTATTTCATACTACTGGTAATACATATTATACTTTGTCAATATAACCTTTTATATAATTTGTAATACCCCTTATTCGGCTGATGTAACTCCCAAGTTTTTGTTGGAAACTCATTTTACATTTCAGCGAAAATAGCATTACTGACACTCCACAAAAGTAGAATATATTCTAAACCTCTTACTAATATATTGTTATCAATACATAGAAATGTTGTGTTAAATTCTCTTGGGGACGCCTAAAAAGTAGCTTCACAATGGATGAATGTTAATAGAATATTCATATATTGAAAGGGAAACGGGGAAAGGCAGTAAATATTTTATGCACTGGAGAAATTATGACATTTTACTGGTCAGTCAGTTCCGCTATATGGCTGGCATGAGAATATCTCAACTAATCAAGAAAATGCAATTGTAAACATGTTTTTCTACTGGGTATTCTTAGCGTATATTTGAAGATAACAAAAAAAGTGATAATTTTTTATACACGCGAAATGATTCAGCAACAATTTAATAAAAAAAAACAAATATTTGATGTCACACACATATCTGTTATATGTTTGTAGATAGGCTATTTCATCACTATTTTTATACTTATATGTCTTATATTTATATGTCTTTGTGCATTTGTTTGTAACATGGAGAAGGAAACCAGATAGACCCATAGTTACTTTTGAGAACCTTCATAGAATCATTTTCTGAGTCGATTTATGCATGTCAGTCCGTCTGTCCGTCCGTCCGTCTGTCCATGTATTCTTGTGAACAAAATGCAGGTCGCATTTATTATCCGATTGAGATGAAATTTTCCAAACAATATTTTTTGGCCCAAGGACGAACCCTATTGAAATTGGTGAGAATCGGATCAAATTTAGATATAGCTCCCATATATATCTTCATCCAATTTCGGGTTAAATGTGCACCAAATATCCACTATCAGTCCAAATTACCTGAATTTTTGCACACCCAACCGAGTTCGGCCTAGAAGCAAGTATATCAAATTTGGAGAAAATCGGTTCAGATATAGCTATAGCTCCCATATATATCTTTCATCCGATTTGATCTTTAAGTCCCTCACATTCCTACTATGCACTCCACAACCGTGATATTTGGTACCAGGTATTAGATGGAGCACAGAAATAGTTGTTTTAAATTTTATCGAAATCGGCTCAGATTTGGATATAGCTCCCATATATATCTTCATCCGATTTCGGGTTAATTGACCACCAAATGGCCAATATCAGCCCAAATGGCCCGAATGTTGGCACATGTGATCGAGATGAGCCTTAAAGCAAATACAACAAATTTGGAGAAAATCGGTTCAGAAACAGCTATAGCTCCCATATATATCTTCATCCGATTTCGGGTTAAATGTGCACCAAATGTCCACTATCAGTCCAAATTACCTGAATTTTGGTACACCCAACCGAGTTCGGCCTAGAAGCAAGTATATCAAATTTGGAGAAAATCGGTTCAGATATAGCTATAGCTCCCATATATCTTTCATCCGATTTGGTGTTTAAGCCTCTCACATTCGTAATATTCACTCCACAAGAATGATATTTGGTACCAGATATAAGATACAGCCCAGAAATAGCTGTTTGTAATTTTATCGAAATCGGTTCAGATTTTTATATAGCTCCCATATATATCTTCATCCGATTTCGGGTTAATTAACCAAATGGCCAATATAAGTCCAAATGGACTGAATTTTAGTACATCGGACCAAAATCAGCCTAGAAGCAAGTATATAAAATTTAGTGAAAATCGGTTCAGATATAGATATAGCAACCATATATATGTTTCATCCGATTTAGAGTTTTTGTCCCATACATTCGTAATATTCACTCTACTACCGTGATATTTGGTACCAGGTATTAGATGGAGCACAGGAATAGCTGTTTTAAATTTTATCGAAATCGGTTCAGATTTGGATATAGCTCTCATATATATCTTCATCCGATTTCGGGTTAAATGTGCACTAAATGGTCAATATCAGCCCAAATCACCAGTCTAGAAGCTAATACGTAAAATTTGGAGAAACCCGGTTCAGAGATAGCTATAGTTCGTAAAATGCACGATAGAATTAGATAGATTTTGATTTTGTACCAAATATCTCATAGAGCTCTGAAATGCCCTGTATAAACCTTTTTACGAGAGCTCTACTAAATATGCATAGTGGTGTAGGGTATCATATAGTCGGCCCCGCCCGACTGCAACCAACTTCAGACAGCTGTCATTTCTAAGCCACTCGTCCGACAGCTGTTAAAATTATTCCAGTGACAGCTCAAAAGCATTTTGGTAAGAATTTTCCAGAAAAAAGTTATTCATGATGGTGATGGTGACAGTGTGATTTCTTTACATGGTAGAAGAATACAGGTAGTCGTATCGACACAGCTGCTGGGACAATGAATTGTCAAACCAATTTTGAAATAAAAATGGCGAATGAAAAACTATTGAAATTTGTAAAAATTGTTGAAAAATACATATCATTACAACTTCCGATTTGCGTCGTATAAGAAAACACATAAAATCTACTTATTTTTGACAAAACACTTCAAAAATTTTGACATATTAATGTTCCCAAGCGTTGATGCATCTACCTATATTCTTCTATCATGTTTCTTTATATTTGGCTGGAAACCCACACCTGGCTATTGTTAGAGCACTCCAGCATTTAAATATGAATAAATCTTTTGTGTCTCGCACCATCGCTCGTTACCGTGATACCAGAAAGTGGATGGAAGAAAACAGCAACATCAGCAGAAATGGTTCGAAAAGTAAAGAAGCGACTTGATCGGAACCCGCGTCGCAGTGGCCAGTGGCTCGTGAGCTGAACATATCGCAATATTGGATTCGGCAAATATTTAAAAATGGGCTCGAGGTAAGGCCATTGAAATTCCAAAAAGCGCAAGAACTTACACCCTTGTCCAGCAGTTTGTAAACAAACAAAATGATCGTGTTTACTTGCAAAAGAGGTCAGCTGAAAATGTGCACCTTCGTTTGGCCACCAGAACTCAAGCGCCGGCCATGGTGATGGTATGGGCTCCATAACAGCCGAAGGTCGCTCTCCGCTCGTATTAATCGACCGTGGCATCAGAATAAATACCGGATATCATCGCGAAAATAATTTGGTGTATTAAAGCCTTGGGCATCTTAACCGTAGACCTTGGACACTCCAACAGGACTCAGCACCATCGCACTCAGTACGCGCTACCCAAGAATGGTTACAAAATGAGATTCCTTCCTTCATTTCCAGCGCACAATGGCCACCGAAATCTCCGGATACCAATCCGTTGGACTATTGTGTCTGGAGTATTTTGGAAAGCAAGGTTGACACTAAAAAATACCAAAGTGTCGATCACATCAAGCAAGCGATTCGCAGGAATGGGCCAAAATACCGCAGGGCCATGATTCTTGCCAAAGGTGACCAATTCGAACAAATCTATACTTATTCTAAAATTTGATGCTATTTTGCGACATTTTTTGCTTTTATTCAATAAAATTTAAAAAAAATTGTAAAAATTACAGCGTTTGACTTTTTTGCAGTTTTTTTTATCTCACACTGTATCCCAAATAACGATTTTCCTGACCAATTTTTGGCGGTGTAGCTAGTAAAAACGAAAACTCAAACTTCACCAGTCGGTTAAACTACCAAAATCTATATTGGCGATATTACTTGAAATGCATATTGACTTCAGGAAAAATATTTGCTTTATTTTTTCAATTATTTTATTGACAATTTAATTTTTATAACAACAATGTTGGGTTGATAATTCATGCATATACCTAGTATAAATATACCTCTATCGTGATTGTTAATTTAGCTACCTTTGCAATTCATTATTATCAGTTAAGTAATTCGAAAACGATTCAATGGACGTTGCTAATAATTATCCCTCCAATTGTCTACTTGTCATTCATTTGTCTTTGTATTTGTATTAAACATTACAATGTCTTAGTAATGATGGTGTTTAGCAGCTGTCAGTGCATTTTCTGGAAATGAAAATAAATTGTTATTACCTGTAGCGGTTTTTAACAGTTTTGTAAAACAAGCAATATGCCTATCTTTTAAAATTTAGTACATATTTGATTCAATTCTTCCAAATCAACTCCCACATCTCCTATTAGTAAAAAATGCACAGGAGAGTAATACTTTCAACCACCTTAACCAACTTTTCTCTTTATTTTTAACAATTTTCCAAACAAAATGTCTTTATATCTAAGGTACAATTGTTAAATTCTTCGATTTCACCATGGCCACTAATTGCTTAGCACCTGCTCCATTAGCTTCTTCGTAGAATGGCAATGATTGGAGACTCTTCAGCCATGCACTCAGCTTGGGAAATTTAGATTGATCGATTTCCGCAAATGCCACCAACGAGGTTACCGACGTTACAATACTAAAATCCGCAATGGTCAAATGATCTCCGGCCATATATTTATTGTTTTTCAGAAAAGATTCCAGAAAACCATAACTTTCCACAATGCTATCGATTTGATGTTGAGGGATCTGGGTTTGATTTCTAAAGAACAATGGGGCGGTAATGTTGCGTAAACCTCCCTGAAATAAGACACCAGCTTCGAAGTACATGCGTTGATCGACCACGGCCCGTTTAAGTAAATCCTTTGGATACAGCGAGTCGTCCTTGCCATATTTACTAACCAAATACGCCATTATGGCATGAGAATCCCAAATTAAATGACCATCCTCCTCGAGTGTGGGCACTGTATGTTGGGGATTCTTTTTCAAATATTCCTCCGACAAATGTTCCTTGGCAAATAAATTTACGACTTTATATTCAAAGGGCAAATTTAAGGCTTTTAAAGTAAGCAAACAAGCACGAACAGGTGGACTTGGATCGATAAAACAAGTTTTCCCATTGTATTAGTATTGAATTAATTTTGCACTTTTGTCAAGATTTCCGTTACAACTTGTGAACGCTATGAAATGTTGAGAACTACTAAATAAAATGAAAATTTTGTATTAAACAATTACTAGCATCAATTATCTACGAGATTAAGTGTTACTATTTTAGCGATTTTTACTTCTCTCTATGCATACCCATATATTGACAACATATACAAATACATCAATTTACACAACCATACTTCTGATTTAATAATTCCATTCACATTAGGTGTGTACGCTAACTTTTCCAGATAAAAATTACTCAATAACCTATACTGAGAGAATTTTTTCTCTCGTGTGACAATTTTTAAAACATTTATCAAACAACGTTCAGTAAAATATAGACTGAAAATATCTGTTTCGCAAAATGTATGCGTTACCTATTTCAACTGAACTGAACCATCAATAAATTACAATGTTTATATTTTAAAATTAATTATTTAATGTTTGTATGTGTATACATGATTAGTAATTGAATTCTTCCTTGTAATTTGTAAACATTTTTACAATCGTTAACGACGGCCACAAAACATATGTCAGTTGATGTTGCTGAATAATTTTTATTCAGAAAATTTATCCTGTATGATTTTGCAAAGTTTCAGTAACTCAACTATTAAAACGCTCGCATTTACTGGACTTTTAGGTTATCGAACAATATTTTTTAATATTTTGAACAAAATATTGGGTTATCGAACACATCTATTATTTACGTAAGGTTTTTATACCCTCCATCATACATAGTATGGAGAGTATATTAATTTCCGTATGTATATCATAGAAATAATAATTTTAGACCCAACAAAGTATATATATTCATTATCAGCGTAAAATTCTAAGACTATTTAGCCCTGTCCGTCCGTCTGTTGTAATCACGCTACAGTCAAATCGAATTAAGATAGGAAGCTAAAATTTTGCACATGGGTGTTTTTTGTCTGCAGGCAGATCAAGTTCGAAGATGGGCTATATCGGTCCATGATATCGTATAGCCCACATATAACGGTACCACTCGATATTCGACATTTTTATGATTTTAGCTACATTTTCTTTAGAAGTACTTTACCCCCAGAAATTGATTTGTCTATATAGCTCCACAATATCGTATATCCCCCATATGTCGGGACTTTCCGGTATTCGGTATTTTTAAGATTTTAACAGAATTTTTAATGGATTTTATTTATTTATTTTTTTTTTTTTGAAAATTTCCAAATTCGTTCCAAATGGTGGAGGGTATTCAATGTTAACTTACTGCTATTTTACTTCTTGGTATTTATTTCTTGCCCTCAAGGCCAAAAATAAAAACAATAGCGATTTGTCTACGTTGACCAGTGGCAACACTATAAATATTATACATTCCGCAAGTCTCATTGCTGTAGTTGCCTCTCATTTGTTGAGTAATTTAAAAACACTTCAGTGAAGATTATTGATAATGAATATTTTGTTGTCAACTCTCTTTTCCCCTCTTACCTGGTTATAAATAATAATAAAAACAAAATGTGCGGCGTTAAATGCAGCTAGGCCGAAATGTGTATACCCTTCATCATAAAGAAATTAATGTTGGTATTTAAAAATAACTGTTCTGAAATTGAATAGAAATATTTGCTGATATTTACTCTTTGAGATTTTATTTAAGAACTAGCAAGTGTCCGCTACTTCGTCAGCGAAAATTTCTTAAATTTTATATTGATTACATAATCTTAGATTCGTTCCAACAGTTCGTGTTAGGCTTTTTAATACCCATAATGCACAATTTAGTTAATTTGAAAAAACAATTTCAACCAAAACTTTATACATCATACAAAATTTTCAGACTTTTGAAGTTTTATATATTATTGAAGATCTTTCTTTTTCGAAAGTAATTATAGCAAAAAATCTTCAAAATCGTTCATTTTAAAGTTTGCCGAGATGGAAATTAATAAAATCGTAGCACAATGGACCCATTTCCAATTTTTGTGTCCAAACTATATCAAGTTTCAGAATTTTGTTTGTATGTGTGAAATTTGGAGAGAGTTGGATGCTTGAACCCTATGTGGGGTGGGGAGGGGTTAATGACAGGCACTTCCCATGAGGTACCATCTTTATAAAAAAATAAAATAGAAATATTGAGATGTGCCAAGTCTGAATGGAATCGGATATTAATTTCGCGTTTTATAAGCTTCATGGATATTTAAAATGTTGACCCCTTTTGGAGAGGTACCAAAAGCAGTGGGCCGATATATTCCATCTTCACAATAGACCCTGGGTCAATAAAAATACAGGGTGAGATAAAAAACTGCAACAAAGTCAAACGCCATAATTTTTACATTTTTTTTAATTTTATTGAATGAGAGCAAAAAATGTCGGAAATAGCACGAAATTTTAGAATAAGTTTAGATTTGGTCGAATTGGTCACCTTTGGTACGAATTGATCGTCAATTTGGTATTTATTTAATACTTCATAGTGCAACGGATTGGTATCCGAAGATTTTGGTGGCCATTGTGCTCTGGAAATGAAGCGAAAAACCTCAGTTTGTAACCATTCTTGGGTGGCGCGTGAGTCCTGTTGTCCAAGGTCTGCGGCCAAATTGTCCAAGATCTGCGACCACACCATCGCCATGGCCGGCGCTTAAGTTCTGTTGGCCAACCGAAAGTGCACATTTTCAGCTGACTTCTTTGGCAAGTACACAGTGTCATTTTTTTGTTTACAAACTGCTGGACAACGAATTTTTTCTCTTTAGCACATTTGAGACTATTTTTTTGAGTTTTTGCACTTTTTGGAATTTCAATGGCTTTTAGCTGAGCTCATTTTCTGGAAATTTCTCACCAAAATATAATGAGCTGTAACTGGAATAATTTTAACAACTGTTGGTAGAGTGGCTTAGAAATGACAGCATTCTGAAGTTGGTTGTAGTTTTTTCATCTCACCCTGTATATACGAAACATATATATGACAAATATTATAGCAAAGCATTCTACAATATATAAAACTGAAGTTGACTTTAGCAAAGTACAATCTTCAATCTCAACATTAAATCCATTAAAAAAAAAAACAATTCCCAAAATTTCACATTTTCCTGCGTCTCACAAAGTATAATAAAATATTGTTTTCTTTTTAATTTTACATTTACTTTTTTATTTTTCCTAATTTATTTCACTTCATGCTATTTAAGGTACAATTGTAAAATTTTTGGATTTCACCATTGCCACTAATTGCTTAGCACCTGCTCCATTGGCCTCTTCATAGTATGGTAATGTTTCCATACTTTTCAGCCAAGCACTCAGTTTTGGGAATTTGGATGCATCGATTTCAGCAAAAGCCACCAATGAAGTTACCGTTGTTACGATACTCAAGTCGGCAATGGTCAAATGATCACCAGCCATGTATTTGTGGTCCTTAAGGAATGATTCCAGGAAACCATAACTCTCTACAATGGCATCAATTTGATGTTGAGAAATTTGTGTTTGATTTCTGAACAACAAAGGAGCTGTAATGTTGCGTAGACCGCCTTGGAATAGGACACCAGCTTCGAAATACATGCGTTGATCAACAACGGCTCGTTTAAGCAAATCCTTTGGATACAACGAATCATCTTTGCCATATTTGCTAACTAAATACGCGATAATGGCATGTGAATCCCAAATGAAGTGTCCATCATCTTCCAGTGTGGGTACGGTATGTTGGGGATTCTTTTTCAAATATTCCTCCGACAAATGTTCCTTAGCCATCAAATTAACCACTTTATATTCATAGGGTAAATTCAAAGCTTTCAATGTGAGTAAACAAGCACGTACCGGTGGGCTGGGATCTAAGCCGTATAGAACAAGTTTTCCCATTTTGTCGTCGAATAAATTAGCTGCAGCAGTTCTGTTTAGAATTCCGTTAGCGGGGTAGTGAACGCTATGAAATGCGACGAACGACTAAATGGAATTGTTTATAATAGTTGCTTTAATAAACAACCGGGTGGCTGTTCACTATCTGTGAAATTAACTGTTGCTAATCTGGCGATTTTTTTCTGATTAAATACATTGATTGAAAATAAAAATTTATATTTTGGTGGCCCCATTCTATCAATGTGTATGTGCGCATTGTTAAAAAAAATTTAAATTATGTAAAATTCAGTTGCAATAAATTTTATAATTTTGGAATTAAACAACATTGTCCTCCTATTATGGATTGTGGAATACCCCAACATTTCATTAATGTTTTGTTGTTTTCCTCAATAAAATAATTTTGTAAAAATATGAACAAAAGAAATTGTTGCATGCTTTAAAAGTCTATTTAACACAATAAGTCTAGCACAGAGTTGTATTTTAGTTGATTTTAAGTTAAACTTCTGGTTTTGGCATATACAGGGTGAGATAAAAAAACTGCAACAAAGTCAAACGCCATAATTTTTACATTTTTTTTTTTTAATTTTATTGAATGAAAGCAAAAAGGTCGAAAATAGCATCAAATTTTAGAATAAGTTTAGATTTGTTCGAATTGGTCACCTTTGGTGCGAATTATTGCCTTCAAACGGCCAATGAAACCATCACACGCTGCCCGAATGTTGGTTGCTCTGAGGTAATTTGGCCCGGCGAAGCGCTTGCTTGAGGTGATCGACACTTTGTTATTTTTAGTGCCAATCTTGCTTTCCAAAATACTCCAGATACAACTGTCCAACGGATTAGCATCCGGAGATTTGGTGGTTATTGTGCGCTGGAAATGAAGAGAGGAACCTCATTTTGTAACCATTCTTGGGTGGCGCGTGCTGAGTGCGATGGTGCTGAGTATAAGGTCTGCGGACAAAATGTTTGCGTGCCCAAGGCTTTACTACACCCTCCAGAATATTTTCTCGATAATATTCGGCATTTGTTCTGACCATCGGCTGTTATGGCGGCCCACACCATCACCATGGCCGGCGCTTGAGTTCTGGTGGCCAACCGAAGGTGCACATTATCAGCTGACCTCCTTGGCAGTAAACACGATCATTTGGTTTGTTTACAAACGAATGTTTCTCATCGGAGAAAACCAAACTTTCGGCCAAACGAAGCAACTCTTTAGCTCTTTTGAGTCTATTTTCTTTCTGTTGTGGTGTAAGTTTATCCATTTTTTGGAATTTCAATGGCTTTACCCCGAGCTCATTTTTCATTATTTGCCGAATGGAATATTGCGATATGTCCAGCTCACGAGTCAGTTTTCGGGTTTCGATCAAGTCGCTTCTTTACTTTTCGAACCATTTCTGCTGATGTTACTGTTTTCTTCCGTCCACTTCCTTGACGTCGGGCTACGCTACCAGTATCACTGTAACGAGCGATGGTACAAGACACAAAAGATTTATTCACATTTAAATGCTGGAGTGCTCTAACGCTAGCTACTTGTGGTTTTTCAGCCAAATATAAAGAAAGCACATTATCACGCTTGAATTCCACGAATAACTTTTTTTCTGGAAAATTCTCAACAAAATGCTTTTGTACGCTTGTAAACAGTATAATGAGCTGTCACTGAAATAATTTTAACAGCTGTCGGACGAGTGGCTTAGAAATGACAGCAATCTATAGTTGCAGTTTTTTCATCTCGCCCTGTATATATACTTTGTAGCGTCTAACTTGAGTATTTCGAGGAGGATATAATAACCTTACATCAATAAATAATCGTATTTTATTATGTTTTTATTCGTCTGCCGACGCTGCGTCTCATACTCACAAACTTCTGTTTTGTAGTCGAAAGCGCACACTTTGCGCCGACTTAACTCATCACTTGGTAATGATAAAAATAAGTTCTTTTGATTTTTATTTTTTAAAGAATTATTTCATACTACTGGTAATACATATTATACTTTGTCAATATAACCTTTTATATAATTTGTAATACCCCTTATTCGGCTGATGTAACTCCCAAGTTTTTGTTGGAAACTCATTTTACATTTCAGCGAAAATAGCATTACTGACACTCCACAAAAGTAGAATATATTCTAAACCTCTTACTAATATATTGTTATCAATACATAGAAATGTTGTGTTAAATTCTCTTGGGGACGCCTAAAAAGTAGCTTCACAATGGATGAATGTTAATAGAATATTCATATATTGAAAGGGAAACGGGGAAAGGCAGTAAATATTTTATGCACTGGAGAAATTATGACATTTTACTGGTCAGTCAGTTCCACTATATGGCTGGCATGAGAATATCTCAACTAATCAAGAAAATGCAATTGTAAACATGTTTTTCTACTGGGTATTCTTAGCGTATATTTGAAGATAACAAAAAAAGTGATAATTTTTGTACACGCGAAATGATTCAGCAAACAATTTAATAAAAAACAAGTAAAAAAGCAGTAAGTTCGGCCGGGCCGAACTTTGAATACCCTCCACCATTTGGAACGAATTAGAAAATTTTCAAAAAAATAAAATCCAATAAAAATTCTTTTAAAATCTTTAAAATATCTAATATAGGAAGGTGCCGATATATGGGGGGATATACGATATTGTGGACCTATAAAGACAAATCTATGTCTGCGTGTAAAGTACTCACAAGGAACTTCGTGAGTGGATTTTCAGACAATTCGATTGGAAAATGTGGCTAAAATCATCAAAATACCGAATATCGCGGGGTACCGTTATATGGGAGCTATACGTTATCGTTAACCTATATAGAGAATTCTCTGTCGGTGGGTAATGTGCTCACAAAGAACCCCTTGTGTACAAAGAACCCCTTGTGACCATTCCGTTGAAACATATGGCTAAAAACATCAAAATACCGAATATCGGGGGTACCGTTATATGAGGGCTATACAATATCGTGGATCTATATAGATAATTCTCTGCCGAGGTATAAAGTACCTACAAGGAACTCCTTGTGTGGATTTTCAGACCATTCCGATGAAAAATGTGGGTCAAATCATAAAATACCGAATATCGGGAGGTACCGTTATATGGGGGATATACGATATCGTGGACCTGTATAGACAATTCTCTCTCAGGGGGTGAAGTACTCACAAGGAACTACTTGTGTTGATTTTAAGACAATTCCATCGAAAAGCGTGGCTAACATGATCAAAATACGGAATATCGGAGGTTACAGTTATATGTGGGATATACGATATCGTGGACCTACATAGACACTTCATTTTGAGGAGGTAAAATGCCCACAAGGGACTCCTTTTGTGGATTTTCAGACAATTCCGTTGAAAAATGTGGCTAAAATCATGAAAATACCGATTATCGGGGGGTACCGTTATATGGGGGCTATACGATATTGTGAACCTATATAGATAATTCTCTGCCGAGGTATAAAGTACCTACAAGGAACTCCTTGTGTGGATTTTCAGACAATTCCGTTGAAAAATGTGGGTAAAATCATCAAAATACCGGATATCGGGGGGTACCGTTACATGGGGGCTATACGATATCGTGGACCTATATGGACAATTCTCTGCCGAGGTATAAAGTACCCACAAGGAACTCCTTGTGTGGATTTTCAGACAATTCCGTTGAAAAATGTGGCTAAAATCATCAAAATACCGATTATCGGGGTGTACCGTTATATGGGGGCTATACGATATTGTGAACCTATATAGATAATTCTCTGCCGAGGTATAAAGTACCTACAAGGAACTCCTTGTGTGGATTTTCAGACAATTCCGTTGAAAAATGTGGGTAAAATCATCAAAATACCGAACATCGGGGGCACCGTTATATGGGGGCTATACGATATCGTGGACCTATATGGACAATTCTCTGCCGAGGTATAAAGTACCCACAAGGAACTCCTTGTGTGGATTTTCAGACAATTCCGTTGAAAAATGTGGCTAAAATCATGAAAATACCGATTATCGGGGGGTACCGTTATATGGGGGCTATACGATATTGTGGACCTATATAGATAATTCTCTGCCGAGGTATAAAGTACCCACAAGGAACTCCTTGTGTGGATTTTCAGACAATTCCGTTGAAAAATGTGGGTAAAATCATCAAAATACCGAACATCGGGGGCACCGTTATATGGGGGCTATACGATATTGTGGACCTATATAAACAATTCTCTGCCGAGGTATAAAGTACCCACAAGGAACTCCTTGTGTGGATTTTTAGACAATTCCGTTGAAAAATGTGGGTAAAATCATCAAAATACCGAATATCGGGGGGTACCGTTACATGGGGGCTATACGATATCGTGGACCTATATGGACAATTCTCTGCCGAGGTATAAAGTACCCACAAGGAACTCCTTGTGTGGATTTTCAGACCATTCCGTTGAAAAATGTGGCTAAAATCACCAAAATACCGATTATCGGGGGGTACCGTTATATGGGGGCTATACGATATTGTGGACCTATATAGATAATTCTCTGCCGAGGTATAAAGTACCTACAAGGAACTCCTTGTGTGGATTTTCAGACAATTCCGTTGAAAAATGTGGGTAAAATCATCAAAATACCGGATATCGGGGGGTACCGTTACATGGGGGCTATACGATATTGTGGACCTATATAGATAATTCTCCGCAGAGGTATAAAGTACCCACAAGGAACTCCTTGTGTGGATTTTCAGATAATTCCGTTGAAAAATGTGGGTAAAATCATCAAAATACCGGATATCGGGGGGTACCGTTACATGGGGGCTATACGATATCGTGGACCTATATGGACAATTCTCTGCCGAGGTATAAAGTACCCACAAGGAACTCCTTGTGTGGATTTTCAGACAATTCCGTTGAAAAATGTGGCTAAAATCATCAAAATACCGATTATCGGGGGGTACCGTTATATGGGGGCTATACGATATTGTGAACCTATATAGATAATTCTCTGCCGAGGTATAAAGTACCTACAAGGAACTCCTTGTGTGGATTTTCAGACAATTCCGTTGAAAAATGTGGGTAAAATCATCAAAATACCGAACATCGGGAGCACCGTTATATGGGGGCTATACGATATCGTGGACCTATATAAACAATTCTCTGCCGAGGTATAAAGTACCCACAAGGAACTCCTTGTGTGGATTTTCAGACAATTCCGTTGAAAAATGTGGCTAAAATCATGAAAATACCGATTATCGGGGGGTACCGTTATATGGGGGCTATACGATATTGTGGACCTATATAGATAATTCTCTGCCGAGGTATAAAGTATCCACAAGGAACTCCTTGTGTGGATTTTCAGACAATTCCGTTGAAAAATGTGGGTAAAATCATCAAAATACCGAACATCGGGGGCACCGTTATATGGGGGCTATACGATATTGTGGACCTATATAAACAATTCTCTGCCGAGGTATAAAGTACCCACAAGGAACTCCTTGTGTGGATTTTTAGACAATTCCGTTGAAAAATGTGGGTAAAATCATCAAAATACCGAATATCGGGGGGTACCGTTACATGGGGGCTATACGATATCGTGGACCTATATGGACAATTCTCTGCCGAGGTATAAAGTACCCACAAGGAACTCCTTGTGTGGATTTTCAGACCATTCCGTTGAAAAATGTGGCTAAAATCACCAAAATACCGATTATCGGGGGGTACCGTTATATGGGGGCTATACGATATTGTGGACCTATATAGATAATTCTCTGCCGAGGTATAAAGTACCTACAAGGAACTCCTTGTGTGGATTTTCAGACAATTCCGTTGAAAAATGTGGGTAAAATCATCAAAATACCGGATATCGGGGGGTACCGTTACATGGGGGCTATACGATATTGTGGACCTATATAGATAATTCTCCGCCGAGGTATAAAGTACCCACAAGGAACTCCTTGTGTGGATTTTCAGATAATTCCGTTGAAAAATGTGGGTAAAATCATCAAAATACCGAATATCGGGGGGTACCGTTATATGGGGGCTATACGATATCGTGGACCGATATAGCCCATCTTCGAACTTGACCTGCCTGCAGACAAAAGAGAGATCTGTGCAAAATTTTAGCTTCCTATCTTAATTCGTTTAGACTGTAGCGTGATTACAACAGACGGACAGACGGACGGACAGGGCTAAATCGTCTTAGAATTTTACGCTGATCAAGAATATATATACTTTGTTGGGTCTAAAATGATTATTTCGATGAGTTACAAACGGAATGACAAAGTTAATATACCCTCCATACCTTTTTTGGTGGAGGGTATAAAAACAAATATTTGATGTCACACACATATCTGTTATATGTTTGTAGATAGGCTATTTCATCACTATTTTTTTTATTGCTCAAGACATTTATTCAGTAGCATAATTCGGCAATAAATTAATATATTTGTGGCCATTAATATTCCCAAATAAAATGTAGAATATAATTTTCGGGGAGTTCAGACTAGCAAAAAACGTAAAAAGGATTTGAAAAACTCGATGTAGCATAAACAAATATTCAATTTCCCCACTATGGTAAAACGTCGACGTCGTCGAATTTTAGGTGATGTAGTTAACTACAATTTGTTTCATATGAATAACAATTAGTTAATAAAGGTAATCGTTTAATTAGAAAGAAGTACAGGGTGAGATGAAAAAACTGCAACCAACTTCAGACAGCTGTCATTTCTAAGCCACTCGTCCGACAGCTGTTAAAATTATTCCAGTGACAGCTCAAAAGCATTTTGGTAAGAATTTTCCAGAAAAAAGTTATTCATGATGGTGATGGTGACAGTGTGATTTCTTTACATGGTAGAAGAATACAGGTAGTCGTATCGACACAGCTGCTGGGACAATGAATTGTCAAACCAATTCTGAAATAAAAATGGCGAATGAAAAATTATTGAAATTTGTAAAAATTGTTGAAAATTACATATCATTACAACTTCCGATTTGCGTCGTATAAGAAAACACATAAAATCTACTTATTTTTGACAAAACACTTCAAAAATTTTGACATATTAATGTTCCCAAGCGTTGATGCATCTACCTATATTCTTCTATCATGTTTCTTTATATTTGGCTGGAAACCCACACCTGGCTATTGTTAGAGCACTCCAGCATTTAAATATGAATAAATCTTTTGTGTCTCGTACCATCGCTCGTTACCGTGATACTGGTAGCGTAGCCGTAGCCAGAAAGTGGATGGAAGAAAACAGCAACATCAGCAGAAATGGTTCGAAAAGTAAAGAAGCGACTTGATCGGAACCCGCGTCGCAGTGGCCAGTGGCTCGTGAGCTGCACATATCGCAATATTGCATTCGGCAAATATTTAAAAATGGGCTCGAGGTAAGGCCATTGAAATTCCAAAAAGCGCAAGAACTTACACCCTTGTCCAGCAGTTTGTAAACAAACAAAATGATCGTGTTTACTTGCAAAAGAGGTCAGCTGAAAATGTGCTCCTTCGTTTGGCCACCAGAACTCAAGCGCCGGCCATGGTGATGGTATGGGCTCCATAACAGCCGAAGGTCGCTCTCCGCTCGTATTAATCGACCGTGGCATCAGAATAAATACCGGATATCATCGCGAAAATAATTTGGTGTATTAAAGCCTTGGGCATCTTAACCGTAGACCTTGGACACTCCAACAGGACTCAGCACCATCGCACTCAGTACGCGCCACCCAAGAATGGTTACAAAATGAGATTCCTTCCTTCATTTCCAGCGCACAATGGCCACCGAAATCTCCGGATACCAATCCGTTGGACTATTGTGTCTGGAGTATTTTGGAAAGCAAGGTTGACACTAAAAAATACCAAAGTGTCGATCACATCAAGCAAGCGATTCGCAGGAATGGGCCAAAATACCGCAGGGCCATGATTCTTGCCAAAGGTGACCAATTCGAACAAATCTATACTTATTCTAAAATTTGATGCTATTTTGCGACATTTTTTGCTTTTAAAGTAAAAATTACAGCGTTTGACTTTTTTGCAGTTTTTTTTTTATCTCACACTGTATCCCAAATAACGATTTTCCTGACCAATTTTTGGCGGTGTAGCTAGTAAAAACGAAAATTCAAACTTCACCAGTCGGTTAAACTACCAAAATCTATATTGGCGATATTACTTAAAATGCATATTGACTTCAGGAACAATATTTGCTTTATTTTTTCAATTATTTTATTGACAATTTAATTTTTATAACAACAATGTTGGGTTGATAATTCATGCATATACCTAGTATAAATATACCTCTATCGTGATTGTTAATTTAGCTACCTTTGCAATTCATTATTATCAGTTAAGTAATTCGAAAACGATTCAATGGACGTTGCTAATAATTATTCCTCCAATTGTCTACTTGTCATTCATTTGTCTTTGTATTTGTATTAAACATTACAATGTCTTAGTAATGATGGTGTTTAGCAGCTGTCAGTGCATTTTCTGGAAATGAAAATAAATTGTTATTACCTGTAGCGGTTTTTAACAGTTTTGTAAAACAAGCAATATGCCTATCTTTTAAAATTTAGTACATATTTGATTCAATTCTTCCAAATCAACTCCCACATCTCCTATTAGTAAAAAATGCACAGGAGAGTAATACTTTCAACCACCTTAACCAACTTTTCTCTTTATTTTTAACAATTTTCCAAACAAAATGTCTTTATATCTAAGGTACAATTGTTAAATTCTTCGATTTCACCATGGCCACTAATTGCTTAGCACCTGCTCCATTAGCTTCTTCGTAGAATGGCAATGATTGGAGACTCTTCAGCCATGCACTCAGCTTGGGAAATTTAGATTGATCGATTTCCGCAAATGCCACCAACGAGGTTACCGACGTTACAATACTAAAATCCGCAATGGTCAAATGATCTCCGGCCATATATTTATTGTTTTTCAGAAAAGATTCCAGAAAACCATAACTTTCCACAATGCTATCGATTTGATGTTGAGGGATCTGGGTTTGATTTCTAAAGAACAATGGGGCGGTAATGTTGCGTAAACCTCCCTGAAATAAGACACCAGCTTCGAAGTACATGCGTTGATCGACCACGGCCCGTTTAAGTAAATCCTTTGGATACAGCGAGTCGTCCTTGCCATATTTACTAACCAAATACGCCATTATGGCATGAGAATCCCAAATTAAATGACCATCCTCCTCGAGTGTGGGCACTGTATGTTGGGGATTCTTTTTCAAATATTCCTCCGACAAATGTTCCTTGGCAAATAAATTTACGACTTTATATTCAAAGGGCAAATTTAAGGCTTTTAAAGTAAGCAAACAAGCACGAACAGGTGGACTTGGATCGATGCCATATAAAACAAGTTTTCCCATTGTATTAGTATTGAATTAATTTTGCACTTTTATTCAGATTTCCGTTACAACTTGTGAACGCTATGAAATGTTGAGAACTACTAAATAAAATGAAAATTTTGTATTAAACAATTACTAGCATCAATTATCTACGAGATTAAGTGTTACTATTTTAGCGATTTTTACTTCTCTCTATGCATACCCATATATTGACAACATATACAAATATATCAATTTACACAACCATACTTCTGATTTAATAATTCCATTCACATTAGGTGTGTACGCTAACTTTTCCAGATAAAAATTACTCAATAACCTATACTGAGAGAATTTTTTCTCTCGTGTGACAATTTTTAAAACATTTATCAAACAACGTTCAGTAAAATATAGACTGAAAATATCTGTTTCGCAAAATGTATGCCTTACCTATTTCAACTGAACTGAACCATCAATAAATTACAATGTTTATATTTTAAAATTAATTATTTAATGTTTGTATGTGTATACATGATTAATAATTGAATTCTTCCTTGTAATTTGTAAACATTTTTACAATCGTTAACGACGGCCACAAAACATATGTCAGTTGATGTTGCTGAATAATTTTTATTCAGAAAATTTATCCTGTATGATTTTGCAAAGTCTCAGTAACTCAACTATTAAAACGCTCGCATTTACTGGACTTTTAGGTTATCGAACAATATTTTTTAATATTTTGAACAAAATATTGGGTTATCGAACACATCTATTATTTACGTAAGGTTTTTATACCCTCTATTATACATAGTATGGAGAGTATATTAATTTCCGTTTGTAAATCATAGAAATAATAATTTTAGACCCAACAAAGTATATATAAAATTCTAAGACTATTTAGTCCTGTCCGTCCGTCTGTTGTAATCACACTACAGTCAAATCGAATTAAGATAGGAAGCTAAAAATTTGCACATGGGTGTCTTTTGTCTGCAGGCAGATCAAGTTCGAAGATGGGCTATATCGGTCCATGATATCGTATAGCCCACATATAACGGTACCACCCGATATTCGACATTTTTATGATTTTAGTCAAATTTTCTTTAGAGGTACTTTACCCCCAGAAATTGATTTGTCTATATAGCTCCACAATATCGTATATCCCCCATATATCGGGACCTTCCGGTATTCGGTATTTTTAAGATTTTAACAGAATTTTTAATGGATTTTATTTATTTATTTTTTTTTTTTTTTTGAAAATTTCCAAATTCGTTCCAAATGGTGGAGGGTATTCAATGTAAACTTACTGCTACTTTACTTCTTGGTACTTATTTCTTGCCCTCAAGGCCAAAAATAAAAACAATAGCGATTTTTCTACGTTGACCAGTGGCAACACTATAAATATTAAACATTCCGCAAGTCTCATTGCTGTAGTTGCCTCTCATTTGTTGAGTAATTTAAAAACACTTCAGTGAAGATTATTGATAATGAATATTTTGTTGTCAACTCTCTTTTCCCCTCTTAATTACCTGGTTATAAATAATAATAAAAACTAAACGTGCGGCATTATATGCAGCTAGTCCGAAATTTGTATACACTTCATCATAAAGAAATTAATGTTGGTATTTGAAAATAACTGTTCTGAAATTGAATAGAAATATTTGATTGTTATATGAAGTCTTTTTAAAACCATGGACCTAAATAGTAAGCTGACCTCTTTGGCAAGTACACACGGTCATTTTTTGTTTACAAACTGCTGGACAACGAATGTTTTGCCTTTAGCTCATTTGAGTCTATTTTTTTTTGAGTTTTTGCACTTTTTGGAATGGCTTTTAGCTGAGCTCATTTTCTGGAAAATTCTCACCAAAATATAATGAGCTGTAACTGCAATAATTTTAACAGCTGTTGAAAATGTGGCTTAGAAATGACAGCATTCTGAAGTTGGTTGCAGTTTTTTCATATCACCCTGTATATACGAAACATATATATGACAAATATTATAGCAAAGCATTCTACAATATATAAAACTGAAGTTGACTTTAGCAAAGTACAATCTTCAATCTCAACATTAAATGCATTAAAAAAACAATTCCCAAAATTTTCACATTTTCCTGCGTCTCACAAAGTATAATAAAATATTGTTTTCTTTTTAATTTTACATTTACTTTTTTATTTTTCCTAATTTATTTCACTTCATGCTATTTAAGGTACAATTGTAAAATTTTTGGATTTCACCATTGCCACTAATTGCTTAGCACCTGCTCCATTGGCCTCTTCATAGTATGGCAATGATTCCATACTCTTCAACCAAGCGCTCAGTTTAGGGAATTTGGATGCATCGATTTCAGCAAAAGCCACCAATGAAGTTACCGTTGTTACGATACTCAAGTCGGCAATGGTCAAATGATCACCAGCCATGTATTTGTGGTCCTTAAGGAATGATTCCAGGAAACCATAACTCTCTACAATGGCATCAATTTGATGTTGAGAAATTTGTGTTTGATTTCTTAACAACAAAGGTGCTGTAATGTTGCGTAGACCGCCTTGGAATAGGACACCAGCTTCGAAATACATGCGTTGATCAACAACGGCTCGTTTAAGCAAATCCTTTGGATACAGCGAATCATCTTTGCCATATTTGCTAACTAAATACGCGATAATGGCATGTGAATCCCAAATGAAGTGTCCATCATCTTCCAGTGTGGGTACGGTATGTTGGGGATTCTTTCTCAAATATTCCTCCGACAAATGTTCCTTAGCCATCAAATTAACCACTTTGTATTCATAGGGTAAATTCAAAGCTTTCAATGTGAGTAAACAAGCACGTACCGGTGGGCTGGGATCTAAGCCGTATAGAACAAGTTTTCCCATTTTGTCGTCGAATAAATTAGCTGCAGCAGTTCTGTTTAGAATTCCGTTAGCGGGGTAGTGAACGCTATGAAATGCGACGAACAACTAAATGGAATTGTTTATAATAGTTGCCTTAAAAAACAACCGGCTGGCTGTTCACTATCTGTGAAATTAACTGTTGCTAATCTGGCGATTTTTTTTCTGATTAAATACATTGATTGAAAATAAAAAATTATATTTTGGTGGCCCCATTCTATCAATGTGTATGTGCGCATTGTTAAAAAAATTGAAATTATTTAAAATTCAGTTGCAATAAATTTTATAATTTTGGAATTAAACAACATTGTCCTCCTATTATGGATTCAATATTGTGGAATACCCCCAATATTTCATTAATGTTTTGTTGTTTTCCCCAATAAAATAATTTTGTAAAAATATGAACAAAAGCAATTGTTGCATTTTAAAAGTCTATTTAACACAATAAGTCTAGCACAGAGTTGTATTTTAGTTGATTTTAAGTTAAACTTCTGGTTTTGGCATATACAGGGTGAGATAAAAAAAAAACTGCAACAAAGTCAAACGAAATAATTTTTACATTTTTTTTTAATTTTATTGAATGAAAGCAAAAAGGTCGAAAATAGCATCAAATTTTAGAATAAGTTTAGATTAGTTCGAATTGGTCACCTTTGGTGCGAATTATTGCCTTCAAACGGCCAATGAAACCATCACACGCTGCCCGAATGTTGGTTGCTCTGAGGTAATTTGGCCCGGCGAAGCGCTTGCTTGAGGTGATCGACACTTTGTTATTTTTTAGTGCCAATCTTGCTTTCCAAAATACTCCAGATACAACTGTCCAACGGATTAGCATCCGGAGATTTGGTGGTTATTGTGCGCTGGAAATGAAGAGAGGAACCTCATTTTGTAACCATTCTTGGGTGGCGCGTGCTGAGTGCGATGGTGCTGAGTATAAGGTCTGCGGACAAAATGTTTGCGTGCCCAAGGCTTTAATACACCCTCCAGAATATTTTCTCGATAATATTCGGCATTTGTTCTGACCATCGGCTGTTATGGCGGCCCACACCATCACCATGGGCGGCGCTTGAGTTCTGGTGGCCAACCGAAGGTGCACATTATCAGCTGACCTCCTTGGCAGTAAACACGATCATTTGGTTTGTTTACAAACGAATGTTTCTCATCGGAGAAAACCAAACTTTCGGCCAAACGAAGCAACTCTTTAGCTCTTTTGAGTCTATTTTCTTTCTGTTGTGGTGTAAGTTTATCCATTTTTTGGAATTTCAATGGCTTTACCCCGAGCTCATTTTTCATTATTTGCCGAATGGAATATTGCGATATGTCCAGCTCACGAGTCAGTTTTCGGGTTTCGATCAAGTCCCTTTTTTACTTTTCGAACCATTTCTGCTGATGTTACTGTTTTCTTCCGTCCACTTCCTTGACGTCGGGCTACGCTACCAGTATCACGGTAACGAGCGATGGTACAAGACACAAAAGATTTTTTCACATTTAAATGCTGGATTGCTCTAACGATAGCCACTTGTGTTTTTTCAGCCAAATATAAAGAAATCACATTATCACGCTTGAATTCCATGAATAACTTTTTTTCTGGAAAATTCTCACCAGAATGCATTTGTATGCTTGTAAACAATATAACGAGCTGTCACTGAAATAATTTTAACAGCTGTCGGACGAGTGGCTTAGAAATGACAGCAATCTATAGTTGCAGTTTTTTCATCTCGCCCTGTATATATACTTTGTAGCGTCTAACTTGAGTATTTCGAGGAGGATATAATAACCTTACATCAATAAATAATCGTATTTTATTATGTTTTTATTCGTCTGCCGACGCTGCGTCTCATACTCACAAACTTCTGTTTTGTAGTCGAAAGCGCACACTTTGCGCCGACTTAACTCATCACTTGGTAATGATAAAAATAAGATCTTTTGATTTTTATTTTTTAAAGAATTATTTCATAGTACTGGTAATACATATTATACTTTGTCAATATAACCTTTTATATAATTTGTAATACCCCTTATTCGGCTGATGTAACTCCCAAGTTTTTGTTGGAAACTCATTTTACATTTCAGCGAAAATAGCATTACTGACACTCCACAAAAGTAGAATATATTCTAAACCTCTTACTAATATATTGTTATCAATACATAGCAATGTTGTGTTAAATTCTCTTGGGGACGCCTAAAAAGTAGCTTCACAATGGATGAATGTTAATAGAATATTCATATATTGAAAGGGAAACGGGGAAAGGCAGTAAATATTTTATGGAGAAATTATGACATTTTACTGGTCAGTCAGTTCCACTATATGGAACAATTGCATTCAAGAAAATGCAATTGTAAACATGTTTTTCTACTGGGTATTCTTAGCGTATATTTGAAGATAACAAAAAAAGTGATAATTTTTTTTACACGCGAAATGATTCAGCAACAATTTAATAAACAAATATTTGATGTCACACACATATTTCATATAAGAAACAAATTGTTAAAAAAGGCAATCGTTTAATCAGGAAGAAGTACAGAGTGAGATGAAAAGACTGCAACCAACTTCAGACTGCTGTCATTTCTAAGCCACTCGTCCGACAGATGTTAAAATTATTCCAGTGACATCTCATTATATTGTTTACAAGCGTACAAAAGCATTTTGGTGAGAATTTTCCAGAAAAAAGTTATTCATGATGGAATTCAAGCGTGATAGTGTGATTTCTTTATATTTGGCTGGAAAATCGCAAGTGGCTATCGTTAGAGCACTCCAGCATTTAAATGTAAATAAATCTTTTGTGTCACGTACCATCGCTCGATACTGGTAACGTAGCCCGATGTCAAGGAAGTGGACGGAAGAAAACAGCAACATCAGCAGAAATTGGTCGAAAAATAAAGAAGCGACTTAATCGAAACCCGCGTCGCAGTGGCCGAAAAATGGCTCGTGAGCTGAACATATTCGGCAAATATTGAAAAATGAGCTCGGGGTAAAGCCACTGAAATTCCAAAAAGTGCAAGAACTTACACCGCAGCAGAAAGAAAATAGACTCAAAAGAGCTTAAGAATTGCTTCGCTTGGCCGAATGTGGTGAACTGCCGAATTTGGTTTTCTCCGATGAAAAAGCATTCGTTGTCCAGCAGTTTGTAAACAAACGAAATGACCGTGTTTAATTGCCAAAGAGGTCAGCTGAAAAAGAGCACCTTCGGTTGGCCACCAGAACTCAAGCGCCGGCCATGGTGATGGTGTGGGCCACAATCGCTCTCCGCTCGTATTAATTGACCGTGGCATCAGAATAAATGCCGGATATTATCGCGAAAATATTCTGGAGGGTGTATTAAAGCCTTGGGCACGCAAACATTTTGTCCGCAGACCTTGGACACTCCAACAGGACTCAGCACCATCGCATTCAGCACGCGCCACCCATGAATGGTTACAAAATGAGGTTCCTCGCTTCATTTCCAGCGCACAATGGCCACCAAAATCTCCGGATACCAATCCGTTGGACTATTGTGTCTGGAGTATTTTGGAAAGCAAGGTTGGCACTAAAAAATACTAAAATGTCGATCACCTCAGGAAAGCGTTTCGCCAATGGGAAGGAATGGACCAAAATACCGCAGTGCAACGTTCGGGCAGCGTGTGACGGTTTCATTGGCCGTTTGAAGGCCATAATTCGTGCCAAAGGTGACCAATTCGAACAAATCTAAACTTATTTTAAGATTTGATGCTTTCTCTGACATTTTTTGCTTTCATTCAATGAAATTTAGAAGAAATGTAAAAATTGTGGCGTTTGACTTTGTTGCAGTTTTTATCTCCCCCTGCATACCTAAAATTCAAGGATTCAAAAAATTTTAATCTGAAACGATCAAAAAAGCATTTACTTTTGCAAACTTCCTAAACGCCGATATACGTATCTTCTATTTTTAGCTCTAACTTTATAATCTACTTGGTCTTTCCTTTTAATAATTTTTGTGTCGCACAGTGTATCTATACGATGACTAAAGTTGCTTTAATTAATCTAATGGTAAAGAAATTATCATTTATTGAATACTCATATATTGAGTGAGAATAACGGGAGAGAGAATCACTCAAGTCAGTTAAGTCATAGACAAATTAAGATATAGACAACGAAAAGTTAGTTTGGTCTTTTTTTCCAGGTGGCTCTCATCATGTTTTGCATAGTCAACATGCTCATTTACGCGTTCAAGCCACTCGACTTCGAAAACACATTTCATCGTTTTTCCAGAATTTCACTTGATTATTCCGGAATTTTTTGATGTCATCTCGTAATTTTCACATTTATTTTATTATGGAACAATTTCCAACTGACAAATATCCTACAGTTTTTGTTATTTTTAACGTTTTAGAATTGAGTGACTACAATATTCCCACTCAAACCCCTGAAACGATATAGACGACATCTGCTGATTCGATTTTTTTCGAAGATAAACGGTGAGAGCATTTCATTGTCTATATTTTCATTTGTCTATGGTTAAGTATGATTGACATCATACTCAACTAGATTATTCGTGTAGATGCAATAGTAGCAGTGATCGCATTATCCCCCACTAAGTATGTTCGTAGATAACAGAACAAATGATAATTTTTTGCACACGGTACATGATTCAGCAGATATTTAATGCCACATAAAGACATGTATGGAGATGGGCGAGCTCATCAGTAAATTTGTTTATAAGAGAATGAATTGATTCGCTAGCATGATTCAGCAGTAAATTAATAAATACGTATGTGTGTTTGAATAGGTTTATTTATTATTTTAAATGTTTATAAAGTGTGGGCTATTGTTTTGAATATTTATAAATTCTTGCTAATGTTGCGAATTTAATATGTTCTTATCACAACAATCAATCAACTTTCTTGTAACGTAAAATATGATTTTCAATATTTGTGATTTTTTTTATCGGATAAACCAATAATTATTACAAATTATTACTGGATGCTGTTAGACCATAGACAAATAAATTTTTTTTATTAAAAAATTTATTTAATTTTAAAATATACCCCTTCCGGCAGATGTCACAATGGTTGATCTTGGGCCAGTAAAGTCACTCAGGGCCAGTGAAGTCACTCGACTTCGAAAACAATTTATTCATTTTTCTGCTATTTAAGTTCTATATTTTTATATTTCACGGCATTGTAGGGGAATGCCAATGTAAACAAAGTCACTGTTTCGTTTTCAATTGATAAATAATAATAAATCATAAAACTATTCAATTTTTTGTATTTTGAGAGAATTGAGTGAATAGCACGGCATTAACGACATCTTTTAGTCTATACCTATGGTTTTACTGATGTTATGGAGCCGCAGTGAACAATTACACTGTGCAACAAAATTTAATTTTTTCAATAATTACGGAGAAAATCCAAAATAGTTATGAAAGTAAAGCTTATTAGCTCTACACATGTATTGTCGTTTTGAAAGTTTACATCGAAAAGCAACCAAAATAGAGGGGGCAAGTCTCCCTCCTTTTATAAGACAATTGAATGTTTTCAGATTAAGATTCCTTGGAATCCCTGTGTTTTCAGTATATAGTGTCTTCGGCAATTTTGCAGATCCAAATACGAGGGATATTTAAGCAGAAAAGTAGTATAAGGGCCTTAATAACATTTGGCCTAAATACCCAGAACTCATTTGGGGGTTTGATCTAAAAACGAGTACTTTCAACTTTACTTGGTATTTTCCATAATCCAGACTGGCAAAAAGTAACTAAAACCATTAAAATACCGAATATCGGGAGGTACCGTTATATGTGGCTAGACAAAAACGTGGACCGTTTACTACCAACCATCCTAGACACAATACAAGTTCTACGTCAAATATTGAGGGTTGTATCGTGATTTGGTTTATGATGAATATTTAGAGATGTTACAAACGAAATGACACATTTGATATACACTCCTTTCCAAGGTGGAGGGTATAATTATGCATTAAATTGCATAAATCGATTATTTCAGAGTCGATTTATGCATGTCAGTCCGTCTGTCCATGTATTCTTGTGAACAAAATATAGGTCACATTAATTATCCGATTGAGATGAAATTTTCCAAACATTACTTGTTTGGCCTAAAGACGATCCCTATTGAAATTGGTGATAATCAGATCAGATTTGGATATAGCTCCCATACATATCTTTAACCGATTTCGGGTTAATTGGGCACCAAATGCCGAAAATCAGTCCAAATGACCTGAATTTTGTACATCCCACCGAATTCAGTCCAAAAGCAAGTAAATCAACTTTGGAAAAATCTGTTCAGATATAGCTATTCCATGTATATGTTTCATCCGATTTGGTGTTAAAGTCCTTCACATTTGTAATATGCATTCGACAACAATGACATTTGGTACCATATATCTTATAAAGCTCGGAAATACCTTTGCCAAATTTTATCGAGGCTAAGATCTGATAAAGCTCCTTAATCCGATTTCAGGTTTATTGTGCAAATAATGGCTAATATCACCCCAAATGAAGTGATTTTCGGAACGTACGTTTCCATTTTGTGCAACTCGGCTCAGATAATTTTTTTTATTTTTTACTAAATATGCATAGTGGTGTAGGGTATCATATAGTCGACCCGCCCGTCTTTTTACTGTTCCTTACTGGATAATTCTGAGGCATACATTTTTAAGGATAATTTTTCCTCAGTACTAGTTACTGAGTAATTTTTATGCGAATTGCTATCATATACACATTTTATTTAGGAAAATTCTAAAATTCCCGCCAACTCTCTCTCTCTCCCAAAAGTCTTTTTTGACTCCAAATAAAAAATATATACTCCATTTTCGTAAAAATCAATTGTGTGATTAATTTTCTTGTTGTTTAATTTATTTAAGGTATAATTGTACAGTTCTTAGATTTAAGAATTTCCGTATATTGCTTAGCACCTGCCCCATTGGCTCCTTCATAGTAAGGCAATGACTCGATACTCTTCAACCAAGCACTTAGTTTAGGGAACTTCACTTCATCGATTTCAGAAAAAATCAGCAATGAGCTTACAGTTGATACAATACTAAAGTCGGCAATAGTTAAATGATCTCCGGCAATGTATTTGTTATCCTTAAGGAATGACTCGAGAAATTCATAACCCTCCACAATAACATCAATTCGATGTTGTGGTATCTGTGTTTGATTTCTCAACCAGATTGGAAGTGTAATGCTGCGTAGGCCGTCTTGGTATAGGACACCAGCATCGAAATACATACGCTGATCAACAACAGCTCGTTTAAGTAGATCCTTTGGATACAGCGAGTCATCCTTGCCATATTTACTAACTAAATACGCCATAATGGCATGAGAATCCCAAATGAAATGACCATCGTCTTCCAGTGTAGGCACTGTGTGTTGGGGGTTCTTTTTCAAGAAATCCTCCGATAAATGCTCTCCGGTCATCAAATTTACCACTATGTATTCGTAGGGTAAATTCAGGGCTTTCAATGTGAGCAAACAAGCCCGCACTGGTGGGCTTATATCCATTCCGTATAAAATAAGTTTTCCCATTGTGACAGTAATTTGAACAGATTAAACGTTTTGTGCGTTGGCTGTTGTGATCGCTTTGAGATACCGAGTACAACTAAATAAAATACATGAGCCTCCTCTATTTTAATAATAGTTTGCTATCTGCAGAATTAACTGTGGCTAATTTAGCGTTTTTAATGCTACATCAGGGTTGGTGTTTGTGAACTATCATAAGTTGGATTATTCACAACGGGACCATTATTCGATGTGATTTTTGTTATTTCTGATTTTCCTTGCACAGTGTGATTGAAATGAAAAAGATCTGCATTATTATTATAGTAGTAGTATTACTCTCCAAATGATGGAAGGCAATAACAGTTCAATCCTCCTGCCCTTTACTTGTTCTATTTTCATAGATTATATCTCGATTATTATATTTTATGAATTTTTTTTTATATTTTGTCATTGAATTTTTACCATAAATTTCAGATATGAGTCTCTCTCTCTTATTCTGACTTTAGAACGGTTATTTTTTATTAAAGGTCGAAATTTAAAAAAAAAATATTTTACTGCACAGAAAAAGAAAGAATAATCCGATTTTGCTCCAACTTTACAAATCCTAATATTTACGTCAGTAAGGTGCGAAAATGGACAATATCGGTCCACTCCATGAAGTACCTCCCACACAAAGGGTCAACATTTTGAATAATTGTAACTCATATGATATTTCTATCAACACAAGGTCTGTTATAAAGATGGTTGAGATCGCACAATTTCTTCTGGTACCACCTCCACAAAGGGTCAAAGTTTTGAATAACCAAAACGAATATAAAAATCCGAAATAAGCATCCTGTTCTCTTCATATTTCACACATGCCATTATTTATACTAACACAAGATCTGCTAGGTAGATGGGATTATCGATCCACTCCTTCTGGTACATCCGCCACAAAGGATCAACATTTTGAATATTCATGTTCTAAAACACGAAATTAACATCCGATTCCATCCAGAATTGGCACATCTCAATATATTGATTAACACAAGATCTGTTATAAAGATGGACCATATCTTCTGCTACCTGTCCCATATAAACAAAACGCTCAAAGAATGCGAAATAAGAATTCAACCCTCTTCAAGTTTCACATATACAAACATTTTTGCTAACACAAATGATATATACCTGCGTACCCCTGTTACTTCACCCACAAAGAGTCACAATTTTAAATACTTTACAACTTGCTGTACCTAAATATATATCTCTCAACCAGAAACATGAGATGAATGTGGAATTTATAAATATGGAATTTATGATTGAAATGAACAATATAAATGTTTGATTTTCTTGTAATTTTGCCTATACCAATATTTTTAGCTGCATCAGATGAAGTATGAGGGTCGACTATACATGGTACCTCACGCACATTTTAACATTTTCTACAAATTATCACATATCTCATATAAAATCATTGAATCAACCTATATAATCCAATGCTGGCACGTCGCAATCATATTTATTTAGGTCCGATACGAAATGAACAATATTGGCCCATTCCTTCGAAACCCACTCCGCCTTTAACTTAACCTAGTGCCTTTATAAAAACAGGAACATCGGTGTTTATAGCATTGCTTATATTGAGTATTGAAAAAATGTGAAACTCGTCTGGTTAATTGTGAAATTTGGTCTATCCTGTATTATACTTATCTTATAAAGTGTATTTTGTACTTTTCAAGATGACCAAAAAAAATTATATTTTGTTCGAGTAAGAAATGTCATTTAGCAAAATCAAATATTTAATTCCGCAAGTATTAATGTAGATAGATTATTTCCTCTCGTTATTTGTTTATAAATGAAAGAAATAATTTGGCAGAATGATTCAGCATTAAATGAAAGAACCTGGTCATCTCATATATACTTATTAAAGACTGACTGTCATGATGGGTGTGACAAGGCTGGATTTTTTGCAAATTGGGTTAGAAGGTTACAAAAAGGCATTTTGGAAATAAAACAGTTACAAAAAAGTACAAAATATTGGGTGATCGAGAGGAGACAAATCTAAGAATTTCACATGTATTTTACACTTACTACATTGTCGACTTTGAAATCGAGTGGATTTCATTTTAGGTCTATGGAAGTGACAGTTGAAAATAACTAAATCTGTTATTTGTGTTCTGCTTTTAAGTGTATAAGTCTATAATTTGGGTCTACAAACTGGTTTTCGCTAATTGGAAAGTAAACAAGTAAAAAAACATTTAATACCCTCCACCTTAGGGTAAAGGAAGTTTAGAACCCATTATGACCCACAAATACCAATTTTTAGACAAATCCGTGAAAAAATGTGGCAAAAATCATCAAATCCTAGACATAATACAAATTGCTCTGCTATTGACGCTCTACGTCAAATAATGTGGGCTGTATCGCAATTTCAACAGACAGACATCGTTAGATCGACTTAGAATTTTATGCTGGTTGTGAATATATATCATTTATGGGGTCTACGACGAATATTTAGGGATATTACAAACGAGATGGAGGGTATAAAAAAGCGTATGAAAGTACCAAATTGTTCTGAATATGATGTAACATAAAGGTGTTCGGAAAGAGATTTTGGAAATTCGTATTAAAAGTACAAAAACAAAAAAAAACTAAAAATTAAATCTTTAGTATTGAGTGATCGTCAAATGCATAGAGCTCTAATTTTTTGTATGGAACTTTGTCTGCGATAAATAAGATGATAAAAACAGAACTTTTCATACCAAAAGTGTACGAGAAGTATCAGACATTTGTTGGGTTTCCGTACTTTTTTGTAATAACATACTAGTTTTGTTGGTGTTTTTTCGACCTGGCGTTTGAGATCTTTCCTCATGATTGCTGCTTCTGCAAAAAATATAACCTGCGATCAAGACTTTTATTTTGTCGGTTTGCTTTAGAGTTTCTTGGCTTTAGACTTTTCTTTTGTAGGCTTGGTTTAGAGTTTCTTATACTTACATTATGAACAGAATTTATCAATTGCCTCCAAACAAGTAAAATTATTTTATTTTCATCATACTTATTTTTTATTAAACTCGAACATTATTTTTATTTCTTTTTCATTTTATGTTTATGCAAATGAATTGCTTATTTCTATATGAAATTATATGTTTTATTTGCTTCCGATTTAATCCATAATATGAACATAACTCATAACTCGTTTTCATTCCAATTTAGAATTTATAGACAGACTTTTCTTATTTTTAGTGGATAGAAAACAGTTTAAAACATTGGAATAAAAAAAATCAAAATGTACATATGTGTTGGGACATTATTTGCATTGTAAACTGAAATGAAGACTATTTGTATTAAATTGATGACATTTTATTCCAGCTATGTAATATTATCAGTTTTATTTCATATAACATTTAAGTTTTAGAATGATCACATAAAAAAGTATGAAACAATTATAGATTTTAATTTAAATTGCCGTTTTTTTTCTCGCTTAAAGCTGGATTGATGAGCAAATCAAAATGTGTAAAAGAAAACTGGAGCTGCCCTATAGCTTTTGAATCAATACTGACTTGAATGTTTTGTAATCGATTTTGAACACAATGTAAAATTCTCTTGCGAAAAAAGAAACATAAGCAATGTTTTAAATATGTTGCAGAAGGAAAATATATAATTTAAAAATTTAGAATCTTATAACTAAAATATATAGATATAATGTACATACAACTTATGATATTCTAATGTAAAATATAGAAACATTTTTCATATAATTTTTTACACAATATTGAAGGGAAATGCGATATGAGGCCAATAAGTAAAATACAAATATATGGTATAAAATAAAAACGTTTTTAACAAAAAAAAAAAAATTAAATACAAAATTTGAAAAAAAAAAAAAAATAAAAACAAAATTATTTATAATCAAAGACAACGGTAAAATGTTTACGGAAACCCCAAAGATACGAAAGAATATATTGTAAAACAGGCTCTTTGAGAAAATTCTGCTTTACTTTTTCCTTGTGAATAGCTTCCTGATTACAGTGTAAAAATCACAGAGATTCTATTAACTTTGACAAAGGAATAATTTTAAAATGAGCGAACATTTTGAATTTGGAATATTGTGTTTGCTGTATGACAATCACTTTGATAATATATTTCTCTATAATAGAAATATATTCTCATCGCACTTTTTACCATGCACTGTAATATTTTTCTTAGTTGCCCATTGACTGGCTTAAAAAAAATATCATATCTTTTATACCACTATGAGATGTAGTAAGATATAACATGTATGCCAATGGTATGAATATTAAATTTCTGTGGTAAAAAGAATAGGCAAGTATAGAAAAATCGGTAAAAATGTTGCAACGTTGGCTTGAATGTATTCACAACTCGATTTTAAGCTTTGTTTTCCAATCTTTGCAACAAGAGGACTTTTTGTTTTGCTTACTTTCTTCATAAGAACTAGTAGTCGACTCCTTTCCCAAAAGAGTTCCTGTAAGTTGAAGCAAATCAAAATTATTGTTTTCTTTTTTTCGAGCATAACTAATAAAAATATTCCCATTCTTCCTATGTATATAATTTAGGTAGCATATACTTCATGTATGTGTATGTGACAGTGTAAAAAACCAAGTGTATGTAAACTTATGCCATATATATAAAAGTGTTGATATCATCATCATCACGCCGCATATATTTATGTTCGATAAGCCATTCCAATTGCTCTTTAATCATTTTCTTCGAGGGTAAAAACATATTTTTTAAAATATCAATTAATTCGGCCTGTAAATAAAAAAGAGAGTCGATATTAGTCCAGGCAAAGGTAAAAAGGGAAATCATAAGTCATTTTATTTTGAAATTTCGCCTCTTCATTTTTGTTATCCATACCTGTAGTGTGGCATTATTCATACGTTTACGCATTTTCATAATTTTTATGATTGCCTCCTGTACACGTAAAATACGCAATTGAACAATTGATTGATTGTCTTCTTGTATCGAACGTTCAGTACTCAATTGCAAACGGCCAATTAAATTCAACTAGAAAAGGAAATAAACCAATTACAGCAATATGAATTTATATAACATTGTATGATTTACCTTGCCCCTACGTTGGGATTTGCCATTCTTAACAACAGCAAATTCTTGATTAACATAAAACAAGGTATTCTCTGTGAAATCCTTAGGTGATGGGCAATTGGGTTCCATTAACAAAATTTGCTTTTTCAATTTGGGAAATGCGACCAAGGACCATAGTGTACGCCTTAGCTCGGGATCTGTGCAAAAATCCGGAGATTAAGACATTAGTTGTAATTTCAGAAAATTCAATTTTCTCATACCTGGCAATTCAGTGGCTAATCTTAAATTTTCATATGAAATTTTATCGTGTTGTCTTTGATTCCAAGCAAAGAGTACGGCCATTTGGAAAGTTGTCACATCTAGATCATAACGACCAAAATTGTTGACAAATGTTATTGTGCCATTGCTCATGTGATGATACCATTGCAATTTGCGGCCGGAATGTTTTTTCTTATAGAATTCTTCAACATCGGGAATATAGTCTTCCAGTTCGAGGGGTAAACTTACTGAAACACGCTCTGAGCAACGTGCCCAAGCACCAGCATTTAAAATCTTTATATTAATGGCATCATGACGGCCAGTGGAATTTCGAAATTGTGTATTTAAGTCTTCACTAACCTGCAATGGGAACAAGGAGATTCAGTCTAAAATACCGTTCAGATAGAACATTTTTACAAACTTACTTTAATGTCTTGGAACATACGTGCCAAACGATTCACATAGTCAGCGGGCATACCAACTTCACGCAACCATTCAACAATGTCTTCTTCCTTTTCACTATCAGCACTAGTACCCAATATGAGTCTAAAAAAAGAAATTAATTAATTGTTTACAAAATTACACAATTATATGGTCTTAATTCCAATGCAAAATTTGATCTAAAATAACTTTTTTAAGTATTTGAGAATGAAAATAATATTACTCTGTATCATATTTTCTTAAAAAAATGGAAAAATACAATTATGACGCTATTCTTGTAGTTCCTTGTAGACATACTCAATTCTTAGCAGATAGCTCAATTGAACGGCTTAAGGCTGTTGTTTGTAATTGTACATACACATATAAGTAAGCAGCACTGATAAGCAATTAGAATAAAATAAAGAATGGAATATGCCTTAATCGATAATAATAAAAAAAAACATGAGGAAAAAATCGCATCCCTTTTGGAAGGCCTACTCTTCGTATGCCGAAATTCACAAGTGCTCCAACGTTTCTTTGTATTCTTAATTTTCTAATTCAAAATTTCTAAAACCAACGTTGAACTTTCACTCACCTTCTTGTTAGATGAACCTTATGATAACGCATGAATACATCCTTATTGTTAACATATTTCAATACCAATAAAACATCCCTGAGACGTGCATCAATTTGTTCGCTAGTCAAGCGTTTGCTTAACGGTGTCCGACGCAACAACATGTCACAGTAGTTGGCCAACAATTCAGGACATTTACTTTCCGGTGCCGTATATTTAACTCCACGATTTTGTATACCAGTTGGCAATTCCAATTTAAAGACACTCGTATCATTGACCACCGTCTTAAATGCCTTATCGCGGGCAGTTAGGAAACGTGGGTCATCGTTGAAGGCATTCTTAACGAGAGCACTGAATTTCTTAAACAATTCCAACAGACGTTCAACATATTTCTCAGAGTCTTGAGTAATAATTTCCGATGCCGATAGCATATCGGCAAGACCGGCAGAAACAATATGATTCTCCAAATCACGTAGCATAGGATCAACACCATTGGGAACACGATCCAGTAGACGGAACATTAAGTTCAAACGATCTGTTTCATATTCCTTAATGAGGGGCGCACATTCTGCAATAATCGTATTCATGTGATCGCCGACGAGAACTTTAACACAGGTCTGTGCCAAAACCGCATAACTACTAGGTTCCAAGTACCGCTTAGCTCGAGCTTCTTCTTCGCGCAATTTTGCATCGGCATATTTCATAAAGGCCAAAACACCGTTAGCTTGTTGTTGTTCAGTGGCTTTTAAGCGATAGAAGGCAGTTGTTGCTTTTAAATAAGCAGCTTCAAAGTTTTCTCTATAGATTTGCAATTTATCTTCTGGATTGGAACACAGATTAACATAGCTTTCTCTAACACCAATTACCAGTTGGGCATCGTAGGCATCGCCATTGCGTTCGGCATGCACTATTTTCATTGCCGATTCTTGCAGGCGATCCTTGATATCCTTAAATATGTGTTCATTCCAAGAATCTAGCATTAGTTTGCGCACAATGCTGTCTTCGGTGGGATTCTTTTTGGAGCCTGACGATGATGAAGACGCTGTTGCAGAGGAAGTGCCGGCAGCAGCAGCTGCTGCCGAAGTCGATGCAGCAGACGTTGAGGAACTTGAGGCGGAAGTTGAAGCAGAACAACCGGACGACGAAGATGATGTTTTGGATTGAAACACATGTTCCAACTGGCGAAATGGTAGAGGCAGGTAACTGGATTGAGTAAAGAATTTGCGCCATTCAATGATATAGGTTGTGAGCAGAGCATGTTCACCCCTCTGAGACTGGACCTTAAGCTGGGCATGGGCTATAAATTCCACAACATCGTTACGTAGGCAATCGTAAATTTTTGCAGCACCTTTCTCATCCCACAAGCACACCAAATGGACTCCATAAAACAAATCTTGCCATTCAACTTGTGAAACGGTTTCCTGTTTTAGCAGTTTGAGAACAATTATTCGCATATCTGGCCATACTTCCTCAAAGGAACGCTGTCCTTTACCCTAGACGCGGCAGCCGCACACACAAACACACCAGCACATCACACAAAGCGAACGACGGCATTATGAAAAAGAACAGCAAAAAATTAGCACATAATACAAAAGCTAGAATGCAATCGATGCATTACCTTTAACATTTTATTCTCGAAGTTTTTTTTAATCTACAATAACGTAATGCATTTATTTCGCTGTTTTCCTGGAGCTAATTAGCCTTCTTCCTTTCTCTGGCTTTTCGGCGATCATTAACATCAAAGCTTCGGCAAAATAAAAACAATATATTTTTTGCAATTTTTGTTGCTCAATTGCAAACAAATTCCATTAACCTGAACTCTACTCTGCTTCTCGCCGATTTGTTGTTGGTGTTGTTTTTATTTATTTGGAGAAGCAATTAACATTGCCAGACCATAAATATAAATTCAATTAAATTCTGACAATTTGTGTTTACAAAAAATAAGTCACTCTTCACAAACTAGGGATAGGTAAGTCGACTTCCGATTAATTGAATAATCGACTTCGAGTACTCAAAGTTCTGAAACTAGAACTCGACTATGGACTTGGGTGAAAACCGAGTACTCGACTATTTATAGTCGATTTCAAATTCCTGTTCAACTGTAGTGTCCTGTTCAACTCACGGCCTGTTCCAGAACTGCAAGAATGTAAACGTTTTTACTATGATAACCGATTTTCCCTTTATGATATCGAAAAAAAAATTTAAATAGGAGATTCTTGCAGGTTCTTTAACAGCCGTTTAATGTGAGATTAGTTGGTTGTTATTGTGGTTGAGTTGTGCCTCTAAAGCGCGCGCACTTCTGTCCTGTTGTCTTGTTGCAGAACAGAGCGAATGCGCGTGTGGAAGACCAAAATCAAAGTCGTCCCCAACGAAACGAATATAAAGGCCAAAAAGGAATACTTGATAAAAAAATAAACAGAAAGCTAAATCCCCGAGGGACATCTTTTGTTTACGAATGAGACGAATGAGTGTAATGCATAACCCGAGGGACATCTTTTGTTTACGAATGAGGCATAAGGAAAACTGAACACATTCACTAAAAGAGCGCGGAATTTTTGAACAAACAAGTAAAAAAGCAGTAAGTTCGGCCGGGCCAAATTTGGAATATCCTCCACCATCTGGAATGAATTAGAAAATTTTCAAAAAATAAAATCCATTAAAAATTCTGTGAAAATCTTAAAAATTCCGGATATCGGAAGATGCCAATATATTGGGGGATATAAATGTATACAAATATATGCCTGGGGTAAAGTACTTACAAAGAACTCCTTGTGTTGAATTTTATACAATTCCATTGAAAAAAAATGTGGCTAAAATCATCAAAATACCGAATATCGGGTTTACCGTTATATGGGGGCTATACGATATCGTGGACCTATATAGACACTTCTTTTTGAGGGGGTAAAGTGCTCACAAAGAACGCCTGTGATTTACCTTCCACAATGTTGCAATATGAGAAAAATATTTTATATACAGTTTAAAATGATCAAAATGTTCGTTACGGCCACAAAGAAGTTTGAAATTCAGCTGATCAAGCTTATAAACCTATACTATGAAAATTTAGGCAGTAACAACTTGAAAGTTCTTAAATTTTTATTAGGTTATTGCTTGGATGTGTATATTTTACAATACATTCAATAACAGAAGGGAATAAACTGTTTTTTTTTTCAATTTATTGTCTATATTTCTTTTTTCCAAAAATCATGAAATAAAGCAAATTAATATCCGGTTTCCGTCAAATATTTTTTTTAATTTTCTGAATCACCCTATTTTTATTTAGTCCAGTGTCAACTAAACACATCCGTTTTAAGCTACTCACACTGATGTAAGTTCCCTGTCATATGTGCTTCTTCTTAAATTAAGCTAATTCACCTTGAACTGATACCTGTTTTTTGTATGGTTTTTATTTCTGTGTGAAAATATTTTTTTTTTCCTTTGGTAGTTCTTCCGTGTTCGAAAACAATTCAATTTCCCTTCAGATTTTGTTCAAACATTCTATGCAAATACCAAATAAATCATATTTAAACCATAACACCAATATCAGCAGCAGCAATATGGGTGAAATGCCAACACCAGCTCTTGTTTTGCCCGTAATATTGAGACCTATATTGGCACAGGTGAGTTGGAATGAAAGTGCAGTCACATAAAGATTCAACAACAGTGCCAACAGTAGGGTTTCATATTCAATTGATCTAATTTGCATAATATAATATTTATGTTTGTTTTTGTTTTCATTTGCATTGCAGTTGGAACGGCGTGATGTGGGAGCTGCCCAGTCACTACGCTCATCAATTCTAAAAACAGAACAAAATAATCCAGGATTTTGTTATGATTTTATTATGGCCATTGTCCGAAGGGCAGAACTGAATGTAAATCTGAATGAATGTGTACTGAGATTACAGGGAAATCTACCAGAAACCGATTGTAAGAAATGTAATTGGATGGCTCTCCTTGAAACAATGTCTGTAATGTTGTTGTATTTTTTATTGCAGTAAATGAATATCGTTTAACTCGTACTGAAGAACCATTCCAGGAATTAAATCGCAAATCAGTGGCACTTAAAGTGATCTTAAGCCGTATCCCAGATGAAATCCAAGACAGAAAAACATTTTTGGAAACTATAAAGTAAGTTGTGGTTGGCTGTCTAGTGGGTAGGACTCCTCAAAGTTGGTATGGTTGTAACGGAAGATAGTTCAACAGACTATTTTGAGAGGAGTGTCACAATAAAGCATGCTCTTTTCTCCCATAATGGGGATAATTTTTGGTTCCTAGAAGAACTGCTTTAAAAAGTCATGTGTCATTTTAAACACAATTTTTTTTTCTTCGAAATCAAGTCTACAATGTAGTACAAATTGTTTTAGATTGTTTGTTTCATTGACTGAAATGGCGATTATCAAAATGGTTCTTACGACTTCTATTTTATTAAAGAAAGATGCCATATTAGAAAACCAGTTGCTTAAATTGAGCTCTTCGTTATTAGAATGGATAAGTAGCCTTGGTTTGTCAGTCAGTAGGGTTGTATGTAAAACTAATGTGGGTAAATTCCATTTTATGTTAGGCATAACAAAGCTATATATTTTGGGAAATATTCAAGTTCCCTAAATAATATCTTATACAAAAAGTTTTTCTGATTCTCTAGGAAGAAGGTCATTAAACGCCTTTCTTTAAATTTGAAAGAAAGCAGAATTACTTTTAGAAACCAATTTTTTACTTTTTTGGGGCACAAAATAATCAACAGAAGTTCTCCACATAGAGCAAGTTATATTATTGTTCTTTTTTGAACCATGAATTCAGCATATTAAATTAACTAGATTAACTCCAGCTTATGTCAAGCATAGAGTGGGCATACCTAAAAACGAATGATAACTTTATTTATTGTTTTATTCTAAATAATTTTGTTTCCGCTTATTTTCAGAGAAATTGCCAGCGCCATCAAAAAACTACTGGATGTTGTCAATGAAATTGGAAATTTTATACCCGGTGTGACTGGCAAACAAGCTGTCGAACAGCGTAAAAAGGAATTTGTGAAATATTCAAAAAAGTTCAGTACAACACTAAAAGAATATTTCAAAGAAGGACAGTAAGTATTCCGTATACAAATATTTTTGTTTTCATAATATGAATTTAATTTGCCTAGACGGTATAATCTTATCACACGTATGGGTGAATTCAGGAAATGCTAGAGATAAGCGCATGCATAACATATAGATAAAAATACTTGCTGTTCGCAGCACACATTTAATTGATTTCTAATTAGATTTTGTTGTGGGGTATGTTCTAACGATACGAGGCACCAGTTGCAAGAGAAATATTTGAAAGGCAATTTGTGCGAAATTGCAATGCATTTTTTTAAGGAAGTATCGGTGGTATAATTTTTTATGGGTATTTATGAAGACTTATTTTTAATAACTTTGATTGTTACTTTTAGGTTTCTTTGGGAAACAATTTCAATAACCGGCAGATTGTTAAGATTTTTCTTGGTTTTCTGGATTATTTATTAAGGAATGCAGAAGTAGTTAGAAAGCACGAATTCGATAGGAATATTGTCAGAACGGACCATTAGAGAAAAGGCAAAACCTTAAGGACCCAAAGTGCTGTAACAATAAGTTTACGGATGTATTTTTGAGGCATAGTTTTAATGCACTGTCATTTTGTTATAGAGAAGAGAAAAAAATGTATGGATACGCGAAGAAGATAATGACAAAGCGATTGGTTATATAGTTTTACTAGCCTGCTGTAGCAGTCACACTTTTTAGACCGACTGTTTAAGAGAGAGCTAACGTTTATTCGACAATTAAAAGATATCGTTGATCTATCAATTCTGTTGTAGAACTTTCAAAACACTAAAATTCGGAGGGTACCAAAATAATTGAAGCTGTCGAATTCGAAAAAAGGCAAAAACCAGGGCGGAACATACTATAAGATACCCAACTCCACTATGCATATTTAGTAGAGCTACCCGTAGCAAATAAACGTTTTTATTGGAAATGAAATGAAGAAATGAAGAGGAATTTCTAAGCTATATCTTATATCATTGTTGTAGGGAGCATATTATGAAAGAGAGGAATTTAAATACCAAATCGGATAAAACATATATATGGGAGCTGTAGCAATATCCTAACTGATTTTTACCAAATTTGAGGAACTTGCTTCTGGTCTGAATTTCTATTTGAACGAATATTAAACATATGGCGCACAATAAAATTAAATACGGACGAAATATATATGGGGTCTATATCTTAATTTGGACCAATTCTCATCAATTTCAATAATGTTCGTCCTTGGGCCAAACATATGATTCGTCGGACAAAAAATTTCACCTGTAGTGGAATTCTGTAATTCATTTTCTGAGTTACCGAAAGAAATTTGGTAAAATTGAAATGCTTATAATTTCGGTAATTAATGAAATTTTTCGGTAGGTTAGCGACGAAATGAAAGTAGTCGCTAAGACCTACTCATATATACCAATGTTGTTAACTTTTATTTTTTTATCAAAATTTTGCGTTTGAAATTTACCGATATTTATCGGTGACTCAAAAAACTACACCTAATTTATTGGGACAGTTCCTTTATCTTCGAACGGTATAAAAATGTCCACCTACATTGATTATGTTTTGCGAGAAGTTAAACTATTTTGGGAATAAGCTAATTGCCCGTAAACAATTCATAGCTATATATTTTGTAGTGCGAGCGAGAGGGACAGATATACACGCGGGCGTGGCTAAATGGACATTAAATTTTACGTTCATTAAGTATATACAGGGTGAGATAAAAAAACTGCAACAAAGTCAAAAGTCATAATTTTTACACTTGGTTTTTTTTAATTTTATTGAATGAAAGCAAAAAATGTCGGAAATAGCATGAAACTTTAGAATAAGTTTAGATTTGTTCGAATTGGACACCTTTGGCACGAATTATGACCTTCAACAATACATACAAACAATACAGACACAATAGTCCAACGGAATGATATCCGGAAATTGCGATGGTGCTTAATCCTGTAGGAATGTTCAAGGTCTGCGGCCAAATTGTTTGCGTGCCGTCTACTTCCTTGACGTCGGTATCACGGTAACCAACACAAAATAAAACATTTAAATGCTGGAGTTCTCTAACGATAGCTACTTGTGGTTTTCCAGCCAAATATAAAGAAATCACACTATCACGCTTGAATTCCATAACGAATATTTTTTTTTTCGCTTCGCTTTTTACGCTTCTAAGCAATATAATAAGATGTCACTGGAATAATTTTAACAGCTGTCGGGCGAGTTGCTTAGAAATGATATATACACTTTATTGGTTAAGCGATGGATATTTTAAGAAGGTGCAAAGGGAATGACAAATTTAAACTATCCTTCATTTTAAGGTGTAGAATATAAAAATTCAATTTAATCTTACTAACGTTCAAAAAATATTTTCCTTCCATTTACTTTCAGGCCCAATGCAGTATTCATAAGTGCCCTGTATTTAATACGACAAACAAATCAAATAATGCTAACGGTTAAAAGTAAATGCGAGTAGAACAATTTTGTGCTAAAACTAGTGGCATTTTTTATATAATTATTAATTTTTTTTATTATTACAAATTAACTATTTTATTATTGAAACAAGAAGTATAATTGTATTATGAGAGCGAACTTATTTTCCAAACTAACACACACACACACCAACATACTTTTCCTAAAACCAAAAACCAAAAATTAAAAAAAAAAAAAACAAAAACAATAGAAGACAGAATGGACTTAGTTTAAATTGAAATTTAATTTTGAGAAGCAGCTCCGGCGGCAAAATAAAATACATGTTTTCAAAATCAGTGAATTGTTAATTTATGTCAAAGGCAAAACGAGAAGAACATAAATACACATATAGAAAAAAAATGTTAGTTTTGCAGTAAGCCAACAAACAAATAAAAAACAAACAAAATATTTATTATTTATATAACAAACAGTTTACGAAACGTCTTTAAAACCTTGTGTCTACTCAAATTGTTTATTATGTAGTTTTAGGCATATTTTTGAAACATAAACCGTGAACATTTTTAAAATAGCAATAATAAAAATAAAAAAAAAAAAAAACAAAATATCCAAATCACAAACAACATCTTATACAAATGTAAATATGAATTATTTCGTTTTTCCCAATATTATTTGTTGTTGTTTGAAACTTTTTTCTTCATCCTTTTTGTTAAAAAAGAATACAATTCCAATTCAAAATTAATTAGACTTTCCCCTGTTTAAATCTAAGCCATCATTGGTTAAGACAAAAAAATGAAACCATACAAAACTGTATTAAAACTAAAAAAACAAACTAATTATTAACTCAATTATTCTTATTATATACATTTACATGTAGAAATATATAACTGAAATATGTATTTCATTATTTTGTTTTATTTTTTTTTTATGTTAAACAATAACTAAAAGAAAAGTACATAACAAAATTGATAAAGACAAATAAATATGTATTTATAATCAAATAAGTGTTTTTTCTATGAATGCTGGGGACGAAGGGCAAATTCAATATATATTTAATGTTTGAATTTGGGAAATCTGCATATAAAGACGATTATGGCAAGAAGGCTCGATCTAAGAAAAAGTACGGGTTGCCAAGTCACATCATTTATCAAACCGGGTGACACTATGGTAAAATTAGGGGAATTGTGACACTCTCCTCTTTTTCGGGTGGGATCATCCTCGCTGAAAATGCAGAATGTGGAGCAATAAATCTGCTCTTTCAAACCTGATCCTCTCTGCTGGGCATTTAAATACCCTTATGCCAGGCGGTTATTGCCATCCAAAAGCGGGCTAGTGCCTGCCAAATAAAGCTGTTAACAGCGGGCAGGATATACATGTTAGGCACAAGTCCTGACTGAAGCTAATAAAAATATCTATCCAAAAAGAAAGGCATAAAATATGGAAAACCACAACAAAATTATAAAATCACGATTTTGGCCTCAATAGGCCTCAAAGGAGTATTTGCAATGTTTTAACGGTTCTGGATATTGCAGGGGACGCTATTACCAAAACCTCGATTTATACTCCGTAGTGTGCAATATAAAACACACAAATAATTACAGAGAAAATCCAAAAGATTTTGGTCAATGCGACACCGACGCGGTCTTTACAGATTCTACGGTAGGTCCCAGAAGACATCAAATGGGTTAAAGTCGCATTTTATGTGGGTTTGTGCACAATACTCCTACAAAGCATCATTTAAGAAGTATATCAAGAATATATTTGCATCAAGTTGAAAAAATAAAAATATTTTCGAATTCTTAAAATATTTTCGAATTTTTAGACCCCAGGTCTCTTTAGACCAGGGCAAGGCAGAGAGCCTCAAAATTTTTTTGTGATTGTATGTGTTTTGAAATAACAAAATATTGCAAGTGTTTTTTTGACTCTCTTTACAGAGTGAGAAATAATTGGCTATCTTTAAATTTTCAATTTAAAATTTTCCCTTTTTAAAAACAACTTCGTTGTTAAAAATTAATATTTCAGTTATTTCAATTACGTTTAATTTTAAAATAAAAAAATATATAAGTTGACATTTTTAAACATTTTACATAATTTTTATTAAAAAAAATTGATCCTTTAAAAATTAATACCGATTACCACAGGCTGACATACGCAAATAGTTGTAGAATTTTATGCTGCTCAGAAACGCATATCCTGCGTTGGGTCCTAAAATATTATGTCTATGAATTACAAACAGAATGACAAACATCACATCCTGTTATTTCCCCTAATATTGACTAAGAACGTACATATAATTTCAAAGAAATCAAGGGATATGAAAATGTTCATTAATTTGGAAGGACAATAAATTTGTCAAACAATATGAAATAAATTTCTATTCCTAACATGTGAATTCGTATGCAAATTTTGTCAAATAGAATTCAATTAAAAAAGATAAATCTTAAAATTTATAATTTTTACAAATTTGGAAATATTTGTTCCGAATATGTAGTAAGATATATTTGAGCTCCAATATTTTTTACGGTGTATTCATAAAAATATCCGACAGCACCTTCCTCAACGACTGCTCGAACAAAACTAAATATTCTCCCAAAACCATTTTGACAAAAAATTCAAAACAATTTATTTTTTACAATTGTGTTGGTGAACACACCGATATCCCAAGGGATACTCTTTGCCTAGCCTTGCTTTAGACCAGGGCTAGGCAGAGAGCTTCAAAATTTTTTTGTGATTGTATGTGTTTTGAAATAACAATATATTGCAAGTGCTTTTTTGCCTCTCTTTACAGAGTGAGAAATAATTTGTTATCTTTAAATTTTCAATTTAAAATTTTCTGTTTTCAAAACAACTTTGTTGGTAAAAATTAATATTTTGATCAGACAATTCGGAGATATATTTGCACAGTTATTTCAATTATGTTTCATTTTAAAATAAAAAAAATATATAAGTTGACATTTTTAAAAATTTTATATAATTTTTATTAAAAAAAATTAAAAAAAAAAAACTATTAAACACATATAATAATTTCGGATTTAACATCCTAACCATCTCAGTTGATCCTTTAAAAATTAATACCGATTACCACAGGCTGACATACGCAAACAGTTGTAGAATTGTATGCTGATCAGAAACGCACATCCTGCGTTGGGTCCTAAAATATTATGTCTATGAATTACAAACAGAATGACAAACATCACATCCTGTTATTTTCCCTAATATTGACTACATACATATAATTTCAGAGAAATCAAGGGATATGAAAATGTCGATTAATTTGGAAGGACAATAAATTTGTCTAACAAAATTAAATAAATTTTTATTCCCAACATGTGAATTCGTATGCAAATTTTGTCAAATAGAATTCAATTAAAAAAGATATATCTTAAAATTTATAATTTTTACAAAATCGGAAATATTTGTTCCGAATATGTAGTAAGATATATTTGTGCTCCAATATTTCTTACGGTGTATTCATAAAAATATCCGACAGCACCTTCCTCAACGACTGCTCGAACAAAACTAAATATTCTCCCAAAACCATTTTGACAGAAAATTCAAAACAATTTATTTTTTACAATTGTGTTGGTGAACACACAGATATCCCAAGGGATACTCTTTGCCTAGCCTTGCTTTAGACCAGGGCAAGGCAGAGAGCCTCAAAAAATTTTTGTGATTGTATGTGTTTTGAAATACCAAAATATTGCAAGTGTTTTTTTGCCTCTCTTTACAGAGTGAGAAATAATTGGTTATCTTTAAATTTTCGTTTTAAAAAAAAACTTCGTTGTTAAAAATTAATATTTTGATCAGACAAATCGGCGATATATTTGCACAGTAATTTCAATTATGTTTCATTTTAAAACAAAAAAAATATATATGTTGACATTTTTAAAAATGTTATATAATTTTTATTAAAAAATTATTAAACACAAATAATAATTTCGGACTTAACATCCTAACCATCTAAGATGATCCTTTAAAAATTAATACCGATTACCACAGGCTGACATACGCAAATAGGTGTAGAATTTTATGCTGATCAGAAACGCATATCCTGCGTTGAGTCCTAATATATTATTTCTATGAATTACAAACAGAATGACCAACATCACATCCTGTTATTTTCCTTAATATTGACTAAGAACGTACATATAATTTCAGAGAAATCAAGGGATATGAAAATGTCCATTAATTTGGAAGGGCAATACATTTGTCTAACAATATGAAATAAATTTCTATTCCTAACATGTTAATTCGTATGCAAATTTTGTCAAATAAAATTCAATTAAAAAAGATAAATCTTAAAATTTATAATTTTTACAAATTCGGAAATATTTGTTCCGAATATGAAGTACGATATATTTGTGCTCCCATATTTCTTACGGTGTATTCATAAAAATATCCGACAGCACCTTCCTCAACGACTGCTCGAACAAAACTAAATATTCTCCCAAAACTATTTTGACAGAAAATTCAAAACAGTGTTTGGCTTGCTTGTTTGAGCAACAACAAAAAATTCAAAACAATTTATTTTTTACAATTGTGTTGGTGAACACACAGATATCCCAAGGGATACTCTTTGCCTAGCCTTGCTTTAGACCAGGGCTAGGCAAAGAGTATCCCTTGGGATATCTGTGTGTTCACCAACACAATTGTAAAAATAAATTGTTTTGAATTTTCTGTCAAAATGGTTTTGGGAGAATATTTAGTTTTGTCCGAGCAGTCGTTGAGGAAGGTGCTGTCGGATATTTTTATGAATACACCGTAAGAAATATTGGAGCACAAATATATCTTACTACATATTCGGAAGAAATATTTCCGAATTTGTAAAAATTATAAATTTTAAGATTTATCTTTTTTGGTTGAATTCTATTTGACAAAATTTGCATACGAATTCACATGTTAAGAATAGAATTTTATTTCATATTGTTAGACAAATTTATTGTCCTTCCAAATTAATGGACATTTTCATATCTCTGAAATTATATGTACGTTCTTAGTCAATATTAGGGAAAATAACAGGATGTGATGTTTGTCATTCTGTTTGTAATTCATAGACATAATATTTTAGGACTCAACGCAGGATATGGGTTTCTGATCAGCAAAAAGTTCTACAACTATTTGCTTATGTCAGCCTGTTGGTAATCGGTATTAATTTTTAAAGGATAAACTTAGATGGTTAGGATGTTAAGTCCGAAATTATTATTTGTGTTTAATAATTTTTTTTTAATAAAAATTATATAAAATTTTTGAAAATGTCAACTTATATTTTTTTTTGGTTTCAAAATGAAACATAATGAAAATAACTGTGCAAATATATCTCCGAATTGTCTGATCAAAATATTAATTTTTAACAACGAAGTTGTTTTTTAAAAAAAAAAAAAAAAAAATAAATTGAAAATTTAAAGATAACCAATTATTTCTCACTCTGTAAAGAGAGGCAACAAAAACAGTTGCAATATTTTGTTATTTTAAAACACATACAATCACAAAAAATTTTTGAGGCTCTCTGCCTTGCCCTGCTTTAGACCAAATCCGTTTCAGGACATTTGGAGTCGATCTAGCGATGTCCGTTCGTCTGTCTGTCTGGCTGGTGCGCGCGGTAACTCTCGAAGGGAGTATCCGATTTTGACCAAACTTGAAACATCGTAATATTTTTTGTCAAACTTAGAACGAGTTCGGAGATGGGCAATATCTGTCCACTCTTTCTGGTAACGGTCAAATTCCATCAAGTACCTCCCCAAAAATCTTATGTGAAATGTTCTTATGAAATGTGACGTAAGAGTCCGATTGTCTTCAAATTTCACACATCCCAATATTTTTTATCAACCCAAGGTCTGGGGTTAAGATTTGATATACAGTCCACTCCTTCTGGTACCTTCCCCACAAAAGGTCTAAATTTTCAAAAAAATAATTTTTGCACAGAGAGAGAAACGATAATCCGATTTTGCTCCAACTTTGCAAATCCTAATATTTGTGTCAGTGCTACGTCGGGTGAGCAAATGGAGAATCCATCAAGTACCTCCCCCACAAAGGGTCAAAATTTTAAATAATTACAACTCTTTTAAAATGTGATGTAAGAATCCCATTGTCTTCAAATTTTACACATCCCAATAATTTTATTAACCCAAGGTCTGGTGCCAAGATGAAATACTTCGATCCACTCCTTCTGATACCTCCCCCACAATTGCTCAAAAGGGTCAACATTTTGACTAATTTTAAATCTTACAAAATGTGATGTAAGAGCCCGACAGTCTTCAAATTACACACATCACAATATTTGTATTAACCCAAGGTCTGGTGTGAAGATAGTCCTTTTGGTACCTCCCCCACAACCGGTCAAAACTTGAATAACCAAAACGATTATAAAATTCGAAATAACCATCCGGTTCTCTCCATATTTCACACATCTCATTATTTCTACTAACACAAGATCTGCTGTGAAGGTGGGATATATTGTCCCACTCCGTCTGGTACCTCATCACAAAAGAATCAACATTTTGAATGAAGCTCCATGCTCCATGAAGCTCATAAAACGAGAATTTAACATCTGATTCAAGATCTGTTATAAAGATGGTAGAGATCGGACCATTCCTTCTGGTACCTCCCCCACAAAGGGCCAATGTTTTGAATAAAATATTTCTTTCAACCAGAAACCTGAGATGAATATGTATTTCTCGATTTGGCATAAAATTGGATATAAATATTCGATTTTCTTGTAAATTTGCCCGTACCAATGTTTTTATCTGTATTAAGTGAAGTATGAAAATGGAATACTTCCGTCGACTACATCTCGTACCTCACGCACATTTTGACATCTTATAAAAATTATCACATATCTCATATAAAGTGAAAGAGGTAGTCGATATAGTTCATATTTATTTAGGTCCGATACGAAATGGACAATATTGGCCCATTCCTTCGGAACCTACTCCATAGAGGGTCTACAATTTGAATAATCATAACAGAAGTTCAAATATCTATAAATAATCGAACATTGGCTGAGAGTATACATCTATCGGATAAACCGATTGATACTTTTTAACTTGTTGATTTTATTTGATTATTCAAATTGTTCACCCTCTATGGAGTAGGTTCCAAAGGAACGGGTCATTATTGTCCATTTCGTATCGGATCCAAATAAATATGATATAAAAATTCCGACGTCCCAAATTTGAACTTTATTGTTTACTTCCTTCACTTTATATGCGATAAGTGGTACCATTTCCATGCTTCGTCTAATACAGATTGGTATGGGGAAATTACAAGAAAATCGAGCATATATATACAATTTTATGCGAAACCATAAATTCCAGGTTCATCTCAGGTTGCTGGTTGAGAGAAATATTTAGATATAGCAAGTTGTAAAGAACCGCTTGACTTGTTTCGCAAGTTATGACAAATAAAAATATTGAAAATTGTGACGCTTTATGGGTGAGGAACCAGAAGGGATTGGCAGATATACATTATCTTCACAACAGATCTTGTGTTTGCAAAATGTTTGTATGTGTGAAATTTGAAGAGAGTTGGATGCTTATTTCTCTTTCTTTGAGCGTTTTGTTTTTTTTTTTTGAGGGGGGGGGGGGGGGGTGTTACCAGAAGGAGTGTTCCGATCTCCACTATCTTTATAACTGATCTTGTGTTTGTGGAAATATTGAGATGTATCAAGTCTGAACAGGACCTTGGGATAATAAAAATATTGTGATGTTTGTAATTTGAATAGAACTGGATGCTTATTTCGGATATTATGATCGTTTTGGTTATTTAAAACTTTGACCCTTTGTGGGGGAGGTGCCACAAGGAATGGTCCGATCTCTATCATCTTTACAACAGATCTTGTGTTTATGGAAATATTGAGATGTGCCAAGTCTGAATGGAATCGTATATTCAACATTTTGACCTTTTGTGGAGCAGCAATCAAAAGGAGTGGACCGATATATTCCATCTTCACACCAGACCTTGGGTTAATAAAAATATTGTGATGTGTTTGATTTGAAGAGAATCACGCACTTACAACACATTTTATAAGAGTTATCATTATTCCAAATTTCGACCCTTTGTGTGGGAGGTACTTGATGGAGTGGACAGACATTGTCCATTTTCCCACCCGATCTAGCACTGATGCAAATATTGGGATTTGCAAAGTTGGAGCAACCTCGGATTATATTTTCTCTCTCTGTGCAGTATTTTTTTTTGAAAATTTCAACCTTTTTTTGGGGAGGTACCAGAAGGAGTGGACCGATGTTGCCCATTTCTGAACTCGATCTAAGTTTGATAATAATACTAAGATGTATCTAGTTTGGACCAAATCGGATACTCTCTTCAAAAGTTATCGTGCGCATCAGGCAGAATGTCCTGAAACGGATTTGTTTCAAAGAGACATAGGGTCTAAAATCGTTATTTCGCCTAGGTTCTCTAGCTAGGAATTGGGTTTTTCCATTTATTACTTTTTGCAACATTAAAGTACCAATACCCATGAAACCTACTTATTTCCGTCGCCTGCATGGAAGTTTACTAAAAAGTTCAAAATGCTACAACTTTTAGCACTTTTGTGCTCTTAAAGTACGAATTTCAAGAATTTCTGTCTCTTTTGCCCTCCGCACCAAGAATTAGTCAGTTAATCACCTAACTCCTCTGTATTGATGCAGTTAGATGTTATTAATTAATATCAGCCAAGAAAATAGTCTAAATAAATCAAAGATTACAGGTCTGGTGGTCCTCAATTTTTGCCAAATTATTCCTTTCTATTAATTAATGTTTAGTCCTTCAAAAAGTATTTCAACTATAGATCTTATGTACTCTCAAAAATTGTGCAAAATAACCACCATTTAAGAATTTCGACCAAGGGTCTTTATTAATATATTGTATTGCAATATAATAGTATGTTTACATGAGAGCTTTGTGTCGGGTAAACCTCCTTTACGAGGACTTACTAGACGTATACGTTTTTTCAAATTGTGTACTAAAACAATTATTGTTGCCCCCACTGTTTGCCACTAGCACAAATTGACATATAATTACTTTACAATTTAACGCCTTAAGGTAGGCAACACTTTTCACATGTGTGAAACAAAACGGATGTGAAATACCCAACGGAACTGTTCCATTGACACATTTAAGAGTAACAACGCCGCTCTCTTTTCCATGTCCCATTGTACCGTTATCAATAACAGTTACATTAACAGTGGCCCACCGTGTGTATTTTAGAGAGACAGAGCGAGAGAACGCTGCTTGCTACCAAAATGTAAGGCATATACAGCAAAAATCGATTGCTGTGTGTGCTGGCTAGTGTAGATGAAAAATACAAGTAGACCGAACCGAACGACCGAAGATGACCCACTTTTGGGGTTTTTTCGCATTCAACTAAAAGAATTTTTTTCTAATTGGAAAAAAGGAAAAACACACATAGAAGCAAATGTGACCAATTGAGAAAAAGTGAAAATTATTGTGTAAAATAATTCATTTGTATATTTAGTGAAGTCGTAGATGAAACAAAAAGAAAGTTTACAAGTTTAGAAAAAAAGTGATATACAAGTGTGAAAAAAGTAGAAACGAGAAAAAAACCGTAAAATATTTAAAGGAAATTTAGTCTACACACAGAAGATTTTAAGAAGAAAAAGTGCAAAATTCACAAAAAGCTCCATAAATGAGTGGTGTCTAGTTAGTTAATAGTTTTTTTTTCTTCGTTCCTCGTCACAATTGAGGTTTATGGCCCCACCATAACAGGAATATTGGCACACTTGCTTGGATGGATTTTTTTTCGTACGTTCGTTCGTTCGTTTGTCGGTTGGTTGGGTTCCCAATAAAATACGCGTGTGTGTATATGCCACAGTAGCTGCTGGTAAATGATTCAAGTATGGAACGGAAACGAGGCGGAGCAGCAGAACATTTATTGTAGTACGGATTTTGAAGGCGCTTGGTATACTGATTTTCGTTGGGAGACAGCAGAATGAACGAATTCCATTGATTACAAAAAAAGGAATGGTGTGTGAAAATCTGCAAATTCCAGAATGAAATCTTGAGAAAAGCTCCAAGCAGAACTCAAAAGTTTGCTAAACAATTTATAAGTGTCCAGTGAATGTGAAATAATATTCCACAGTCTCCACTCTCACTCTTTGCGGGTGTGTATATTGTTCTGTAGATAAATTAATAAAACAAAAGAAGCAGCAACAACAAAAATATATCCAAACAAATTTAAAGCAAACCTCCAATATCCAGTAGTTAGTAGTCCAAAACAAAGCTAAGAAATACAAAAAATAATTGCATTTATAGTATTAAATGTAACCTATAAAAAAGAATACAACAAAAAGAAGAGGAAGCAGCAGCATATTCATTAAAATTAAAATAAAAATATCTAGTGTAAAGCAAAATAATTAAGTTCGACAAAATCTCGCCTGTGTGTCTCAAGAGAAAGGAGTAATTTGTCAAAAATTTAAAAATGTCGTAAAACATAAGCTGAAAAAATTCATTTAGTTGTATTTTGAAAAGCATATCGATAAAAGTGTAAAAACTAAGAAGAAGAAGAAGAAGCAAAGCAGAGAAGAACAAATTCCTTCTCTAAAAGGAAAAAAGTATTACACCAACATTTCCACACAATCTCTTCTCCAAACGAAACCAAAAAATAAAAGAAACGGAACACCAATACACACACTCTCACAAATGCACCATTCCGTCTCCCACTTTCTCTCACACACACATTCACAGACACCAGCGAGAAAATCATTCTCTTTCCCATACACACCGAAACTTGGAAAAATATATGCAAACTCTTTGCCACACATGGTCTTGCTCATCACCATCCATTGACAGCAGCAGCAACGAGAAGAGAGTCAACAAGAACAACAACCACAACATGTCAACATGCTCGATTGTCGTCTGTCGTTTGTATTGGACACGCATACTCGTCTAGTGTTACGACGACGGCTGCTACTGTTATTGAAAACAACCTAAGACAGTGTTGCATTTCTTCGTGTGCTCACTTGTCCGTTCGTTCGCTCGCGTAGTCGTGTGCTTGCCTGTGTTTTTGCGTTCACAAATGTCGTTGACATTTTTTTGTCATTATTCAACACCACCGCGCATAACTAAACTACTGTCATCCAACGTCAAATGAACAAAAAAACAACACGAATTGTCAACAGTTCGAAAAAATAGAAAACAATAATAACAACCCCACAAGTTAAGCAAACCAAAACAACAACAATAAGAAAACAACAAAAGGAAGAAACATAACCAACAAACACGCAGCACGCTCTCTCCGACAATCGAGGGAACTGTAAGTAATAATTAAATAAGGATATGTTTGCTGTGTGATTTCTAATTGTTTTAAAATCTATTATGCTCCATTTACGCACTGTTGTTCTCTTTTGTGAGAAATATCTTAGAGAGAGTGTATTTATGTAGAAAAAGAGAGAAAGAAAACTCTTTGTGACAATGAAATATTGAGGACTTTTCGTCAGTATTACCACTTTTTGTTATTACGAGTGGAATCTTCATCCCCGAGAAATATCCTTAGGAATTATATTATTTGTAAAGTCATATTTGTTGCATTCCGGTTATGACAGAGTTCGTTACCATAATTTTTCTTCTATTGAAAGGCGAGTAACTACAGTAATAGCTACATTACTGTGACAGAAGAAAACTTCTGTATTTTTGCAGCATACTGGATTTAGTAGATTGGGTGGGATTAAATTGTCAATTCCATTTCATAAGCATCAAATAAATCCTTACAAAAGCTATTAACCCGGCAAACAGTTCTAATGTAAATATACTGTTATATGAAGGGCTCACAGCTATACCGAACTAAGTCATAAAAACATAATTCGAAGATATTTAGAGGTAAAGTGAATGCATTGCCATTAATTTCTGGAAGGAATATTTTAGTCTACCAAAAGAAAATGTGAAAGTCTATATTCAAAATTAACTAACGATATTAATTCAAAATAAAAATAATTTAAATATATTACTATAAAAAAATAAAAAAAATTTACTTTGGTTCATTATTACTCTGAATAAAATTTCAAGGTTTCACAGCTAAACCGAACCAAGTCAAAAAAAAAAAAAAAAAAAAAAAAAAAAAAACAAATAAAATAAAGTGTTCGTATGATTAAATATAGTTGACTTTAGCGATTAATTCTCCACTAATTTCGGAGTTTTATTTTAAGTCATGTCTTAGTTTGGCGGCTGGCAGCTGCGGGTGCTTCTATTGTAGTTGACAATCATTGTGATTTTTAGGTGTCCGTCCGTCTATCAGTCTGTGGAAATCATTCTAGCTCCGAACAAAATTAAGTAAATTGATAAAAATGTCTCCAATGTATTTTATGTATGCAGGAGTTTTGGTATTAAATATGGCCCATGTAGGTCCACGTCTTCGTATAGCCCCCATATAACGGTACCTCCCGATATGCAGTATTTTGATGATTTTAGCGACATTATTTTCCGGAACTATTTCATATTTAGTATTTGAAGTTCGTAATGAATACTACAGCCCATGACAGAAAATTGCCTGTGCAGGTCCACTTCTTCCTATAGACCCTAATATACGGCTACATTCGGTATTTTTAAGATTTTAACAGAATTTTTAATGGATTTTAGTTTTTTGAAAATTTAAAGTTATGCATTTGACAACATCTATATTTATAAATCCATCGTACATACAAATCAGAGATGGGAACCTTCTTTCTAGGCAGGGAAATTTGACAGAGTAAATTACACAAAATGCAGAGATAGATATGTTTATATGAAATGACTTTATCATTTATAGAAAACACTGATTTTTTTAACCGCTGAAAACTGAACGACAATAAACACGTGCTCACTAATAGTACTGCTTCTAAGTGAAACACACTGACTTGGTTAATTTTTGCTTTGAAAAAGTCGAAAATGACAGTCGTTGACTTAGGTTTTTTACCGTTATCTTTTGAACGAAATACTTATTGACATTGTGCTTTACAGAGTAAACAGAGTTTCCATATACGGGGACATTGGCACTAATTTCGGCATTTTTTATTTTTCGTGACTTGGTTCGGTATAGCAGTGAGCCCTCCATATAGATATTGACTCATGGTAGAAGAATACAGGTAGATGCATCAACGCTTAAGAACATTGATAAGACAGAAATTTTAAAATTGGTTCATTGTCTTAGCAACTGCGTCGATGCGACTACCTTGTATTCTTCTACCATGTATTTATATACGACAAATGAAAATACACCTAAGTCTGTTTTTACACGGTCTTTTTGTACACGGTTTTGATATAACACGGTTTGAAAATTGAATATTTTTAATTTATTTACACGATTTTATTCCATTTAGCACGATTTGAAATTTTATGTACTTAAATTTTTTTGTCAAATTTAATTTTTGCGAAGTATGTTCATATCACAAAAAAGTATTTATGAAAGAAAAAAGTCTGAAACCATCGATAGTTTGCGAACACTAGCTGTGAATTCCCCTTTACAAACAATTTTTACTGGTCAAAGCAAATGTGAATAGCACTATGTGCATACAATAAAATTTACTGGTCAGAGCAATTGAAACGTGTTAATATTTTGTGAACTGTTAATGCAATAAGACGTGTTTGGTAAAGAAAAAAATAAAAATTCTTGTTTTTCACTAATTTTAATAGGTTTTAGAGATTAGGAACAAATCACCCATTTTTGTATAAGATCAATGTCTTTTTTACACGGCTTCTTCTGGAACCAATCTACCGTGTAAAAACAGACTTAGGTGTATAGACAACGGCTACTCGACTTCGAAAACACTTTTCATATTTTTTTTTTAAGAATTTCAATTGATTATTACCGTTTTTTGATGTCATCACGTAATTTACATCTATCTTTTATTATGGAACAATTTCCCAAATCAAATAATTGTTCATAGCAATGGGTGACTTCAATATTCTCACTCATACCCTTGAAACGACATCTGCTGAACCGATTTTTCGAAGATAAAAGGTGAGAGTCTATAATTTAATTTGTCTACGCTTTATGATCGATCATAAGGGATCATATATAATTAAGCCTTTTTAAATGGTTTATGTCATCGTTCAAATGTATCAATGTTCAAATATATCAAAAAAATGAATGCGTTGAACTTTTAAATTGATGGCAATATCGAATCAAACCAATTAGTTATTAATAATACAATAATAATACAATACGAGTGCTTATTATTTAAAAAAATAATTTAAATGTTTAAATAAATAATTGATTTTCAACCACCTGATGATACTGGATAATTCTTAGCATGGTAGAAGAACACAGCTGCTGGGACAATGAACTGTCAAACCGATTTTCGAATTGAAAATATTGAATGAAAAATTATTAAAATTTCTAAAAATTGTTGAAAAAAATGCATATTATAACAACCTCCGAAAATTAAAAATCTACTTATTTTTGAAAATACATTTAAAAAATTTTGACATATCATTGTTCCCAAGCGTTAATGCATCTACCTTACCTTCTACCATGATTCTTAGTGAGAAATTTTTCCTAGTAAGAATTCATCAGTCTCAGTAACGAAACTGTTATAAGGGCACTTCTCGCTTGCTCTCACTGGATTTTGGGTTAGCGAATAACATTTTGTAATAATTGGTTCAATTTTTGTTGATAATCGTATCCAACTATTATGTTTCCGTTGTCCATAAGAGATAAATTCAGGACTTTGAACTTTGTCGCTATAATAGATATGTCGATATAAACGATATTGTTATAGCGAGTTGATGCAGTAGAAATTGCTTATAAAGAAATTATTAAAGTAGAAATAATAAGTCTGTGCTTCCTAATTCTGAATATTCCGAAGTTCAGCATATATAATTAAAAAAATATATTTATAAAAAAATGGAAATTTCGGTTAGTTGCTGAGTTTGCACTCTAACATATAAATCATTTAAAAGTTAACTGTATGACATTTTGTAAAAATTTCCTCATTGAAAGAATATTCTCAAAAATGGAAGGGAATTTGGTTGAAAAAACTTAAAAGCAAGTGGGAATCTCGCTCTTCCTATGTGTTTAAATTCGATTTTGATTTACTTATCTAAATTGTCAATATAGGTCAACTTTATGATATAGATAAGAAAAATCTATTCTTATGGACAATTAAGCTGGGAATACATGAAGCGCTTATTTGGCTGGCTTAAGTCATCGGCTGGCTTCTTCGTAGAGGAACAAAGGAGTTTTAGGTTGACATAGTTCGATTTTGATCCTAGGCTCCTTTGTTCCTTTCCGAAGAAGCCAGCCGATGACTTAAGTCAGCCAAATATGACCTTTATGTATTTCCACCCTTAGCATTTCTCCGATACGCTCAGCCATCGATCTCGTAGTCGAGGTAATTTAGTTTTAAGAAAATTGTAAATTCGGAACCGTCGCAATTTTTGAACGACATTCTAAAACATTAGTGAAAAAAAATTAATCTATCCCGATCCAAATGACATTCATGTATATTTTAAGCTCAGAATGGTTAGTTTTTTCCAGAGTCTCCTAGTTATTCTCTGCACGGAATCACAGTAACTCCTTATTGTCTGTATGAATTAGATATTCTTTATTCTACATTCACAATCAAATCTAACTTTGATTTTTCAGGAGACGTGTCAAGTTTATAGCCCTATCGAAATGAAATTTTGAACAAATCTTTTGTTTGGCCCAAAGACGAGCTCTATGGAAATTTATGATAATCGGCAAAAATGTAAATATATCTTCTTAAGATTTACTTTTTATTGTGCAAATAGGATGAACTTTGCCACATTCGGCCAAATTGAACCTAGAAAGAAGTATGTCGAATTTGGTGGAAATAGCTTTCATATATATTGTTCATTCGATTTGTTTTTTTTTGCCCACCACAGATGTAATATGCAGTCCGTAACAACGATGTTCAGGGAAATATATCAAATACAGCTCATAAATACCATTGTCAAATTTTATCGAGATCGCTCTAGATTTGGATATGGCTCCCATATATATCCTTCGTATTTAAACGTATTCTTTTGGGTTTTTATAAAAACTTTAAAAACTCTCGCCCATTTCCGAAAAGCTTTGATATGTGAGGGTTTCCATAACCATTATTTTGTTAATTTTTTTTATTCAATTTCATTAGGAGTTATGCTGATTATGGCAACCCCAATAAATTCAAAATTTATCACAAAATTGTAAAATAAAAAAATTGAAAAATCTCAAAAAACTTTTAAAGAATATGGTCCTGCAAGATCGGCTAACAAACAGTTGATATGTAAAAATAGTTCATAAATAGATTCCACGTCATACACATACAATTTTGGCGAAATTCTGTAACAAACAGCCAATTTCTGTCCAAAACTATGGGCCTCATTCTTTGGTTTTTTCTGACATTTTCGTTTGTATTTTTTTGTTACAAAAACCCAAAATTCAGGGGGAAAAGCTTTATTGTGTTTGCCACTCAAAGAAAATCCCCCAAAATATTCTTTCTTTCGCCGAAATTCTAAACGAAAGGAAAAATACTATTTCAAAAACAGGCTGTTAAAATAGTTTATCTATCGCCAAGTGATTGTTTTTATAAAAATAATTAAATACTATATTTTATAGAAATCTAATAATTTATTTGATCAAAATTGTCGGTCTCAAGACCGGATTTAGAAAAGTCAACTTTACTTTTTTCGTTCTCTTTTCTACTTGTCTCTTGCTTATATATAAGGCAATTCAACAATTTTCTTTTTCATCATTGCCTTTTCTGTCATTTGTAATTATACTTTTGTATAAAAATAAAAACACAAATATTTTGCCAAAAAAGTTTGCCAGTACGATTTTCCCCATTTCCATTGCCTCTACCTTTCCTTCCTACAAAGAAATGCCGCCAGAAAACTTACCTAATATAAAATCGCACCAATTTTCTCAGCAGACCCCGGACCGATTTTAATTAAATGAAAATTACAGGAATTCTGTAGCTTGTTCAACAAAGTATTAACGCTTTTTCAAAAGTTACAAAATTTTAATAAAAAAAGGAAAAAACTCAGAACCCTAATATTAAAATTTCAGCATATAGTATTGACATCAAAACATTTATTATTTTAATTTATTCGTATTACAAAAAGTAAAAAAAAACCGAACTGCAAGCAAAGACAAGGAAGAGAAATCAGTTTCGAAGAAATTGAAAGCGGCGAGTTGGGTATGAATTTTCAGATTATCGTCAAATCAAATGCAAAGCCTTTCTTTAATATTTATATTTATTCAAATCCTGTAGCGATTTATGTGTGACGTATATCCAGTCCGTACCGTCAAACGATAGGACTTCGTTTATATACATATTTTCACATCCTGAAGTTCTAAAATGTCCCCATCCGTTTTGACAATTCGAGATAATACCGAACATTGGGACGAAAGTCTCAAAATCTGATATTATACCTATTGTTTGGATGCAAATATTTTAGCAATTGCGAATCCTTTATGCCCCATTGCATTAAGTTTTATTGAACTGTGCGGCCAGGGCCGTCAAAAATTCACACATCAGGCGGGACTGTATATGAGATACGAAACATAACAATGACCTATACTATCAGCAAGAATCCAAAATAGTATTTTCACCGTTATATGAAATGTGTTTCCAAATCCATAAGACATTTGCAAGTATGTAAGTATGTTTCTTAATACCCAAAATTGCGGCAGATTAGATTGTATTATTTGATTTCAACAGAAATACTAATATTATGTCATAATTAAGAATATATCCTTTATTGGGTCTAAAATTAGTATTTCGGAAAGATACAAACATAATGATTTCATTTAATTTATAAAATTCAAAACTAGATAATCTTAGTAAGAGTTGTGAAGCTCCCCAGATTCAGCCAATACAATATATTTTGGACGCGTTATAAAATTATTTAAATCCCCAAAATAACAACCATTGTTATGGTAACCCTAAATTGCAAAAACATACATGTGCTCTTTGCCAGTAGCAAATAAAACAAAGAGAACATATTCCACTTGTTTCGAACCAATTCATGCATTTTTGTTAAAGAAAACTCACATACATGCAAACACAATCCCACTATGTCACTTTGACTTCCTCCCCCTGAGATATGCAATGGTTTTTGTATCAGTTACCCCAATTCTCAGTGACGTTATGTGTTTTGTTTCTTTCTTTCATTTTTTGGTTGGGGCATGAGAGATAACTGTCGTTTCATTCTCTGTATCACTTTATCCCTCTCTCATACTCAATGCTCTTGTTCTCTCCGTAATGTGAGTGCGTTAATGCCGTTGTGTGTTTTGTGGCCATTAAATGGGGGGTTAAATGTTGGTCCTATGTGCGTGTCATACATTTCATTTTGGCCCTTGCAATAACTTCTTCACGACGTATGTGAAACAACGACACGACAAAAGCAAAACGGATGATGAAAATTAAAAGGAAAAACATAATCAAACTATTTGGCCTACATCGCAAACGACAGAGTGCGTAATGATTGGTTCAATAGCTTATCAATGATATTGTTATTGCATAAATAACAACAACAACACAAATTTCATACATAAATTTTAGACACGCGACTATTAAGCTAAGTGGAAATGTCAAACGTGGAAAGTGCTGCTGATAGTAACAGTGTTTCTAATGGGGGTCAAAAGGGGTGCAGGAGCGATCAGAGTATAACAATTTCTTGTAATTAAATGCCAGAGGTCTCTCCCCTCCTTTGGAGAATACAAAAAAACTGGGTTTGCATTACATTACAGCATTGTTTTTAGCCAGGAAAAAACGATAGACACAAAGAGAACACAAAACCCAGAGAGTGAGAGAGGGAGTGAAAGGAAGGGAGAGGTGACAACACAAAAATAACCTGCCCATAGACAAGCCGTCCATAAGGTTTTTGAACCTTGCTAATGGCTACAAAATAACCTGAGTCCTACATTTCGTTTTTGCTGCCTTGCCAAAACAGAACAGACCGTCACGCATTAGTAGGCCAAATTGGTTGCCGTTTTGGTAAATTAGTTGTGGTCCTTTTATTGCTGGCCCAATGATGGTTTTGTTTGTTTGCATAAAAAGTACAAATAATGCAGAATGGGGTTTTCTTTTACTGTTGTTTACTTTTCATGCATTTTTTTGGGTGAATGTAAATTCCATGGCAGCTGATGAATTCCTGTGAATTTTAGAAATGCAGATAAATTACTGCACATACTTTTTTTGAGGGGAAGGGGGGAATAAATGCAGTAATAGGGCATATTTAATATTTTAATTTGAATGGGAGTGGAGTACTTCCTAGTAGAGTACAAAAAACGAAATATAATACGTTATAAATATTTAAAAATGTATGAATATATTCGCTGCTATTTTATCGACGGCTGGGAGAGAAAAACATTTTCAAAACAATTGATTTCTGCAAATTAATTAATAATACGAAAAAATACCCTCATAGTTGAAAATATCTTAAAAGATTAAATTATTCAACTTATTGTTCATTTGAATAGTCACGAAGTTTCAAGCGTAATGTGACTTGCAGTTGATTTAAAATTGGTATGGGCTGAACATAATATTTTTGTGGCATAGATCGAGAAACAATTGGAACAGGATTATATTTCGTATTTCGTTATCAATAAGAAAGAGTTGCGAAGGTTTTATTTATTGGCATACAAAATTGCCTATTTTGGGGATTGCCTTTGTAAAATATCAGAAATAAACAGCCTCATTTAATTTTATATGTTCGGTCTTTCGTTTCATCTGTGTCGTATGATTATTGGTAAATAACATTACTGTTCATACGTTATATTAAAGTGCAATTGTGTTCAGTACTTTTTCACCTCGGGAGAATATGTTGAGTCAAAAATTGGTGTATAGAGATTTCCGAACAAAGTTGATATAGTGTTGTGTAGTTCACAAATGATCTGGTTCGGTAGAACAAATCACTAAAAAAATCAACCGACCTAGGTTAAACAAAATCCAAATGTTTACACCCTCCCCCAAACTATGGAGGGTATATGTTTAATCCAATCAGGAATAACCATTCCGAATAAACAAAAAATAAAAAAATAATAATAAAAATAAAAAAATCTTAGAAAATAGATCCAAGGAGAAGAAAGAGTAGGCATCACAAATGCTCTCAAAATTGTATAGAAAAATCTCACTTGCAAGGCTTAAGGAAGTTTGTAAATAAATTGAAATATTTCTAATAAAAATCTACCGGAATATATACAGTTAGCAATATTATTGGTTTTTATATCAATTCTCACAAATGAAACTAGAAATTTACTAAAATTCTTATATAATTTCTGATCAAAGTAATTAAAAATTCAGCCACTTTTGAAGTTTTTATCGAACAATTTTAAAGCATAACAATTTGAAATACATCTAAAAGGGGTTTCAAATGTGAAAAAGAATAATCTATACCACATTTTCAATTAGTTATAAACAATACTTAATACAATACTACCAAACAAATACTTAAACAAGTAAGCAAAGGCTACAGTCGAGCGGGGCCGACCGTTAAATACCCTACAACACTATAATAAACGATACAGTTTATATAGGCGAGATACTCGAGAGAATTCCACAAGATATTGTGAGAAATAATAAAAGATAACCATTAGGTTTCGTTCTCTAATTTTCGAATAATAGCAACTTAAACTAATTTGCTCATTTCCAATTTATTGGTAGATGTTGCACTTAAATGGTCTTCCTAGATCTGGAACAAATATTTCCCAAAGACCTATAATATCTCAGAAGTGGCAAAAGATTAACATTTATTATTGATTTCTGACTGAAACGCATATATATGAGACATTTGACTATATTCTTCAATGAAATCAGCGTTAACGAAATAGTCAGAAGTGCGTCTTTCCTGTGTTTGTGAATTCTCCAAAAAGTCACTGGAATGGACATTTTCGTATTTTGTCTACAAAAGTTGGCAAACTCCTTCACACATTGAATATTTTTGGATGGCCATTCAAAACTGCTTGGCTTTTGCAATGTCCGGTAACCCCCATTCAAATGTGCGTGAGGATCGGGCGATAATTACGACCTCCTGCCAATTTTGCAGTTTTTTGGTCCATTTCAACCCCTAAATATATGGCGATCATCTCCGAAAAGAGTAGGCTTCTATTCTGACCCTCATCTTATCCCCATCCAAAATTTCGTAAGAATCGGGCCATAAATGCGATCTGTATATGATATCCTGATATCCTAACTACCTAGTTTTGTTAGCTGTAGAAATATTACCAAATGTTTAATTCAAAATGAAAATATGCCAAAAATATGACAAAATGGAAAAAATATGAGAAAATGTTACAAAATCAATATTTTCATCTTTAGAGAGATGTTTGTATGCGTTTTTTAGACGTTTTTTCTTTCCTGCCAAGAGGCCATTCTGAATTAATGAGAACTGTCGAAATCAGTTCAGCCGTTCTCGACATATATGAGATCTTTCAAGCATATTTTCTTTAATAGACATATATATCGCATATATTTGCTATATATTAGATTTTTTGGATGTTAACATCAATGTAAAGATCAGAAGTAACCTTGTCATGGCTTTGTGATTTCACCGGGATTTAAAATATTCGCGGTTTAATGAAAAATTGTGAATTTTTTCAACAAAAAAGATATGGTCTATTTTACCCGCTAAATATTATCCGATGACCACCCAAATTGGTAGGCTTCTTCCCCGCCCTAAACTCTAGCTACATGCGAAATTCCGCGTTGATTGGTCTATAATTGCGACCTGTATAGCTACTGCAAAATCCGACATTTTTTCTGTATTTGGTCCATTTCAACCCCTAAACATTTGGCGATCATCTCCAAAAGAAATATGGCTCTATTCTGACCCTAGCCCCACCTCCATTCTAAATTTCGTGAAGATCGGGCCATAATTGCGACCTGTAGAGTGATTACAAATTAACATGGACAGACGGACGGACGGACATACATAGCTAGATCGACTCAGCTCGGCGAGATAGGAAGATCCATATATTCTTTCCTATGTGGGAAATCAATATTTCGTGGTGTTACATAATTTTTGGCCCAATCAAACTTATAATACCCCCAACACATAGTGTTGTAGGGTATAAATATATAACTCGAATGTTGGACCTCGGCATTTGTAACCATATTTTTAAAAGAGTTACTGTTAAAATAGTGGAGGGTATTAAATTGCCTACTCTTTTTGGTCACTCCACCATAAATGTTCTAATTTTTCGCAAAAAAATAAATACGTAAATACTAAAAACAAGTTAAAAAGAATCAAACCGACTGGTTCTGATTCCGATGTTCGATTATTTAAATATATTTTGACTTCTGTTATGATTATTCAAATTGACGAGATTGTCCGGAATAAATGGTCGGATCTCTACCATCTTTATAACAGATCTTGTGTTGTTGGAAATATTCAGATGTATCAAGTCTGAATGGAATCGGATGTTAATTTCGCGTTTTATGAGCTTCATGAATATTCAAAATTTTGACCTTTTTTTCCACATTTTGACTATTTGTGGTGGAGGTACCAGAAGGTTTGGACCGATGTTGTCCATCACCGAACTCGATCCAAGTTTGATAATAATATTGCACCAAGTTTCGATCAAATCGTATACTCCTTTCGGACTGGTATTGCATTTCAAAAACATATATCCGTCGTCATTATAAAGTGACATCCTCTTTGGCAGTTCTATAATTGTCTGCCATTCCATTTATTGTTGTTCTAGCACCTCGTATTTGCTGCGCTGAAGAAGCTCAGAATTTTTAATCAACTCCAAGTTAAAAAGGAGGAGATAAGTAGTTGGCAGGGAAATTTGAACTTAATATGTGTGTTATAAGATATCAACAAGGATACCCTATTAGCCCCCCTTTCTTGTTCGGTACTTTCGCAAAGCGTTGTAACCATTTTCTAATATATAAAAAATCTTGTCTTTGTATCTTGGAAAGCAGCGAGTTTTTATACCCTCCACCACTCTATGGAGGGTATATTAACATTGTCATTCCGTTTGTAACTCCTCGAAATATTCATGAAAGACTATACAAAGTATATATATTCTGGATAAGCGTAAAATTCTTATACGAGTAGCCGATGTCTGTCTGTATGTATTTTGCCAATAGGCAGGATAAGTTCGAACATGGACCATGTGGGTCCCCGTTTTCGTATAGCCCCCATATAACGGTACCAACCGATATTCAGTAGGTTGAGGATTTTAGGGACATTATTCCCCAAAATTGTTTCAAATTTCAAAGTTCGTAATGGGTACTACAGCCTATGCCTAAAAATGTATGTAGGGCTACGTCTTCGTATAGCCCCCATATAACGGTACCTTCCTTTATTCGGTATTTTAATGATTTTAGCGACATCATTCACCCGAATTGTTTCAAATTTCAAATTGTATTTGAAGATCTTAATGGGTTCTACAGCCTATTATTTATGAAGGTCCACGTCGTATAGCCTCCGTATAAGGATCATCATTTAAACGGCATTTTTCGGGATTTTTTGAAAAATTTCAAGTTCCGTCCAACAGGGGAGGGCATTAAAAGTCCGGCCCGCCGTACTTAGCTGATTTTTTACTTGTTATCTTTCGATTCATAAAATGCTGGGACACCGGGCGTAGCATATAAACAAATTTGTCGAAAAATAATATAGGGTCCTTGGTGTCGTATGACTTTTGTCAATACTCATACACTCTACTGGTTTATGTTAATTTAATACACATTTAATTTAATAAAACTTAAGATTTAAGCTGATAAATTGATAAAGAAGGCTTAGGCGGCCCATAAAAGATGATAACAAACCAACTGTGACCCAGCCTAATCAAATGTAAATTACCATCTGTGGTGGCCAACTTTAAAATACTGACATTAAGAAAACAAATTTTAAGTTTTCTACTTAAAATTCAAAGTCCTTGTTTTTTGTTTTTTTGAATGTGATATGACATGGAGCGAAATAAAAATATATGCCACTTACTGACGTCGTTGATGTAGTTTTCTGCTTTGCCACCCAGACGATAAGTGGTGCCGCATTATGCTGGTGGCGAGTGCGTGCACAGGCTTGTGCGTTAAACAAATTCAGATGAATATCCAAGTAGTGGGCGTTCTGTCTACCTATTTTGCTTTTTTGTAAAGAATATTTGAACAGGTCCTGTTCATGTCGAGTGGGTTTTTTTCTCTATATATTTATAAAAAATTGAGTCTCTATGTATAAATTTCAAATAATTTATGCACAGAATGGAAAAAAAATCGAAATATTTTTTTACTCATTTACCAGTTTTTTTTCTCCTTCTTCTTTGCGGTGGTAGTGATGGTGACGTTAAAAATTCCTCTTGGTTCTGGTTGTTCCCCTCAGTTCTGGTTTCTTTCCTTCTTTTTTTTGGGGTTTTTATTAACACCATAAATTCATATTTCGCAAGGCTGTTTATATTTATATAACCGTGTAATGCCATTTTTGTACAAAGCATGTTTTTCCTCCTTGACTTTCTTCTTTCGTACCATTCGCAATTTTTCCCTCTTCGTTTTTTGTTGTTGCGTTTGAGTTTTAGCTAAAAATGTGTTTCAATGCGAGACATTTGGAGGCCTTGGTGACTCTTGGAAGTTTGATGAGTGAGTGAGTGTGTGTGTGTGTGTGAGCTTGGGTTATGGAATATGTTTGGAGAGGACATAGAAAATATGTGTGTATGAATGTGTGTGTGTTTGATATATTATGTCCCCGTTACGTGTCCAAAATGCATCATGCAAAGCTAAACGAAAACGAAAGTATTTTTAGTAATACCCCGAAACCGAAAAAACACAAAACTAACTTCCCACATTATTGAACACCCGGTCACATATTGATGTGTATTAGAAGGGAGTGAAGACTTAGATTGAAAAATGATAATTTATCATGTAAAAAAAAAGCAAATAATTTTGCAATTGCAAGTTTCAGATCATTGGGAGATACCCTTTGATTTCTTTACCTATGGATAGATTTCTTGTATCTTAAGTTGGCGAAAAATGGTCCACCAAACCTGGCAGTAGGGTCACATCAGCAATTCCATATATTCCTTTTAATAACGTCTGGTTGACCAAAAACTTTTCGTGAAAACTTTTCCTTCCCAATTTTCAAATGGGGAGATAATGACAGGAGTTTTTATGGTCGGAAATGTGAAAAAAATCGTCATTATAAGTCCTCGATATCACGAATATTGCTTTAGAAATTGTTTCTAAACTAATCTTAAATAGTCCACAAGTGTAGAGCTAGGCAACAGCTACTGATATACTCTCAAACAAGTAAAAAAACTGTAAGTTTGGGCCGAACTATGAATGCACTCCACGAATTTAACAATTCTCAAAAACAATAAAATCCACTAAAAATTCTGTTAAAATCTTTTAAATACCGAATTTAGCTATTATATTAGGGTCTATACGACAACATGGACCTGCAGAGGTAACTTTTGTCATAAGCCATTACGATACTCAAATGCGAAACTTAAAAAAAATCGGTGAATAATATAGCTAAAATCATCAAAATACCGAATATAGGAGGTACCGTTATATGGGGGCTATACGAAGACGTGGACCTGCATAGACAATTTTCTGTATTAGGCTGTACTATCCATTACGAACTTCAAATATCAAATTTGAATCAATTCCGGTGAATAATGTCTCTAAAATCATCAAAATACCGAGTATGGGGATGTACTATTATATGGGGGCTATACGAAGACTTGCATACACAATCTCCTGTCATAGGCTGTAGCATCCACTACGAACATCAAATACCAAATTTGAAACAATTCCGGTGAATAATGTCGCTAAAATCAACAAAATACCGAATATCGGGAGGTGTCGTTATATGGGGGCCATTCCAAAACGTGGACCTGCATGACCCATTTCCAATACCATAAGTCCTGCAGACATAGTATACATTTGAGTAAAATTTTATCAATCTACTTTATTTCGTTCGGAAATGAGTGATTTCCACAGACGGATAGACTGACGGACATTCGACAGAATTTTATGCTGATCAAGAATATACATACTTTGTGGGGTCTTAAATGTATATTTCGAGGTGTTACAAACGGAATGACAAACTTAACATACGCTCCATACTATATTTTTGTACCCTCAGCCATATGGTATATATTATTTGATACTGCCAAAACGCGCATCATCGAAATAACGGTACATCTCAATATTTCCATTCACACATAAAACGCGAAATGAATATCCGATTCCATTCAGACTTGGCACATCTCAATATTTCTATTAATACAAGATCTGCTGTAAAGATCGACCCTTTTCTTCTGGTACCTCCCCCACACAGGGTTTAAGATTTTGAAAACCAAAACTCTCAATGAAAGCGAAATAAGCATCCAACTTTCTTCAAATTTTACACATCCAAACATTTTTTCTAACAAAAGATCTGTTGTGAAGATGGTACCTCACCCACGAAGAGTCACAATTTTTATACCCTACAACATTATGTATTGGGGGTATTATAAGTTTGATTGGGCCAACAATTATGTAACACCTCGAAATATTGGTTTCCCACATAGGAAAGTATATATGGATCTTCCTATCTCGCCGAGCTGTTCATGTTAATTTGTAATCACTCTACAGGTCGCAATTATGGTCCGATCTTCACGAAATTTATAATGGAGGTGGGGTTAAAGTCAGAATAGAACCCTATCTCTTTTGGAGACGATCGCACAATATTTAGGGGTCGAAATGGACCAAAAACTGAAAAAAATCCTGATTTTGCAGTTGCTCTGCAGGTCGCAATTATGGACCAATCGACTCGGAAATTAGCATGGGGCTAAAGCTTCGGGCTTGATGATCATCGGGTAATATTTAGTGGGTGAAAAAGACTATAAGATTTGTGTTAAATAAAAGTCAAATTTCCATTAAACCGCGAACATTTTTAGTCCCGGCGAAATCATAAATAGACGAACAGGTCAATTCTGACATTTACGTAGATGCCGATAGTAAATATAACGGATATATATAGCGAAATATATACAATCTGTATATACAAAGGAAAGGAATGTTAGATGGAATGCTTATATCTCAAGAATGGCTGGACCGATTTTGACAAATTTCGTCAATTAAGAATGCCCTCTTGACATAAAAGTATAAAATCTAAAAAAAAATCGCATAATAATAAGTCAAAAATGATGTTAATATAGATTTTGTAGTATTTTGTTACATTTTTTTATTTTTTCATATTTTTTATCGCATGCGATTTTTTAATTTGACCTATAATATTAAGGTGTACATTTTGTAATATTTTTCCACTTTACAACACAGGTTTGGGATATTATATACAGATTGCAATTATTGTCCAATATCGTTGACGAATATAGCCAAATATCGTAGACAAGAAGATCGTATAGAAGAGCCTAAATTTGGAGATACAGAAGGGTGTCTTACTTTTGGAGATGATCGCAAAATACGACGGAGTGCGTAAATATTGGGCAAATGTCCCTGGTCAAAATGCTAAGGGTAATATCTGGGCAGTGCTCCGTCACATAATTTCATATTGTAGTGTTTTAGGGTATCACATGTTTCAACATTTTCTATAAATCGATATATTCCAAACGTGGCACGTTACATTATTTATATCATATTTATTTAAGTTCGATACTAAATGGGCAATATTGGTCCCTTTCTTCGGAATCTATTCCAAAGAGAATCAGCAATTTGAATAATCATAACAGAGTTCAACATTTATTTAAGTACGAACATTGGCTGAGGTTATACATCTGTCGGCAAAACCGACTGATACTTTTTAAATTTCTTATTTTAGTCTTCAATACAAAATCGGAAATATTCTAATATATTTCAAAATCATATCAAACTTATTCTATTCTAACTCATTTCCTCTCCACTCTAATATTCTCCCATATCCACATCTCAAACCAACCCCTTACCAATACATCCATATCGAATGTTAGGGTATGTTTAAAATATCGGTCATATGGCTAATACCATACAATAAAATTCGTGTTTAAACCAAAATCCAAAGAAGAAAAAACGAAAAGAACTAAAGACGTCAGTTGTGAAGTTAGTTTCTCAAATGTTGTCACGTATTTTTCTGTGTCATATTGATGCTCTCTCCCCCCCCCCCCAATTTTTTCAGAATCAATATCGAATGTCATATTGGAACAGATGTGACTTTAAAGGTTTTTATTTCGAAGTGCGATATGTGAGAAAGTTGCTAAAAAAACTTGATTTACTATTTTCGATTGCACGCTATATTTAGTGTAATATTAGGAAAATTCCATTGCAGAAGGGTTAGTTATTGAATATTTAAATGAAAAAAGTTTATTTATACACACGAATATAATGAGCTTTAGTAATGCAACCGCAATGTTATTTTTAATTATTAATGGAAACCGGTGATGTGTATTATGGTCGTGGGAATTAAGCCTTGATTATTTGGAAGACATTGCCATAGGCCTTTGTGTCAGCAACTCAAAGGTTGCACACATCTAAGACAAATCTATTAAAACAGCCATGTTGTAGCTTTTTGATTACCCTGAGAAAAACATGTGCAACTCAATGTTCACTTTGGCAACGTTTTCCATAATGTGGAAAATGATCTGCTCGAAGTTTTAGTGAACCACTCTCAGCGAAACTGTATTGATGAAATACTGAGCAATGAATTATTATTTTTAAAATGATTGTTGTCGTACAAAACTCTGTTACCAGAGAATATAGGACACAAAAATGGGGCACATGCTGACGATATCGTACTGATGGTTAAAGGAACATTCATTTATCTAAAATTATGCAGTACGCACATACAAAGCTGTCGCGAAGGGCCTGATACATACGACACAAGGAGATTCGGGTTTCTCCTGTTCAACTTTCGATATCTTTGATAGGGACGAACTTTACTCTCCATAAAGAAAATATATTCGTGATCGCCATAAAATAACTTAGTCCATTTAACGATGTCTGTCCGTTTATCTACATCAAGATAGAGGCTACAAATTCTATGAATAAAATTTGCCACAGACACAGCAAATTCTTAGTTGTTTGGTATTGAAAATAAACTATATTGGTCCACATTTATGTAGAAGCCATCCTGATTTCTAGATAGATTTAAATTTAGAATTGAGTTAGAATTCGACCTTCAACAAGGTTCACCATATGGTCGGGTGAAAAAAGGTGCTCTGGAAGGACCTCTGGAACACATTTAATTCAGTTTAATTTAATTAATTATTTATTTTCTTGAACGTTACAAACACGAATCTTCAACCCCAAACTACAACTGAACTCCAAACTACAACTGTGATGTGATCAATGTTTGGAATAAATTTTTGCACATCTTAAATTAAAGATTATGTTAAAAGGAGACAAATACAATAAATAACTAACCTAAGTTCGGTCGCTAAAAGCTAAGATCGGCCTTCAAAAGTCTCCATTATTTGGAAAGAACTTGCAAATAGTCCATTGAAAATGCCGTTAAATTTTTAAAATTCCAAATATCCAGTGTTATATAAGAAAACGTACACCTCTATACTCAATTACCTACCAACGAATGCGGTGATTTAACGAACTCCAAATACCAAGTTTGAGATAATTCTATTGAAAAATATAGCTAACGTCATAATAATACCGAATATAGGGATATAACATTATATGAGGGCTATACGATGACGTGCATCTGCACAAACAATTTTCTGTCTTAGACTGTACTATCCTTTACGAACTTCAAATGCCAAATTTGAAACAATTCCGGTGAATAATGCCACTAAAAACAGCAAAATGCCGAATATCGGGAGGTATTGTTATATGGGGGCTATACGAAGACGTGGACCAACATAACCCATTTTCAATACCAGAAGTCCTGCATAATACTCGTTTGATTAAAATTTTATAAACCTACTTCATTTCGTTCGGAAGCTAGAGTGATTTTCACAGACGGGTGGACATCGCTAAATCGACATAGAATTTTATGCTGAGAATATATATACTTTGTGGGGTGTAAAATGTATATTTCGAGGTGTTACAAACGGAATGACAAACTTAATATATCCTCCATACTATGGCGGATGGCATAAAAATCTAAAATATCTTGTGTATGTTTGGACATATTTTTCAACGCAATAAGCTGCAGTGTGACATTTAGGGTTCTCAGTAAATAAAAAATCTTACAGCTTAAAACCTATTAAATGTAGGTCTACTATTACGTGACAAATTTTCTAAAATAATTGTAGGCCCATTACTTGATTTTGCCATAATATATAGATATATCCTAATTTTTGGTATTTGGTAGATTATGGATACAATTTATAAACACGAGTTATTTTGTGCTCTCGTTGTATGAAAATTCGAAATGAAGTAGGGTCCGGCCACATTTTCCTTAAAACTTAAAAAACGATATACAATACAATGCTATATAACGTTCTTACACTTCATGTATGCTAAGTGTATGCTATAAATGTGTTAACATAGACAAATTAAGGTATAGACTAAAAAGTTTTAAAATTTACCCCTTCCGGCAGATGTCACTATTGTTGATCTTGGGCCAGTCAAGTCACTCAGGGCTAGTGAAGTCACTCGACTTCGAAAACAATTTATTCATTTTTCTGCTATTTAAGTTCTATATTTTTATATTTCACGTCATATTTGGATAATGTAAAAATAAACAAAGTCACTGTTTCGTTTTTAATTGATAAATAATAAAGAATCATAAAAATATTCAATATTTTGTATTTTGAGAGAATTGAGTGAATAGACTTTTGCTCTCTCACAGCATGAACGAGATCTATTGAAGCACTTTTTTCGAAGATAACAGATGAGACAACTTTTTAGTCTATACTTTAATTTGTCTATGGTGTTAATTTAATTTTTCATAAAAATCATTTCCAGTTAGGTTAAAGTTTTTGAGGAGCGCCAAAAAGTATGCTATAAAAATGCTCAAGACAAGTGTGAAAAAAACATTTAATATATGACTCTATCATGATGTATAAAGTAGCCTGCATTTGTTTTCCATATATATAAAGGTTTTCCGAAGTGGTATTCTATCTTTGGAATGGCATACAGTTCTAGAAGATTTCTAAAGGTCCCATGCTTAGTGTATCGTTTATAGTTATTACAATGTTTCTTCAGATTTAAATAATTTCTTAACTTTCCTCACTTCATTCAGTTGTCAAAATAATTAACTAATTCTCATTTAACCGGGTTTGCAAATATACAGCGACCTAATCCCCACCATTAATATTGTAATTTCAATAAAGCTCCCCGTCCGGACAAGCCCATCAATCTTTGGCGCTCAACATCTTATAAAGATGTCAGCGATAATCCTTTAGTTTGCCATTGATGGTCATAGAAATCCGTTTTGGCTGTCAAATTAAAGTCTCCACTGCAAATTTATAGTTTAATGAGTTGAAGCGGACAAAGAAGGACTTTTGGCAAATATCCTCGACGTATAAACGGCAAATGGCAGCTGTATTAAGCTTTGAAATGCCAGACATTTAATGATGTTCTTTTCAATAAAGACGTAAAATGTTTGCAGACCATCACCATGCCCCCCCTAATCATCCCTTGCAGTTTTTTTCTGGGAAAGTGGGGAGCTCTTCGTAGAATGGTCTTAGTAATTAACACCGAAAAAAAAAACAGAACAGAACAGAAAGAAAGTAATTATCTATTATGTAGCGTCTAGATACCAATACATACATACATCCATATGTAAATGTATTGGTATCTAGACGCTGTAAGTAAATATGTGTCTTACAGGCATTCATACATGAGTATGTATGTGCTGTAATGGTGGAAGGGCAGAAAAAGGCCAGGATATTTCAAATTAGTCCATTGTATTAACAGAAAAAAAGTGATGCTGATGTTTTGTTTCGCTTGGCGTTGCCACTTCTTTGCCTGTCTCTTCTTCTTGTGTTGCTAGTTTTCCGGGATTGTTTCCTTTTCGGTGGTTTTATCCTCGAAGGCAATCGCCTGTGCTTTTTTGTTTGGCTGGATTGCTGTTGTTGCCTAGACCACAGCCGTGGAGTTAACTGTGCAATTGCGGTTGTTGCTGTTGTTGTTGTTGTTGGTTTCTCTTTTTTTATTACATCCATTTCAATTATACATAATGTACAAGCACACTTGTGTGAAGTATCCCAGTAGGGAATGGAACTAAGGGACAAAGCATAATATATGTTTTTGCAAATGTTGGTTGAGTAAAAAAGTTTTTTTATAAGTCTTTAGGGTGGTTTATCAAGTCGGAGGCAAAATAATCAGAATTATTTCCAAAAGTTTTGATGAGTTCCATTTACTTTGGAAAATAAGACCACAACCATTGCCATAAATTTAAATAGGGAGTTTTTTCATGTAAGGACTGTACCAAAATTTTAACCTATATTGATAGTTTCTTGCCAGTAACGTTTTTACATAAAAAGAAGTCAAAATAATAAATTTGGTGGAATTCAATGGAAAATATCACTAAAAAGTTAAAAAATATTTCAAATCGTAGTTTAAATCGATAAGCCAAACCGACATGCCCATTTTCTAAAGCCAATGATTCCTTTGAAATTTTTTTCTAAAAAATTGGGGTATTTTTGTTCATGACCAATGTTATATAAAGGCCTTAAAACAATTTGGCGTGAGAAACCGAAAATCTATAAATATATATATATATGAATATATGTAATTGTAGTGAAATAATAATGTATTCCAAATGGTACAAATGTTTCTTGGAAATTCGAACTGGAATGTTACGAAAAGTTATGAAATTGCCCTAACCCTTAAAATGGTACAATTTATACAAGGATAGAGCTAAAAGTATGTTTGGTATTGGGTGACGGGATAAAAATAAAATTCTGAAATTTGATATTAAGATTACTGATGGTATCTATATTTGGGATTTGGCTGGGGTTTGGAAATGTGTGCTGCAGACCCTAGATTTCTTTGGACCAAATCCGCTTTAGGGCATTTGGAGTCGATCTAGCGATGTCCTTCCGTCCGTCTCGTTGGCTGGCTAGTGCGCACGATAACTCTCCAAGAGAGTATCCGATTTGATCCAAACTTGGCACATCGTAATATTATTATCAAACTTAGATCGAATTCGGAGATGGGCAATATCGGTCCACTCCTTTGGGTAACTCCCCCACAAAAATTCGAAATTTTCAAATAAATATTATACAGCACAGAAAGAGAAAGGATAATCTGATGTGGCTCCAACTTTGCAAATCCTAATATTTGAAGCAGTGCTAGGTCAGGTTCAAAAATTCACAATACCGATCTATTCCATCGAGTACTCGCAAACTTTTGAATAATTATAACTCTTATAAAATGTAATGTAATAGTCCGATTGTCTTCAATTGAACACATCACAATATTTTTTTTTAACCCAAGGTCTGGTGTGAAGATGGAATATATCGGTCACTCCTTCTGGAACCACCCCCACAAAGGGTCAAAATTTTGAATATTCACGAAGCTTATAAAACACGAAATTAACATCCAATTCCATTCAGACTTGGCACATCTCAATATTTCCATCAATATAAGATCTGTTTTAATGATGGTAGAGATCGGACCATTTCTTCTGGTATGTCCCCCACAATGGGTTAAGATTTTAAATAACCAAAACGATCATAAAATCCGAAATAAGCATCCGGTTCTATTCATTTTTCACATATCCCATTATTTCTACTAACGCTAAATGCGATGTGAAGATGGGATATAAATGTCCACTCCGTACCTCCCTCACAGACGAAGTTTTAAAATTTTGAATATCAATGAAGCTCATAAAACGCGAAATCAAGACAAGATGGTAGAAATCGGATCTTTCTTCTGGTACCTCCCCACATAGGGTTCAAGATTTTGAAAAACAGAACGCTCAAAGAAAGCGGAATAAACGTTTTTGTTTTCAAAAGATCTGTTGTGAAGATGGTATATATTTGCGAACCCTTTCTGGTACATCACCCACAAAGGGTCACAATTTTCCATATTTTTATCTGTCAAAACTTGCGAAACAAGTCAGCGATTCGTTACAACTTGCTATATCTAAATATTTGTCTCAACCAGAAAGCTGGGATGAATACGGAATTTATGATTATCGCATAAAATTGGATGTAAATGTTCGATTTTCTTGTTATTTTGTCCATATCAATATTTTTATCTGCATTAGATGAAGTATAACATTTCAACATTTTCTAAAAATTATAACATATTATATACAGTGAAGGAAGTAGTCGATATAGTCCAAGCCTGGACGTCGCAATATTTATATCATACTTATTTAGGTTCGATACGAAATGGACTATATTGGCCCATTTCTTAGGAACCTACTCCATAGAGAGTTAACCATTTGAATAATCATAACAAAAGTCAAAATATATTTAAATAATCGAACATCAGCAAACCGGCTGTTACTTTTTAAGTTGTTCTAATGCAGTTGTGTCATGTTGTCGGTCATCTATTGCCTGATCGAAACATTAATAAGCCATATGCATTTTGGCCAATCTTTATAGTTTTATTTTTTTATACAATTATAACATGCACCTGATAGTATGCTATAAAAATTCTACATTTTAATGTGGGAAAGTCACTTTCCATGTGACTCTAACATAAGATATAGACTTGCCTTGATTGACACACGATTTAAATATTATTCACATTATTGTCACACATTAAATAATCAAAACTATTATTGGGATAAAGTTACCCGTTTTCGCCCGATTTGAATCACCTAAGACCAGTATCCACATTATTTCGATTAAGAAAATCTTAAAAAACGTTAAAGTATTATCACGTTGTTGGCTTAAAGGTATTTCATTATCCACGTGTATTTGACAATGTAAACGCATTATCAAAACTAAGTGTTTTATTTCAAAGATATCTATCCTGTGGGACATGTTTGTTTATGAATCTTCCCAACTTAAGGTGTTAGGTTCATAAACCTAAACCACAGAACAGTCCATTGCCTTCTTTCCATCTCGGAACGTTATTGGCAGTTATACCGGAAACCACTTTTTATGCCCAAATAAACGTGGCTACCACAAAACCAGACCAGACCTCCGACATACATACTTACAAAACAACTGACGCCGAAAGAAGCCCCCACAAATGGATAGATTTTATTCCAAATAAAAATTTTCCATTTAATTTATTTGATAACCACATTTGCCAAAAAAAAAAATAATTCAAGCCAAACGGCGAAGAAGCATAAAAACCCCAGAGAATGGAAAAACATGAAAACGAAAATTAGGTTAATAGTGTATAAAGGCGACGACGACAACAGCAACGGCAAAGAAGAAGAATCAAGCAAGCAATGACTCAAGTAGAAGCTATGCCAGGAGAAAATGAAGCAGGCAAAGGCAAAAAACGAGGAAGATTAATAATAAAGTAAAGCAGGCATGCAGGCAACTTGTAGGCCTAAAAGTATGCTTTACTTGAAGAGAAGACGAAAATGAATAAATATAATGACAAGAATGAATGTCGATGACGATGAATGCTGGGTAAATGTATTTATGTGAGTGTGTGTGGTTGTGTGTAATTGCAATATTCAACATTGAGCTGGGGATGGCTCCTGTTTTTTTCTTGAACTTTTGTGGGTTTGTCTCTTTGAGGACAGGATGAATTAAGCCAAACAAGGGAGACGATGATGATGATGATGACGACGAAAAAACCAATAGAATGCTTAAATAAATGAAATTTCCATCATGACACTTCAAAAGTTGTCAAGGAAGGCGTATAACAGCGTCAAATTATAACCATAACATTGTCGTCCACAAACACCGAGACCCTAGATCAGGATGCACACACAAACGAACAGCCACCTAAAGTGTGTATGGGTCCTCGGAGCCCTTACACAAAAACGCTTTGGGCAAATGACATGGCATCTTGAAAAGTCAAGCTAATCTCTGTGTAGTCCGCAGCAGATAGCGGATAAAGAAGGAATGATAGAACTAAGGAAAGTAACACTCGAACCCACAATCATAAAAGATGCGATGAAGTTATTTCATTTCGCGAACAAGCGAATAAACTCGCGGACGGGGCGAATGAGCGATGATGAACGTTGTAGTAATTGCTTCGAATGTAAAGTGCGCCCCTCCATGAATCACAAAAACCCTCCGCGACAACCAGCCAACTTGTTTATCAGTTCAACATGTGTTTTTGACTGGTGTTTTCTCACCACACAGACATGCACACGCACACACACACACAGTGAAATGTGACGCCTATGCAAATATATTTGTTTGTTGCGGTGTTTGGGTGCGAGTTGGCCTTAGCTCGGCATAATATCAATGAAATAAAAATATATTTTATATTGAAATGGAATATTGCCGGAGTTATTAAACTGAAAGTGCCATAAAATATTAAAACAAATAAAAGATTACGTTTAACAAGTAAATGGATCGTAATGTTGATAGAGCTGAGTCGATTATGTTTCAGCTTTTGTAAGGAAAATTAGGAAATACTTTTAGGTATGTAAATTACATTTTTATACCCTCAGCCGTATGGCTTTAGAGGGTATATATCATTTGATACGACCAAAACGGCTGGGTCTTCAGGACATTTGGAGTCGATCCAGCGATTTCCGTCCGTCCAACGGTATGTCTGTCTAGCTGGCTGATGGGCACGATAACGATAACCGGGTTAATTGTGCACCAAATGGCCAATATAAGCCTTAATGACCTGAATTTTGGTATATCTGACCGAATTTAGTCTAGAAGCAATTACATCAAATTTGAAGAGAATCGGTTCAGATATAGCTATAGCTGTTTCATCCGATTTGGCTAATATCAGCCAAAATGGAGTGAATTTCGAGACGTACGTTTCCACTTTGTGGAACTCGGCTCCGATATATATTTTTTTAATAAAATCCTTCTCCAAGTTATATCATGCACTCTATAATTATGTTATTTAGTATAAAAGATTAAAATATCTTCGTCAAATTTAGTGAAAATCGAGTAAAAATTGACAAACTCTGAACTCTGAAAAATACACTTCGGAACGACATGAGATTCATTCAACCAGGGATTGTCAACTTGATCCACGCTGTTGCTCGCCATTTTACTAGTCGTTGTTTCCAAATCCACGATTTTAGCTCTGGTGGTGGACCTTGGACTTCACATGCTCAACAAAGTTTACTTATTTTGTCTAGCTCTTATTCATGGAGGATAGGGAATTGCTATATCCTCCAAAGGAGATTTTACAATTAAAAGAGCATACAGCACCAACGTCCATTAAAAGGATAATTGAAATTTAGAATGCATTTTGAGAGATCAGATATCGGAACCGTATGTTTTAAAAGTGTTATGTGCCTTGCGAAATTTCTCTTTCGCAGCCCTGCATTGGGGTCCATTCAGGTTGGGCGAGAAATATGCCAAAATTTAAGACATATCTAAGGGAGTAATGTTCCGCTTTTACACAAAATGTTCCCATTGAGATCCTTCGTTGGGCGCCATTAAAGTTAGATTACAATAAGGTCAAAACTGTACCGATTAAAGCATTTAAGTTAATTTAAAGAAGCATTACAGTACGTTTGGTATGAAATAGTTTTTACTTAAGTAATGTCGATGCCAGAAGGAAGATGTACAATAGGTAAAACGGTGCCCGGATATAATTCCTATGGTCATTATTGGATTATGTCCTGTTTTTGTTATAATCCCCATAATAAGGTGGAGCTTATGTCCGCTTCCAAAACGGACATAATCTCCATGGGAACTATGACCGTTTGCTGGACATAATCCCTAGAAAAAAGACAAGGCTAAATCTGAGTGTAGGGGATTCACCTGAAATTTTTATCACAGGCAGGTGTTTTTAATCTGATTACGGCAAAGTATTTTTTTCGTGTGGGAAATATCCGGTTATTCAACCCGGAAGCTTTTGGAAATACCTATACAACAAGTGGTCATATGATGAACCCGTTCAAGCAATACAAGAAAATTGGTATTTTAGTACCGAAACTTTCTTAAAAACCTACTAAAAAGTTGAAATGGACCTATTGTGGGGTATTAAGTTATATGTACCATATTACAGGGTGAGATAAAAGAACTGCATCAAAGTCAAACGCCATAATTGTTATTATTTTTTCTTAAATTCAATTGAATGAATGAAAATTTCGGAAATGGCATCAATTTTTAGAATAAGTTTAGATTTGTTCTAATTGGTCACCTTTGGCACGAATTATGGCCTTCAAACGGCCAATGAAACCGTCACACGCTGTCTGAATGTTGCTCTGCCTTATTTTGGCCCATTCCCGACGAAGCCCTTGCTTGAGGTGATCGACACTTTGTTATTTTTTAGTGCCAATATTGCTTTCTAAATTATTCCAGATACAAAAGTCCAACGGATTGGTATCCGGAGGTTTTGGTGGCCATTGTGCGCTGGATTCTTGGGTTGCGGGTGCTAAGTACGATGGTGATGAGTCCTGTTGGAATTTCCAAGGTCTGCGGCCAAAATGTTTGCGTGCCCAAGGCTTAATACACCCTCCAGAATATTTTCGCGATAATATTCGGCATTTATTCTGATGATACGGTCGATTAATACGAGCGGAAAACGACCATCGGCTGCAATGGCGGCCCACTCCATCACTATGGCCGGTGCTTGTGTTCTGGTGCCCAACCGAAGCTGATCTCTTTGACAGCTGACCTAAACACGATCATTTTGTTTGTTTACAAACGCGGGTTTCGATCAGGTCGCTTCTTTACTTTTCGAACCATTTCTGCTGATGTTGCTGTTTTCTTCCGTCCACTTCCTTGACGTAGGGCTACGCTACCAGTATCACGGTAACGAGCGATGGTACGAGACACAAAAGATTTATTTACATTCAAATGCTGAAGTGCTCTAACGATAGCCACTTGTGGTTTTCCAACCAAATATAAAGAAATCACACTATCACGCTTGAATTATGTTCTCAATGTTTCTAGTACTTGGTAATATGTTTCCAATGTCTTCATTCCTCGCTCTGTGCTCAAAAAAATTGTTGAGCCGTAGGTCTCCAAGGGGAATCCCTATCCAATAGAGCATTAATTTATACTATTCTCTGTAAATAGAAGAAGTATACGTTCGGCGCCATTAAAATAGTCATTTATAAATTCTGTTCCATAGGCTTTCTAAACTGAAAATCTCGCTGCCTTTGCTGTTTAAATTGGTATTCTGTAGGGAAAAGTCTGCACTCATAATTTTAAGAGGTTTTCTGTACTCTTTCTGATTGATAGAATACCTAAAAAATCCTTGACTTCTTTTAAGCATCCGGATATAGACAAAGGTATGAAGTTCTTAATAAATACGTCAAATCAGGACCAGACTATATCATAAAAGGGATCTCTAAAAAAATAATTGATTCGGTACTTTATTTCTATGACGTCATATATATGGCTACATTCAATTATCATTCATATCGGGATGCTTCCTTCACTCTAATTCGTTCAACATACTTTGCGACCGCATAATGTGATTTTCAATTTTTATTTCATATTCAACTTCCATTACGAAATTCAATTCGAAAACAAAACTTCCTACAAACAAAATCATTGTCCTTGGAAATTTAATTGCTTCCTTTATTCGGATACATTTGGGTTTTTTTTTTCAATATTTTTTTTTCGTATTTTTTCCACAAAGGCAGCCTAGAACTTTCTTATTTCGCCCCCTAAGGGCAAAGTTTTCTTTCTTCTTTTCGCATAAGAAATAATGTCATTATCCACACTTTCGACGTTCATGAAGCCAAATACTCGGTAGCAGCAGCTGTCACTGGCGCTAGGCATAAAATTCAATAGTTTCTTTGGCCAACTGGCGGTGCCTTTAATTATCATTGCTCGAACAGAAATGCAGTAGAATCCTCTGTTGCCGCGAAGAAAGGATCACAATTGTCATTCAGCTCGGCTACACAAATAAATGCAAGTGTCAAATGTCATTCTGTCAAAGAAAGCAAATAGGAGCCGAGAACAAGCACGCAAGAAAATAAAACGAACCGAAAGAACGGAACAGAACTGAACTGAAGAGAACAAAAACAAACAAACAAATATTTCAAGAGCACTTAGCGATTCCATTTCATCTTTTATCTTAGGTGGTTATATCAGCATGGTGGATTTTGTTTGGATATCCATACTGGGGATGATGTGAATAAGTAAGGATGGGCTATATGAACTTTATTTTTTAATCAATAAACAGTGAAATACACATTTCTAACTTGAAAATGAATCCTTCATTTGAAATTATAACTATATACCTACAAAAAATGACATTAAATTGAAATCCTCAGGAATACAGGATCATAAAAACAACGTAACAACGAAACGTTTATTCGTTCATTGGATTGTTGCTTAATTATATAGCTCCTATTATTTTAAAATTTGTTTGCAGTTTAAGCTGGTTCAATTTTCGCACTATTCTACGTGTTGATATTTAGGTAGTTCCCAATCTTACAATACTAAACATACTCTGGTACAGTGACAAATTAATAATAAAAGGTTGCCCATATTCGACGGACCCATCTGGCAACGCCATAACTTTTGACAGAGATGTCACATCGCTTAATGACATACCGCGTTTGAAGCGTCAGTCCAAGCAGATTTTTACCATGAACCAATACACGCCACGCGAGCGCTCTGAAATTTACATTCAACAGAAGAAGTCAATTGTGAAAACTCAACGTGCGTTTAAAACATTAAAAAATGTGAGAAGTGCGCCTTCTAAGAACACCATTAAGCGTTTATACGAAAAATTTTCGACTGGTAAGGCTCTTTCTAATCCGAAGAGGCCATATAAAAGTCGACCAAGGCGATCGGCCGAGAATATCGCTGCTGTACGAGCCAGTGTTGAGAGGTCCCCAAGAACATCCAAAAAACACCGTTCTCAGCAGTTGGGTATGGCTCGGTACATTTTACAACGGATTATTCGCATTGATTTGCATTTGTTCCCGCACAAAATTCAATTGACGCAAAGAATGTTGCCTGCGGACAAGCCTCGTCGATTGGAATGGGCCCAAAGGTCCGTCGAATATGGGCAACCCTGTATGTGTCTTCTCGTAAATTTATAAAACAAAATATTGTAAGGTTAGGGGTACTCGCAGATTTTAGAAGATACCAAATATTATAAATTAGATCAGGGCAAGGCAGAGAGCCTCAATTTTTTTTGTGATTGTATGTGTTTTGAAATAAAAAAAATATTGCAAGTGTTTTTTTGACTCCTTTACACAGTGAGAAATAATTTGTTATCTTTAAATTTTAAACTTTAAATTTTCTGTTTTCAAAACAACTTTGTAAAAAATAATATTCTGATCAGACAATTCGGAGATATATTTGCAAATTATTTCAATTTCAATTATTTCAATTTCAATTATTTCAAGTAAGAAAGCTGTATGTTCGGCTAGCCGAACTTTGAATACCCTCCACCGTTTGGAACGAATTTGGCAATTTTCAAATAAATAAAATCCGTTAAAAATTTTGTTAAAATCTACCGAATGTAGCCGTTATATTAGGGTCTATATGAGGACGTTGACCTGCATAGGCAATTTTTGTCATAAGCCATTACAATATTCAAATGCGAAACTTAAAAAAATCCGTTATATAGGGACTATACCAAAACGTGGACATACTGGCCCATTTTCAATACCAAAAGTCCTGCAGACGTAATATACATTTGAGTAAAATTTTATTAACCTACTTCATTTCGTTCGAAAGCTAGAGTGATTTCCACAGATGGATAGACGGACGGACGGAAATCGCTAAATCGACATAGAATTTTATGCTGATTAAGAATATATATATATACTTTGTGGGGTCTAAAATGTATATTCCAAGGTGTTACAATCTTAATATACCCTCCATACTATGGTGGAGGGTATACAAAAATGATATAAATGTCCCTCAAAATATATATAAGTTAACATTTTCAGAAATGTTATAGAATTTTGATGTTATTTGTGTTTAATAATTTCGGACATAACATGCTAACCATCTAAGTTGACCCTTTTAAAAGTAATACCGTTTTCCACAGGCTGGCATACGCAAATAGTCGTAGAATTTTATGCTGATCAGAAACTCATTTCCTGCGTTGGGTTCTAAAAGATTATTTGTAATAATTACAAACAGAATGATAAACATCGCATCTTGCTATTTTTCCTAAAATTGACTAAGACTGTACATGTCATTTCATGGAAATCGGGGGATGTGAAAATGTCTACTAATTTTGAAGGACAATTAATTTGCCGGTTAATACGAAATGAATTCCAACTCCTAACATGTGAATTCTTATACAAATTCTGTCAAAAATAAATCAATCAAATATATACATCTTAACAGTTGTAATTTCGGAAATATTTGTTTCAAATATGTAGTAAGATATATTTATATCATCCAATATTTCTTACGGTGTATTCATAAAAATATCCGACAGCACTTTCCTTATCGACTGCCCGAATAAATATTCTCCCAAAACCAATTTGACAGAAAATTCAAAACAATTTATTTTTTACAATTCTGTTGGTGAACACACAGATATCCCAAGGGATACTCTTTGCCTAGCCTTGAATTAGATCATTTGCAATCAATGTAAATTTTGTCAACTGTTTATTGTCATTTTCTGTTGTAGGTTAGATAACAATGAAAATGAGAGAATTCAAATAAATATAAGAATTTGAATCGTGATTTTGTAAAGATCCTTTTTCTATTTACTTGTTAATCTGTTTTAAGGATAAATATTTACTCGGTTTTCACTACAATGACCTCACGATTTATAAATGGTTCGTCAGTTGCTCATTTCCCATCTATTTGCCTGAACAAGGTTTTTTATTATAGCCCCGCGTTGGTCGCCAAAACTTGTAACGTTTCTTAGAGTGTTATATTTCGAATAGACTTGTGTTAAATACTTATGATCTCCTAATGTTAAATAAATTGTCATGTATATCTTTTAGATTTTAGGACCATTGTTCAATAGGGCATCGATTGAACTTGAGTTATGCTGACACATAATTTTTAGATTTTTTGGTAAGCGTTGCTATTTATTGTTCATTTGGGTAATCGTTCAGTTAATTCAATAATATCCTCATTTAACCATAACATAGATCTGGAGATTTTTTAAAACATTCAACTAATGGCATGAGAAATTCAAAAATCTGTATAAATTGGGTCTTCTTTTCTCAGCCATTGCACAGTGTGAAACCGTTTATCTTATGCCCCACCATGGGCAACAACCATGATAATATTTCCGAAGTTCCTTTGAAAAAGTGGAAAATTCGTCAACGAAAAGGTGTGCCAGCTCAATTAAAAAAATGTATAAGTTAATTAATTAATTTTAGAATAAAACGTACAATAATTTATTCGATTAAATTTCATAGTTTTCAAAACTTTTTCTCTGCGGATTCTTTTATATGTTATTTATTTTAGAAAAAAATAAGAAGTAGGATTTTTTATTATACATTGCTTTGTAATCTCGAGTTGGGCGCCATTTTGTAAAACATGTCTCTCTTTCATTTTGAATGGTAGTGGACAGCATAAAATCGAAAATAGGTAGTACTTGCCTTAGGTGTTCATTCAGAAATTTTAATTTTGCAAGATTTTTCCTTCGCCCTTACAATATAATTAAAATTAATATTCTATACACAAGAAAAAATAATTAAATAAAGAAATGAAATAAATTATTAATGGTATTTTATTTCAAAATTATAAAAAAAATGGTTCTAAGTTGAAACAGTTGCATTCTGCTGCATTAAATAATGACAAAATCTTTGCCATCCTCATTCGACTTACATTTGTGGTAGTGTTGGTCTAAAATTTTTACTGTTCCTCGATTTTCATAAATTTTATCCTTTTCTGGCAAGAGACCGAATTCCGAATTGATGAGAATTGTGAAAATCAGTTCAGGGGTCCTTGACTTATAAGCGGAATAACTAACATAAATTTCCTTTGCATACCGATTGTAACTATTTTGCTATATATCCGATATATTGGCTATTAGCATCACTGTAATGGTCAGAAGTGACCTTCTAATGTATTTGTGATTTGGCCGGGTAAAGAAAATAATCACGGTTTAGCGGACATTTTCGTATTTTTTTTGACGTAAAATGTATGGTTAATTTTACCCGCTAAATATTGTCTTATGGCCGATTGTCAAAATTGTCTTCTTCCCAACTTTAGACTCCAACTCCAACGATTGGTTTTTAATTGCAGCATGTAAAGAAACAGCAAAATCCGGAATTTTTTCTGTTTTTGGTCCATTTCAACCTCAAAATATTTTGCGATCATTTCTGAAAACAATAGGGTTCTATTATGACCCTGTCAATTTCGTCAGGATCGGGCCATAATTGCGACCTGTAGCGTGTTTTCAAACTAACATGGGTTTAACTCGGAGACCAATATTTCGAGGTGCTACACATAGAATAAATTGATCTTAAGATTGTTCTAGCATTTTACTGCATAAAAAAAAAATCGCGATTAAATTACACTTCCGAATGTAGGTGACATCTACATTTCATTTTACTGCTGATCTTTGAACGTAAATCACTGGATTGAGAATCACCCAGTGATTGACGTTCAAAGATTAATATCATCAGGTGTATGTCTTTAATGCAATAGATTTGGTTTATGGTCGCATAACACCACCAAGCGGTAATTGGTGAAACTATTTTAATTGATCCCCCATAAACTACTTCTATGGTATATGCGGATTTTACTAGGTTCATAGTTAGTAGCGATGTTTGAATTAAACATTATGTTTAAACTAGCTTCTTTCATGACATGATAATGGTGACTACATTTCACTGCCGAAAGTTGGTGGTACATGCATTTTCCCCCATTTTCGGCGAAAAAACCGAAAAATGCATAAGAAATTATAGATATGGGCTCAAAAATTTATTTCAGAGCACTCCCTTTCACATTCAACCAATAAAAACAGAGAAATTCCTATGAAAACGTCAGATCTGTTAAATTATAACATATTGCTATGTCACGATATGGTGACATAACGCCATCTATTGAATCCGAGCAACAATAAAATGTCACATCTTATTATTACCAGGTTTGTGTCTTTGATACATCAAATATTGAATATGATCCAAAAACTCCACCACACAGCAATTGCTTGAATTATTTTATTGACTTTTAGTCTGATCCCCCATAAACTACCTACTATTTGTGGATTGTGCCAGAGGTACCATTTGAATTGATCACTTCATAATAGAACAACGTCTTATTGTGTTTATTTGGTATGCTCTCATAAAATTGCGTATTCTTAGTAATTTCTGGTACTCTATTGATCTACCGTTCTGTTACTTTTGCCATTGAGAGAATCTAAACGCGGCTAAAAGGTGAAAGTCTCCACAGACTAAATTCGTTTTACAGCATTCGAAGAAGTGGGAAAAATATCCAGATTCTTTTTTGGGGTCTTGCTGTTTCTCCGATTTTTCCACCGGTTCATCTTTACCAGTTTCAGCCTTTCCTGTTGCAGGCTACATAATATTCTTCTTCTTTTTTTTATGAAATTTTCTTTTCGTTGCTTAATTCGTAGTTATTGTCTTTACTTCTCCCAGATGACTATCCCGAGAGTAAAGTCTATTATTTTTGAGGTTATAAGCACCCTGGAACTCGGGGCATAGGATTTTCGAGAATTAATCCTCTTCCTCTTTTGAATGTTTTGTCCTCCGAGGATTTGTCTCCATCAAAAGGCCTTTATTGATAGATTTACTTTTTGCGAATTTTTAATAGTGGAACTGATAGCAATTTTTAATAGGAACTGATGACGATTTTCCAATTTACATAAAGTTAGTATTCAATTAGTATTCTCTTGGCTTCATTCATTTCAACATTTAATTTTCGTAGATTCTCTTACTTCTTATAAAGCTGCTGATGTTGCTGCTGGTTTGTTGTATTCGTATATTTGTTATTGTTTTTTAAGCATTGTTGTTGCCACTGAGGTAGATGATGATGGTGGTGGTGGTGGAACACTGACATAGTTAATGGTGCCAAGTACCACTCTTTTTTTTTGGTATGACAAACTCTAAAAATAGTTCTTGCCATCGAAAGAACGGATGGATGGATGGATGGGTAGATGGATGGCATGCAAAATTGCTTTTCGTTTTTGTAAAAGAGTGGAAGCAAAGGAATTTTTTACGGAGGGATTATTATTTGAAGTGTAGTTGTGTGCGTGTTTGTATGTGCAAGGATAATAAAGACAATACTGCTGGAATGTGTGATATCGATGGGGGTAAATATGAAAAATGGTCAAACAGGAATGTGCTCTTGTTGTTGTTAATCTATCGTTAATCTATCTATACAAGTTGAAGCAGCAGAACAAACATCAATGTTTAATTTCCAAAAATACAAAAACTGCCACGACAGAATAATGCAAACATTTTGTAGGATTAAATAATGTTTGAGGTTTTGGATATGATTGTTCAAAGTATATAGAGCGATCTAATGGGGTTGAAATTGTATAATTGGTATTTTACATATATATTATTATTTTTTTCAATTTGAACAACCAGAAAAAATGGGACCTCTTTTATCCAAATAACCCATTAAAAGGTAATTCAAATAAGTTTAAAAGTATCAGTTGATTTAGCCGACCATTAACCTATGTCAGTTTATTTTGTCTTACATTATGACTTACCGAAATGTTGACCCTTTATGGAGGAGATACCGAAGGAGTAGTCCAATATTATCAACTTTGCATCTGAACCAACTCTGACTACTACTCTTGACTACTTTCTTCACTTTATATGAGATATGTGAGATTTTTTGGAATATATTGAAATATGCCAACTATATTGGACCAAAGCACTCGACTTCGTCTAATACCGATAGAAATGTGAAAAGTGAAAAATTAGAAGAAATTCAAAAAAAAAAAAAATGTTATTCATAGTTTTTGCCTTTTGTGGGGGAGGTACTAGAGGGAGTGGGCCGATATATTCCTTGATTGAGAAAAATATGTAAATGTACCAAGTTTGAAGAGAATCACCGGCTTGTTTCGCACATTATGAGGGTGAGATGGAAAAACTGCAACCAACTTCAGACTACTGTCATTTCTAAGCCATTCATTCGACAGCTGTTAAAATTATTCCAGTGACAGCTCATTATATTGTTTACAAGCGTACAAGCGCATTTTGGTGCGAATTTTCCAGAAAAAAGTTATTCGTGATGGAATTCAAGCGTGATAGTGTAATTTCTCTTCATTTGGCTGAAAAACCACAAGTGGTTATCGTTAGAGCACTCCAGCATTTAAATGTGAATAAATCTTTTGTGTCCCGTACCATCGCACGTTACCGTGACACTGGTAGCGTAGCCCGATTTCAAGGGAGTGGACGGAAGAAAACATCAACAAAAATGGTTCGAAAAGTAAAGAAGCGACTCGATCGAAACTGAGCTGAACATATAGCCATATTCCATTCGGGAAATATTGAAAAATGAGCTCGGGGTAAAGCCATTGAAATTCCAAAAAGTGCAAGAACTTACACCGCATCAGTAAGAAAATAGACTCAAAAGAGCTAAAGAGTTGCTTCACTTGGCCGAAAGTTGTGAGCTGCCAAATTTGGTTTTCTTCGATGAGAAAAAAATCGTTGTCCAGCATCGTTGTAAACAAACAAAATGATCGTGTTTACTTGCTGAAAGCTGAAAATGTGCACCCTCGGTTGGCCACCAGAACTCAAGCCCTGACCATGGTGATGGTGTGGGCCGCCATAACAGCCAATGATTGCTCTTCGCTCGTATTAATCGACCGTGGTATCAATAAATGCCGAATATTATCGCGCAAATATTCTGGAGGGTGTATTAAAGCCAAAAGAAGTCAGCACCATCGCTCTCAGCACGCGCCACTCAAGAATTTACAAAATGAGGTTCCTCGCTTCATATCTAGCTCACAACGGCCTCCAAAATCTCCGGATACCGGATACCAATCCGTTGGACTATTGTATCTGGAGTATTTTGGAAAGCAAGGTTGGCGCTAAAAAATACCAAAGTGTCGATCACCTCAAGCAAGCGCTTCGCCGGGAATGGGCCTAAACACCGCAGAGCAACATTCGGGCAGCGTGTGACGGTTTCAATGGCCGTTTTAAGGCCAAAATTCGTGCCAAAGGTGACAAATTCGAACAAATCCAAACTTATTCTAAAATTTGATGCTATTTCCAGCATTTTTTGCTTTCATTCAATAAAATTTGAAAATCAATGTAATAATTATGACGTTTGAATTTGTTGCAGTTTTTTTATCTCACCCTGTATATACTAAGTTAGGCCTAAAGCTATTATTCTGATTGGGAAATATTGGTAAAACAAATTCAATAGACGCTCTTGAAATATACGAATATATTATCTAACGTGGTGTCGCTGTTCCTTAACCGCAAAAAAAGTTTCTGAACAATCGATTTTGGCGTTTTGTTAAGTACAACGGCGATTTTTTTTTATTATTAGAGAAAAAACATGTTCACATTGCCCTGCTGTGAAATTTTATATCAAAAATGGGTATGCCTATTGTATATCAAGAAACGGAATTATTATCTAGTTTGAGACTAGTATTACTATAGAGTCAAACCAGCTGGGATTTGCTGTTACCTGTAATAATTATACCATGTATAATACATAGGAATATTAAGGCTTTCCCTCCAAACCTTTGACAGATCTAACCCCATTTTAACACGTGTTTCAATCACTCGTGCAGCCAAACACAATCTGGCAACTTTTCGCAATTCAATGTTTCACATTTCAAATAGTTTCAAACTGACACTTGAAAGCTGAATGTCATCGTTTCATTCCCAAATAAAGTAAAGCAAAGCAAAAAAAAAAGGAATTCAAACAGCAGCTAGACATAACCTTAAAAAGTAGTTCAGTAGAATAAAACAGATAACAGTGGCAGAGATAACAGATTGGCTGTTAAGGCCAACCTAACGTATACGTTCTCTTAGTTGCCGTTTTGGGCGAGAATGTTATGTATACGCTCTCCAGCTATGTTTCTCTTTTTCTCTCTGTCATGCGCAGTTCGTGGTTATGTATTGTATCATTGTTGTTATCCTGTGTTTGCTCTTGAACACATTTTCTTGTTTGTGGGTGACACAATTTCCTAAAACAAAAGAGCATTTCTTTGGAGATAGAGTGACAGAGATAGTGGCAAAGAGAGTGAGAGCACAATTGACCACAGAGAGGGAGAATATTAAATTACAATTAACGTGTATGAGTATAGAAAATATTGAACTTTCAAGTAGTACTCACTAATACGATGATTTGTGTGACTGGGAGTGAGCGGGTGAGTGTGTGTGTGTATGAACTGTCAATTTGATTATGAGTAAAATGCATACACTCACACAAACAACACAACGAAAATGAAATGAAGGGAAGGAACGTTAGGGGCGAGGGCGATGGAATAAATAGATTACAGGCAAGACAACAAAACCACAACTCAAATACACACACTTACACATATAAGCGGATGCCAGACCACCATTACATTTGAATTTACAATTTATGAAGTGAATGATAGCGTGTGTGTGTGACACTCTCCCCACCCTCCCACATTCTCAATGAATGCACATTGAAAGTAACATTCGAACCAAACAGGAGCAGCAACTAGTGGTCAAAGCAAAAACAGGCCAATTGGTTTTGTTGTTATTGCAACTATTCTCGTTCTTGTCGTTGTTCGTTTTCTTGTTTTTGTTCGTGTGCCACAATTTTAATATACTTTGCTGCTAACGATGACGATGATGACGACGACAATGCAACGACCACGACATCGTCAGTCGTACCCTCCAAGACTGTGAATGAAATTTCCTCAACTCTCCATCAGTTGTTCGTTCATGAGTCGTTCGTACGTTCGTTTGTTGTTGTTGGCTGTATGAGAGATTAGTGACGATATTGAGTGCGTGCATGCGTTCGTGCATGAGTGAGTGTTTTGTTTGTATCCTTTTGTCTTTGATTTGTGCGTGAGTGTGTGTGTGTGTCTGTGTGGGTATGCTGAAGTGAAGTTCATGTAATGCAACTGAGAAAACAATGTAAACGTTGCACCAAGGGGAACAACAACAGCAATAACATTAATGATGAAGTAACTGTGTTTATTTCGTGGTAGTGGTGGCTGCATCACTCACAAAATCTTTGTATACTTTAAGGCGCAATCAACATCATCATCGTCATTGTCTTTGGCAGTATTAAAGGTGGGCATAGCACCCACACATTTTTTTTGGCCATTTACTTTGCTGCGGAGGGAGGGTGGTTGTACTGCTTTGTCTCCTCTTTATCTTGCAAGATGTGTGCTGGCTTTTTAAAAGTCAAAGTTAAATGATAAATCTCCCTTCATTGTAGTTTACGCTCTCCTCTCCCTCCCCCGGTACGACAGCCACATTGTGCAAGTACGAGTAGCAGTATCTAAATCCCAAATGTCATTTTGATAAATCTCTGTGTGTGCGTGTTTGTATCTTTGTTTGTTCGTTCATCTTGAAAATCACACAAGAATATAAAATGGAAATTGAAACTATCAGTTAAGGCATTTGTTGTCGTTGTTGCTCTTCTTGTTGGTTTGTGGCATAATGTTGTTGGTATTTAGAAGCGTTTATTAGAAATAAATTGCAAAACAGTAATGTCAACTTAAGATGTAATATTTAAGAAAATTGTTTATTAAAAATACGTAGGATTGCTTAACAACATGGCAAAACCGTACGTGAATTTTTAACTATTCAAAATGAAATGGGTGTCAGTCGGTTTGCAAACGAAATAATACCCTAAACCTAGTCATGGCCGTATATATACTAACCATAGGTCCAATACTTCGAAATATTCGAAAAAAGCCACAATGGTCTTAAAAAATCAAAAAAACTCCAAATTTAATATTTTTGAACAAAAAAAACTTTATGAAATCCACAGAGTTTTGCCCCAATCCTTTAAAAACCCACAATTTTTGTGAGGACATTAAGAGAAAAAAGATCGAATTTTTTGTGAAGAGAACTGATATTTTATTAAATATTGAAAAGCACGATTCTTAAGCAATCAAAAATTGACAAACATAAAAAATTCTCGATCTTTCAATTTTGGTGGAATAAACTAAAGGTATTACATATTATAATCTTAGAGGTATAATTTTGAAATTGGGAATGACAATGTCATCAGTATTACTAAATTTGATTTTAAAGGTCGTTTAGTACCAGTAGTACTAAATAAGAAGTGTTTGATTTAGAATTGTAAAATTTTGCAAGCACGCCAGTTTATGTGGAAAGAAGTCGAAAAGGGATTATGTGAGTCAGAGGGAATTTGTACTAAATGGGTTCTAAAAATATTTTGGATCAATAATTCTGTAATTCTTGCTAATATCTTAAAATACCTCAAGTAGGTCACTGTTAGTAATAATTCAAAAATAATGTAGAGTTGCTGAACATGTACACATGTACATGAACATTGTACTAAATATTCTGAAATCTTTGGTCAGGTTTTTCCTGGGAATTATTTAAGTTAGGAAGGAGGTGTAGGTGTGGGCTTTTTGCCGGATTTTTTACATTCCAAGATAATGATGAATGTCAATATGATGTAAAACAGTTCCGGAGACATCCGTAAACTCACCATGTCACCGTATGAAACTTCGGATTGTTTCTGCTTTGCTACTCTACTCTAGCATTCAGTAGTAGATAACGCTTCTCACATGTCAAGCCATTAGCTAAATACATGTAGAGTCCAGCCCGTGTGATATCTTCTAATCAGAATTCGAGAGTGATTCAAGCTTTGCTCACAATTTACTAGTACGGGTACAAAAGGTACCTAACTCTCTGCGATCTAGCCTCTTTTCTGATCATCCGTTGATAATAGAACTGAGTTATCTGCCAACTTAAATGGTTCGAAAAAGTACGGCATTCAGATGTTATAAAGACGGATAGTTTATTTACGAAGACTATGACGGGCATATGGTTAGAGTCGAAGGAAATGTCAAGTTATCAGGGCATGTCATATATCACACCCTGTGTTACAAAGGTGATATCATCACGCTTATTTGCTATTTCTTCAGGTTCCGTAGGGAAATTTGCTGCTGTCTGAAATAATAACTTGCAAAATTTGACAAAAGATAAAAAAACTGCCCGAATGTTGCTCTGTGATATTTTGGCCCATTCTCGGCGAAGTGCTTGCTTGAGGTGATCGACACTTTGGTATTTTTTAGTGCCAACCTTGCTTTCCAAAATACTCCAGACACAGTAGTACAACGGATTGGATATCCGGAGATTTTGGCGAATATTGTGCATTGGATATGAAGCGACGAACCTCATTTTGTAACCAATCTTGGGTGGCGCGTGCTTTGTGCGATGGCATGTCCAAAGTTTGCGGCTTTAATACACTCTCCGGAATATTTTCGCGATAATATTCGGCATTTATTCTGATGCCACAATCGATTAATACGAGTGGAGAGCGACCGTCGGCTGTTATGGACGCCCACACCATCACCATGGCCGGCGCTTGAGTTCTGGTGGCCAACCGAAGGTGCACATTTTCAGCTGACCTCTTTGGCAAGTAAACACGATAATTTTGTTTGTTTACAAACTGCTGGTCAACGAATGTTTTCTCGTCGGGGAAAGCCAAATTCGGCAGTTCACCACTTTCGATCAATCGAAGCAACTCTTTAGCTCTTTTGAGTCTATTTTCTTTCTGTTGCGGTGTAAGTTCTTGCTCTTTTTGGAATTTCAATGGCTTTTTGGAATTTCAATGGCTCTTCCGTCCACTTCCTTGTCATCGAGCTACGCTACCAGTATCACGGTAACTAGCGATGGTACGAGACACAAAAGAGTTATTCACATTTAAATGCTGGAGGGCTCTAACGATAGCCACTTGTGATTTTCCAGCCAAATATAAAGAAATCACACTATCACGCTTGAATTCCATTACGATTAATTTTTTTTTGGAAAATCTAACCAAAATGCTTTTGTACGCTAGTAAACAATATAATGAGCTGTCACTGGAATAATTTTGACAGCTGTCGGACGAGCGGATTAGAAATTACAGCAATCTGAAGTTGGTTGCAGTAAATATTCTCGATTTAAAAGATTTGACACATTTGTAGAGGTAACGACCGATTTTTGGCGTTCTTATGGTCCTGGCTACATCTTCCACCCGAAGTGGCTTGAAATATTCTCGATTTAAAAGATTTGACACGTCAGTAATTTAATGCTATAACCAAATTTTATAGACTTCGGGACAACCGATGTGACCATTTTATAAGTTTCTACATCGTGGAGAATACAAAGAGTTAGGTGCAATCGTTTTTAATTATTGGTCTTATAATTGTGATCTTAGCAATCTATAGCCCAAATAACAGAGGTCATTTTTATGAATATAAAATCCAATTTATTTATTTATACAAGCAGATCATAACCGTGGTTTCAAACTTTCAATGGCTTTTGTATAAACTTTACGACGATGACGAAATTGAAGAAACTCAAATGCGAACTTCGTTTCTCAATATATTTTTTGAGATGTGATATACTTTGAGTAAATGAGCGATACGTGTTTGTTTTTATGGGCATAGGACGTTAGACCCAAATCTGTGATACGGTATCATGTGTCTAATCGAAATAACAGTTTTAGACCCTAGGTCTCTTTGGACAAAATCTGTTTCAGGATTTGTCTGGCTGGCTGGTGCGAACGTATCGGATTTGTTCCAAACTTGGTTCATCGTAATATTATTGTCAAACTTAGATCGAGTTCAGAGATGGGCAAATTGGTCAACTCCTTCTGGTACCTTCGCCACAAAAGATCAGAATTTTAAAGGAAAAAAATTTGCCTCACATAGAGTTTTTGTGAAGATCCCAATATTTTTGTACCTCTCACACAGAGGGTCAAGATTAAGTGCGAATTAAGCATCGAATTCTCTTCAAGTTTCACATATCTCAATACTTTTACTAAAAAAATATCTGGTGTGAAGATGGAATCCATAGCCCCACTCCTTGTTGTAGCTTCCTCACAGCGACTGACACTTTTTAACTTGTTTGTTTTCGTTGCAATAACAAAAGAAAATGTTAAAGCTACATAATTGTTCTGCAGGGTTATTACTCTTAAGGGAAATGTTTGTAAAATGTGACTATATTCTACTTAAAATAATAATGCAATGATTTTAAAGTGTCTCTACTACAAACAATATGAAATACTTTTTAGAGAATTCTCTTCCTTTAATTTTTCCAAATAAAAAAAGAAGGCCTTCGTTTAATGTTTTGTTAAACCTACCAATAAATGGGTGTATATATTTCCAAACACACACATATGTATATCGATATGCATTTCGCCTCCTTGAATATGACTGATAAAAATCAGCTATCAATGTTTTTTTTTTTTTTTTCATTTTGTAACTGAACATTCTACGCCTTGACATACAATTGACAACACGATGTGGGGATGAGGTGGAGAGTGAGAGAGGGGGCGACATCGATGTTAAAAGCGTGGGTATGACTGTCTGTGTGACGTGTATTTATTTGATGTTGTCTAATAAGAAGTAAAACTTTTTTTCCTCTCTGTTATCCCTCTTAGACACCCTCTCACCTACATACGGTGACGCGTACTCCATTTGAAATGTGTGTTTGTGTGTGCGTGTGTGTATGTCTGTCTGTTATCATCTAATGTTTAAATGTCACACTCTTTTGTTCACCAAACATGTTTTTCCATTTCCATATCCTTTAGTCATTTCATTTTGCCGCCCAATGCCGACACCGACAGACAGACCGACAACCAGCAACCAATCTACCCCAACCTGCCCCCATTTATTTACACCAACACTTGTTGGTGTTGTTGTATTTCAGTGTTTTCATGCCATAATCTGGTTTGCATAAAACTTCCATTTCAAACAATTCATTGCTGTTTGGTAGCAACAGCAGCATAACATGGCATCCATATTTGCTTCAAGTCGTCCTACGCTGTGTTATAGCTGACTGGTTGGCTTGCTTGCTAGCTGGTTGGTTGGTACAAGCTATTTTCTGTACAATTCCATCATTTTAAATGTCAAACTGCTTTGCTTGCGAATGACTCCCAAAGGGAGTTAACCGAACTGATGAAGTAAACACTTCGTGCCACTGGGTGTTGTCAGCAACTTCCCACGACAGTCCAGTCGTGTCCAATTTTCAATTATCAACCCAGATTGGGGATGACCAGTTGGTCAGACTGGAGGCCGCCAAGTACAGTATTGTTTTCTACAAAATCACCCTTTAGTTTTGGAGTTAAAAATAGCTGCAGTTGCGATAGAAGCTGAGGCTGAAAATAACCCAGAGCGTAGGTTTTGGTTTGATGACATTTTGCGGATACATACCCACGGGGTTGCTAGTGGGGGGTTGTCAGCATCAGTAAGTGAATGTAATTAACTACATTACAGGTTTTATTTTATCACAAGCTTTATTGCTACCTGGAAGACTTTGGGTCACAATGAAACTTCAGGGTTTCAAAAGGTGAAAAAGTTGTCTAAAAATCGTAATTTAGACTTAGGTTAATGTACCATGGAATCTTTAGAATGTCTTTCATGTGCTCAGAGAGTAGTGCGATATAACCTGGACTATCAAACCAATGCTTTTAGAGATGTGAGAACCCATTTATCGGAGAAAGTGCAATTAGTAACCCTTTCTACAACTTAGCAGAATGGAGTAGAGCACAAATTTGCCCTTTTCACTCGGGAGTGAAACTTACTCGTAAGTGACATTGAACGAATTGTGGGAGTTTTTTGGGGAGTTTACTCTTAAATCTTTTGTGTATTGCGGGAGCCCTCCTGTCTCACTCCTGTTCGAAACATTAGAGTGAGAGTCCACATCCTCAAAATAGAGCGAGATTTTGCTTTAAGAGTAAAAATGAGAAACAAGTACAAAAGCAGCTTTGTAAGGCAGAACTTTTAATACCCTCCACCATTTTGAAGGAACTTGAAAACTTTTAAACAGTTTCCTTTATAAGTAATTTTTTGCATAGGCTCTAGCATCGAGCCTATGCAAAAAACGAAATTTGAAACAATTCGGGTGAGTAATGCCGCTAAAATCGAAGACGTGGATCTGCATAGACAATCTGCCATAGGTTGTGGTACTCGTTACGTAGTACAAATACAAATTTGTAGCCAAAGTTATTAAAATACCGAATATAGGGAGGTACCGATATAGGGGGCTATACGAAGGCGAGGACTTGCATATGAAATTTTCTGTCATAGGCTGTAGTGCTCATTACGAACTCAAATACGAAATTTGAAGCAATTCTGGGGAATAATTCCGCTAAAATCGATCGATTTACCGAATATAGGGAGGTATCCGTATATGGGAGCTATTCGAAGACGTGGACCTGATTTTTTACCATAGGCAGTAGTACCTATTACGAACTTCGAATACGAACATTGAAACAAATCCTGTAAAAAATATCTCTAAAACCATCAAAATGCCGAATATTGGGAGGTACCGTTATTAGGTGCTATACGAAAACGTGGACTGATATGGCCCATTTTGCCTATTGGCAAAATACACATGTGTGCGAAATTTCCATCTCAATTCGTTCCAAAGGCAGCGTGATTAGAACAGACAAACGGACATGGCTAAATCGACTTGGAATTTTAGGCTGATCAAGAATATATATACTTTGTAGGGTCTGACATGGGTATTTTGAGGAGTTGCAAACGGAATGATAAAGTTAATATACCCTCCATTGAAAAAAACCAAGAGAGCTCAGCTCGGTTTCGAGCGAAATGTTCTTTCACTCTAAAACCAGTGACTTCGGAAAATAGAGTATGCGCATATTTGTTTTACACTAAGGAGTGCTAGTTTTACTCTCTGCTCGAATTTATGCGAGTATATCCAATAATGTTTTTCATGTACGATAATTTCCATGGGAGGATTTGATTCGGTCCAAATTTGGCATATCTATTTATTTTTATCAAATTTAAATCGAGTTCTAACATTGTATTTTTATTGAAAATTGTTTACTTCCCCTTTAAAGCCATGTCTTTCACGCAAATGATACCACCATAGTTTCCCACCTACCAATTCGCACAAACACACACACATTCGCACATAAATATATATCCAATTTGATGATTTATAATTCCACAAGAAACCCAACTGACAAACGGATGGCTTCTTGGAAAACACTTTGATCTATGGGTCCTCTGGATGAATGGAAGTTTGTGTGTGTGGCCTGTTCTTTCTGGTGTTATTAGTAATAAAAATTATTTATTTTCTTTATCCCTTTTTCTAAAAAAAAAAAAAAGACGCCAACAACAACTACAACGAAGGATACTTTTACTATCGCTTGTTATTAAATGTTAATACATCGATAATTTCCATGGACTATTTCCCGGGAACTAATTACGCTCGAATAAACTCTCGTCGAAAGGAATGTCTATCGCCAGTAATTACTGCTTCTGCAGAATTATGGCAGGCCTGACATAAGGAAGCTTCGATTATTTAATTCATATTGACTTGGAGTGCTGTTATTTCTTTTCTTTTGGTTTTCTTGTCATAATTATTGTTGCTCTTCTGTTTGATGTTCATTTGTTTTTTTTTTGTTTTCTTGGTGTGGTACTTGTAAGGGCTAACAAGCTTTTGTAGGCGTTTTATCGACAAGAAAAAAAAAACACATATTGCAAATAACAACAAGTGGTTGGTAGACAACTTAATAAGTTATTTTATTAGGAATTTCTCTTGTAGGGTTATTAGAAATAGTTTGCAAAGGACCAGCAGAATAATAAACATCGGCAATCCGATGGTGACCGGTTTGTCTTTAGGAGCACACTACCATCTCAGATTCTTTGGTAGGTGAGGAAATTTTCGAGAACGTCGTAATTGATCCAGCCAGTCAGTCTATACTTATTTCTGCAGTATTCCCGACTTAGATTTAATTTTCCAGCAGAGGGGTTGGAAGTTGTAAATGAGTGTGGCGAGTTTATTGTGGCAATCCTACAACCCCAAGATACAGTGAACTCAATCGTTTAGCGTATAGGAAGTAGTTAGACAAAATGAATAGTTCAGAACCATCAAAGTTGAATTTGAATCAATAAAATAGCTCATCTCTGTAATCGCTTTAGTGATTGATGAAAGAAAGACAGTGAAGGGAGCAATTTTGAGCTATTGTGAGTTTTCGAATAGGTATGATACTTAAAAAGTTAGTAATTAAATAATTGCTTAAAATTTCTGATTTTTTTCTGACAAAAGTGATATTGGATAATTGCAAAAAAAAAAAAAACAATAAGAATTTAATGTTAAACAAGAAAAAAAAGCAGTAAGTTCGGCTGGGACGAACATTGAATACCCACCACCCTTTGGAACGAATTAGGAAATTTTCAAAAAAAATAAATTTTTTAAAAATTCTGCTAAAATCTTAAAACTTCCGAATATCGGAAGGTGTCGATATATGGAGGATATACGATATTGTGGACCTATATAGACAATTGTATTTCTGAGGATATCGTCGACTGATATAGCCCATCTCGAACTTGACCTGAGACAAAAAATAACGAACTTTATATATCCTCCATACAATATATGGTGGAGGGTATAGAAATATCTGTCGGATTTGCCGATTTGCTTTAAACTGGTGACCAATCCTAAGACGTAGATCAAAAATGTCAATTTCGTAATTCTGATATATACATCACAACGAGCCATCTTAATGAAATATATACACATATTTGGAAAATCTTAAAATGTGCGTGAGATACCGGATTTAATGGACCGAAGTATTCCACTTCATCTAATACTGATAAAAATAGTGGAATGCGCAATCGAACATTTATTTCTAATTTTATACAAAATATTTGTTAACAAAATTATTTTATCTTTTGTGGGGAGGTACGGGAAGGAGTGGACCTATATATTCTTTCATACCAGATTTCTGGTTGAGGAAAACCAGCAAAATTGAAAAGAATTGCTGGCGCGTTTCGCAAGTTATGAGAGATATAAGTATTGAAAATTGTGACCCTTTCTGGTATAGGTATCACTAGGGGTGGAGCGATATGTATCACCTTCCCTCTAGATATTGCGTAAGTGAAACTATTGGGATGTGTGAAAATGGGAGAGAATCGAAGGCTTATTTCGCATTCTATGACAATTTAGGCTATTGCAAATGTTAACTCCTTTGTGGGAGAGGTACCTTATACACAAGGGGTCTAATGTTGGTATAAATATTGGAATATGTGAAGTTTAGAATGAATCAGATGTTTAGTTCGCATTTTATAAGATTTATAAATATTCACAATTTTGACCTTTGTCTAGGAGGTACATGATGGAGTGCGCCATTTCCGACTTTTAATAACTCGATTGTCAAAAATGTTCTTTTCGCTCACACTCAATTATTAGACTATTTATACCCTACACCACATAGTGGTAAGGGTATTATGTCTTTGTGCATTTGTTTGTAACATGGAGAAGGAAACGTGATAGACCCATAGTTACTTTTGAGAACCTTCATAGAATCATGCATGCATGTCAGTCCGTCTGTCCGTCCGTCCGTCCGTCTGTCCATGTATTCTTGTGAACAAAATGCAGGTCGCATTTATTATCCGATTGAGATGAAATTTTTCAAACAATATTTTTTTGTCCCAAGGACGAACCCTATTGAAATTGGTGAGAATCGGATCAAATTTAGATATAGCTCCCATATATATCTTAATCAGATTTCGGGTTAAATGTGCACCAAATGTCCACTATCAGTCCAAATTACCTGAATTTTGGCACACCCAACCGAGTTCGTCCTAGAAGCAAGTAAATCAAATCTAGTAAGAAAATCGGTTCAGATATAGCTATAGCTCCCATATATATCTTTCATCCGATTTGATCTTTAAGTCCCTCACATTCCTACTATTCACTCCACAACCGTGATATTTGGTACCAGGTATTAGATGGAGCACAGAAATAGCTGTTTTAAATTTTATCGAAATCGGTTCAGATTTGGATATAGCTCCCATATATATCTTCATCCGATTTCGGGTTAATTGACCACCAAATGACCAATATCGGCCCAAATGGCCCGAATTTTGGCACATGTGACCGAGATTAGCCTTAAAGTAAATACAACAAATTTGGAGAAAATCGGTTCGGAAACAGCTATAGCTCCCATATATATGTTTTATCCGATTTAGTGTTTAAGCCTCTCACATTCGTAATATGCACTCCATAAGAATGATACTTGGTACCAGATGTAAGATACAGCCCAGAAATAGCTGTTTGTAATTTTATCGAAATCGGTTCAGATTTGGATATAGCTCCCATATATATCTTCATCCGATTTCGGGTTAATTGTGCACCAAATGGCCGATATAAGTCCAAATGGACTGAATTTTAGAACATCGGACCAAATTCAGCCTAGAAGCAAGTATATCAAATTTAGTGAAAATCGGTTCAGATAGATATAGCAACCATATATATGTTTCATCCGATTTAGTGTTTTAGTCCCATACATTCGTAATATTCACTCCACAACCGTGATATTTGGTACCAGGTATTAGATGGAGCACAGGAATAGCTGTTTTAAATTTTATCGAAATCGGTTCAGATTTGGATATAGCTCCCATATATATTTTCATCCGATTTCGGGTTAAACGTGCACTAAATGGTCAATATCAGCACAAATCACCTGAATTTTCGTACATAAGACCGAATTCAGTCTAGAAGCTAATACGTAAAATTTGGAGAAACCCGGTTCATATTACGATAGAATTAGATAGATTTTGATTTTGTACCAAATATCTTATAGAGCTCTGAAATGCCCTGTATAAACCTTTTTACGAGAGCTCTACTAAATATGCATAGTGGTGTAGGGTATCATATAGTCGGCCCCGCCCGACTTTTGAGCTTTCCTTACTGGTTTTTAATTACAAATTATTACAAATTGGATATAAAGGGTGAAATAAGAAAACTGCAACAAAATTAAACGCCATAAGTTTTACATTTTTTTAACTTACATTGAATGAAAGCAAAAAATATCGGAAATAGCATAAAATTTTAGAATAAGTTTAGATTTGTTCGAATTGGTCACCTTTGGTACGAATTATGGCCTTCAAAGGCTAATGAACGGCCACACGCCGGCCGAATGTTGCTCTGAGGTATTTTGGCCTATTCCCGGCGAAGCGCTAGCTTGACATGATCGACACTTTGGTATTTTTTAGTGCCAACCTTGCTTTCCAAAATACTCCAAACACAATAGTCCAATTGATTGGCATCCGGAGACTTTGGTAGCCATTGTGCGCTGGAGATGATGCGAGGAACCTCATTTTGTAACCATTCTTGGGTGGCGCGTGCTGAGTGCAATGGTGCTCAGTCCTGTTGAATTGTCCAAGGTCTGCGGCCAAAATGTTTGCGTGCTCAAGGCTTTAATACACCCTCTAGAATATTTTCGCGATAATATTCGGCATTAATTCTGATGGCACGGTCGATTAATACGAGCGGAGAGCGACCATCGGCTGTTATGGCGGCCCACACCATCACCATGGCTGGCGCTTGAGTTCTGGTGGCCAACCGAATGGAATATTGCGATATGTTCAGCTCACGAGCTATTTTTGACCACTTTGACGCGGGTTTCGATCAAGTCGCTTCTTTACTTTTCGAAACATTTCCGCTGATGTTGCTGTTTTCTTCTGTCCACTTCCTCGACATCGGGCTACGCTACCAGGATCACGGTAACGAGCGATGGTACGATACACAAAAGATTTATTCACATTTAAATGCTGGAGTGCTCTAACGATAGCCAGTTGTGGTTCACGAATAACTTTTTTCTGGAAAATTCTCACCAAAATGCTTTTGTACGCTTGTAAAGAGCTGCCACTGGAATAATTTTAACAGCTATCAGACGAGTGGCTTAGAAATGATAGTAGTCTGAAATTAATTGCAGTTTTTTCATCTCACCCTGTATACTTAGTATGTACCATAAAAATATCATCAATTCTGGTTTCTAAAAAATATATATATTTATTTTCCAAAATTTAGCACTTTTTTCAAAATAGCTCTAAACTTTCTTTTAATTTCGGCAGTAAGAACTGCCGAAAATACCAATTGAATTTGATGGTACTTGGGTTTTGGATCAAAACTTCAAAAGAGTTTCTAGTTCTTAGCCCAGACGTTTTTAAGGCTTTTATATAGCCTTGGCCCTATACAAAGGAACCCCATCATTTTGAGCTTAACTTTTATTACATTAAGTGCCCATGGATCCAAGTTTCTCAGGAACGCTAAATTTTAAGGTTCTTTGTTACATTTTCCTATCGATTTAGCTGAAAATCTGTTTCACAGTAGAAGTGACTCTTTTACGAATATTTGCAAGGGTTAGCAGACAGATCCAACATTTGTTTAAAAAACTTATTCTACACCTCTTTCCTGCCTCTTTAAAAACAAAGCACTAAAAATTAACATTTATTGGATTTTTTATTTTTTATAATATACCCAGGAGTCCAATAGACTTCCAAGCAACACCATCTAGCGGCCATTAAACTTTACAACTTTGTTTGCCAAGAAACAGCAGTCAACAGGATTTCTCTGCTAGTGTGTGTGAGTGTGTATTACTATGCGACTATATGTCCCATTGTTTTATGGTGTGAGCAGACGTATGAGTAATCCTTAACGGGATAACAAACATTCACGCGCACACACATACACAGATACTCTTTGAATTTATTTGAACAGACATGGAGAACATGCGTTTGTACGCCTTTATTACAAAAACAACAAAACATCAACATTTGTCGTTGATTGTCTTTTGTTGTAGTTTTTTCTTTTTTTTTGGTTTTTGGCAAAAATTGCGTCAGTGTCTATTTGGAATTTGCCAGTCTCTCCTCTCCAACCAACCAACCAACCCGTGAACATTTATGCGAATATCTTTCCTTGGACTTGGTGGCAGCAGTTTTTGGTGTAATTTTCATTTTTGCTGTTATTGTTGCTGCCGTTATGTCCTAAATTCTAGTCTGTGTTGTGTGCTCCCTTTATTATTATTCGTTTTTTTTTTTGGGAAAATGAGGATTTTCTATTTTTCTTTGGATTTTCATTGGGTTGGAATGTGTGTGCGCGTTTTTCCGATTGGCAATATATCTATAAGTACTATGTGAGCGATAAAATAAAAAGTTCAACAAACCTTGTTGTCAAGTGTCGTTGTTGATTTGCCAAAAAACAAAGATATATCCCGAAGGGGACGTTGCCGGCTCGTCCAGCAATAATGCCACACCATAATAAAACTGGAGCAATTCCGCCACAGTCTCCACAAGGCAAGACAAGCATCCAAGTCACAAGTGTTTAACTTACAAAATGGTACTTTACCGAGTGGTTGGTTACTCCAGTAAATTATTTCGCAAATATTTGCAAAATATTCTTGTTATTTGTTTAAAAAACAAAACGGAACGGAACTGGCAATAGACGAAAAGAAAGGCGGCACTCGAGAGTCAACTTCGAGTCAAGTGAATTCATATTTTCTATGGCAATAAAATTAAAACTCAAGTGCGTGTGTGTGCATGTGTGCATGTGTGTGAGAGAGGAATAGAAAAAAGTTAGTCAGTGTTGAATGGCTGTGACGGTTGAAAGGGCCTTCCCTTCTAGCCTGGCCGGAAGTTCGTGAATGACCGGCCACAAATAAACACGAGTTTGCCATAATTTTGCCCAAAGTTAATTGAAATAATAAAGTAATTAAAAATAGTTGTTCTTTTCGCTTTTTGTTTCGTCATTAATCTAACATTAATTACAACAAAGCATTAATTTGCCTTTACAACAACAACAGCAGCAATTGAAAATTGCGTTTTGAGTGGCTTAACATGCAACCATAGAAACAAACACCACCACAAAGTCATTATTGTTTTTCCAAAGGGATTTCACGTGCGAGTATTTTTATGTGTGTGTGTGAGTGCGTTCGTGTGTTTTTTGGGTGAACTCTGTGTAGTATTTATTTAAAAAAACATTTATATTTAATGAACCAAAAGCCATAAAAATTATTTTTAAATCCCCATATAATTAAATACTGAAAATATTTTAACAAACATCCTAAATAATTTATGGCAAATATTCAAGTTTTTAATTAACCTCAAATATTTAACTGGTGGATTGTGTTTAATAAAATATTGACTTTGTGAAGAACTTTAATTTATGAATAAAAAAGATATAGGTGTTAAAAACCAAGTTAGTTTAACTAATGGTGAAAGGATGGGTACCAATTTTTGTATCTGCTTTAAGAAAACAATTCTTACCAATTAACGAAAATATTAAGAACATTGGGAATTCGGCGATATATACTCTAAATCTATTTATGTCTATAATTGTGGTGATGAGTAATTAAATAGGAGGTCGGAGAATAAGCTGAATATATATATTCTCACGAAATGTTATGTAAATGTCAAAATAGGTGTGAAGTTTTCTGATTCTGTTGGGTCCTGGACAAACCAAAATATTGCGATAATTGCGATTTTAATGAACGGCCGCATACACAGACGGATGTAGATTAATTCACATAGGATTTAGATTTAGAAATTATTGCTAAGACCTTTATAATACTGAGGATTGAAACTTTAATTACATACGATGATATAACGAATATAAAGAGATACTGGGGAATAGAAAATAAATCATAAAATTGATTTTTTTTGTAATTTTTTGACTAATGATTCATAACCTCGAGAATGCTTTCCAGCTCTTCAAAATACCTCGAATCGGTCAAATTAGAGATCGTTTGGTCGACGAATATTGGAAAACTTTTTAGGGTACATTTTTTATAGCTTAACCACACACAAAGGTCTTCAAATATTTTGCTCTATGCTCCGCAAAAGTTACGATAGAGTTTTAAATTTGATACGGTTGTAGGGGTTACATGAAGTAGAAAATATGTATCAAGTCGGTGTACATTGTGATAAAGCCTCCCTCAAATGATATAGCCTCTTTCAAATTCCTCAAATGTTGGTAATTTGAGATTATAGAAAAAACAACACATTCTTTCAAATAATTACAGGGTGAGATAAAAAAACTGCAACAAAGTCAAACGCCATAATTTTTACATATTTTTTCTAAAATTTTATTGAATGAAAGCAAAAAATGTCGGAAATAGCATCGAATTTTAGAATAAGTTTGGAATTATGGCCTTCAAACGGCCAATGAAACCGTCACCTGCCCGAAATTCCTTTCCAAATTACTCCAGGCACAATAGTCCAACGGATTATTGGTATCCGGAGATTTTAGTGGCCATTGTTCGCTGGAAATAAAGCGAGGAACCTCATTTTGTAACCATTCTTGGGTGGCACGTGCTGATTGCGATGATGCTGAGTCCTGTTGGAATGTCCAAGGTATGCCGCCAAAATCTTTGCGTGCCCAAGGCTTTAATACACCCTCCAGAATACTTTCGCGATAATATTCTGCATTTTTCAATATTTGCCGAGATATGTTCAGGTCACGAGCAATTTTTCGGCCACTGCGACGTGGGTTTCGATCAAGTCGCTTCTTTACTTTTCGAACCATTTCTACTGATGTTGCTTTTTTCTTCCGTCCACTTCCTTGACGTCGGGCTACGCTACCAATATTACGGTAACGAGCGATGGTACGAGACATAAAAGATTAATTCACATTCAAATGCTGGAGTCCTCTATCGACAGCCCATTTAAAAGTACCTCCTGATTTTACTTCTAGGGTTTTAATTATATTTATATAATAATTATATTTTTATTTTTTGGGTGTAGAGAACCATCTTACATGGGGCTGTTATAAACAGTTGATGTATGCTTTTTAATATATGTGCTATATTATTTAGGGCTTTAACTCTCAAATTAAAACCTCTGGCTGAAAATATCATCAGGATTTTTAAAACACTATAAATCGCCTGATACGTGAACCAGTATTGAAATTTTTGCGATGCGTACTTATTTGTATTTAGTCGAGTCATCATTTATACTAAAAATTGTGCCACTTATGTGAGCCAGATCTGTGAATTATTATGCTTTAAAAACTATGCATAAAAGTCTAAAACTACGAACCGGCAACACGGACTGGGCCAGCTAGTAATAATTATTTCAACAGACAAACGGGCATCGTTAAAAGGCCACCACGACCATTTTGCACAAATGTCATTTTTAAGGTCCAATTTTCGACCACCTTTTCAAGGATTTGAGGGCGTATTCCAGCAATGACACGTTGAATGTTGATTCCAAAGCGTCAATCGTTGCTGGTTAATCCAAGTAAACCAATGACTTCGGGTATCCCCATTATGTTGTCGTTGAAATAGCATGACAAGTGACACCATCCTGTTGAAACCACATTTTGTTTCTTATCGAAAATTTATTAAAAATGATTCTATATCGATTTCAATTTACGGTAAGGCGTCGTCTTTCCTCATTTTTAAGAAATAAGGACCATGATTCATTACTATTCATTTCGCATCGGACCTAAATAAATATGATATAAATATTGCGACTTGCCAGGTTTGGACTGTATTGGTTACTTCGCTCACTTTATATAAGATATGTGCAAATTTTTGGAAAATGTGGAAATATGCGTGAGGTAATAGCAGGGTATAGCAGACCGAAGTATTCCATTATCATACTTCATCTAATCTCGATAAAAATATTGGTATCTGCAAAATTTTAAGAAAATAAATGTCGATAAATCCCATTTTAATCTCAGGTTTCTGGTTGAGAGAAATTTTTAGACATAGCAAGTTGTAAAGAATCGCCGACTTGGTTGGCAAGTTGTGACAGATAAAAGTATTGAAAATTGTGAAGCTTTGTGGATGCGGTATCAGAAGGGATTGGCAAATATATATCATCTTCACAACAGATCTTGTGTTGGCAAAAATGTTTGTGTGTGTGGAATTCAAAGAGAGTTGGATGATTATTTCGCTTTCTTTGGGAGTTTCGTTTTTCAAATCTTGAACCCTTTGTGAAGTAGGTACCAGAAGAAATGGTCCGATCTATACCAACTTTATAACAGATCTTGTGTTGATAGAAATATTGAGATGTGAATGGAATCAGATGTAAATTTCTCGTTTTATGAGCTTCATGTAAATTCAAAATTTTAACCCTTTGTTGGAGAGCTTCCAGAAGAAGTGGACCGATATATTCCATCTTCAACCCAGACTTGGGGTTAATAAAAATATTGTGATGTGCGTAATTTGAAGACAATCGGGCTCTTACATCACATTTTCTAAGAGTTATAGTCATTCAAAATGTTGACCCTTTGTGGGAGAGGAACTTAATGGAGTGGACCGATATTGTCCATTTTCGGACCTGACCTAGCAATAAAGAAACTATTAGGATTCTCAAAGTTGAAGTAGAATCGGATCATACATTCCATTTCTGTGCAGCAAAAAAATTTTTTTTTTGAAAATTTCGACCTTTTGTTGGTGAGTTACCAGAGGGGGTGGATAGATATTGTCCATCTTCGAACTAGACCTAAGTTTGACATTAATATTACGATGAATCAAGTTTGGAAAAAACAGGATACTCCCTTCGAGATTTATAATGCGCACCAGCCCGACCGGCAGACAGACGAACGGGCATCGCTAGATCGACTCCAAATATCTTGAAACGGATTTGATCCAAAGAGAACTAGAGTCTAAAACGTCGATCTATTTCGATAGGGCACATTTTGGCCATATAAAATGGTATATACCCTCTCTAGCCATATGGCTGAGGTTTTAATAATGCGTTGTGTCGAGACCAAATCGGATACACCAGCAGGGCAGACGGACATTGCTAAAACACAGATACCTCTGGGTCTAAAAACGGTAATTCGATGGTCCTACCAAATTATGTAAAATATATAACTACAGCTTTTAAGAAATTCTTATGTTTGTTTGATATATTGTCGATTTCTTAGTTTCGGTATTTGGTGTATTCAAAAATGTTTTTTTTTTTTTTTTAAATTGTCCCTAAGGTGGGACCTTGGATTGAAAGGGGGTAGTAATTACTTTTGAAAATGGTTTTCAATATTATCAAATATTTGTTGCTATATAGCTTATTTTGCGTAGTTCTCTTTCCCCTTACAGGCCATCGCACTAGTGTTCCCTATGCGAGTAAGGTCTAATCCTACTGATTTACATCGAAAGAATGTACCGTTTTTCAGTATTCAAGACATTGTGAGAAAATTAGTAAGTAGTTTTACCAAAAACATAGGTAAATGTGAATGCATTTAAATGTTTTTCCTAATTTTGAGATTTTTGTGCCGCCTGTCATGTTAAATGCATTTGCGCTGACACTATCAAGTTTCATGTCCGTTCAACAGCATGACACTTCGTGCTATCTTGGGTGTAATTATAACAAAGCTGGAAAAACTATTAGTTTTATATCTTCTGTGAAGTCTTTAGCAACTGTTTCGAATGTACATCCTCCGGATTGCCAAGACTTCTTCGCAGAGAAACTAGGAATCGTCCAGCTCTAAGGATGAAACAATTTATTTTTTTTTTCTATTTTTCAGCTTTTCCTTATTATCATCCGTTGTAAGTGGTAGCATAAATAGTTTGTACAACTATTCACATACATACACACATACATACGTATGCAGGGATATATCTGTGTGCTTCTGTGCTAGTGTTCTTCCTTGTGTTTGACCTTTGAACTTTAGGTTAATTACTATGTTAAGCATAAGACGGCTAATTCTTATTCCAGGCATCGCCATAATCCTACCCACTCGCATTCACACACATACAGACAAACAAACACACAAACCCACAAGAATCTCTAGCAAAAAGTCAACTGGGCGACGTTGAGAATCTTGAGGATGCCATGTATTCGCTTGGTTATGTTTACGAATTACCGAGATGTATTTAAAATGCAGATTAATTCTGTCTGTTTTGTATTCAAATCATTGTCATAATCATATTTGTTTTTGTCCATCCCCAAGTAATAGCAACGAGACAAAAAAGAAATGATGGTCGCCATGGGTCAGATTTGTCAGGTCAAAGAACATTTGAATTTATAAGCGCCACGTTGCTTACGCTCAAATGGTAATTTCGACGATATACGTGAATGGAAGATTGGAGTTTAAAACACAGATTTATGTTAAGTTTTCTTTTTTTCTTAAAGTCGAAAACTTAAATAATACCCAAAATCGATTTGCCTTTAAATGCTGTAAATTCCAATGCAATTCCAATATATTCTTGATCAGCATAAAATTCTATGTCGATTTAGCGATGTCCGTCCGTCTGTCCGTCTGTGGAAATCACTCTAGCTTCCGAACGAATTGAAGTAGATTGATAAAATTTTACTCAAATGTATGTTATGTCTGTAGGAATTTTGGTATTGAAAATGGGCCATGTAGGTCCTCGTTTTGGTATAGCCCCCATATAAAGGTATCTCCCGTTATTCGGTATTTTGATGATTTTAGCGACATTATTCACCGGAATTGTTTCAAATTTGGTATTTGAAGTCCGTAATGGATACTACAGAGAATTGTCTGTTCAGGTCCACGTCTTCGAAGAGCCCCATATAACGGTACCGTCCGATATTCGGTATTTTGATGATTTTAGCGACATTATTCACCGGAAATGTTTCAAATTTGGATTTTATTGTTTTTGAGAATTGCCAAATTCGTTCCAAATGGTGGAGGGTATTCAAACGGCCCGGCCTATCTTACAGCTTTTTTACTTGTTCGAGATAGATTTGTATTTTTTACCAATCCAATAAACCAAGTTGTAGCACATTGAAGTGAAAATGGGGTAAGAAACGTCACAATACCTTAAATTAGTAAATATCTTTATATTGGGTCATTGGGTCCTAGTGCTACATTGAGTGATTTAGCCAAATGGTCGGAAATTGGAGGACATTTGAAACCAGGGCTTCCCATTTTTGATAAGATTCCGGTTTGGACTTAAGCAGTAAAGGTTTTACTGAATATGAACTCCTCTCCCACAATGTTTAAGTTTTTAATAGAAAGAAGTAAAAAAAACATTAATTTCGGCCGGGTCGAACTTTTAATATCCTCCACAATTGGGTAAAGAAAACATTATTACATAAAAGTATCTGAATTCCAACGTGTTCTATTTTATATTACAAATACCAGTAAGACCGTTTGGATAATGCTGTTAACTTTTCAGAAACAAAAAAAAAAAAAAAAAAAAACAACGTGGGTGAGGTCGTTATGTGGGGGAAAGGGAACCTCAAGGATTGTTATCTACCAGATTTTCTAAAATACCAAATTTGAAATAATTTCGTGGTAAATGTAAGTACGATTATCAAAATACCGAATATCGGTGGTTATCATTATATGTGTGCTATAGAAAAACGTGGACTTATACATACAATGTTCTGCCACTGAATCTAGAACCCATTACGAAAAATGGTATTTGAACCATTTTTTAGACCAATTCGTGAAAAAATGTGGCGAAAATGATCAACATACCTAATATAGGGAGATACTGTTATATCGGGGCAATACGAAAACGTGAACCGATATATCTCATTTTTAAAACAACAATTCTAGACGCAAAAATTTGTGCCAAATTTTGAAGCTGTACATCAAATGATGTGGGCTGCAACGTGATTTCAATAGACAAGCACACAGACGGACATTGTTAAATCGACTTAGAATTTTAGGGATATTTCCACTCGATTGTTTGGAAACCCAGCCTAAGGACAAACTTTCAAAAAATTGAATAAACTCGTTTCCGATTTAGTCGAATATAGCCATAGCTACCTGCAAGATGTAAAATTCTACCAACATCATTGATAAATATTATATACTCTCCCAAAAGAACACCCTTAATAACCTACATCAAATATTATTTTATCTATATATCCACATTTACTCAACCTAATATAATTTTCTCCGATTTTACAGTATAGTTAGGATAAAGATAATGCGCCATCAAATAAATTGGAAGTTTTTTGTCAGCATCCATCAAAATTTTGGCTGATTAAAAAAAATTAAAAATTAAAAAAAATGAGAAAGGAATCCAACCTCGTTCTTCGGTTGTCAATTAGATTTTCTATCCAGGTCGATTGGATCAATGTAAAGTGAGAAAGGAAAACAACCTTATTGTTCGATTGTTGATTCCATTATGATTTTTTGTTTAAAAATATGTTTAAATAAAGTATTAGTAAAAATAATCTAACTTAACCTAATCGCAGCCACACACTTATTCTTAGCTATTGTAATATTGAATGGAGAACATTGCGAGGGTGCTTGTCATTTCTCTCACGTGGTCTTGCATAAGCGCATCGTTATTTGTGCGTGTGGGTCATAACCTTTATATCTCACACATTGTCGTATACGTCTGCGCACAAGATCACTGAATTGTACACATGCAATATTTTATGGCGCCTGGGATATATGTAATTTTAGAATATTTTTTTATTGCTAGATTATACCGCCGCCTGAACCGCACTCAAAAGTATGTACAAAGTATTTTGTACAAAAATATTATATACAAATAACCAAGCAATTCAATAATAATCTACTAAAATCGGAATAATATATACGAAGTCGTAGTCAAGTTTTTTTTTCACGACTCCGACTCCAATAGAATTGCCAGAATCCGACTGCTCAATCTTGTTTGTAATATCAAATACCGGATTGTATTACGACTCCGATTCCAAAGCTCTGTTAATTAAAATAATGATATTAAATACCAGGTACCGCTTCATCGGGACAATACCCAGTACTTTACCTATATTTTCTTCGAAAAGACCTTAAAACGCTATAGTACAATACAATTTAGACTTATTTAGTTTGCAATTCTGCATTTTTTAAAGACCATATATTTTTAAAATCTATTCCCCCCCACTTTTCCCAGATCTGTGTGTATCTTTCCTAAGTTTGTGAAATCTGGGCAATAGCAAAGAAATCCTAGATGAACCGGAATTACACCCGTTAGTCTGCTTAGTTTTAGCTTATCTTAATAATAGTAAGTTATTTGGTTTGTCCTCATTCGATTCCCCCATGGGACTTTCGTGAATTTTTTTATAATCTGGTTGTTCCATAGGGATGTGTCCCTGCTCAAACCCTAAACTCCAGTTGTATCCCCGCTAGAGGCTTCGTACTTTTTAGATTTATATCCTCTAAACTCCTGGCATATTTCGCCAGTGAATTTGCCCGTTAATTACCATTAATCCCCTTATGACCTGGTACTCATATGATTCATACTTGAATTTACTGTGTTGGTCGTTATTGCGCCGGTAGTGAATGTCCGCTATAATATCTAGGGTAGATTTTCTTCAAGTCTTAGATAAAGGGGTCTAGCTCTAGTACTTTTAGTACATATTTCCAAATCCCCAGTCAAGTATAAACCAAACCGTACCAAAAGCGATCCTAATGACAAATTGTAGAATTCCAACTTGATCCCTTACCCAAAAACCAATATAGTCCTTTTAAGTACGTGTTTCCAAAACCACCTCCAAATCTAAACACACAAACAGTGTGTAGGGTGCACATAAGTACAATTTTCCAAAACTACCTACATATCCCAATCTTACACTCCGAGGGCAATCTTATTCCCAATTTTCAGGACACCAGCTCTATTGCTTCAACCAAATCCATATTGTACAAAATTTAGTATAATTTGGTACACTTAGGGACAAATTTTCGTAACTACCTACATCATACAGTCCAATAGAAATCTTTTTTTCAAATTTCTGGATTCTGACTCTACCGGTTCACACAAAATTTAGTGCCATTTAGTACACAAGTACGAATTTTCAAAACTATATGCACTCAATAGCAACTTTATTTCAAAAGAATTCTAGCTCTATAGGTTCACCCAAATCGAAATTGTACCAAATTTAGAACCATTTAGAACTTATCGTGCAAATGAGTACAAATTTCAACAACTTCCCCCATATCTCAATCCTACACTCTGCCAGTAATGTTAATTTCAAATTTCAGAATTCCAGCTCCATTCGTTTCTCCAAATTCAAATTGTACTAAACTTAGTACTGTTTAGTAATTTTCGTATTCATGAGTACACATTTCCAAATCTACCTCCTTACATTGACTCTACTCCTCAAGCTTATTTGTCATTCCAAAATGTAGTACATTTTAGTACTTTTCGTACATATAAAGTTCGAATTTCCAAAAACTTTCTAGTACATCTATCATGCACTCCATTAGTAACCATCGTATTAAATTTCTAGCTCTACTACTTCCTCAAATACAAAAGTGTACCATATTCAGTGCCTTTTAATACATTTCGTACCGTTCTAGTGAGTGAATATAAAGAATAGTGTCTAAAGCCTTCGTCCGTGTAGGCCCATTGCCCCGCAGTCAGGCATATTTAGAAGCTAAAGACCAAGATCTGGTATTTGAAAATACTCTGTGGCTATAATACCGCTTTATTAGTGATATAAGTTGACATAATCCATTACAAACTCTATATAACGAATTTTAAATGATTCCCCATAAAAATTAGACTAAATTTATGAGAATACCGAATATCGAGAAATATCGAAATATGGGGGCAATAGGAAAACGTGAACCTCTATAAACAGTGATCTGGCACAGGACAATTGCGTTACATAATGTGCTTTATATCATCAGAATACCGAATATCAGGAGGCACCGTCACATGGCGGCTATAGGAAAACGTGGAGCTATATAGACAATGATCTGCCACAGGAGGTGTAACCCATTACCAAATTTTGCACAATTCTCTTGAAAATGTAATCACAGTCATCAAAATACTTAATATCGGGGGGTACCATTATATATGGGGGATTCAGGAAATCAGACAATTTTTTCTACAAGAGGTAGAGCCCATTACGAAATCTATGAACCGAATCTAAGTCGTCAAAGTACTTAATATCGGGAAGAACAGTTATATATGGGGGATTCGGGAAATCAGACAATTTTTTTCCACAAGAGGTAGAACCCATTACGAAATCTATGAACCGAATTTTAAACTATTTCGTTAAAAATATAGCTTAAATACGAGGTCCATCAGAAAATGTGGAGTTATATAGACAAATCTCCGTCATAGGAGGTAGAACTATTTACAAATTCTAAATATAGAATTTTGAACAACAAATTTACCAATTTTAAATACCGAATTTGATTTTTAAATCGTCAAAATATCGAACCTGGGGGCTAAAAGTGTACCTACATGGCCCATTTGCGAACTTAACCTGCCTAATACTTCTTACTCTTTAGACATAAAAACACTATTATCATAACAAGAGAAAGAGAGTATTAAGAATGGAAAATAATAAGAAATAATGTTATGTGGGGTATGTTCAGTAGAAACTCCAGTAATATCAATTTAGCGATTTTCACATAAACATTTTTATTTTCCATTTAGACATTTCGCTCAGACACTATCGAGCGTTTTCACTTAAATGCTTGAATTTGTCATATTAAATTAATACTCGTTAACATGCAACATGTCGGTATTTAGGTTATCAACTTAACCCAGCAAAACTATTTCAAATCAACTGAGGTCATCTCAAACATCATCGTCATCATCCTCGTCAACATCATCATAGTCGCCATTGTCATCTGTCGATGACGACGATGGCGACAGTACCTTAACCCCCTTTCGAACAGTTTTTTATTCGTCTGATGCAAAGTTGTCAAACACAACAGCATAATAACCTACTCGAGATAATACCGAATTAAATATTTATGTTTGTAATTCAAGACGACGAAGAAGAATGATCTTCGTAAGTAGAACATAATATCAAGGTTAGGTTAAATGCTGTGCATCTCATACAAAAGTTCTCCAAGTTATCAATGAAGAATTTTAAATAAATGCGTTCACATTGGAAATAGGTACTTGCAACTTGCCTGTCTGCATAGCAATGCACTTATGTTAAAAAGAAATAAAACACAAATCATTAGAATTTTTTAAAGATAAAAATTGGTTACTTTTGAGGATTACTTTTTGAGTCGATTTATGCATGTCAGTCCGTCCATGCATTTTTGTGAACAAAATTAATTATTTTTTTAAGATGAAATTTCCCAAACAATATTTTTGGCCCAAGGATGAACCCTATTGCTATATTGCTCCCACATATATCTTCAACCGATTTCGGGTTAATTGTGCACCAAATGGCGAATATCAGTTCAAATGACCCAAGTACGACAAATTTGATGAAAATTGGTTCAGATATAGCTAAAGCTCCCATATATATGTTCCATCAGATTTAGGGTTCCACGTCCCTCATATTCGTTATATGCATTCGGCAACAATGGTATTTGGTACCAGATACAGCTCAGAAATATGTATTTAAAATTTTGTCAAAATCGGTTTAGATTTGGATATAGCTCCCATATGTATCATTATCCGATATCAGGTTTTTTGTGCACCAAATGACTAATATCAGCCCACATGGACTAAATTTTGCCACTTCCGACGGAATTCATCCTGAAAGCAAGTGCTTCAAATTTTGTTGAAATCGGTTCAGATATTGTTATAGCTCCCATATATATCTTTCATCCGATTTGTTGTTAAAGTCCCTCACATGATATTTGATACTGCGCATCAGTTACTGCTCGAAAATACTTCTGCCAAATTTTATCGAGATCGGTTCAGATTTTTTTATTACTTCGATAAATATAATCATCCGATTTTATGGTCATTGTTCACCATACAGGGTGAGATAAAAAAAAAACTGCAACAAAGTCAAACGCCACAGTTTTACATTTATTTTTAAATTTTATTGAATGAAAGCCAAAAATGTAGGAAATAGCATCAAATTTTAGAATAAGTTTAGATTTGTTCGAATTGGTCACTTTTGGCACGAATTATAGCCTTCAAACGGCCAATGAAAGCGTCACACGCTGTCCGAATGTTGCTCTGGGGTATTTTGGTCCGGCGAAGCGCTTGCTTGAGGTGATTGATATTTTGGCATTTTTAGTGCCAGCCTAGCTTTCCAAAATACTCCAGACACTATAGTCCAATGGATTGGTATCCGGAGATTTTGGTGTCCATTGTGCTCTGGAAATGAAGCGAGAAAGCTCATTTTGTAACCATTATTGGGTGGCGCGTGCTGAGTGCGATGGTGTTGAGTCCTGTTGGAATGTCCAAGGTCTGTGGCCAAAATGTTTGCGTCGGCTTTTATTCTGATGCCACGGTCGATTGATACGAGCGGAGAGCGACCATCGTCTGTTATGGCGACCCACACCATCACCATTGCCGGCACTTGAGTTCTGATGGACAACAGAAGGTGCACATTTTCAGCTGACCTCTTTGGCAAGTAAACACGATCATGTTGTTAGTTTACAAACTGCTAGACAACAAATGTTTTCTCATCGGAGAAAACTAAATTCGGCAGTTCACCACTTTCGGCCAAGCGAAGCAACTCTTTAGCTCTTTTGAGTCTATTTTCTTTCTGCACTTTTTGGAATTTCAATGGCTTTACCCCGAGCTCATTTTTCAATATTTTCCGAATGGATTATTGCGATATGTTCAGCTCACGAGACATTTTGGCCACTGCGATCAAGTCGTTTCTTTACTTTTCGAACCATTTATGCTGATGTTGCTGTTTTCTTCCGTCCACTTCCTTGACTTCGGGCTACGCTACCAGTATCACGCTAACGAGCGATGGTACGAGATACAAAAGATTTATTCACATTTAAATGCTGAAGTGCTCTAACGATAGCCCTTTGTGGTTTTCCAGTCAAATATAAAGAAATCACACTATAACGTTCGAATTCCATCACGAATAACTTGTTTTCTGAAAAATTCTCACCAAAATGCTTTTGTACGCTTGTAAACAATATAATGAGCTGTCACTGGAATAATTTTATCAGTTGACGTACGAGTGGCTTTGAAATGACAGAAGTCTGAAGTTGGTTACAGTTTTTTCATATCACCCTGCATATGTAATATCAGCCATAATTGGATAGTTTTTTATATTCAACCGAATTTTACCATTTGCTAAAATTCGGTCCGATATATCTATTGCTCCAATTAATATATTTTTTTTAAGTTACGCTTATCGAAGTCATATCATGCACTATATATAGTTGGTAGGATTTACTTTACATAAATTCCCAATATAAACATTTTTGTTGCGTGAGGTCTACTAAATTCGCACAGTGGTGTAGGGTATCATATAGTTGGCCCCGCCCGACTTTTGACATTTCCTTACTGTGTTTTCAAATTACATATGATGGTCGTAGAATCATTGAGCCAATATAAGATTGCCTCCTAAAACAAAAGATTGACCACATGTCCAGATGGGTGATCATCTTTGGAGAACTTACAGTAAACACGGATTATTGGGTCCCAACCAAAAAATGTTAGTTTAGCCAAGAGAAACCAAGGACTCGAATAAGTCTGCGACTTTTTAACCAGGACCAAGAAGAAGTCCAATGTGAGTGGACTTATTTGATTTGGGATCTGCCAGTTACATCCAAGCATAAGGGCCCTTGAGATAATCAAAGGCTGATAACGAAAGCGCAGGCCCTGGTTTAATGATATATTTCTCGCGGAAACGCGAAGAAGTTGGGACGAGTCATGAAATGATTGTAAAGGTAGTTGGAAATATAGATCTTGATCAGCATATACGGATATGTTCAGCACAGGGGTAAAACAGCGCTCTAACTGGTATTTTTCAACGATGAAGGATAATATTTGTTTTTTTTTTTTTTTTTTTTTTTTTTCGATCGGTCCCAACGCCACACTCACCCGCCCCTGCCGACCGAGGGGGCCACCTCCCAATTACGTAGGGAGCGCGTACACCCCATAGTCCGAACTATGGAGGGTTAGTGCGTTAGGGAAACCAGCTACAGTTATACATCAGCCGGTTGTTTAAATTCACAAATAAAGACAACACACAGGAAATAAAACAACATATAACAGATAAGAGTAGAGAATCTGGCAACTACTTGCTTTAATACTAAAGATGTAAAATAGTGTGTTTAATGACATGCAAAGGGTCTGTCAATGATATCTCGTTATATAATTTGTTGTAGATATCACATAAAGATCTCATAGGATTATAAGATTCATAATTGGATTTAGCCAAGCAAAGTTTAAGTGGTATGTAATTTCGAGTATTACGAGCAGGAATATTAAAATTTAATTCACCGGTTAAAAACTGTGAATCGATTTCGCCACGCAAAAGTTTTATAATAAATAAAGCTCTTAACATTAAACGTCTCTTTTCCAGTGTCGGAAGATCAATTAGTTTTAGGCGATTCTCATATGGTGGAAGTGTATCATTTATATCCCATCCTAATCCTCTGAGAGCAAATAAAAGAAATTGGGTTTGTACTGATTCCAATTTAGCAGAATATGTTTTGTAAAAAGGACTCCACAATACGCAACCGTATTCTAAAGTGGGCCGAACCAAACTAATAAATAAACGCTTAGTCACATAAGGATCGTCAAATTCTTTTGACCATCTTTTTATAAAACCCAGCAATGACTTGGCTTTATTTACACATGAATCAATATGCAAATTAAAACGCAATTTATTGTCTAAAATTACACCAAGATCAACGAATGAGTCTACATTGTCCAATTTGTAAGAACCAATGAGGTAATCACTTTTAAAAGGTTGTGTTCTAAACAAAGACAGTTTTTTACATTTCTTGAGATTTAGCGTCATACCATTAACACTGCACCAATTAACAAGGCAGTAGATATCATGTTGCAAGTTAAGGGAACTAATGTGAGAGTCCATATTACAAAAAAGTTTGACATCATCAGCAAACATTAGGATCTTAGAGTAACGTATAGCCGTTGGAAGGTCATTTAGATACAATACAAAAAGTAGAGGACCTAAATGGCTACCCTGGGGGACACCAGAGTACACAGTTATCTGTTTAGAAAGAACATTATTGAAAGAAACTCTCTGTGTACGCCCTTGCAAATAAGATGATATCCATGATAAAAATAATGTTGCGAAACCCATTTTGTCAAGTTTATGTAATAATAATAAGTGATCCACTTTGTCAAAAGCCTTACTGAAATCAGTATATATAATATCAGTTTGGCATTTTATTGAAAACCCCCTGTGTACAGAACATATAAGTTCTAATAAATTAGTTACAGTTGACCTACCCTTTACAAATCCATGTTGGTAAGGCGATATTATAGACGAAACAAAGTGCGTTAGTCTACGCGAGACTAAAAACTCAAACAATTTCGGTATTGCACTTAATTTTGCAATACCCCTATAATTTTCGATGACACTTCTATTATCAGCTTTATGCAAAGGAATAATAAAACTAGATCGCCATACTTGAGGAAAATAACCAGATGTCAAAGAATAATTGAATATAGTGGTTAGAGGTAAATAAAGCTCATATGCGCATGACTTTAAAATGTAAGCAGGTACTCCATCAGGACCAGGGGAATTACTACTTTTTAACGATAGAAGACCATTTAAAACCTCCTCCTCAGACAGAATAATTTGGGGGAAATAATTTAATCTACTAATATTATAAGCATAATTGTCATTATGATTGCATGAAGGCTTAGAGTAAGTATTTTGAAAAAAGTCAGCAAACAAATTTGCTATTTCAAGGTGGTCCCCTGATTCCCTGCAACCAAGTTTCATGCTACTAGGAAATTCGCGGACTTTACGTTTTGAATTTACAAATTTATAAAAGCTTTTAGGACTCTTCTGAAAGTTATTTTTCATTTTTCTTAAATAAATCGAATAAGACTTTAAATTTTCAATGTTATATTTACTTCGAGCTTGTGAATATTTTGTATAATTTAAAGTGGTATTACATTCTTTAAATTTTTTAAATAACCTACTTTTTATGTTGCGCAAGCGCCTAAGATGTGGGGTAAACCAAACTGGTCCTGAGTCAGAATAGAACTTCAATAATGGAACTGATATAGTTAACGCATTTTTAAGTACGATATAAAAATTTGAAATTTGCAATTCAATGTCACCTTCATGAGACCAACTTGAATTGGACAATATAGAACGAAGGAGATTAATATTAGTCTTAGAAAAATTTAATTTGTGAGGCTTAGTTTGTGGTTTCGCATAATTTGTTTGAATATTAAGTTCAAGGTCTATGACAAGTGTTGGGTGATATTTATCTTCCGGTTCTACAAAAGGTGAACATTTACTTAATGAAGTATTAACGGATGAAGAAAACACTAAGTCTAATATTTTACCTTTAAAATTATAAATATTATTGAGTTGATATAGACCTTGGTCAAAAATATTTTGCCAAAAATTTTCCATATCGTTAGACCGTACTGTTGACGAAACAGGTACATAATGTGCCGTGTCATCATCAAGGATCCACGATGTATTTGGTAAGTTAAAATCTCCAAGACAAATTAATTCAGAATTTGGCGAGTGAATATGTGAAACGTTTTTAATTAATTCAGAATGTTTTAAATAAATGTTTGAATCAGAATTTGGAGGAATATACGAACATGTTATGTAAATAGTTTGGTTAATGTAAGATAATTTCACACATACAAATTCAACATCTTGACTATCAGTAAGCATAACACGCTCAGAGGAAATGGAATTGTGAACTGCTATGAGTACCCCTCCACCAACTTTATTTAATCTATCATTTCTAAAAAGTTGGTATTGATCGGATAAGATTTCAGTATCACGGATATCCGGTTTAAGCCAAGTTTCTGTAAAAACGAGAATTTTAAGATCTGATTCAAAAGACTTTAAATATGTATTTTTAAGTTTAGTGTTTAGGCCTCTAACATTTTGATAAAGCAAAGATATAGATTTATTTAGTTTTTTGGGACATTCGAATCAGAAGGTAGCGTTATTGGTTTTACAAAATTTCGCCTTTTTCTAAATTCAAATTCTTTTACCAATGTACCGTCTGGCCAAAAAGAATCTTTTAACATTAGATCATACAATTTAGAATGAACCGTTATTTTAAATGATGATAAATCAGGTGGTATAGATGAGTTAAATTTCGAAATGTTATAATCATTATCAAGAACGTTTTGAATTTTGGACTTGATATAATTACTAATGTTATCTACAGAAGTACTAGGATGTAGTCTAGAAACAAATATACTTTTTCTGGGAGCAACTACGATTAAATCGTTATTACTAGTAGAAGGAGCATTTTCTGGAGCACATATGACTATTGGAGGCGGAATCTGTGGATTATTAGGGGTAACTTCTGAAGATCGGACTTCAACCGGAGTCTTTACACTAGGACTCGAAGCTGTTGCAGGATTTAAATTAGAGCATACAGATGAGTATAGCGCCGGAGGCGCGAGTTGATTCTCTGTGTGTAAAGTTCCCAGGTTTTTGCGTGGCGGAGCCACAGATGGTGAATTTAAAGTTATTAAATTTTCACCAGAAGCAATTGCCGAGGACTTTTTACGTTTTGGAGAACCATCAACATACTCAAAGTTCATAAAAAGCTTTTCAAAATTTTCAAGCCTTGTGTGAACTGCGTTGAAGTCCTTCTTCATGGCAGCTATTTCAATTTTAGACTCTTTGAAAAGACGATAAAAGTCAACTTCTAGAGACCTACAATTGATACATGCCCAACGAAGCCCATTTTTACGATCAGTTATTAAGTCAAAATGTCTACCGGTAAATCCTGCACATTTTAAATGACCATGTTTATCACATAGCCAGCAGGTTAATACTCTTTCGTTTAGGTTTGTTATGTTACATTTGTAAACACACTCCATTTTATTGTGCCTTAAGTTATGCTTTACAGGTATGAAATTATTGAAAGAAGATTATTATAAATTTACTTAGATGCCGAAAAGTATGCTTTAATTTCAAATTATTAAAACCAAATTTTAATTGTTGTTTTCAAACTGTATAGGGCAGTATTAACAACAATGAATACCAAACTGTATAACACAAACGTCACGACAAAGCAAAGCAAGACAAAACAATAAGTAAACACACTAAGCTAACCAAAAAATTATAGTTGCTTATTTATTTAAATAACACGTCTTATCACTGATTATCACAATGCACTTGTAGGGTGACTCAAAAATTCACAAAATCACTAACAAAACAATACAATTAACAATTGAATTTTAAATAAAACTTTAGTCACTATTGACAATGTTAAAAACACTTCTAAACACAACAAGGGTTGCCAGAATTTTTTTCTAGAGAGCTTCTTTTGAACAGACTTATCTCAAAATTGTTATTTGTGAAGAAGAGTTCTGCCTGAGAATTGGAGCAGAAATGCTCGTGTACCACAAATCGAATACATTTTTCGCAGGTTATTTTGAGAGATTTTAGCCATTCCACGAGAACGTACCTCTGCATGAATAAAACACAATTACCACTTAATTTTGCAGATTTAATGATTTTGTGAATTAAGCAGATTAAAAATTCAATGGAATGGAAAACATAATTAAATATCGAAAACGTCGGGGAATACTGGCGCTATTCGGTTGTAGTCGGGATGAATTTCACCAACCGATCCATAGAAACAATATTACAGGACAATATTACAAGAAATGAAAGAAAACGCAAAGATTTCCAAATTCAATGATACAGTAAATATTTTATGTAGGGAAATGTTGAGAATCTGCCCAACATCTTGGATGATGACATCGAAATTGACCCCATCGACCTCGATAAATAATTAATCGATGGTGTCCCATCAACACGATCAGAGAACTACTCTTCTTCTTGTCCGTCATTTTTCAACAATGTATGTGTATTTGATTTAGTCGAATTTGCAAGTCCAAACGACCTATTGAAACTTGCACAATATGGGAAGCTATCTTAACGAATTATTCGACAAAGGCAAAATACACAATGATGTTGGCAAAATAGCAGAAGAGTTACCAGATCTTAGGTAGCGCAAACTTTGACGTTAACAAGCATATTTCAATTCTTCTGAGAAATGGGTCCACTGATAACTATATTCAATAATGGTTATAGAATTTAATATTTTTTTAAATTGTTATCCGATTCTAATCTTTTATATTTTTCCTTCCGTCCTTCTTTCTTTGCAGCCCCCTTAGAATATAGACCACATCTACACACACACATACATCCATACACAATTAACTAAGGACAACTCTCGAACTGGCATTTGTAGCAGATTCATATCTGCTCAGAGAATGCCATATGAAAGAATGCACCACACACAACTGCATCAGACGACAACCGGTAACGGTATGATGGACTCGTTAAGCCTGCAATTACGAGATGCGGAAACGCGTCGTGCGGAAATCGAGAGAGCACATCAGGTAAGTAAGCCTCGAGGCGTTTGTCGTTCAAGTGGCAATAAATTTAATAAATTAGTTTTGGATTAACTGAAAAAAAAATTGAAATCACTGAAATGTGAAATATGATGTTTTTACAGGAAACCTTGGCACAAATTCGTACACTCAGCTCCTCGGGCAGTCGTCAGGATATCGAAGCCATAGAAAATTTACAATCTCGTGCCAGAGAATTGGAGAAAAAGGTAAGTTTGAGACATGAGATATTTTGATTGTCATGAACATGGTTAATATTTTACTTGGCACACTAACCAGGGCAAATCGATGGATATGTTTACATTATAGTCCTTTACTGTGATATGTGGTCTAAAAGGATCTATTTGATGTAAGTCTCTTATACGATATGATAGAGCCGAGGTCGTAATGTAGAAAAGGAAGTCCGAAGGCTTTACAATAGGGTTTGCTAGTTTTTAGTATTCCAGGACGACTACCGTACCAAGCTAAAAGAATTCAACAAAACAACTTGGACAGCTAAATTTTACTCCTGGAAACTCATAGGTATTGTTTGTCAAAAGCCGTTAACATATTCAAATTTGAAATTTGAAATAAACGGTGAATAATGTAGCTAAAATCATCAAAAACCGTATATAGGGAGGTACCGTTATATCGGAGCTATACGAAGACCTGGACCTGCATAGGCATTTTTCCGTCACAGGCTGTAGCATCCATTACGAACTTCAAATACGACATCTCAAACAATTTCGGTGAACATTGTACTTAAAATCGTCAAAATACCGAATATAGGGAGGTACCGTTATATGGGGGCTATACGAAGAACTGGACCTGCATAGACAATATTCTGTCACAGACTGTAGTTCCCATTATGAACTCTAAATACGTAATTTGAAACTACTCCGGTGAATAATGTCGCTAAAATCATCAAAATACCGAATATTGGCAGGTATCGTTATATGGGGGCTAAAATAAGACGTGGACCTGCACAGACAATTTTCTGTCATAGGGTGTAGTATCCATTACGAACTTCAAATACCAAGTTTGAAATAATTCCGGTGAATAATGTCGCTAAAATCATCAAAATACCGAATATCCGGAGGTACCGAGGTACACAGTGTACCGGAGGTACACAGCCCATTAACGAACTTAACCTGCCTGCTGGCAAAATAAACATGCATGCAACATTTTAGTCTTTTATATCAATTCGTTCGAAAGATAGCGTGATTACAACAGACGGACAGACAGACGGACATCGTTAAATCGATTCAGAATTTTACGTTGATCAAGAATATATATACTTTGTTGGGTCTGACATGAGTATTTCGAGGAGTTACAAACGGAATGGCAAAGTTAATATACCCAGCATAGTATGGTGGAGGATCTAAAAACACCACATGACAAACAGTTTTTTAGAGCGCACAGCAGGCCTATTCTGGCTTATGTGTGTGTCTGTAAAGACTTGTAGCCCTTTTTTCAATTTAACCTAATTCCGATAAAGGACTGAAATTTAAACATATCCTACCATGTCAGTTCTATATATCTATCATATTTTTAACCACGTTCTCCTCTTCTAATCCACCATTCTCTTTCATTTTTCTTCCATCTTTAGGCTGCTTTGGAAAATGTCCGGTGCGAAGAACTGCAAATTGAATTATCCGCTGCCATGAAAACCAAATCTGCCCGGTCCAGCAATGAGGCAGATCATCACAACATGGCCGAGATGCGTAACGCCGCCGAAATGAGAAATTTAAATGAAATGCGTAACATTCAAGAGATGCGCAACAATGCAGCGGCCGCCGCTGCTGCTGCCAACGCCGCCTCCAACATGAGAAATATGTCTGACATGCGAAATGCGGCCGAATTGCGAAACATGACCGCCTCGGATATGCGCAATCTAACCGAAATGCGAAACATGTCAGAAATGCGTCAAATGGATATGCGAAATGCCGCCTCGGATATGCGCAGTGCCGCTTCGGATATGCGCAATGCCACATCGGATATGCGCAACATGTCAGATATGCGTTCGACAATTGGCGGCGGTGTTTCGTCGAGTGCGCCACCTGTGTCGTCGGGTACCACCACCTCCGTGACCTGGGCGCCAACGATCGGTCGTGAAGATCAGGGTTCAGAGATCGATATCATAATGGCAAAAATTGAACAGGCACGTTTATCCCTAGCTAATGTATGTCCGTTTCTTTTGTCAAATGTCAAAATACAATTTGTGTGTGTGTTTATCAAGTCGATGAGTGAATGAATGGTTCATGAAGTCACACAGTTAGTAAAACACATGCACCCCGAATATCCCGAAGCTTTCGATGCAAATCACTCGATTAATATTAAGTCAGAAAAAATAGTTTTAGTTTTGATTATTCACATTTTCAAGCTTTTATTGCGTTTGCTTTATTTATTCCACGGAAATATTTTTAATTTTAATAGATAAATCTCATTATGCACACAGAAAGTTTGCGGAGAGAAAAATAAGTTTGATTTGAAAGAAGGGATTTGAATAAGTTGCTGATTCTTCTTTGAAATCCTCTTCCAAAAACTCAATGTCCTTTGTGGAAAGCATTCTATGGGCGAATTGGGACTATGTCGATGTTTTCGATCGATCGATATCGATATTTTAAGGATACTCTCGCCTTAAAGGAGTATTCGATTTAACTCAAACTAAGTACATAATAATATTTTTAACAAACTAAGATCCAGTTCTATCGAAAAAAAATATTAACCTGATATTGGGCTAATAGAGTACCCAATATTTCAAACTTTGCTCATCGTAATACTTAGATAAAACATAGGTCAGGTACGAAAATGAACAATATTTCTCTTCTTCACAATATATCAGTATTTTAAATAATAATAACTCTTTTGAAATTGGAAATCGATTTCCGATTTTCTTAAAATTTTGCACATCCCAGTTTCTTTGTCTATGTTAGAATAAGCGGGAAAATGTATATACTTTCAATTTTCGACAAATCTACATATAGCTCTTATGAAAGGTAAAGGGACCCGGAAAAGAACAAAGAACCAAAGCCAACCTAAAATTCCTTTGTTCCTTTTTTGTTGTTGCAAAATCGTAAGGCTTAATCCCTTTATTGTTGTTTTTATAAAAACAACGTTTTATTAGTGGAGAACGATGGTAATGTTTACCAGGGGGTAAGGCAGTCAATACCTTGGTTTCGGAAAGAGCCACCAATCCTATTCAGTTCCCTTGTTTTTTGTCTGGGACAAACAAGCCAACACTGTTCTATTAATAGACAAGGCACGGTCGACGAAGGGTTTTTGTTGTAACAGACAAAACCAACTTACATGGTTATGCTACCTCGACCAGATAGAACGAAAGCATAACAAGTGGAGAAAGATGTAAATGTTTATAAGTGCGGTTGTAAAATTTAGAAGATTTTTAGTTTTATTTAATTCTTTGGTTCCTCTTCTATTGAGTTTAGGATCTCGTCACTTGGGTAAAAAATGTTTTTTTTTGTCATAGAAGTTACTTTTAAAATAACTTCTGGGGAGAATATCCCAGACAAAAAACAAGGGAACTGATGAGGATTGGTGACTCTTTCCGAAACCTAGGCATTCCCTGCCTTATCCCCTGGTAAACATTACCATCGTTCTCCACAAATAAAACGTTGTTTTTATAAAAACAACAATAAAGGGATTAAGCCTGGGATTGCAACGACAAAATACTATGGTATCCCGAACAAACAAGCCAACACTGTTCTATTCCTTTGTTCCTCTACGAAGAAGCCAGCCGATGACTTTAGCCACTCATAAAAGCCTTTTATGTACTCTCATCTTTATAAATTTGTCTAAATTATATGAAGTTCGATAATGAATATATAGGTTTGCTGCTTCTAGCACTTCAACAAAAATGGTCAATATTTTTGAAAAATCAAACATTTTGAAAAATTAAAAAAAAAAAAACGTTCGCCAGACTTTATATAAGCGTTAACTCTTTTCAAAGTTCCAATTTTGTATAAGTTTAACGAAAAAGTCGATTTTCGATTTTTAAGATCCTTTTAGATTTTGTTTACCTTCGGCCAAAAAATGGATGGTACATTTAAATTTGTCATTCCATTTGCAACTCCTCGTAATATTTTTCATAAACCCTATTAAGTTTCTATAAAAGTACGATCAGCGTAAAAATCTCCCATGTAAAGGCACATCTTCGCCTTTTGGGGCCCTTTATGGGTAGAATACACCCCGCCAAAACTAGTTAATGTTGATCCACTTTTTAATTTTTAGCACTTTGAAGGTTTCGGCCCTTATTTTCCACAAAATCAGCTATTATATGACATTTTAAGTTCACTTTTAGCCATGGCCCATACGGTGGTATCTGCTGATTTTCGGTGTTTTCTCGGTTTCGCATATAATTTCCATTCAATCAACCGGGTAGATTACCTCCGATTTGAGAATATCCTTTTCAGTCATAACTAGGTTTTCACGCTGTGGAGTTTATACAAATATTGCCCCGCTGTTGGGCTTTTGAATTGTTATCATTGCATACGTTTTTTGGGTGTAGAAAAATAAAAGTCCGCTAAAAATCTATGAGAATTGCAAATTGATTCAGGAAATTCGACTTTGCGACTGTAACTACAATCAAAATAATTAACAAAAATGAACTTTTTGAATCATCAATACGTCCACAGGTTAGATCTTACGTATCCCAAGTTGGTTGGTCACCAGTTTCATATTTTTATTGAGGGTGTTTTGAAGCTGATTAAGAACTTAAAACTGTTTTACAAATTTGTTGCACAATATAATTATATTACAGGTATTTATAGCTCAAACTTAAAGTGTGAGCGGCACACCAACCACATTACTGCTTTTAATATTCAATACATTAGTAAAACATTTCAGCTCAGATATATTATGGATTTCAATTTGTGGAAATAAGGTTCTGAATTTTCGCATGCCGTTGATAGTAAAAATTTAATCCTACGTTAGACGTAAAATATACATAAATCGGGGAAGAGACTGGAATAACAAATTATTTTTTTCTTTTTAATTTTAATTTTTAAACCAGCGAGTAAAGGTCAGTTTCCACATCGAGTTAGAGTCATATTTAAAGTGGTAAATTTTACAATTATTATGTTTGCAGCAGATAACAAATTGTGTGAAGCGTCTTAAAATATGTTATAAATACAGGGTGAGATGAAAAAAAACTGCAACCAACTTCAGACTGCTGTCATTTCTAAGCCACTCGTCCGACAGCTGTTAAAATTATTCCAGTGACAGCTCAGCCCCACGTGATAGTGGGATTTCTTTATATTTGGCTGGAAAATTACAAGTGGCTATCGTTAAAATAAATCTTTTGTATCTCGTACCATCGCTCGTTACCGTGATACTGCTAGCGTAGCCTGACGTCAAGGAAGTGGACGGAAGAAAACAGCAACAGCAATATCAGCAGAAATGGTTCGAAAGTATCTTTACTTTCGACTTGATCGAAACCCGCGTCGCAGTGACCGAAAAATGGCTCGTGAGCTGAACATATCGCAATATTCCATTCAGCAAATATTGAAAAATGAGCTCGGGGTAAAGCCATTGACATTCCAAAAAGTGCTAGAACTTACACCGCACCGCACACCGCAAATAGACTCGAAAGAACTAAGGAGTTGCTTTGCTTGTCCGAAAGTGGTGAACCTGCGAATTTGGTTTTCTCCGATGAGAAAAAAAACATTCGATGTCCAGCAGTTTGTAAACAAACAAAATGATCGTGTTTACTTGCCAAAGAGGTCAGCTGAAAATGTGCACCTTCGGTTGGCCACCAGAACTCAAGCGTCGGCCATGGTGATGGTTTGGGCCGCCAATCGACCGTGGCATCAGAATAAATGCCGAATATTATCACGAAAATATTCTGGAGGGTGTATTAAAGCCTTGGGTACTCAAATCTCCGGATACCAATCCATTGGACTATTGTGTCTGGAGTATTTTGGAAAGCAAGGTTGGCACTAAAAAATACCAAAGTGTCGATCACCTCAAGCAAGCGCTTCGCCGGGAATGGGCGAAAATACCGCAGAGCAACATTCGGGCAGCGTGTGATGGTTACATTAGCCATTTGCAGGCCATAATTCGTTCCAAATGTGACCAATTCGAACAAATCTAAACTTATTCTAAAAGTTGATGCTATTTCCGATATTTAAAAAAATGTAAAAAATATGGCGTTTGTCTTTGTTGCAGTTTTTTTATTTCACCCTGTACATATATGTTATATGGCTTTGTGCAGTATATATATTATAAAGTTTAGCGTTACGTTTAAGTTTAAAAAACATTGCAGAGCGCGCTTAAAAGTCTGCTACAAAAGTGTTAAATGTAAATTGTGAAAAATTACATATGACTCTAGCATAATATGGAATGTGGCCTTTATGCAGGCCTTTTTGAGACCAAATTTAAGGGTACGACAATTGACATTTTTTTTTTAATATTTTGAAACAAAATTCTCAAAATTGTTCAGTTTTGGGATTTTCTAAATTCACACAAAAAATGTTTAATCAAGGAAAAACAATTTTGAAGATGAGGGGAAAGGAATTATTCTTTTCCTTTTCGCTGAAGAACTTAACTGGCATTACATTTCCCGTGTCTTGGTCCAGATATTAAAAAACTCACAATTTCCAATTAGCTCTGCAGCAATGAGAAAATTCAGAAGCCTATTTCGTTTTATGTGTGATTCGTGTATTGCAATTTTCTTTGTCACTCTTAAAATCATTCACATAACATTAATATTTTCCCAACAGGATAATCGAGTTTTGGCCGAACTAGAACATCCCCGGACATCAGCAGCATTATCAGCCATGCCATCAAGTTCCATATTGAATACAAATAGCGAATTTAAAACCATATCAAAAACAGGTAACTATCAACACCTAACATCAGAAGTGTAATTCCCAAACGTAATTCATCATTGCTTTGGTTTATTGCAGAACTTGAAGAAGAACTGAATCGTTATAAGAGAGCTGTATTGGGTGGCACGTCCGGCGTAACGGCCGGCACAATTGGTAGCGGTGCTTTAACTGGCTATTCATCGGCCCTTACCTCAAGTCTACCCAATGGCAGTAGTGCACCCGGCGGTGTTGTATCCAGCCTATCGGCAACTACGGCACACGCTCCGGGCACGGGTCTAACATCCATATCGGCTTTAGTGCCAAACTCAATCGGTGGCATTTCCTCGAGCATGAGCAGTCATGCCATAACGGCTGCCGCTGCATCGGCGGCATATGGCGCCGGACATGCGGGTACCTCGACGGTGGACAAGCTGTTGAGTGGAACAAGTGGAATCACTGGCATTCCACCATTGCCGGTAAATATTCATACGATGAAGTCTATGCCATCAGCATTAAGTCAGGTAAACTACCACAATTCTTCAACTTCTTGCTCTAACTAACAACTACAACAACAAGTACCGCTAACTATCAATACAATAGCAATAGCAACAGCAAAGCAATAACCAATCTACTAACCATAACACCCGCTCAATTCACTCCACATCACATCACATCGCATTACAAATCGCTTACTCATTACATGCAACACACATTCACACGCATACACATTGTGTCACCAACCTTCATTGCCTTTGCACAAAAACCTTTCTGTTCGTACATATTTTCACACATTTGTGTCTGATCCATCGCATAGCACATCACATACATATAAAAGAAAGAATGCAAAATTAGGTCTTTGTTCCAACAAGTCTCCCGCCATTCACCGACACCACCACCACCATTCATTCATTGCCTTTTGTCCAAAACCGCAACAAATCAAACACTTCAAACCAACCACAACGCATTATTATTGCCTTATCATACCACCCCTCGTATCTACTCCCAGATTATCAATGCTGTTCTCCGTGTGTACGTATGTATGTATGTATGTGTGCGCAGACATTGTATTGTACATACATCACACATCGCACATTTGTATGGTTGTATGCGTTACTTCTTCTTGTTCTTCTCCGTTACGTTGTAGCAGCCGAACGTTAAGTGGACGTAATGGATGGCGTAATGTTGTTTTTTGTTTTGTTTCGAATTTTGCCTTTGTTCTGGCGCTTCCGTTAATGTTTTGTAAATACCAAGTGCCTACCTAATTGTCCTGTTTCCTTCTGTTTCATTTCCTTTTGTTTTGCCTCTTTAGTCTGGGCAGTTGATATGTTCTATGTTTTTTTTTTCCTTTTTTCGGTTGCGATGTTATCTCAAATATAATTTGATTCGAACGAGATTATTTAATTAATTACATTTCATTTGCTGTCAACGACTTTTGGATATTTTTAGCACAGAAAAGTTTTCGTTTTTCATTTGCACTTGTTTTTCGATGGGCGGAGGCATGCATTTTTAATGGGATGTTATGTCTGGGAGGATTGGCAGGTTATTTTTGGGGGATTTTATGATGGAGGATACAATAATCCATATGGAGCCAGATTTAATTTATGGATCAGCCAGGTATTAACATTTGCTTTTTTATGGATATTAAATAATTTTGAGGATAGCTAAGTTGTACAATGTACATATATATCTTTTAGCGAAATGGAGTCATCAATTCTTTAGATCTGATTTGTCATCCATAGCACTATGGGGCCAATGACATGTTTGTGAGCCAAAAATCACAGGGTCGAGGTAGAACTTCCAAAGTTTGTTTTAGGTTTTGGTTAAAATATATAGCTCCCACATATAAGTTTCATCCGATTATAGATTTGGTTCTTTCAGGTTAGTAATATAAACTCTTTAACAATGATATTCGGTACGTGGTATCAGATACAGCTTAGGAATACTTTTGACAAGTTTGGTCGAAATCGGTTCAGATTTATATATAGCTCCCATATATACTCTCCTCAATTTTTTGTAAATGAGACCCCCAACTGCGCTATTTTGTCTAATTTGGTTGTGTCTTGTGTCATACGATAAAATTCCGTCAAGACTAAAGTCTGCCATATTTGTACTAAAACAACTCCTTTATAGTTATAGCTCTCATACATATGTTTTATGCCATTTTATATCTAAGCCTTCTCAAAGTTGAAATATACCCTCCAAAGCAATGACATTTAGTACGAGAGGTCACTACAGCTTTAACATATTATGTATGGTGGAGGGTGTTTTGAAAACTTCCATCTCTGTTATACATTTTGTTTCGATCTGGCAACTCCTTTATGTAAAAACAGGTATTCGACGCATCCGCAATTTTTTTTTGCAATGGATTTTACATAAAAATGGCCGAATAGCCCCCATATAAAGGTACTTTACTATATTCGGTTTTTGATAATCTTAGCGACATTAGCCACCGGAATTGCATTAAATTTCGTATTGTAAATTCGTAATAGCCACCGGAATTGTATTAAATTTCGTATTGTTAATTCGTAATAGATGCAGCCTGTCACCGAAAATTTCCTATGCAGGTCCATGTCTTCGTATAGGTCCCATAAAATGGTAGCTTCCTATATTCGGTATTTTGACGCTTTTTGCGGCATTATTCACCGAAATTGTTTTAAATTTCGTATATGAAAATCTTAATGGGTACTACAGCCTATGAGAAAATTGCGCATGTATAACGATACCTCCCGATAGTGAAGTTCGGAATTGGTACTATAGCCTATGACAAAAAAATACTTATGCAGATCCACGTCTTCGTATGGCCTCCATATAACGAATTTCATTTGAAAAGTTCCAAATTCCTTTCAAATGGTGTAGGGTATTATAATTTCAGCTTGGACGAACTTAGCATTCTTCCTTGTTAGAATTGAGCGTGCCACATCTATGTCTACATGTGATATTCAACCAATGATAGTGATGGTTTCCATATGATATGTCATAGGTTCAAAACTTTTGAGAGCGAAAAGATCCGTTCCTCAAGGTTATTCACAGTATCCTGCTCTTCAGGAATTCTGATATATGTACCGCTTTCAAAAAGTGTGACCATGTTTATGTATTTCCATATCATCGACTTTATAGCGACAGATAACTTACTTTGTTCTTTTGCAATCTTCGTATTTCTCTCCCTCTCAATACATGCACCACCTTTCTAATTTTCCTCTGCTTTGGTTTTTTCGGTAACGGTTTTATTCGCGTGCCTGTCTAATTTAGAATCTGAGTCTTAGGATGCATTACCCTCGACAATGAAATCAATTTTTGGACCGCAGGTTACTGGAATCGCTACTTGCCACCGTGTGTATTTTCGGATCCAAAAAAGAACATACCTCATTAAAACACTGGCGTATACTATTGTTCTCTAGATGCTTAATACAAAATATTGATACCATTTAAATACTCTGTGTTTTGTAGAGTTTCTCAGAGTTGTAAATTCAGTTACCTCGTCTGGGCGTGGATAATTCAAAAACTTGTCACTCAAATCAAGGAATCATTGCTCTTATTTATATTTGTATATAAGTGTATAAATGCATATATAAATTACAATTCCAAACTTTACAAAAGTAACTCTTTACACAAATATAAACAGATGTAGATATTCAAATTGCCCTAACATATGTCATGTACTTCAGTATACTTTTGTTCAAATATATTCATCTGTTTGTTTTTTAAATTCAAATTCTCAAATGAGATTCTTACATGTTTCCTGATTACATTTTCTCATCCACCCCTAACACTTTTGTTTAACTCTTTCAAGGGTGCTATTTACGGTTATATTGTTCAGTTCTTTATTTTTGTCATTGTTGTTTTTTGAATCACCGTTCGTCTTTGCTTTATTTATTTATTTATTTTTTTTTTTTTGGAATATTTAAAATGCAAATTGTCATCTGTTAAATGTTTAATGTTTTCTTTTCCTGTATTTCCTTTTTCGCTTTGAACATTTTAAATTTTTAATGTTTGCATGCTCGCTACTTACGCTTCTGCTCTTCAAGTACGTCAAGTACATTTGCTGACTGACTGGCTGACGGCGACGACTGTGACTATGAGTACTACTTCTAAAAATGTACCCTAACGAGTACACAATTATTAATTATAAACATGTGTCCATGCGAGTGAAGGAATGCAGAGTGAATGTGGGGGAGTGTGTATGTATGTGTGTGACACAATGCAAATATAGAACAAATATATTTTGTACAGTTGGGCCTCATGGAATGCGGTTATGATTTTTTTTGTTAAAGTGTGGTTTTGAATTTAATAAATTATTGGTTTTATGCGATTGTAGCAGCAAATGCTGAGGGTGTTAATACCCATTAACGTTTTCAATTTTTATACCCTTCACCATTCTATGGAGGGTATACTATCATTCGGTTTGTAACTCCTCGAAATACAGGGTGAGATAAACAAACTCCAACAAAGTCAAATGCCATAATGTTTAACTTTTTTATTTTTTTTTACTTGTTTGGTTAATTGCTTGGCTTAAGGTCATTAAAAAAATATGTTTTTTTTTATTATTCTTCCAATATTTCGATTTCCTCCGGAAATCATCTTCAGGGATCTGTTTTACAAAAACACAAATTACAAACTGATTTTAACAATATATAACAAATAAATAACATACATTTTTAAAGTAAAAGCTCGTCTATTGAGTTTAAATGTCAGTATCAAACTAAGTTTTCTTTCGTCGGTGTTTATGAACTAGGCTTCTGTAAATGTGAGCACAGTGGTCTGTGTCGGTTTTATTATTAATTCGTTTGTCATTTGGTAAACTTATAATAAGTAACATTTCCAAGGTAAATCGTCTTTTGTAATTATTTTCTTGTGCTAATATGTCGACGGCTTTAACGTCGGGTTTATGTCCTATCAATGTGCAATGGGCAGCTAAAGCAGTCTTCTGTTCGAGAGGCTTGTCACTTTTTTGATCCGATTTATGTCCGGAAAGTCTAGTTTTTAATTTTGTCTTTGTCGTGCCGACATATGACTTTTGGCATACGTCAGCGTCGTCCCCATTACATTTTTATTCGTCGGGGGTGTTTAGAATAAATGTTAATCAATCGTCCTGACGCCGTTGGTTTTTGGTACCAATCTAATATAAGTTTTCTTCCTTGTCTGATTATTATTGAGTCCAAATAGGGTAGTCTGTCATTTTTCTCCAGTTCGTGTGTAAATTGTATGCTCGGGTTGAATGCATTTAGGATATTTGATGTGGTGTTGATATCCGATTTCTTCATTATACGAAAATGTCGTCTACGTATTTGGTTACTGATCTCGGCTTTGTCATCAGTTTTTCTAAAGAAGCTTCCAATAATTCCTCCATTACGATGTCGGCAATGATCGGTGACGCTGGTGATCCCATGGGAAGTCCTTTACACCTTGTCCGAGTATATGAAATATCTACAGTCCTTTATGCAAAAGGTCAGTATTTCTTTAAAAACTTCTTTAGGTATTTTCGTGTATTTTTGTAAAATGTTCCACTTTTCATCTATTGTTCTTAAAGCTAGGTTAATCGGTATGCTGGGAAACAACGAAACTACATCAAATGATATTATTTTTTTAATTTTATTGAATAAAAAAATGTCGGAAATAGCATAAAATTTTAGATTAAGTTCAGATTTATTCGAATTGGTCACCTTTGGCATGAATTATGGCCTTCAAACGACCAATGAAAATATCACACGCTCCCCGAATGTTGCTCTGCTCGAGGTGATCGACACTTTGGTATTTTTTAGTGCCAACTTAGCTTTCCAAAATACTCTAGACACAATAGTCCAACGGTTTGGTATTCGGAGATTTTGGTGGCCATTGTGCGCTGGAAATGAAGCGAAGAACCTCATTTTGTAACCATTCTCGGGTGGCGCGTGCTGAGTGCGATGGTGCTGAGTCCTGTTGGAATTTCCAAGGTCTGCCAGTATCACGGTAACGAGCGATGGCACGAGACACAAAAGATTTATTCAAATTTAAATGCTGAAGGGCTCTAACGATAGCCACTTGTGTTTTTCCAGACAAATATAAAGAAATGACACTATCGCGCTTGAACAAGCCTATGACAAGAAACCCCGTATGCAGGTCAAAATCTTCGTATAGGCTCCATATTTCCGCACCTCTCTATATTCGGTACTTTGATGATTTTAGCGGTATTATTCACCAGAAATGCCAGCCCTCACGTAAGGGGTTTTACTTGAGTAGTATTTTTTATAGACTTTTTATTGAATCTTTTCAAATTCCTTCAAAATGGCGGAGGATATTAAAAGTTCTGCATTTGTTCATTTAACCCACAGTTTTCCTATATATATTAGACTCTATTCCTTTTCATCTATTAGGTCTTCCACACAGCCTTTTTTCTCCGAAAGGTGTATTTGAGACAACTTCTGAAACTTTTGTACTTTAATGCAGAATTCAAATTTATTTTATTTTAAATTTAAAAGATTTCTTAACTTGAACATGCCTTAAATACCTAATACCATATTAGGGGAATCCACCCCATTTTAAAACCATTTTGTTTGGCTTACCTGTAACCAAGCAAACCACTCTAAAGACATACACGTGCGGTAGCCAACATTCCGCAACAATTCATTCAACATATTTTCACATAACTGAACAATCAGCTTGCAGAATGCCTGCCAGCTCCCAATTGGGGTAATGTTGGTGCCATGTCCGGCCTTATACTGCCTCGCACAACTCTCTCACCCAGCCATCTCCACACCCCCGTTTTATTTAAAGAGTTGAGTTGTTTTCGCTAACAATTTAGTTCATGGTTATCATGGTTGGAAATTGGTAGGTTCTTTGGTTGGCTTAGTTTGGCTCAGCTCTACTCGACTCGACTCGACTTGCGTGGCATAAATATAAAATGCGATTAGCTTCAATTATGGCTATTATTTAGATCGTTTAAAGGACAACCATCAACATGGCAATAAAATATTTTTTCTTTTCTATAAATAAATGGGTCAAAATAACTGATAAATGATCTAATCATTTTCATAGGTAGGCATTGTCATTTATTTTCTGAATGAGGTCTATAAATTGCTTACCTTGCCGTTTTGCGATTTATTAAAATGACAACAAAATTGAGAGCAACGCTTTTGTTAATTTGATTTTAAGGGTAGAGCCATTTTGTGGGACTAGAGACTATTGCAAGCAATATAATGTGTATTGTTGTTTTATATTTTTAATAGAAATAAATTAAAAACTACCAAACTTGGCATTTCAATAAGAAAAAATCTATTTGACATAAAATATTTAGGACTTTTCAATCCAAGTCAATATTTAGGATATATATACAGGAATATCAGGCAAACTAATGTCATTTGGACAAAAGCTGTCCTCTTCGAGAAACGAGATTTTAAATTTCGACTTTTCAAACGACTTTTAATACCAATTGATTGGTATTTTGCTCCGTTTTATACCCTACAACACATATTGCTTTTTATACCCTACACCACCACGTACTACGCCTTTGTGACTTTGTTTGTAACAGGGAGAAGGAACCGATATAGACCCACAGTTACTTTAGAGGAACTTCATATAGTCACTTTCTGATTCTTTTAATGCAGGTCGCATTTATTATCCAATTGAGATGAAATTTTCCACACATTATTTGTTTGGTCCAAAACGGACCCTATTGAAATTTGCGATAATCGGTTCAGATTTGCATATATCTCCCATATACAAGATAGGATAAAGAAAATTGCAACAAAGTCCAACGCCATAATTTTATTTAAAATTTTAGTGAATGAAAGCAAAAAATGTCGGAAATAGCATAAAATTTTAGAAAAAGTTTAGATTCGTTACCCGAATGTTGCTCTGCAGCATTTTGGCCCATTCCCGACGAAGCGCTTGCTTGAGGTGATCGACACTTTGGTATTTTTTGGTGCCAACCTTGCTTTCCAAAATACTCCAGACACAATAGTCCAACGGATTGGTATCCGGAGAATTTAGTAGCCGAGGGGGAGAGCGACCATCGGCTGTTATGGCGACCCACACCATCACCATGGCCGGCGCTTGAGTTCTGGGTGCACATTTTCAGCTGATCTCTTTGGCAAGTAAACACGATCATTTTGCTTGTTTACAAACTGCTGGACAACGAATGTTTTCTCATCGGAGAAAACCAAATTCGGCAGTTCACCACTTTTGGCTCATTTTTCAATATTGGCCGAATGGAATATTGCAATATGTTCAGCTCACGAGTAATTTTTCGGCCACTGCTACGCTGGTTTCGATCAAGTCGCTTCTTTACTTTTCGAACCATTTTTGCTGATGTTGCTGTTTTCTTCCGTCCACTTCCTTGACGTCGAGCTACGCTACCAGTATCACGGTAACGAGCGATGGTACGAGACACAAAAGATTTGTTCACATTTAAATGTTGGAGTGCTCTATCGATAGCCACTTGTGGTTTTCTAGCCAAATATAAAGAAATCACACTATCACACCTGCATTCCATCAAGAATAACTTTTTTCTGGAAAATTCTCACCAAAATGCTTTTGTACGCTTGTAAACAATATAATGAGCTGTCACTAAAAGAATTTTAACAGAATAATAGAATTATTTAACAATATATAATATAGTTTTGAACATAGTTCCCATATATACTGTCCAGGTTTAGGTTTATAACATCAGCCACAATTTGATCGATTTGGTACATTCTTCACATACAACATAAAAATTCAATAATCAACTTTAGTGAAAATTGAATAAGATTAAGATATAGCTTCGTCCTCCTATTTCATATTTAAACTACTCTAAATAAAGTTAAACCCCTCTAAAACAGTTAATAACAATCATCGTTGTTACGATCATCTTTACATAAATTCCTAATATAAAAGTTTATTTTTTATAAATTAGCATAGTGGTGTAGGGTATCATAAATTCTGCTCAGTCTGAATTTGCACTTTCTTCACTAGTTTTTTATACCCTCCACCATTCTATGGAGGGTATATTAGCTTTGTCATTCGATAGCGATGCCCGTCTGTCTGTTGTAATCACGCTATCTTTCGATCGAATTGAGATAAAAGGCTTAAATTTTGCATACATGCATAGTTTACCAGTAGGCAGGTTAAGTTCGTAAATGGGCCATGTCGGTTTACGTTTTCGTATAGTCCCCATATAACAGTATCTTCCGATATTCGGTATTTTCATGATTTTAGCGACATTATTTCAAATTTCGTACTGGAAGATCCTAATGGGTACTACTACAACTATGACAAAATTTTTGTATGCAGGCCCACGACTTCGTAAAGTCCCTATATAACGGTACCTCTTAAAAGTCGGTATTTTGATGATTTCAGCAACATCATTCACCGGAATCGTTCCAAATTTCGTACTGGAAGATCCTAATGGGTACTACAACCTATGACAAATTTTTGTATGCAGGTCCACGTCTTCGTATAGGCCCCATATAGTCGGTATTTCCATGATTTCAGCAACATTATTTACTGGAACTATTTCAAATTTCGTATTTGAAGTTCGTAATGGGCAAAGTTCGTACTACAGCATATGACAAAAAGGTTGACGTCTTCGTGGTAGTTTTCAATTTTTTTTTTTAAATCAAGTACCTTCCAAAATCTTTTAACCAGATTACTTGCGATTTAAGAATATCTGGTTTTGGGACCTGTATAACTCTGTATTCAAAATTTTCGTATTACAATTTTTAAAATAGATTCTATTTTTGGTGATAGCAATGGAATTTAGGAATGCTTCATATTGTGAGTGCTGCTCAATTATATTTGGGGGTCTCTTACTCACAGAATATAACAGCATTTCAAAATTGATATTTTATGGACCCAGAGCACCGATGTATTATTCATGCTCATCAGATTGTATAAAGCAAAATAAAATTTCTCGTAATTCATTTCGATTTTGTTGTTAAAAACTAAATACTCTCGTATTTATTTTTTCTACATTATCGGAAAGACATACATTTTAGAGCCTAGAAAATGCGTGTAGATCTTATTTAATGAAAATATAAGCGCTGCCATCGTTTTAACTTATTACGATACCTTTTTTCAGTCTCATTAGTTATTCTTAAGAAGCTTATTATTTCTACTTCCGCAAAACTCTTATTCTTCCATGCTTTTTCTATTTGTTTACAAATTACATATTCTACGCTTTGATATGTTCGTATGTGCGTCTGTGTGTGGGTATTGGTATGTTTATCTAAAAATGGCTTCTGCATGACTGTTATATTGAGTTTCCGTTTTATTTGAGAATCTAACAATTTTACAAAACGTTTATATTCTTCTTCTTCCTCTTGTGTAAATCGACTACGCTCGACACCTTCGTTCGTTTGTTCGTTCGTTCGTTGAAAGCATTCATCAGCCTTCAAAAAAGGCTTTCATGGCCATCATGTGAACGCTTACTTACCATTATGCTTTGCGAATATTTCATGAGTCCCCCGGTTAGAGGGATTCTTTCGTCATCAAATATCATCCATGTCGCCCGACAGCAGCCATAGCAGCAGCAGCCGCATGCTTGTCCTTTTATCATCTGGGGGCTCTGGCTGCCAGGCAGCAGCCTGGACCCAAACGGATGAAAGGACAAGCAAAAATTCATTAACGACTAACAACAACTATTTCGCTTGCCCGAACTAACTAACTCAAATACAGACACTCTCTTCCATTTGCTAAAAATAACAAAACCAACAAGAACAATAATAACTAGAACAACAACAACAAATGAAGAAAGAAAACCCAAAGAAATTACAAATTGATTTCTTTCTTTTTTCTATTCTTCTTTTTTCTCTCTTCTCTCTTTCTCTATTTCTATGTATGCTTCTCTTTGATATCTATTATATTGTATATGTGCTGTCGTCATATGTCTCTTTGGTTTTTGTTGTATATCTCTTCCTTCTCTCCGCCGTTTGTTCTACTCATGCCACAACGAAAACGACAACAACATTAACAACTCTCTCGTACAACTTTGTGTTGTGTGTGCGTGTGTCGTAACTGCTGTGATATAAATTTCATATCCGTTTCCGTTTCGACTATTACAAAATCGTTTCTTTTCTTCTCTTTCAAACGTTTTTTTGTGTGTGCGTGTGTGCGGACAACAAAACAAACAACTTTGGTATCCTTGTTCTATCAACATACTCTAAATGTATAAATGACTACATATCCATATACGTGTGTGTGTGTTTATTGTTAAAAACCTATTAAAAATTTACACTCACACACACACACGTCAACATACATACACTCATCACAATTGATGTGATCAATGTTTCTTGTACATATCTGTGTGTGTATGTGTGTCTCCGTCTCTGTCTTTGTATCCCCATTTGTGTGTGATTTATTTCGATGGCTATATTTTAAAAATGAAAAAACAAAAACCAACAACAATGAAAACATTAACAACAAAACTACACACAAATGCAAATAACTACAACAACAACTACTATATTATGTTACTAACAACAATAATAATATTTATCCACAAAAACAACAACAAACGCTGCAACATTTCTCTCGAATATCAAAAAATTCGAATTGTCAACACTGTTTTCTTGTGTCTCTGTGTGTGCGTTTACTCAATTTGCTTATAATTCTCACTCTCCCACCAAACAATCAATCAAACAAACAACCAATATCAATATTCCAATAATAATAGCGTGGCACAATACAACTATACAATTTACAGAGCACAACTATGCCCATACTCTCGCTGAACTCGCATAACTTACCCACGGGCACCAACAGCTACTCGGCCCTGGGGCTGAGTGGTACCGGCCCCACCGCAGGCTTGCCGCCATTGGGCGCCTCTCTAACGCACCCCTCAATACCCGGCCTGGATACGAGCGCTCTGCTGGGTACCAGCGGCTTAACTGGTCTGGGTACCGGTCTGGCTGGCACATCTTCGCTTTATGGTCTTGGCAGCGGCGTCAGTGGGTTGGCTCCCGGTTTACAGAATACCTTTGGTCCACCGCCTTCATTTCTCGATGTTGCTTCGTCCGCATCATATCCCTTTACATCGGCTGCCCTGCGCAATGCTACCAAATGAAAATGCTGGAAGAGATCGATATACCGTTGACACGTTACGGCAATCGTAGTTCGCCTTGCTCACCGATACCACCTAATACCTGGGGCTTGGATGAATTCCAGGACAGTCTGATGCACAGTCGAAGTGGTTTAGCTTTAGCGCCATTGGATTTAGAAAGTAAGTACTTATGTTTTTAATTGCTAGATGTTGTTTTAAGTCTACCCAACACCCGAATATAGCTTAAGCATTTGTAGATTTGAGTAATTTGGTTGCTTGCTTGTTTAAAACATTATCCTTTTCCCTATTTTTTTTTTCTCTTATCATCTTCTTTATCCTTAGCTCGCAATCATAATTTGAACAATGGCATCAGTGAACCTCAAGTGGATATGTTGGATATACCTGGCAAAGGACGTTGTTGTGTATTCATAGCCCGTTTTCCATATGATCCACCAGAGTAAGTAATGAACATTTTTAATAAGCCTATTTTTTCCATAGTATGGAAAAACACAGATTTGTTCATATTCACTCTGGAGCAAAACCTGTTCATAAGCAGGATTTCTCGTGGAATTGTACTGCCGAGTCATTTCCGTTTGAAAACTTAGAGTGGGAGTAGATACACTCTAAATAGAGCAAGAGTTTGATCTAGGAACAACGCTATGATAAAAAATAAAGAAGTTCCTCTCATAGTTAACTTAAGATAAGGAGGCATACCTCCGAAAAACTCACTCGAATACTCGAGTGAGTTTTTCGGAGGTAATGTATTGCAAGGGAACGGTGAGTTTGCTAAACGAAAGCTAATAGGCTATCATTTGCTAAGTTGGTAAAGACTGGAAACAATGATCTTCAACGTATTTGTGTTTGTTTCGTGGAGAATACACATATTTAAAAAAGAAAGAAAGGTATCACAAAAACTAAAAGAGCAAGAGTAAAATCCATTCCGTGCGATTTTTTTCATTCACTACACGCATACACGTCATATGTGAAATATTCATGCAAATGGAATGGATATCGACACATCCGATTGAATTCAGCCCAAGTAATTCAAATTTGGTAAAAATCGGTTCAGATATAGATATAGCTTCCATATATATACTCCACAACAATGATATTTGAAATACAACAGATTTTCCCTCTGTCAAAGTTTATCGAGATCGTTCAAATATATCTTTATCCGATTTGAAGTTTATTGTGCGCCAAAGGGTTAATATCAGCCCTAATGGAGTTTTTGCACATTCTCGAAGAAAAACAGTCGGCCCTGAGAATTTTTTTTATGGGGACCACTTTTTGTGGTAATATGGGTACTAACGGGTGTGGGTACTAAAGGATTTCCCAAAAGGGATTAAGGATTTAGAAATTACTAAATGTAGAAAATCGATATTATTCTCGTGAGATCGCTAAGAACTGGGATTTTCAATTTTTTCAGAGCCATCATTTGATCACAGGTATGGGGAAGAAGGAAATTCAGCTATCAACGTACTACAAGACATTCGATGAATGGATAAAGCTAGAAATATGAAGTTTAGTATAAATTTCACACATACATCTATACAGCACATATGTACAATTAAACTATAGAACTGGAACGATAGAACCAAAAATCTGAAATTTAGTATTAGAGTCTCCTTGGCACACAAGACTACGACAAAAATGTGTTTTTGGATACTTGAAGTAAAAATATTGGAGATGTGCTTAAATGTACTATTTTTTAAAAATTAAAACCCGGGTGTTGGGACATTTGTGCAAAAAAAAAAAAAAAATCGAAAATTACTAAAGACTACTACATATTGCACTCTAGGTAAAAAGCGTGTCAGATTTTTCATGTGGGTTCATTAACATACTAAAAATGCACGAGGAGTAATAAAATATATTAAATAAAATGCAAATGGTTATAAATCTATGAGAAGTGTTAAAAGATACTAAATATAGTATAATTGTATTATTGATGTTATTTTTCGTTGTTAGAAATCACTTACCATATTTGTTCGAACGTGCCAAAAGGTACTACTATTACATGAGCCGTTGAAGATAGGATCCTACATTTGTTGGAAGATTTCTTGTTTATGTGAAAAACAGTGACTTTTGAAAACACGTGTTAATAAGTATTCGAATATATTCGTGCCGTTAGTTTTTAGCGTTCGAGAAGAAATCGCATGTGGATCGTCGTTAAGTTATACCAGGGTGGAAAAGTCCTTTAAAGAATCAATTGCAAACATGTTTGAAAAATACCAAACATCAAAAACAATAACTCCCTCAGTTTCGGCGACTATCGAATGTGTGATTATTCATAAAAGGGTCATAAGAAGGGAGGCCTGGGCCCCTCCGAAATTATTACTTTTGTGACATTTATAGTACATTATATATGTAAAATTAATTACATATAAGATACCTCTCGAAATTCAGTATTTTGATGATTTTGTTTGACAACCTCTCTGTCAAAAAGTTGGCTATGAAGGTCCGCCTCTTGGAATAATACAACGCAATATTTAACATTTAAAGACAAAATGTGCCTCAGCAAGATAACGGTTTGAGACTCCAGGTCTCTTTGGACCAAATCCGTTGCAGGACAGTTGGAGTCGATCTGGCGATGTTCGTCCGTTTGTCTGTCTGGCTGGCTGGTGCGCACGATAACTCTGGAAGGGAGTATCCGATTTGGCCCAAACTTGGTACATCCTAATATAAATATCAATTAGCATTCGATTTTGCTCCAACTTTGCAAATCCTAATGTTTTCATCAGTGTTAGGTCAGGTGCGAAGATGAATAATATCGGTTCACTCCATCAAGGACCTCTCCCACAAAGGGTCAAAATGTAGGATAATTATAACTTTATTAATATGTGACATAAGAGACTTCAAATTTCACACTTCACAATATTTTATTACCATAATCTGGTATGAAGATGGGAAATATCGGTCCACTCTTTCTAGTACCTCCCCACAAAGGGTCAACATTTTGAATATCCATGAAGCTCATAAAACGCGAAATTAACATCCGATTCCATTCAAACTTGGCACATCCCAACATTTATATCAACACAAGATCTGTTGTAAAGGTGTTAGCGATCGGCGATACTTCTGGTGCCTCCCCAACAAACGGTCAAAATTTTGAATAACAAAAACGATCATAAATCATTTTGCTAATGCAAGAACTGTTGTGAAGATGATAGATATCTGCCAACCCCGTCTAGTACTTCAGCCACAGGGCCACAATTTCAATACATGTATCTGTCATAACTTGCGAAACAAGAGAGCGATTCCTTACAACTTGCTATCTAAATATTTCTTTCAACTTTCGCAACCTACCACAAAGAGGGTCAACAATTTGAATAATCATAACAGAAGTCAAAATATATTTAAATAATTTAAATCTGTCAGCAAAATCGACTGATATTTCTTAATTTGTTAGTTTTTTGACCAAAATTTATATAATTATCCTTCACATAATTTTTAGGGATGCCGAAGGTGAACTCTCATTATGTGCTGGCGACTATCTGCTTGTTTGGACCAGTGGTGAGCCACAAGGTGGATACCTTGATGCTGAGTTGTTGGACGGTAGACGAGGCCTGGTGCCTGCTTCATTTGTACAGCGTTTAATAGGTAATATTTTGAAAATATTTCCAAAAATTAAATGAGTTTCTCAACCATAATTCTTTTTATCCTTCATATTTAAACAGGCGACGATCTCTTAGAATTCCATCAAGCTGTGCTGTCCACTTTGCGTGATGCCGAAGACGGTTCCATGCAATGTGATTCAACGTCATTGCCCTCATTACCACCACACAATCCATTGCTCACCCACACCCAAGAGGATTTGGCCAGGTTAAGTGAATCCCATACAGATTTGGAACATGATCAGGATGACATAAGTGATAATGGTAAGATTTTCAGCACATAAAACATGTTTTTGTATATTTTTTTTGATTTTTAACACCTTCTAACACCAACAACAATCATTTTGTTTATTGGAATTGTTGTTTTGCAAGTAAGAAGATTTTTTTCAAGTTATATTTTAAATGAGAGTAAGCTAGATTTTCCACGGATTTGTAGGGTTGTTCTTCGTTGATTTTGTAGCGAAGCTTAATTATTTGAAAAACTAATATTTAATTTCTTCGTTTCTTTTGTTTAGTACCAGCCCCAAAACATTTAACTCTGGAAAGGCAACTGAACAAAAGTGTACTGATCGGCTGGTCGCCTCCCGAACCCTGTGGCTACAATCTCATCGACAGCTATCATGTCTACGTGGATGGTGTGCTTAAAGTAACCGTCAAAGCTAATGAACGCACACGTGCTCTTATAGAGGGCGTGGATTCGAATCGGGTGAGTTGAAGCACACAAAACATCACTCCAACATCATCTAATCATAAAATAATTTCTTTTTCCTCCTTTCAGCCTCATCGCATCAGTGTCCGTAGTGTCACACAAAATCGCCAGCAATCCCGAGATGCCGCCTGTACAATGATCATCGGTCGTGATACCTCACATTTGGGTCCATCATCGGTTCGTGCTACACACATAACGTGTTCATCGGCTGTCATAACATGGCTGCCAGCCAACTCCAATCACCAGCATGTCGTCTGTGTAAATAATGTCGAAGTGCGAACTGTTAAACCGGGTGTCTATCGTCATACCATAACCGGTTTGGCTCCCAGTACACAGTATCGTGTTACGGTCAGGGCAAAACATTTGCGCGCTCCCGGTGGCTCGCAGCCAGGACAGGGTCGTCCACAAGAAGAAGCTCCCGGAGCCTATGCCGATTTCCGTACATTAACTAAGGGGTTACCGGATCCACCACAGGTAAGTGAAAGGGGGGATTTCGTCAAATCAAAAATATTACTATAGTTTGGCCACAGTTTTACACGAATTTCTTTAATGGACACGAGGACATATTCCGCTATAATAACGAACGCAGGAACAAAATTCCAATAGAATTCCACTGACAACATCTTTTAATACCCTCCATCATAGTATGGAGGGTACATTTAGTTTGTCATTCCGTTTGTAACACCTTGAAATATACATTGCACCTCATATACATAAAAGTTCGACCGGGTCGAACTTTGAATACCCTCCACCATTTGAAACGAATTCGGCAATTTAAAAAAAAAAAGATCTATACAAATCTTAAAAATTCCGGATATAGCCGTTATATTAGGGTCTAGGCGACGACTAAATAGGCAACTTTTGTCATAAGCCATTACAATATTCGAATGCGAAACTTGAAAAAAATTGGTGAATGATGTCGCTAAAATCATCAAAATACCGAATGTCGGGATGTACCGTTTATGGGGGCTATACGAAGACGTGGACCTGCACAGACAATTTTCGGTCATCGGCTGTAGTATTCATTACGAACTTTAAATACGAAATTTGAAATAATTCCGGTGAATAATGTCGCTTAAATCACCAAAAAATAGGGAGGTACCATTATATGTACGTGGACCGATATGGCCCATTTTCAATACCAATAGTCCTGTAGATATATTTCGCTTGGAAGCTAGAGTGATTTCCACGGACAGACTGGTCTAAAGTGTATATTTCAAGTGCTACAAACGGAATTAAAAACTTAATATATCCTCCATACTATGGTGGAGGGTATAAAAAGGTGTAGTGAGGCCTAATCCGACCTTTCGCATTAAAAGTCAAATTTTCTAAATCGATTGATCTATGTTGGGACTTGGGTGTAGGAAATTTTAGCTGGATGTGACAGTATTCGTTTGGTGGATCAAAGCCCAAAGGGTTTTGTGGTTTGAGACCTATTTTTAGTTTCCTAAAAATATAAAACTTTAACCCTAGTCAAAGGTTTCCCTATATTTTAATCTATACTTCGCAAAGTCTAAGATCGAGCTGGAATTTAGTAGAAACTTTTAAATCATTGACCTGTTACACTTTTTGATATAGGCCCCCATATTAGGGTCAGTTTCGATTTTAAATATTTTTTACGATTTAGTCATATTTTATTCAAGTTTATATGGGCAATTGAGAACTCTGATCGGATGTTAAAGAGTTATAGATTATTTATGAAGACGTTTGGGAAGGTAGGTAATTAGGTGTTCCAATTCGGTATTTTGACGATACGTAGATAATCAGGAACTTGTCATTGTCATTGCCTCCAAAAATAAGAAATCTCAAATTGTAATATTTTTTGCTTTTGTTTTTTTTTTCAGGAAATTCAACTTGAGGCTGGTCCTCAAGATGGTACCATTCTAGTGACATGGCAGCCAGTTAATAGGCCCACATCATCGGGGCCTGTAACCGGCTATTCTGTGTACGCTGATGGTAAAAAGGTAACCGATATCAATTCACCCACGGGTGATCATGCTCTGATAGACATTGGTAAATTGGGTACATTCAATCCAAGAGCCGTGACTATACGTACGAAATCGCGTGACTCACAATCGGCCGACAGTGCACCCATACTAATACCAAGTGAGTAACATTTACGAAAATCAATATGGATTCATGTGAAATAATTTTGTTATCCCTTTACAGATTCTGTACGAAATGCAGTGGGCAGAAGGGGACCAAATCAAATGGGCATGGGCATGGGTCCACAATTACCCCAGGGGCCACACGGTCAAATGGGTATGCAGCAGCAAATGATGGGCCAGGATCCGAATCAATATGATCCAAATCAAATGCATCCACAACAACAGCAACAAGGGATGCAACAGCAAGGAATGCAGCAACCCGGCCAACAACAGCCAGGACAACAAGGTCAAGCGGTAAGTGTCAATAACAACAATAACAACACCATTGGCATTTGTTACATATTTTCAAACGAAAACAAAAAACAACATCTTTGTATTTTCCCCCAAGAAAATACACAACATTTCAATATCAATCAACTCTTTTCAAAAGTCTTACTCTTATACTTACTCTTATACCTAATACTACTACCATTATTCTTTCTGTGTTGTCAAAGTTATTACCACCACAACTACATACATCCAAACTGTAAAATACTTCTTTACTAACCTTTAAAACTTTTTTAAAAAAACGAAAAAAAAACTTTACAAATTTCCACTAAGAAACTAAATGCCCCACCCTGTTTAACAGAATTGCTGTACATGTCTCTCTCTAACTTTTTGTTGTTTTCAAGCACAAGTTGGCAACTCTCTCTCTCTCTCTCTGTAACATATGTTCAGCTTCACTACACTGTACAAAATAACATTGAACATTATCATTTCATACAATATAAAACAAAACAATATTTAACCATTTAAAGAGAAAAAAAACAACAACAAAACTTTAAATAATTCCACAACACAGCTACAGTTACAACTCTTCTTTCACAAACATAAAACTTGATTCCATTTTGATTTGCCTGCACTTTCTACTACTTCTTGATTGTGAAAAAATACTAAAATTAATTTCATTTGCAATAAGTGTTTTACCTCACTTAAAACGTTCCGGTTTTCTGGAACACTGCCACTACTAATATGCAAGACCAGTTCCAAACATACTTATATATATTTTTTGAATACTAACATACGTGGGCAGAGAATTGAGGAAAATTGTATTGGTGAAAAGGCTTTTAAACTTTCAGGACATCCTCGCTTATCCTTCTCATTATTTCACTTATCCTTCTCCATTATTTCATTTATCCTTCTCATTCTTATTTATAACATTTAAAAGAGATTAGGTTTTATTCAATTTAAACGAAATTATGTTTATTGTGCTTTGCAATTTGGCGCCCAATAGTTTATGGCAAGTATAGCTTAGAAAAAGAAGAACTCGTTATATCAGAAACCAAGTTTACTGTACTGAATTCACTTATCTAAGCCTTCTTTTTCAAAATGTGTCTCATCCATAAGAGACTTATACATGGCTAGTAATTTAAAAACCTTCATGGCGTTTCTGATTTTAAAACCGCATTTTGTGGCGAATAGCAAACAAATGAAGAGGGTAAACAAATATTACAGATATAACTACCGTCATTCAGTCTCCCTGTAGTGGGTGATAATCTAAGAAGCACAATATCTTTAATGAGCTGAAATAAAATGATTAAGTGAAAACATCTTTTTCTATATCCACTGTGATGTTATTAGAGTTTGCAACATTTGAAAGTTTGCCACTCGAGACCGTATTGAACTTTTTGAGTTCGACCTTCAGAGCTCAGGCTTGCTCGATTGTAGCGGGAGTGCTCGAAGAGTAGAAGTTTTACAAAAAATATTAAATCTCCGAAAACTGGTTCGAATTCGAGAAAAGAGTGAAGCTGGCTGGAATAAAATATTTATGTTTATTCTATTTCATTCTTAGAGTAAACTCTCACTATATTTCGAGTGATTCGACTCGACCGGTGTCGCGCCCTACACAAAACAACACAGTGAAGAGTACACTCCATTAAAACTCCCACTCTTCGAGAAATCCCGCACGAGAGCAGGTTTCACTCCGAGTAAAAAAAAACATATTTGGCGTGTGGAAAGTACACATACATCCAAATGAAACAACAAATTGAGTATACTCAATTTTATCCTCACGAATTCGATTGAACGTGTTTGGTTTTGTTTTCTTTTTTGCCGTGGGTTAGAAAATAGCAGAAAAACTCTCTATTTCGAATGACTTGGCTCCCATTTAAGTTTGGGGGTAGCGTCCCCACAAAACCAAAAGAGTGAAGAACAAATTCTACATAAAACTCCCACTCTTCTAGAAATGCTGCACGAGAGCGAGTGTCACTCCCGAGTAAAAACGAGCAAATCTGGGGTCTGGAAAGTACACATACCTCCAAAACTCTTCCAGAAATCTCGCTCGTGCGTCTATTCCCGAGTGAAAACGAGCATATCAGAGCTTTGGACACACTTACAAATAAAACAAAAATAGAGTATACTCAATTTCTTTCTCTCATCAGCAGGAGTACTACTCCATGTTGATTACAAGCCGCTATCGGTACCAACGATGATTGATATGAGGCTAGTTTCCCAATTACCTAAAGTTCATTCTTAGATGCGTCGTCACATTGCATCTTTGTTAAACCACGTTTTCAAAGAGATCATCGCTCTTTCGTTCAGAGAACTGCACAAACGTTCTTAAGATCGGCTACAGGAATATATGTTCGAAACATTATCACAGTTTCTTTTTTTCTTTCCAAATATTTTATCTTCCAATAATTGAAGTGCATTCTTATTTCTTAACAGAGACCAAATATTAGTTAAAGTTTGAAATAAGCTTTAATAGTCATGTCCTACTGATGCTAGAGTCAAGAATCGAACCACATTATGTAAATATATGATAAAATTGTGTACGACAGTTATGTCCTAATCATTTTTAATGATTACCCGAAAGTTAATGGAGCGAGCGATACGCCAAATCGAAAAAATATACAAAGTGCCAAATCTTCCAAATAAATAGCGCAGAATTTTTGAGGAATTATTCTTCCCCAGTATCGGAGATCGTTGCGTTCGAAGCACTTGCCTCATCAAAGACAGTTGATTCTGCCAAACACATCAGATTATTCGAGAACACTATTCACAGGCCAAGTTGAAAACAATTTTATTGGTGTAGAAAATCATGCGTGGAAATCCGCAAGTGAATATCGAAGCCTTGTAGGATGAAATATGAGATCCACTAAAGTGACGTGAGGGCCATCAACATTTTAAGATCTGCATTGCAATTATGGGGAGAGATTATTTCCTTTTTCAAAACGGATATAATTCCCATGGAAAATTTTTCGGTCTACTTAATCCCCACAGCTACTTGCAAAAGTTATAAAGTTTGGAAAGCTATGAATAGCGTAGTCGGTGTTGAACATACCCCATAGAGGAAAACTTCAAGCCACGTCCACAAAAAAAAATATTTAAAAAAAACTATAAAGCTTAAATACATATGGGTGGAGAAAATCTCAATTTCATGATTTTATCACTAATTTCTTCGGAATGCTAAGAGATACTAGCACATTTGGCACAACCTTAGAAAGGCAACAGTATAGGCTATAATGTAGTATGTAGATCTTAATACCCATACTGGGTCCATTTTTAATCTTTCAGGGTTTTCTCAAAAAGTTCCGGTACAAAAATACCATAATATGACCAATTGTTCGATAGGTATTTCCATAGCTTACATAGTTTGTACATATAAGTTCTGTAGAACCGGATGTTGTATCCGAACTTTGGGATCGAATAACCAGGTAACCCAGCATTTCTCACACGGAAAAATTACTTTGCCGTTATGACCGAAAAATGGTCACACTCCCCTTAATTGTAATGGGTCATGGAGGATTATGAAACGGCACCACTTTCTGTATTTATATGGTAGACGGAACTCCCACGCCAGGGGTGTACTCATTATAAGGAGTGAAAGGTTCACAGAGGTCTTCTATCAAGAAAATAAAGGAACTACCACCTCATATTTCGTATTGGGCGCCAATTTATGAAAATTTGCTACTCTGTACTTAACAATTTACGTGGCAAATCCATCGGAAGGACTCAAAAAGGTATATCGTCCGTGTTATGCTTAAGTGTTCCATAACATATTTTTTTAACTCTTCGAGATATGTGTGATTTTTTAAAATTGATCAGTTTTCCAAAATCTGTTTTTGTTTTTGAGATATCTAGGAATAGGCGAAAAAAATTGTAGAAGCTTTTAATAAATATATTTTATACTTAATAATATAAAATAAATAAAGCTTCTGTTGAAAATTTGTTTAATTTAGAATTTATATTCTCAAAAATATAAAAAAATTTGGAAGAATAAGCTTTTAAAGAATTCTACATCTTTGGTTTTTCTAAAGACGCTTGTCTGATATGTTCCAAGGCTAGTTCATGCATTATTCTTGAAACGAATATCAAAATTTAAAAGTTGAAATGAGTTTTTCTCAAAGTAAGTAAAGAGGTTAATGATTTAAAGATCAATTATATTTTAACCCATTGTTGATGTCACAAACAAAAATTAACAATCTAAATTAAACAGATACCAATACAATTTTCTCGAAAATATTTTCCCACGTTCTCCAATTCTCACACTTCTTACCTAAAGTTATTACTAATACACTTTAAAATCCAACACCTATAAAACTGCATACACAAATGAACACTAGAATCTTTTGAATGAAGATGAATTATTTGAAATTATTGTTTTTTTTTGGAATATAAGAAAACCAAGAAGGCACAAAAAAAACTTGTTTTTTAAGAATCCCTTTAAGCGATTACACTTTTAACGATTATTAGAAAAAGTATTATTTAAATTAACTTTTAAATTTAACTAAGATGTATGTAAGTTTTATTGAAAACCATTCAGTCCCAGCCTTACCCAAGCCCCCACTTTGTTTTGAGCCAAGGCGTTATCAACCAATTAAAAAATTGCTTGCCGTTCAATTTTATCTCCTTCTTCTTCTAAATCTTGTGTTAAAAACCGAATCCTAAAAGGATTGGTTTGTTGTGGCATGATTTATAATTGAAAGATCTGTTAAAACGATTATTAGCTGCAAAGCATTGAATCAAAGTTTTGTTTTATAAATCAAAAAAAAAAAAAAAAATCTTTTCATTGTAACGAAAAAAAGAGAGTTGTTTATCCCCCATTTTATTTAAAGTTACCAAAAAATTAAATTAAAAAAAAAAAATTACATCATGACATTTTGTATATTTTGTAAATGGTTGAAATTAAAACATAAATTCCTACTACCCCCCTCAACTCCTCAACAAAACCAAAAAACAAAAAAACAAACAAATTCATCTGTGTACAAATGCAGGCCGACGGAAGTTCTGGTTTATTAGGAGGCATACTCGGCGGCCTCTTTTCCAAACAAACACCTCAGACTCAAGCGACTCAAAATGTTAACGTAAGTCTTAACTCATTCATCACATTTCAACAAAAAAACTTTTTGCTCTTACCACTCTTTTAAAATAATTATTACAAATATATATTTAAAAACATATTTTTATTCAGAATATTCTATTTAAACGATGTGAATCGTTTGAAAATATTTTTATTGTTTGTAACTTAGTGACAAAATTTGTTCATATTTTTTTTCTTATTAATGAAATGCTTGATACAATATATAATTACATAGAGATTTATTTAGTGCTATAAATAATATACATATCTATTTATATTATATTCCTTTATAAATAAAAATATATAAAATAGTTTTAGTTTGTAGGTTAGTTGAATACTTTATATCAATAATTTAGGATTATTATTATTTCATTGCCCTGAACAGAACTAATCACAAAAACATATTAAAATGACAGCAGTTTTCATTATTTTTTAAGAATAAGAAATATTTTCTCGAAGAATTTTCTTTTCTGAAACATCAATAGTCCATATGCATTTTGTCCTATATTTATAGTGTTATATCTTTGTAACAATACAGGGTGAGATAAAAAACTGCAACAAAGTCAAACGCCAAAATTTTTACATTTTTTTAACTTTTATTGAATGAAAGCAAAAAAATGTCGGAAATAGCATTGAATTTTAGAATATGTTTAGATTTGTTCGAATTGGTCAATTTTGGTACGAATTATGGCCTTCAAACGGCCAATGAAACCGTCACACCCTACCCGAATGTTGCTCTGCGGTATTTTGGCCCATTCCCGTCGAAGCGCTTGCTTGAGGTGATCGACACTTTCGTATTTTTTAGTGCTAACCTTGCCTTTAGAGCTAACCAGACACAAAAGTCCAACGGATTGGTATGCGCAGATTTTGTTGGCCATTGTGCGCTGTAAATGTAGCGAGGAATGTCATTTTGTAAAATTACTTGGGTGGCGCGTGCTGTTTGAATGTCCGAGATCTGCGGCCAAAATGTTTGCGTGCCCAAGGCTAAAAAACACCCTCCAGAATATTTTCGCAATAATATTCGGCATTTATTTTGATGCCTCGGCCGATTAATACGATCGAAGAGCGGCCCACACCATCACCATGGTCGACGCTTGAGTTTTGGTTGCCAACCGAAGGTGCACATTTTCAGCTGACCTCTTTGGCAAGTAAACACGATCATTTTCTTTGTTTACAAACTGCTGAACAACGAATGTTTTCTCAACGTAGAAAACCTAATTCGGCAGTTCTCCACTCTCGGCCAAGCGAAGAAACTCTTAAAATGCTGGAGTGCTCTAACGATAGCCACTTGTGGTTTTCCAGCCAAATATAAAGGAATCACACTATCACGCTTGAATTAAAAATTTTGCGCACATCTGTGTTTACCAGTAGGCAGGTTAAGTTCGTAAATGGGCCATGTTTCCACGTTTTGTTTTATTTTTATTTAAAAACCACAAAATATATAAAATCAAAAAGGGTCCAGCTGTTTAATTACAAATTCGGTGTGGAATCTACATGCATCACTGTATTTTTATGCGGTAAACTCCAAAGTAGCACGTGCATCCAAAAAGGCATTATTTACACTCTGCATTCGAACAACAAAAATGTGGATCAACACTCATTTTCCAAATTCAAATTTTTATACCCTACACCACATAGTGGTGGGGGTATTATGTCTTTGTGCATTTGTTTGTAACATAGAAAGGTTACTTTTGAAGATCTACATAGAATCACATTCTGAGTCGATTTATGCATATCAGACCGGTCGTTAGTCACGTATTCTTGTGAAAAAAATTCAGGTCGCATTTATTATCCGATTCAGATGAAATTTTCCAAATAATATTTGTATTGAGATTGGTGATATTATCGGATCAGATCTAGATATAGCTCCCATATATCTTCCATCGAGTTCGGGCTACTTGTGCACCAAATGGCCAATATAAGTTCAAATTACCTGAATTTTGGCACATCCAACCGAATTCAGTCTAGAAGCAAGTGCATAAATGTTAAGAAAATCGGTTCAGATATAGCTATAGCTTGGACATATATGTTTCATCCGATTTGGGTTTAAAATCTCTCACACGCGTAATATGCAATCCACAAGAATGATATTTGTTGCTAGATAGCTTATGGATCTCGAAAATATCTTGTCAAATTTTATCGATTTCGCATCTGACCATATATATCTTTATCCGATATCAGATTTATTTTGCACCAAAGGGCTAATATAATAATAATGATTTTTAATATCGGGCATCAGATACTGCTCGAAAATACTTCTGCCATATTTTAACGATATCGGCCCAGATCTTTATACAGCTATAGCTTCTTCATCCAATTGGTTATTGCTCACCCTTTAAGTAATATCAGCCAAAATTGAATAGATTTTTTTATATTTAACCGAATTTTACTATTCGGTGAAACTCGGTCCGGTTATCTATTGCTCCAATAAATATTTTATAATATAATCCTTATTGAAGTCATATCATGCACCATACAGCAACGTTATTTGGGTCATATTTGGTATGATCTACTTCACTTAAATTCCCAATTTAATTTTTTTTTTTACGAGAGCTCTACTAAAAACGCATATTGGTGTAGGGTATCATATAGTATCATGATCATGTTAACGGAGAAGTGGAAAAATATATTTTTTTTTTTTAAATATTCTCCATCACCATTTACAAATATCTTTTTGTGATTAGTACTGTTAAGAAAATATATAAATATTAATTTTTTCCCCAAGAATTTTAAAATTATTACTGAAAAATAGATTTTTCCTTCATCTTTCGAAAGCAAAAATAGAGCATTAGGAATAGTGAACACAACAAACAGTTAGGTCAACATTACAAACATAAACATCATTTCGAAATTAAAGCTGTTTCTCACAGTGTACATGAACATTAAAATCACAACACCACATTAACAATTACATTCCATGTAAAAAATACTCTCTCAAGTACACTGTAAAAAACAATGGTTGTCTTTGTAACCTAACCAAACTGTCATTTAGGTTACACTCACTCGCTCACTCATAAACTGACCTAACTCTATGTGTATCATATTCAATGGCTTTGTACTTCTCTTGATTTTTATTCGTTTTGTTTTTATTATTTTTATACTTTGCCGTTCAAATCGTATCCGTTTGGGCTTTGTTTTTGAGTTGAAAACTTATTTTTTATTTCAAAATACATATGTATATCAAATTATGTGTTTCCTGTTAGCTTTGTTCTGCAAAAATAAAAAACAAATACCCTATATACTATTATCTACCTACCAACCAACCAACTAACCCAACCCGCCTCCAAACCCAAGTACATAATCAGACCTACTACTTACTACCTACCAGTGCTACTACTAATACCCACCCAATACCCAATTATGATTTCTCTGTTCCAATACTACTACCAATACTAAATTCATATATCGTTTCGTTTTATTTTCGAAATATTTTAACCCCCCAAAACTAAAATCCAATTCAATACTAAAAACAAACTTTACTCTTTCATGCACACACTGGGACATTTGTGGTGTCAAAACTTATTTTGATTGAGCTTTCCGTGAAGTTTGAACGACATGGCAATGTCCGCAGTGTGATTCATCTGGATGTGGGTCTCAGAGCTGTTTTTAGTTTATGGCCAGAACGTGCGCCCGCAAATGTCCCAGTGTGTGTGCGCCTGTCTCTATCTCTAACAATACGAATACGAATTGCATACCATGCCAGTTTCAAAACTACAAAAACTTTAAACTTTGCATTTGAAAACATTTGAAATTTACAAAATTTTGCTTTACAAAACAAAAAACAAATCTTTTCCAAATCCAAAAAACTAAAATTAAAATCAATTTGAAAAATAATTTAATTCGGGTTTAAACCATTGAATTGAAACTAAAGGGTTACCCACCGGGCCAGCAGCAGCAACGCATGATGCGGCCACAAGGACCTCAGGGTATGCAGCAGCAGCAACAGCAACAACAACCGTATGGACCTCAAGGCCCCATGGGTCCACAGCAGCGTTTCCCCGGCCAACGAGGACCTGCCCCTCCGGGTCAAATGCAACCTGGTGGACCCATGCAGCAGCAAGGCATGATGCCAGGTCAAATGCCTGGGCAAATGCAACAGCCCGGCATGCAAGGTGGCCAAATGCAGGGTGCTATGGGCCTTCGAGGTCCGCTCAACCAACAACAGCAGCAGCAGCAACAACAACAACAGCAAATGCAACAGCAGCAACAAATGCAGCAGGGCCAGCACATGCAACAGGGCCAACAAATGATGCCCGGCCAACAGGGTCTCACGCCCCAACAACAGCAGCAACAACAAATGGCCGCACAGAAAAAGCCACGCTATTTCGTTGCTATGTTCGACTATGATCCAAGCACAATGAGTCCCAATCCAGATGGATGTGACGAAGAACTGCCATTCCAAGAGGGTGATACAATAAAGGTAAGTTACGCAACGACAGAACTGCTTCTTGGCTAGAATTTAGTTACAGCATTTCTTTTCTGTTTTCGGTTCGTTTTTGTTTTGAACTTTTGAAAGAAACAAGAAAAGAAATCAAAAATTTATATTCCAAAAAAGTTTGCATTGTGTGCAAAGATCAGAAATTGGCTTGGCCTTGGTATTTACTTAGTAGACATTGTTTGTTAGGCTAATGAAACACAAAAAAAAAAAACTAGAATACGCCTTGAGTTTTCTTTGTTAGAAGAAAAAGTTAAAAACCCCAAAATCAAATTTACAAATAAATAGGCAGTATTTTCGTTTGCCAAGAGTTTTACTTCCTACACCTTTTGAAAAATGTTCTCTAAAAACAATAGAATTAGTTAAACAGTTTGCCATTCAACCTTTTGTTAATATGCCGATACAATATCAAAATTACAACAAAGTATCGCAAAATTTTCCAAAAAGTACTATAACCTATCACAAATCAATATCTACAATTATGCTGACAAATTTTTTCGTATTCGGTATATTTTAATATGTGCCTCGCATTCCATGTATAAAACTCAACAAAAAAGTAGGTGATCGAAAGAATCTTTTTTATATACCCCCCACCATTCATAGTATGGAGGGTGTATTAAGTTCGTCATTCCGTTTATAACTCATCGAAATAATCATTTTAGACCCAACAAAGTATATATATTCCAAGACGATTTAGCCCTGTCCATCCGTATGTGCGTCTGTTGTAATCACGCTAAACGAATTAAAATAGGAAACTAAAATTTTGCACAGATCTCTCATTTGTCTGCAGGCAGATCAAGTTCCAAGATGGGCTATATCGGTCCACGATATCGTATAGCCCCCATATAAAGGTACCCCCCGATATTCGGTATTTTGATGATTTTACCCACATTTTTCAACGGAATTGTCTGAAATTCTACACAAGGTATTCTTTGTGAGTACTTTACCCCCAGACATAGATATGTCTATATAGGTCGACAATATCGTACACCCCCCATATATCGGTACCTTCTGATATTAGGTATTTTAAAGATTTTGACAGAATTTTCAATGGATTTTATTATTTTGAAAATTTTCTAATTCGTTCCAAATGGTGGAGGGTATTCAAAGTTCGGCCTGGCCGAACTTACTGCTTTTTTACTTGTTAATATTAGCTTCACGGTCTGAGGCCTTATGTAGACATTGATACATTATTTTGAATGAGATTTTTAACATTTCTGTATAAAGCGACCGAAAAACCCTTTCATTCAATTGCTTAGCGGTAATATCATCATGGAATATTTTCCCAATCGTAAATATTGCGAAGACAATGTACATGGTCATATTATCGACTTAAAAAATGGTTTCTGCTTCTTGTACCTTCCTCAAAAATGGTCAATATTTTCAAGAAGGAAAATAAATCTTTTTTTAAGCAAAGAAAGTTTATCGTTTCACTCCTTCAAGTAAATCCTCCACAAAGGGTTAAAATTATGAGAAATCAAAATTTTCCAAAGAAAAACTTCTCAGATCATAATGTTTGTATGAGGCGATAGGAGACAATCGAGTTTAGCACTTCAGGTAACCCCAACTTAAATAAAATGTAAAATGTGTCTCCGTTTCTTTTCAACATTTCTATAAATGTTGAAACTGACATAAAGATGGGACACATAGATCAAGTCCTTCTGGTACCCCCTCACAAATATCCAGCACCACATTTTTTAATGCATGAAGGCGAAAAAGACTGCTACCAAGAGTATTCCAATGCGATGTGTTATTTGGGTATGCAAAGAAAAACTTCAAGTTTTAAGATACGAGTATGTAAATGATTGCTTGTTTTTTCATAATAATGAAAAAGGTCTGTCTTTACTAATTTATTGCCTTTCAGCCAAATGGCTTTCACGAGCAGCCCTTGAAGCCAACAACAAATCATCAACTTAACACGTATCCAATCCTAATCAAAATCTTGCTTTATAACTAATTTTTAAGTAAAGTATCAAAGTAAGAATTATTGTATATTAAATTTCATTGAAAAAAAGTAGATTTTTTTTTTCCGAGTTCCGAAAATTTTCTTATAATTCACTGTACAACAGGCAGTTTTGGTTGTGGAAAATTCCAAGTGAACTTGACAGTACTCGTTTGTAGATTTAACCCCATAAAGAGTTTATGGTTCGTAGGCCAAACATTGTTAAGGCCCTTACATAGTTTTTACCATATTCCCAGAGACTCTTACTCTTTGAGATATATTTAGAAACTTTTAGGAAAGAGTTTTAAAATTTGACAGAGATTTTTGGATTATATCCAGATTCATTGGTACAAAAAATTTATCAAAAAATTAAGGAATATTTTCAGGGTTTTTGGAACATTATTGCAAATATTTTTTTTTGATATGCAATAAAAATAGAGATTTATTTTCTTTTGTAACTTATAGTGAAATTTAATGAAGAATATATTTGTTCTTGGCGTTGTCCTTTTAAAATGATGCTTTGTTGGAGATATTTTGCCTTAATTTTAACCCAAAAATGTATTTTTAATATTTATAAATTCCTGATGTTTATGTAAGATTAAGACTTTTGACGACTTCTGGAACCTAGAAGACCCCTTTTTGACTTCCATAAGGGTTAATATAACAAAACATTACTGTTATTATTATTGGAAATATTGCCAAAAAATGCAGGGGTTCAGAGGAATCTTAATCCGAAAATTTCCAAAAGTGTGGAAGAGCCCTTGCCCCTTCTGTTTAGGTTACTTTGCGATGTGAACTTTCAAAATGCCGATACACGTGTTTTATTTCTTTAGTTTTATTTTCTTAATCTGCTGGATTTTCTCTGTAATTATTTTTTGTGTTACACAGTGTAATTGTCACTTCAAAAGTGACAGCCATCGAAATAATGGCTAATACTTGTGGGAAAATCCTGTGCCTTTTCCACAAATGGTACAAATATTCGAAAAATCAGGCTGTGTCGCCGAAATTGGAAACTTTACAAACATTTCTCTAGTTCTACCTTCGTAAATAGTGATTTTAGATCCAACTTAGATCAGATTAATGTCTGGTAAATATTTATTTGTGAATCTTTTATTTCGTTACATCTAACCGCTGCATGTCTGTAAGGATTTTTACAGCAGTTGGCCATAGGTTAATACTAATTAGTACTATTTTTATCTTCTTATATTCGAAGCATTCGTATTAAAACAGTGTCAAGATGACACCTCTTCAGGGGTTCAATCAATATTTGTTCTTTGGACTTTTTCAAAATCTTTGAATGTTAGAATGGATGTAATTATGCCCTTGAATAGCCAATGAGTCACCTTAGGACCAAATCACCATTTTGAGCTTATTATCCTCCATCATGTTTATTATCTATGAACCTTATTAGCTCTATATTGGATTTGATTTTTCCAGTTATGATTCCTATCTAAAATTTGCTATGTTCAAAAAACAGCAAGAATCTAATAGTTTTGAATTTTTTTTATCGATTTCATAAAAGGAACATCTGTTATCGTAAGAGGGTTAACCTTAATGATAGTACCAATAGTCCTTCCTCTGTTTTCCCGATAATTGTCTGCATAGGTGCAAGCTAATGGTAAATCTCGAAACTCGCATTTCTTATGATTTTAACAATATATTTTCCAACTGACTTGTTTAAAATTCTGTATATACATTTTGAAATGGCATTCACGTCTGGTGACAATATTTCCCGGCATTGAGATTTTTATGATTTTTCCACACTCTTAATATAAACCGAATCCTGTAGCAGAGAATTTTCTATATTGGTTCAAGATTTGGTATATCCTTATTTAACATTGTCTCCCTTTATGATCTAGTTTCAAAATTAAGCGAGTATGAATATTGAATCTTCCGATACTAAAGTTTCTTCTAAAAGTTTTCTTTTCTGGTATTGAAAGTTCGGATCGGCCAAACTAAGCTTGTTTTTAATTGTTTACATTAAACATTTTCAATATAAAAACAAAATGTTTTACCTTCTTCCAAAGTCGATGATACAAATTCGCCAATTCACCGGCGCTTGGTTCTGCCTGATATTTTATTGTTGGGAGGTCCTCTTTAATGTAGGTTTATCAGGTTCCTAGATTATATTCAACATTTTCTTAATAAATTTTAAATTTCAAAATTTCTTGAAAAAGGTGTTGGAAGAAACTCTTTCACTCAATCAAATAATTAATTACTCTTAGCAAGCACTCACACATTCTCAGTAAATTTTTGTATGATCCTAATTAATATTGGAATGAATGTTAATTTGATGCAATAATTAATGTAATGACATGAAGATTGTAGTTGATCAGCCATCTGCCAAAGTAAGTTCGAGTGCCCCGATCGAAATGATAATCCAAGGTAAGATTAGCAATACTGGACAAACCCTCAAACCAAAAAAGAAAAATAAAAAGAAAAAAGGAAATTAATAGACACCTTGTGGTCAACCCCGAAAAGTGTTTGAACCCGCTTTAAAAGAACCGCATCTAATTGAGCAACTCAAGAATCTGTAATAATTGGTAGTTTAAATATTTAGTTTGATCGGTTAGCTTCACATAATTCGATTTACAAACAATGTAATTGATTCCATTAAAAAATTAGTTGTGTTGTCAAATCATTAGAACCACCCCCGCCCCAAACACCCCAAATATTTCAATACAAAAATACATCCATCACCACCAATACCACCCACCACTACTATTACCACTGCCACTCCACCACCAAATCTCCCCCCGAACCATTCATCCTGTCATCTGTCCATTTAGTGGTTAGTAACCCTAGATAGAATAGTTGTTGCAATGATGATAATGATTTATTCCTATCAGCCTACCTATATATACCTCTATACATATAAACCGATAATATATAATATAACAAATATGCCTATATAACCTATTTAGATTAGAGTATTCTTGTTTTCGATTGTTCACCTTGTTCTGTATTTGGTACTTGTGCATCATATGTTTCTTTCATTCTTACCAAAATAAAATCAAATAATCAAATAAAAGTGTTCCAATGTTGGAAATGGCCCTTTCCAAAGGCTACTACCAACAACAGCAACATCAACAACTTTGATAACCGTTATGTGGTTTTGGAATTGCATTATGGTCTCATTTAATAATTTTGTATTCTCTGTTTCCATTCTCTCTCCCCCATGATTTAGGTGTATGGCGACAAGGATGCTGACGGCTTTTATTGGGGCGAGCTGCGCGGTCGTCGCGGTTATGTTCCCCACAATATGGTGACGGAGGTTGATGATGGCACCGGCCAAATGGGTCAAATGCCTCAACAACCTGGCGGCACTGCACAAGTTATGCCCGGTCAGGTGGGCACACAACAAAGTATGCGCAATGTTAGTCGCGACCGTTGGGGTGACATATATGCGAATATGCCGGTCAAACGGATGATCGCCCTCTACGACTATGATCCGCAAGAGTTAAGTCCGAATGTGGATGCGGAAGTAAGTATTGTCAATGTTGTTAAATGTATTTATGTATTTGTATGTGTATGTGTGTGCGTATTTATTTAGCGTAAGGCTGCTAAAATGGGTGGAGGAGGAGGAGGTCTATTTGGGGGATTTCTTGATAGTCTTGTGCCAACATTTGCCCAAGACATTCCTCGACGTCGTAACGTGAGTTTTTTGTTGTTGTTTTCCAATGGAAAATGTTAAATGTTTTGGAAATATTGGAATATAGCTTTATCTATAGAGTATAAATGGCTAGATCCATATAAGTGTCCGAAGTCTTCGTAATAACTTGATTTACATATCTACGAATTTATTTAAATTTTACAGTACCTATATTTTACCCATTTAAATCAAACAGGTTTTATTTATAATTATTTCCGAATTCATTAAAATTTTTAACGTTTGTAAGATTGAAATGTACTTTCCTTTGGTTATACAGGGTGAGATAAAAACCTGCAACAAAGTCAAATGGCATAATTTTTACATTTTTTTTAAATTTTATTGAATGAAAGCAAGCAATGTCGGAAATAGCATCAACTTTTAGAATAAGTTTAGGCTTATTCGCATTGGTCACCTTTGGCACGAATTATGGCCTTCAAACTGTCAATGAAACCGCCACACGCTGCCCGAATGTTGCTCTGTGGTATTTTGGCCCATTCCCGACGAATCGCTTGCTTCAGGTGTTCGACACTTTGGTATTTTTTAGTGCCAACCTTGCTTTCCAAAATACTCCAGACACAATAGTGCAATGGATTGGTATCCGGAGATTTTGGTGGCCATTGGGCGCTGGAAATGAAGCGAGGAACTTTATTTTGTAACCATTCTTGGGTGGCGCTTGGTAAGTGCGATGGTGCTGAGTCCTGTTGGAATGTCCAAGGTCTGCGGCCAAAATGTTTGCGTGCCCAAGGCTTTAATATACCCTCCAGAATATATTCTCGATAATATTCGACAATTATTCTGATGCCACGGTCGATTAATATGAGCGGAGATCGACTATCGGCTGTTATGGCGGCCCACATCATCACCATGGCCGGCGCTTGAGTTCTGATGGCTAATCGAAGGTTCACATTTTCAGCTGACCTCTTTGGCAAGTAAACACGATCATTTTGTTTTTTTTTCAAACTGCTAGACAACGAATGATTTCTTATCGGAGAAAACCAAATTCGGCAGTTCACCACTTTCGGCCAAGCGAAGCAACTCTTTAGCTCTTTTGAGTCTATTTTCTTTCTGTTGCGGTGTAAGTTTTGCACTTTTTGGAATTTCAATGACTTTATCCCGATCTCATTTTTCAATATTTGCCGAATGGAATATTGCGATACGTTCAGCTCACGAGCCATTTTTCGGCAACTGCGACGCGCTTCTTGACTTTTCGCACCATTTATGTTGATGTTGCCGTTTTTTCCGTCCACTTCCTTGGGCTACGCTACCAGTATCACGATAACGAGCGATGGTACGAGACACAAAATATTTACTCACATTTAAATGCTGGAGTGCGCTAACGATAGCCACTTCTGGTTTTCCCGCCAAATATAAAGAAATCACACTATGACGCTTGAGTTCCATCACTAATAACTTCTTCTTCTGGAAAATTCTAACCAAAATGCTTTTGTACGCTTGTAATCAATATAATGAGCTGTCACTGGAATAAATTTGACAGCTGTCGGACTTAGAAATGACAGCAGTCTGAAGTTGGTTTACGTTCATCTCACCGTGTATGGATTCCTCGCGTTGAGATCGGAGTTGGACTCTTGACGTTTTCTAGGACTTCAGTGGAATGTTATGACAATAGAATATTTTGAACCCGAATGAGGGATCCGTTTAAAGGGAGTTTTTAACCGAAAAGATCCCTTCGTAGACTCGCGTGGAGGTCAATTAAAATATTTGTCGTATTTTTATTTGCAATATTGAAGACACATCAACGGATTCCAAGAATTGTGTATGCAGGTCCAGGTCTTCGTATAAGCCCCGTATATTCGGTATTATGATGATTTTATCTACATTATTCCTCGTTTTTTTTTTTTTCAAGTTTCGTGCTTGTATATTGTAATGGCTTATGATAAAAGTATGCAGGTCCACGTCTTCGTATAGGCAGAATTTTTATAGTTTTTTTGAATTTCCAAATTCTTTCCAAATGGAGGAGGGTATTCAAAGTTACTGCTTTTTTACTTGTTGGCTCTACTTTCATAACCTGCTGTTATTCGGTTATCTACGTTCCTAAAATACTCACATGAATGGTACAAATTGGAACTTAAAAGTCAAATAAAGGAGCTACACTAAATGAGGGACTGAGTCAGAGATAGTACCGTAAGAAACTTCAAAATTCTCGGTTAAATATATACTATTTTTGTACCAGAACTTACAAATAATAATTAAAATCGTACAAAATTGTCGAAATAATACGTAATGCCTACAAAATACACGATAAATATAAATCTTCAAAAAACGGCGACATCTTTTCCAAAATTGTCAAAATGGGTATCTGTGTCAATATAAAAAAAATTAAAAAAGTAGGCCAAATCAGATAAAAGGAAATAATTATAAATAAAACCTTGTATTATATATTAAAAAAACAAATATATGTTAAACGTAACAAATAAATTTACGAAGGTATAAATTGTAAAACGATTTTACGAAAATCCAGTACTTAAAACCTCGATCTTATACTAACCGATTTTAAGGCTCTTCGTTGCTAGAATTCCCATGGAGACCTACAACCTACCACCACCACCGCCACCAACGCAAAGACCAACCCACCACCTACCAACAATGCCTACCACACAATCGCTTAGATATTACGACAACAACGCTTGTTGCATATTTTTGCTTTCTCTGCTGGCGTTCAACTTTTTTTTTTTGAAAGATTTCATTCTTTATCTGTTTTACATACATAAGGGTATATATTTAATTGCATCTGTTTTTTGTTTTTCCCCCAAACGAAACCAAACATTTCAATAAAAAAAACAATCAGCAAGTGGAATTAAGTTTCAAAACGGGTGAAATCATACTTGTGTATGGTGATATGGATGAAGATGGTTTCTATATGGGCGAATTGGATGGTGTTCGTGGCCTTGTGCCATCGAATTTCTTAGCCGAGGCGCCCGACACATATAGTAATCAAATGATGCAAGGTGGTGGCCCTGCAGGACGCGGTGGCTTGGCCAGTCAAAGGGGCAGAGGTCAAGGGCCGGGTGCTAGAGGACCTCCACCACCGCCGCGCGACAACATGATGCCTGGTATGGCTGGGCCACGTGGTCCCCAAGGAAAGAGTAAGTAAAAGTATTCAATTTTCTTGTCTAACAACATCAACAAAAAAATCTTGACTCTATTTTTTTCTTTGTACAAAAAAGTTAAAAAACCAAAAGAAAAAAAACAATAATTAATTTTATCAAATATTTTTTCCTGTAAACAAAAAAATAAAATAATTCAGTCACTCAGTACTGTACAGTATCTAAGGATTTCTTTCTGTTTTCTTTTTTAAAAAATATTCTATGTTTTCGTTTTGTTTTTGTAAAAAGTTTACGTTTTTGTATTTTTAAGTTTTTCTTTAATGTGAGATAAATATTGGTTCTGAGAAGAAGAAAAAACAAAACATTTGCGGAGCAAAATTTCATAGCAAAAAACAATTGTGATATCGGTAAAGATTAGGTCTTTCAAAAACAAACTTTACTACTTTAGGCCTCCTTTTCGAAACCAAAAACAAAAACACTGCAAAAAAGAAAGAAATCAAATAAAACAATCTACAAAAAATACTTAAAAAATTATTATTAAAAATGTATTATTATTTAAATTTCTTATTTTGTGTATTATATCTTTTGAATTTTTATTTTCATTCTGGTTTTGGTTTTTTAAAACTTTTTTCAGTTTTCCATTTTTTTAATCTCTAATCAAAATAATTTCGGCACAATATTTCTGTAATAATATCATTTCTACTTCTTGATTTTGATTTTCTTTGTCAAATATACATACATATGAATATAGTTGTTGTTCTTGTTGTTTGTAATTGTTAACTAATATTAAATAGAGATATACGAGAAAATCAAAAGTGGATAACAAACAAATGGAATTTTATAACCAAAACAAAAAAAAAAGATATGTTTTAGTTGAAGACATTTTCACCCCAGCAATGTCAACACCTTTCCATCCCTCCATCCACCTGTCCACAATAAATCCGAATCTAAAAAAGTAGCTGGAACATCCTGCCATCACTCATTATGTTTTGAATGTATATGGCATATTTTTTATTTCTTTTCTTTTTTCAATCATTTCTCATTATTTTTCTCGTCTATTAATTACTACTCATTTGTCGTTGTCCTCCAAAAATATTATTGTTTCGAATCTAATTCTTATTCTTCTTCACCTCTAAATGTGTTTATATGTTTCTAAATAAAAAAATAAACAACCAAACTTGTCTTCTAATTCCTAAATCTTAAGTATTTTATGCGTGTCCTGTCTGTAAAAGTTGTGTCTGTGTGTTTGCTCCCCCATTTTAAGTTTATGATTTTTTTTTTGTCTCAATACTAAGCATGCCAAAGTCCTTTATTTCTATTTCTTAGTTTCTTTACTCCTTATGTTCACAACTTATAGTTTGTGCTAGGAAAAGAGAAACTTCTGTAACTCCTAATTTAACCCTTAAACCACCGAAAATCAAAAGTCATCTATGAAATTAAAGTCTTTATAAAATTAAAGCACATTCGAAATGGAAAATTATATATATATTTATGAATACTTTTTCTCAAAACTTGTATATGGGTTAGTGTGGTTTAAGGGTTAAATATATAGAATTATCAATATACGGAAATGATGAAGTATTTTCAATTCATATGCGGGGTTAAGTACAAACGCTGATTAAAAATAACAAATACATTTAAATTTAGAAATTGAAACATTTACAAAACCATAATGAAACTAGACCTTTATTCTATAAAAATGTAGAATTTCGATCCATAAAAAGTATTTGAATGGGCATAATCTCTGTCTTTATAATTAAAGAAATTGGTAGACCACTGTCTTAAAAGTAGGAGCTTTGATACAAGAACGACCAGGAATATTCCCAAGTGAAACATGATAATAAACTGACCTACAAAAACTACTCGAATTAAGGAAGGAATATTCGATTTATCTATGTAACTCGACTAAGAGCAAATATGCTTCGCTCATTTTTGAGCGGGGTCAAAATACGCTCGCAATCGAGCAGATTATTCTCTTGCAATTTTCCAATACCCGTTTGTTTTATTACTGTGGAAGATTCAATTATTTGATTTTTTTAGTCTGGAATAGTCCACCATTGGCTTAACTTCATATTACTCTCTATTACAGAGAGCAACGAAAGTGTCAGCTTTGCAATATTTGCTGATCACTACCAATATCATGGTCACATGGCTCGAGCATTCACAAGAGAATGTCGAGCATTCACAAGAGAATGTCGAGCATTCACAAGAGAATGAGAATCACACTCACTTCTTACCTTTGCCAAAAATTGTTTGTTCTATACACCTACGAACACAATAAAATAGTAAAATAATTTCTTTTACTCGATTTCTCTCTTAGAATAAACTCTCACTATAATTCGAACATTTTGGCTCACACTCATAGACTCTTAGAATGCCTTGGATAACATTCAAGCAATTTTAACTTCCATATAGGATCCGTCTTTTCGTGGAGGGTACTTTCGGTCTTATCGTCGAAACCTTAACTGAACCACGTTAATCAATCATAAATTAGTATCGAGTTCTTGGTGCATGACCTGAGTTCGCTTACGACCTATTGACCTTTGGCATACATATGAATATAAACAGATGTCCTGCAATGCCACCTTCCAAGACTGTCCACAGATTCGAGTGCTTTTCCAGCTTGAAATCCTGTTTAGTTCTCATTTTCGAATTCGCTAACCTTTATGGAAAGGTGACTGAGCTGGGACAGGATGCTTGCACAAAATTGATAGGATCAGATTCAATCAAATTATCTTTAGCAAAAACTTCAGAGTAGGAAAAAATTCGAATTTCATGGCTCGAAAGAAGACAAGTCAAATTTTTCAAATAACAATGTCAGCATTTTTAAGTGTCAGGTCCCGTTTGATAGTGAAACTTCATAATCCAGACGAAACTCCAATCTACATCCCATGTGAAGCTTCACAAGAAGCCAACGTAAACATTCAGGCTAGATCAATAAGTCAATGGCACATGGTAACCCATTTGACAGAATGTAGTTTCCGGTACAGCATCGTAACCGAAACTTTCACCAGTGAAGGCACACATTTTTTTCTAAATCTTTAAAGTGTTTTGGCTACAGCACCGATTTGCTCATGTTCGACCCGGGAGCGAAAATGCTCGAAGAGTGCGAATTTTATACGACATGTCTCACTCTTTTGCTTTATGTGGGAACTCTTTCCAGTCACTCCAGCTTGAAAAGTAAGAATGGGATTCGAATCACTCAAAAGATAGTAAGAGCTTTCTCTACGAGTGTCATCGAACATGTGGAAAGTCAAAGAAGAGAAAAACGACAGAAATAAAAAATTAAATAACGAAATGAATAATAATCATATAAATACTTTATTGGTTCAGATTGGTGACAACGCTCTCAAAGTATTAAGTTTTTTTTTCGTTTGCAGCTGTGGATAGAATAAATTTCCATAGAAATTCAACAACGGTACGGGAAAAAACTAAAATAATGCTCGAAGAACTTGCTTAATTTTGCACCCACTCTAAAATGAGATCGACATCGATAACTAAGGTATGCTAGATTTTTTTCTTCTCCCTATGAGTGCATCACACTTCAGTTCGAGTAAAAGGTGAAATTAGCTCGTAGTATTTCGGTGGTAAACCGAAGCAATATTGAGGTTAAAGGAGTTCTGCGATTGTATCATTCAACGATGCATTTTAATCTTCTCAAATTTTATCCGATGTGGCTTTCGTCCAGTTAAGGCTCAGTCCTAAACAAAACAAACGACCAAAGACAGACTATACAAGGTGGCGCAAAAGTAAACTTCCGATGTATTTTGGCTGTAATTAAAAAAGTAAAAAACTTTGATTCTTCTTGTGGATTATATTCATTTGTTCTTTTACATCAAGTCCAGAATATGATGTCACGTAATGGACGCCACCAAAGTTTATTGTCTTTTGAGCCCTTTTTATGACATTGTCCTTCACTTTGGCTAAAACTTCCGGCGATAGGTCCTCACATTCTTGACGGATATTGTATTTATGAGCTGAAAGAGTCTAAGGATTGTTGACATAAACCCGCGACTTCAAAAAGTCCCACCAAAAGAAGTCTGGAGCGGTCTGATCTAGCTGACCAGTGCAAATCACCAAACGAGAGATTAGACGCTCGGAAAATACATCCTTCGGCACATCGATGTGAAGCGTTTGCACCGTCATGTTGGAACCACATGTTTTCCAATCACAACTATTATGATTATTTTTGATGGAAAATCATTTGCTTCTTGGTGGTAATTAAGGATGTCTTGAGCGTATGTTAGACGCGATTGGCTGTCAGCAGCTAATAGCTGATGCACCATCTGGTCTTTGTACGAAAACATCTTCAAATCATGTACCAAAATTCGCTGATACCGATTTGCGTGGCACGTCGCCTGGTCGATGTCAACGGCGCTTTCATGACAACCTCGGCTACAGCAGCAATATTCTCTGCAGAATGGATACTCCGGGGTCTGCCACTCTCGGCAGCATCTTTTGTTGTGCCAGTCTCATTGGGCGAGCGGCTAAACGTCACAGTGTTTCACCAGTAGGCGTTGGAAGGCCAGGAAATCTGAGACGAAATTCATGTTGTAGCCAAGTCACCGAATGCTTGTAGGTCAAATAAATAGTCACCAATATTTCGCGTTCTGGAGCAGTGTAGCGTAACACTGTTTATTAACGTGTATTTCGCATGACATTATTTGCAAATCGTAAAATTTATAGCATTTTCTGATAGGAGAATTACTTTTGCGCCACCTTGTATATAAAGATGGGACATTTCATTGTAGGTTTGCTTCCCTAGAGGGTGTTGGTAGTCGAAATACATGTTGGGTCACCATTATGTCGTAATTTAACAGACCTAACGTTTTTATAGGGATTTCGATGATTTTTATATTTACCAGTTTCCCGTTTTTTTGGGAGAATTACAATCTTCGGTAAAACTAAAATAGAATTCAAAGAAGTACATTCAACTTATAGATTATGACGAACTGACGAAACATCTATAACAGTTTCTACAAAGCAAATGGTACAGCTGACAGTTTTCCGACTTCAAAAGATTCCTTCATAATGATTTCTACTCTCAGGCGGTTCAAAGTCGAAATACTTTCAACAAAGCGTTTGGGATTTTTGTCCTCAGGGCCGATTTTCCAACCTTCACTGGCCTTTATCGAAGTGTTAACGCCGAGATTATCGGCAACTGTGGCAAGTTTTCAACTCCACCCTCTGAATAACCAAAGCTATCCGAAGTACAAAGATTTTGAATTTTTTACTTACACAATGACTTGACTTTCTTTCAGCTGGAAAATGAAACCTTAGTTCCATATGTCCTAATAGTCTCATTTGAATGATACACTCTCTTAGTAACCAATTAGGGAGCATTTCCATATATTTATGAATAATAATGGGTGAATTGGGACTTTTTTTCTTCGAAGATCAGAAGCAAATATTATAGGCAACTAAGTAAAATTGTCTCATGTGAACACCGCTAGTGAGGAATTCTTATAAACAGATTACAAAATTTATTTTGGAAGTTCAATATGCATCAGTGTAAACTGGGCTTAATCTGTTTTAAAAAAACATTTATAGTTTTATAGTTTGCTCGATTTTGTTTTTCATTTTTTGCTACGGTGTTTTATTGCGAATTTTTGAAGAAAAAATTACATATTTATACAAAACAACAAAGTAAACAACAATAACAACAACATTCACAAACACATACACAACTATTTATAAATATTTTTACATAACAATTGCTTCTAAGGCACTATACAAAATAATTTAAAACGAAAAAAAAAAAACAAACAATTATTTTTAATTTCAACTACAAGTACATATTATTAAGTGTATAAAATTTATAAATAATTATTATGTAAAATTAAGTAATACAGACAAAATGCAACAACATATTTGAAAGGTAATACTACAAAACACTTGTTATTGAAAGTAATTTATTTGATTTTATTTTTTTTTTTTTTTTGCTTTTTCTTATAAAGCAAAGCAAATACTTTTTTTGCTACTCCTTCGTTTTTTCTCTTTCAATTATTTTCTAATATATATTTAATTTTGTATAAAATTCTGTTAACCTTTTATATGTATGTGGAATTTCAAGTCCAAACTTGCGGTGAATTATATAGAAAACAAACAAAATTCAGATCAAATTCAGATTCGAATGGAGTTCTAATTCAGTCCCACACCTTAAGAAGCTGCTGTATTTTGTCTACATAATGGAATTTCGTGGTTATAGGGTTGCCTCCCCAAAGAAAAATCAAATCAAATTATTACTAACAAAAACAACAAAAAACTTTTTTTCCAAATTGGTTCTCTTCCAAAAAAAAAACAATAACAGAAATGCATCGAAATTTTTTTATATAATTTTTTCTTGTCTATGATTTCCTTATTCTGTCTTTTTCTTTTGATTTTCTTTTTCGTTGTTACATTTTTATTTATTTCTGAAAAAAAAGAAAAAAAAAAAAACAACTACCAATACCAACAAAAAGAATTTAAGTTAACAAAATTTATTTTGTAATGGTCTGCTGTGGTAAATGTGAAGTCTTTATGTTATATTTGTTGCTATAGATGCTCGCCCTGCTTCCCCTACACTGTTAGACAACACGGGCCACCCTGCCCCCGATCACCAAACGCAGGTAAATACTCTAACTTCTTTACATTTTTGTTAAGAAAAAATGCATTTAACTTGTTCTTCATTTTTTAGTTTTGTTTTTGAAATATACGTTATATCTCTTTCTCTCTCTCTCAAACATTATACCTACTCTCTTTTAACAAACTTAAATATATTTGCAAAAAAAAATCTCCCCTCAAATGAAAAAAAAAACAACTCGAAAAAAACTCCACTCACTGTTTTAAGTACAATTTTTACTACTACTATCACACCCTACCTAGAACTGTCTCTTTACAACTGTTACTACTACTACTACATCAACTACTATTTCTACTACTTGTCTACTACAACTGTGTTCAACACAACTCTGTCTCTGATTAGATGATACTCAACAACTCAACATTCATGCATTCCAATTGTGTTGTATTGTAATTTTTGCTTTCATTTTCATTTCAAACCAAAAACTAATTGTCGTTTGTGTTTGATTTGGAGTTTCGTAGAAAGAAATTAAAATCTAAGAAAAAAAAAACAAATAAACGGCAATAATTTCATAACGAAATGCTAATTTTATCCAACACATACTACCCCCCCCAAGTGTAAGCGAATTCCAACAATTAATTGTGATTAAACCAAAATGAACAAATTCAGTTTCAATCAACTTTTATGTATAGCTAGCAACATTTTGAAAGCTTAAAACAACGAATATAAAAACAAAAAAATATAATTTTGTGCTTTAGATATTGTCGAAGAAAAAATATCAGTAAATGAACGAAAGAAGTAGTTCAGCAACAGCAATCTTTGTTAAACACACACTGGCAACACCCACACCCGTTGTAGAAACTAATTAGTTGTTTTTGTTTTTTCTCTCTCTTTGTGTAGAAATGATCGAAGAAAACAATGTTAGCAAACATTTTCAATGAAACGGCATTACATTAGCAAAACATAGTTACATACAAACAAAAAGTACATTCCATGTTTACCCATTGACACTATCACAACCAAAAACTCACCACACTTTATCCATCACCCCAACAGTGGTGAACATTCAAGCTTGGTTCCTGATTCAAAATCGAAAATCCAGTTATTTCTTCTGTTTCATTTTTCACTTTCATTTCACTTCAGCTTTCAGCCTCCTTTGATTTTTATGTTACATGCTTTGTTTCTTTTTCTCTCCCCTATCAAAATATTTTTTTGTTTGCAAACGTTTTCCCTATTCCAAATTTGGACACATATTAAAACCGCAAGTCAACTCAAAACATATACCTACGACAGATTAATTCACTTCAACTTCTAACAACCACCAACCCACCCACTAAAAAAACCAACGAACCACCCATATCAATGAAAGCAGAGCGAAATTCCAATAATATCATTACAAAAGTTTTAGACATAGAGTATTAGGGTATTCTAATCGCAACGTATGTTATAATTTCGTGTCTCTTTTGTACCTCCCAATTAGAAAGAAAATTCTCGAAACTATACCAACCTGTTTTGTACATCGAGGTCTTTTCACTCATTTCGATCTACGATTGACTTTCAGTGACAAAAAATGTCTTGCATCAGCATTTTTCAACGTATGTGGGAACAAGGTACAACCAAACGATAGTTTAACTTCGTAAAAATGCAACACTGTAGAAGAGCCTTTTTTTCAAATGTGACTTAAAAATTTCTGAAATATGTTTTTATCTTATCGTAGATAAAAACATATTTCAGACCATATTACGACCATAAAAAACATAATATTTTAAGAAAACATTTTATGCAGAAAATAATTTTTTCAAAGTTTTGCAAATAAAATTGCCACTTCTATTATATCAGAATTTGAAATAATTCTAAATTGTATTATTTATTGTTCAAAACAATACAAAGACATAAAGTGGCAAAAATTGCATTGAAAAAGATGAAAAAATATTTGTATTTAAAAAGTTACTTTATTCTACCTCCTGCTATTATACCAGACTATTCAAATTTTCCTTAAACATAAAATCCTGCTGCCAAATATATTCATATTGTCATCTACAGAAATACATGAATGGAGGAACTATATTAAAAGATATAGGCCCGTTGTTACATCTTTCCTTTATAGTCCACTTTTGTTATCCCTTACTTTAAGAAAAGTGAAAGAAAAAGTTCACATTATCGGATTGTCATTGTTACATCTTTCATTTAAAATGTGTGCATTTTTTACAAGGATATGGCAAGCTTTCTGTAAAAGTAACTGGTAGTCACTGCATTTTTTTCATAATGGCATATTCATTTCAGTTTAAAAATAATAAACAAATAATAATATTAATAAGAAATATATTTATAATTCATTTCTTCAATATAAAATAGACGATTTGAGTTATCCATTTTTTTTATTTAAATACATTTTGCAAAATATGGCATGAACAATGAATTCAGTAAACTTTACGTTAGAAGATAAAAGGAAGATGACCTGTCCTTTTGCTTATCGGATAGTTCATACTTAAATAAAACTTGTAATAACGAAAAAACGATTTATGTGTCCAACAACATCAGTTTTTATCTATCGGAAAGATGTAAAAAACCGGCCATAGAAGTATAAAGTTAGGACAAGACAGATCAAACATATGGCAACCCTGTGAAAATACCTCTGTTATGATATAACAATATACATAGTTACCAATGTTAACCGATATTAAACTTTTATTTGTTATTCGTTTCTCTAATTGTGGTGTTTTAACATGCCTCTGTCAGTAGGTCAAAATACATTTTGTATAGGCTTTACCACTTTAGGTCTTTGGTACATGGAACTAGTTCCTTTTAAGAAACAGAACGTTTAAAAGTGAACGAGATTACCAACACCAGTATGAATTAGTGTTGTATAGTTTCGGAATGAACTAGAATCTACAAGAAAAGTGAAAGGAGCTATTGAAATTTATTTCTTTTTACGTCGCTTCATTTTATAGTTCTAACGCTACGTTTACATTGGAGTTTTTACGAATGAATCTACAAGAATGCATGAACGAAGGAACTACATGCAACTAGTTGCATTTAAGAAACGAGAAAGAGTGGACAAGATTTCTCAACTCTAGTATGAATTAGAGTGTGTCGTGCCTAAATGGACTAGCCATGCGAACAATAACATTTTTTTTAAATGGAGGCTAGCGTGTTTCCTTCTCTGATTGACAAACGTCAGCTGAGTAGCATATATATCCTCCTGAGGGTTTCTAAATTAATCCTATGTGTTTGGATTTATTAAATCCAGTAGTTTAGTCTTTAATAATGTAAATGCGCTATTAGAAAGGAAGAAAGACAACAGGTCTACCACCTTATTGTACCTCTTTATCATATCGAACAAAAATGCAATTGTATCCACGTGTAGATGGAACTAAAATGTTGAAATTAATAAGTCCAGGGACTTTAAATTGTCAATTTAGTTGCATATGCCTCAAATAAATAAGACAAAAAGTTCTAACGCAAAAACGATATAAAACATTCCATTCCGCTAAGCCAGTAACATTGAATATCTATATCTATATCATCTGGTTGTCAAAACCAAAAATATATTACCAAACAAAACTAAATATAAATGAGTTGAAATATAGATGGTGCTCGCTGAACTTAGTCTACGATTTTGGTTAGTTTTTCGGAAGACTTGGCTATTGTCTTCCTTTTCAGAATTGACCAAGGCCGTTTCAGAAACTGTCATGAAAATACTACTTTTGCCATTTTTTTACACTTTTTTCTACAAATCTACTCCTGTATCGAAAATATAGTAAAATTTGTAGGCGAATTTAAGAGAAAAAAAGTAAAGCGTAGTAGTACTATTGGAAGTTTTTTTTCTGGCTGAGATTGTGATTTGAAAGAATGCCATCTATTTTGGAGATTTTTGCTAGTTTTCTGTTCTCGTACGTTCTGGGTAACGTAGTTTTCTCAGAGTTCATTTCACATTTCCCTCCTTTAGCACCTTTACTATTAATAAAGTACAGGAACACAACAATTACTATCGGCATTCTTTCTCGCAAACGAAGTAGCGGTCATATATCAAAAACATGCTTAAAAATGACGTACAGACGGCGCTCGAAATAATTAGTCCTCAAAGACCGATTCTCCTTTGGATGTTGTTTTATTCTTTTGCAATAATTACTGATTTCCCAGCAGTCATAAAATTCATATGGATACAATAGAGCTAAGCTTTCTCCCTGATTGTGGGTATGTTAATGTAGGGCAGAGCGATCTCTATTTCTATGAAATTATTTTCCACTATTGAAAGATAAACTCCAACCAAAAAGGTATTTACTAATAACATACGTTGCGAAAAGAACACTTCATGAATATATACAAAATAATATTATCTTAATTTTCAACATAATTCATTAAAAAATTGTCTGTAAATATACTATCGTCACATTTAAAGCCATATTAAAAATGACAACTTCAAATAGAAAAAAACTCTTAGAAGCAAAGCATATTACAAACAAATTTAAATGCTTATAATATTTTGTAATATAATACAAGACCTATATATCTACCTACATACATAAGTATAAAATCTTCATATATATAAACAAATATTTATTAGTCGTGTGTCTATAAAAAAAAAACAAACCAAAAACATTTTAACCAAAAATAACTCTTTTTCATTTCCTAATCATATTGGATGTAAATGTAAATGGTGTGTAAAAAAATTTCTATGTGATTCACTGTATGTGTACAAAATGTCCTCCGTTTCCTTACGTTTTTTCTGTTCTCTTATAGTTTTTATTCGTAAATATTATAAATAATGATATCTATATAGAGTGTGTAATCAATCAATCATTCCTTTTTGGCTTCTTTGGTTCTTCTGTCATCAGTATCTTGTATAACAATCGATCATTTTTGTGTTTCATTCGTTTTTAATTTTTGGCTTTTTCCATATATGATTTGTCGTTTCATTTCAAAATGTTTGTTATAAATTGCAAAGAAAAAAACTGTACGTTAATTATTAAATAATTTAAAATTTAGTTGAAATTATTTTGATTTTAGTTTGATATAACAAAAAAGAAAAAAAAATTAATCCAACACAACTCAAAACATACAAAATCAATACAGAAAATCGAAAACAAACAGAGCAGAATAACTGTTATTGCGTTATGGTTAAATGCTTAAGAAAATATACATACATATATACCTAAACTAACAACCTAAGCCTACTTTACGCCGACAACTAAATTTCGTATTTTACGAAGCATTTACTTGATTTGTAATCAAAAGAAATGGAGAAATATAAGAACATATTCGGTGTAAATAAGGCTTTACATATATTAATTCATAAGCATAGTTTGTTTTTGTTTTAGTGTTCCAAAAGATTTTTATAAAAAAAACGTTGCTAGTTCTACATATACATAACTCATTAAAAACAAAACATTTACTTAAATAATCCATGAAATATATTGCAAAGTAAACAAAGGAATTCTACTCAAGTTTATTATAAACGATTTGTTTGTGGTTGAAATTTTAGGTTACGATTCAGATTTCTATTGCATATTTCAAGGCGTTTCGCATACCTGCGTCTTATCAGGTTATAATAACCAAGGCGACACAGTAAAAGCACGTTTACATACAAACATTTATCCAGCTTAACTGTGATAATTGACCAATCGCTATTAATTTGACTATTGTGATTAACCCGGGTAAACATTTCCTATGTAAACGTGTTATAGGACTGCATGTTGTATTCTCTTGCTGTCAAAACACATTTTTGTATTGAGAACATATAATAAAATCTTTGTTTTTGACGATGTATAACATTTAAATAAGAATTGTTAAATATTTGTTAGATTTTTGACAGACAGATGTGAGGAATTTATCTTAAAAAAACTTTTCACAACAAGAGAAAATTCAGTAAATTTAAACATTTTTTGTTATTTTATTTGAAAATGATAGATTAGCTCCAAAAGGGTTACCACAACTGATTTGGCAAATGAGACCAACTCTTTAATTCTGCCATGCTCCCAACAAGTTGTTATTTGTTAATACATTCGGTTATTCCACATGATGCAATGGGTTACGCCGAGGAAATAAAATGGATTGAATAAATGTTTTCTGTTTGCTCAAAATAGTGCATTTATTTTTTACCGGTTTTGGTAAACCAACCAATTTTTGTTTACAAATAAGTCTCACACCTATTAGGTGTATATTCTTCTTTGGTTAAGTACAATTGCATGGTACAATAAAAAGGTAAAGTAAAAACTTAAAAAACGAAAAAGTTTTCAAATTAATGAGTAGAAGAAACGTACATGGCAAGGCGCGCATTAAGATTATTCACCAGTTTTGCCATGGAAACTAAATATTTGACAGATCATGTTTATTAAAGAAAATCCTGGCTTGCATCCATCCTTCGACATTTTAACCTATTTCAAGAAATAATAAAATAAATCAAAGAAACAAGAATAACTTATTTATCTAATTTTAACATTTCAGAGAGAAAAGGTATAGCTTCAGGGATATATTTCACTTGTTTTGCGAAGCTGAAAATCTGATTTTCATTATTTCGGAAAACTTTTCATGGGGTCTTATCTTTTTCACGAGTACGAATTTCCGTAGATAGAAAGAAGGCACAGGGGTTCCTCCAAAAGGTTTTCTCAAAATTGACAGAAAAACTAAATTTGTATGAAAATTATGGGGTTTCTATTCATGTTAGTGGATTCTCAATATTACGTAGTTCAATAAATGCGTTCATAACAAGTACATGAATTTCGTAGGAACGCAGTTATTTTATTATTATTATATTATTATTATGATTATTTTATTATTATTCATTATCATATTATTATTATATATTAGTATTATTATTATTATATTATATTATTATTATTATATATTATTATTATTATCTATTATTATTATTATTATATTATTATTATTATTATATTATTATTATTATTATTATTATATTATATTATTACTATTATATTATTATTATTATTATTATTATTTATTATTATTATTATTATTATTATTATTAATTATATATTATTATATTATTATATTATTATCATGTATTAATTATTATTATTATATTATTATATTATTATATTATTATATTATTATATTATTATTATTATTATTATTATTCATTATATTATTATTATATTATTATTATTATATTATTATTATATTATTATTATATTATTATTATGATATTTTATTATTATTATTATTATTATTATTATTATACTATTATTATTATTATTATTATATTATATTATTATTATTATTATTATTATTATTATTAGTATATTATATTATTATTATTATTATTATTATTCTATATTATTATTTATTATTATTCTTATGATTATTATTATTATTTAAGGTTATTTGACCAATATTCCAGATACGTTATAATAAGCAAAAGGGAACACCGCTAAGTAAATAAACAAAAGCTTCCAAATATTTGTAGTTTGAAAATCGAGACATGGCAGAAGAATACAGGTAGATGCATCAACGCTTGGGAGCATTGATATGTCAAAAAAATTAAAGTAGATTTTTATATGTTTTCTTATACTAAGTCATTCGGAGGCTATTATAATTCGCGTTTTTCAACAATTTTTACAAATTTAAATAATTTATCATTCAACATTTTCAATTCCAAAATTGGTTTGACAGTTCATTGTCCCAGCAGCTGTGTCGACGCGTCTACCTATATTCTTCTACCATGAATCGAGGCATGAAATCTATTATCGTGTCGTTTGTAAAAGCAGGTAATTGCATTATTATACCCTCCACCATACTATGGAGGGTATATTAACTTGGTCATTCCAAACAAAGTTTGACCCAACAAAGTATATATATATTCTTGATCAGCGTAAAATTCTAAGTCGATTTAGCGATGTCCGTCTGTCTGTCCTTCTGTCTGTTGTAATCACGCTATTTTTCGAACGAATTGAGATAGAAGGCTCAAGGCTGTACACAAGTTTGTTTTTCCAGTAAGCAGGTTAAGTTCGTAAATGGGCCATGCAGGTCCACGCCTTCGTATAGCCCCCATATAACGGTACCTCCCGATATTCGGTATTTTGATGATTTTAGCGACATTATTCACCGGAATTGCTTCAAATTTGGTATTTGAAGTTCGTAATGGATACTACAGCCTATGACAGAAAATTGTCTGTGCAGGCTCACATCTTCGTATAGCCTCCATATAACGGTACCTCCCAATATTCGGTATTTTGATGATTTTAGCGTCATTATTCACCGGAATTGTTTCAAATTTGGTATTTGAAGTTTGTAATAGATACTACAGCCTATGACAGAAAATTGTCTATGCAGGTCCAGGTCTTCGTATAGGCTCCATATATCAGTACCTCCCTATATTCGGTATTTTGAAGAGTTTAGGTTTAGGTACCCACCGAAATTGTTTGAGATGTCGTATTTGAAGTTCGTAATGGATGCTACAGCCCGTGACAGAGGGTTGTCTATCCAGGTCCAGGTCTTTGTATAGCTCCGATATAACGGTACCTCTCTATATATGGTATTTTGATGATTTTAGGTATATTATTCACCGTTTATTCAACGTTTCGAATTTGAATATGGTAATGGCTTATGACAAACAATGGTAATGTAGGTCCACGTCGTATTGACCCCAACTTATCGGCTATAGTCGGCATTTTAAAAATTTTAACAAAACTTTTAACGGATTTTATTTTTTTGAAAATTTCCAAATTCGTTCCGAATGGTGGAGGGTATTCAAAGTTCGGCCCGGCCGAACTTACTGCATTTTATCTTGTTTTAGTTGTACTGTACACAAGTCGTTCTTTCACTAAGGCCAGTAGGCATATCTCGTTACACGCCTTACACACATAATAAGTCCATTGGATTACAACTGTCAACTTGGTATATGTAAACAGGCCTTTGGAGTCGTTTGTAAAATGATTTAATATTTTGCATTTTTGAGGAATAATTTAGGCACTCCTGAATAATTTAAAGTCAAAATAAACTTTTCGTACTATAAAAAAAAATATTGTGTTCATAGCATGAAGAAAGTATAATTTTATACAATAGTAATATATTATTACATAGTATAAATAAACATTGCAATAAACATCGCAAAATTTCTAAAGATAAATGTTAAAATATCAATCTACAATCTACATTATATAGTGCTATATCAACATTATTTGTTGAGATAATTACCTAAAACAATTTACAATTGACTCATATCAGATGATATGTTAAGCAAATAAAATCTAACTATCGTACCTAAATTTCAGCACACATCAAATTGAATTAAAAACTTGAGTAGATTCCGAAGTCAAGTGTCAAAAACTCTTATCATCAGTTCGGTAGTCCTGAGTAGTAAGTAACTTTTAAAATTGGCCAATATACCTACGCTACATGCATATATTTCGTTTATTCATATCATGCCAAAAAAAAAAAAAAAACGTTCCACACTATTGTTGCTATTCGAGACAAATGTACGATGTGGAAAGCGGAGACAAATGAAATTGAGTGGAATCAGCGTATTTTGTTTCGCCAGACGAAACACTTCTAATTTCAATGAATGAAGTTCTGATGCCCCGCAACATTGTTAATCAATCCTTCGTATATTCCACAAAAAAAATATTTATTTATAAATTTCTCTCTTTCTATATATTTATACATATATATAAATATATCTTTTGTCAGTTACTAAATGTATAACGAGTTTTTTTAGCCAAGATTTCCTATTTTTTCGGTTTGTTTTTGGATTTATTCGAGTAATGGATTTTTTCCAATATTCCTTGTTTTTATTTTTAATCTTTGTTTTTTGGTTTGTTCGTTTGTTTTCTTCTCAACACTTTCTCTATTCCTACTGTTATTGTTGCGAGATGCAAATAGTTCATTGACAATATTTGCCATCCTTGCCAATTGCTAATGTCCGTCTCATGTCTTACAGGGGATGATCGGTCGCGCTGGTAATGTTGTTGGCGGAATGCAACAACAACAGCAACCATATGGTCAGCAACAACAGCAGTCACAACAACAACTACAGCAACAGCAGCAAATGGGTGGCATGGGGCAAATGGGTCAGCAGGGCATGATGGGTCAACAGCAAGGCATGATGGGCCAACAGCCGGGCATGGGACAACAGCCTGGCATGGGTCAACAGGGCATGATGGGCCAACAACCGGGCATGGGACAACAACAGCAGGGCCAACAAATGGGCCAGATGGGGCAAATGGGCATGCAGCAGGGTCAACAGCCTGGCATGCCCGGCCAGCAGCAGATGGGACAAATGGGTCAGATGGGCATGATGGGCCAACAACAACAGCCGCAGCAACAACAACCTCCCCCCGTATCACAACCCTCAGGCGGTTTATTATCCGGAGCAACTAGCTTACTCTCGGGTGCTACTTCGGCTGCCACCGGTGGTCTATTTGGTTCGAAACAACCACCGAAACAAGATCCAATGCAACCACCAGGTGGTGCGCAGCCAACGCAGCAAGCTTCAACCGGCCTGGGGGGATTGTTCGGCGGCGGCGCCCAACAACAACAGCAGCAGCAGCAACAACAACAGCCACAGCAGCAGCAACAACAACCACAAGTGCCACCTCAAGGTCAACAGCCACCACCGCAAGGTCAAGGACCCGGTGCCGGTCTGCTGGGCGGTCTCAAAGGTATCGCAGCAGCGGCGCCGGGCGGTGATGTGCTGTCGAAAGGTAAAGATCTCTTTGGCAAGTTCGGCTTCGGTTTTGGTAAATAACCCCGGTCATATTATAGGTCGTTTTTATATATATTATTAAATTAATACTTAATAATTAATAATAATAATTATAACAATAATATTAAATTACTATAAATTATAGAAAGAAAAACAAATTAAAAAAAAGAACAAATACCAAAAAAAGACAAGAACAAGAAAAAATCTTACAAAAAAATTATGCATTCACAATAAAACAAATTTTTAAAAAGTAAAACCAAATAAGAAAACGAATTAAAATCCCAAAAAAAGAAGAAACATGGATGCAGTTTTTTACAGCACACGTACGCGGAACATGATGTTAAGTGCTTCGAAGGCAATGCCCTCGTTTCGAAAATGTTTCGATGCAAATTTTTACTAAACTTTCAAAATTTGATTTTTAAAAATGTCACTAAATATAGGATTAGTTATTGATCAAAATTCATGATTCATCTCTCTTTCTCACTCTTCCTCACATTCTTTTTGGGAAAATTGTAGAAAATGCGTTCTCAGTTAGAAAGAAAGAAATAAATAGGGAATTTTCTCACTTACTGAGATAGATTTTATTTTTTCTATACGATGTTTAAGCCTTCAATCAAATTAAAAAAAAAATAGATAAAAAATCTTCTTCGCCATCGAATTTGATTTTAAATAATAAGATATTCTTCGATTCTATTATCTAAAAAACCGGGATGCCCACATTTTTATTTAAAAAATTTGTCTGTTCAAAATGAGACCTGGAATATTTTCTACCCACAATTGACCCGAAATTTAATATTTAAGTCGCGTTCTCTTAAAGCAATATGTCCCAATTTTCAGTATCGAAAATTCCCAGGAGAATTAGCTGTGGAACAAATACAAATATTACTCTTAATATGATTGGGCGCCACTTATTCAAAATTTGTTAAAAAATAATAAATTTGGAAATTTCGCGGGATGTATATTTCATTGTTCCTAATATCAAGAGATTGACATTCTTAGAGCCTATTGTGAAGCCATGTTCAGAGAGACCCATTGTAAAGTTGTAAACGTCGAAAGCTTTAAATATCTGTAAACAAGTAAATATTCACAAATTTCTAAAATATTGCAATAACCCACATAATACATCTCAAGTTAGTTGAACGTTTAGGTTGTATTATTGAAATCTCGCTGATCATTATGATGAAATTTCCTTGTGAAAATCTTCAAAATTGGGCAAAGTTTTTGTTCTATAAAAATATGAAATTAATAATATATTTTTTACCCATAATGCTTGGGCGCCACTTATTGATAATTTGTATAAAATTTGTGACGATTCGATTGTTTCTTGTGTTATCTTTATTCGAGGTCTACTATACGTATTTCTGGTTTAAAGATTAAAATGAAACTAATTAGGAAAGCACTTTTCCGCCCCGATTAAGGCACATCCAAAACATGGTAATGCTGCTGTTAATGCCAGCGTCTTGTAATAAAAATCGGTCTTCATGCATTTATGTCTTGATTTACGGTAATAGAAAGAAGACATTGTATGCCAAGTCTGGACTGTGCGGCGTATGACCTGTGAATTTCACCTTCTTCCCATTAAAAGGCGCTGCTTTGATTCCATGTGTGGGAGCTCTCATAACCATGATGCACAATTCCTCCTACGTTGTTTAAGCAGAACAGACGCCATATTTCACGGGATTCTAGAAGAAAGTCTTCAGATCTTCTAATAGACCTCCTGAACAACTTAGAGAAGACTTTCTGGTTGTCAACGAAGAGAACTTCTGGTCGTCTATGAGATGACCCTCTGGTTGTCTATGAGGAGACCTTCTGCTGTGCTGTGCGAAAAGACTCTTGGATTTCTAAGAGAAGTCATTTGGACTACTAAGAGAAGATCCATTGATCTTCAGTGAGAATTCCCTTTGGTCTTTTATGAGAAGATACTTTGGCCCTAAGAAGATCTTTGGCCCTAAGAAGATCTTTGGCCATCTATCAGAAGACCCTTTTATACTTTTGGCGTTCTAGAAAAAAACCTTCAGAGCTTTTAGGAGAAAAAAATCAGAATTTCTAGAAGAAGACCTCCCGACTGCGGAAAGAAGATCTTTTAGTTGACAACAAGAAGACCTTTCGTCGTCTATGAAAATTCCCTCTAGTCTTTTATAAAAAGACTCATTGGACTTCTAAGAGAAGATACTATAGTCTTCTATGAGCTTTTTTTATTTTTCATTAGAAGATCTTTAGTGGGTGAACCCTTTTGACTTCAAGAAGAGAACCCTTTTGTGTTCTAGGAGAGGACCCTTTTGGGCTACAAAAAAATTCCTTCTGGTCGTCTATAATACCCCCTTGTATTTTTTAGAAAACACTTGGACTTCTAAACGAATATCTTTTGGTCTTCCATGATAAGATATTTTGGTCTTCCATGATAAGATATTTTGGTCTTCCAAGAAAAGACCCTTTGATCTTCACATGGGAGAACCCTTTGGTCTTCAAAAAGAGGACCCTTTTGTCTTTTATGGGAGAACCTTTCTGGAGATAAGATCTTTTAGTGGTAAACAGAAAACAACTTCTGGTCGTATATGAGAAGACGTTCTCAAAGCTTTCTTCGATTTCATTCCACCGAAAATATTCGCAATTAAGGAAACGTCAATATCACTTGAGTATCAATATTGGCCTTAGATATTTTTAAGAGGTTCCCTATTTCTTGGTAATAAACCACATTTCAAGTTTTCTTTAATATTACCTTTGCTCCTTGGTGAAAAATTTCATTACGCTATAACTACTTACAAACCAAACTTTATTTTACCTGGGTTCTAGTGAAAAAATAGTTAAAAGTCACTTAAATATTTCGAAATAAATTTATATTATTTTTCAATTCCCTGAGAGAAATTAACGGATTTTGGTATTGAAATTACGACCCACTTATTTGCTGATAACCACATTTGCTTTTATATCTGTTACCCTGTTTTCCGACATTAGTTACTGAACTTTGAACAAACGGTTTTAAAGTTAGACTCGCAGGCTACCTGACATTGTTACCCACTGATGGCAATTAAATGTTCGGTCCTGTCCAACTGTTTTTAAAAATGTGTAAGGCTTTTTATAGTCCAACATCATTCCTGTGTATGTGCTTAAAAAATTGTATCCTTTTAACAATAAAAACGTATCTCAAAATAGTGATTGATTTTTTATTAATTAAAAATTAATAGGAAATTTTTCAATTCCATATGCAACATCCACCCTCTTGAGAAATAGAATTTCAAACCCGCAAAAGAATTAGACATCTTTTGAAAATAAATACCATCTACAAAATAAATTCTATTAGTTTTAATTTTGTTAATAAAATATTTTGATTTTTTTGTTATAAAAAAAGAAAAATAATTTATTTCATTTTTCATTTGTTCTCAACAAAACAAACGTTGTAAAATTGAATATGTAAAAGCAAAATATCATTAAAATGAAAATGCAATAATTATAAAAAGAATATTATATATTTGTTTTAACAAAATTTAATGTTACTTGACTTAAAAATAATGAAAACCAAAAACAAAAAAAACAAGCAAAATGCCCTTCCCCCCAAAACAAACCTTGGAAAATTTTGAAACTAAAACAAAATCTTCGCCCTCATAAACTGATTGTAATCATATTATACATACTTTAAATTATATATAAATAATATTATAAAGTTATATATATTATACATACAAAATGAAAAACAAGAAGAAGAAAATGAATGAAATTTATAAACATATTAAAAAAAAATATTTACAATTATTTGTTACGCACATTGTTAAATTTGCTACTGTTGCTGACCAGTTTATAACAAAAACAAAATGAAAAACTAAAATCTAAAACAAATTGATAAAATTAAAAAAATATATAATATTAATAAAAAAACCCAAAAAACTATACATATACAGATTAATTAAAAAACAAAAATAATTATATGAAAAAGAAAAATTAAATAAATTAAAAATCTATGACATATTGAAATTATAAAAACAAACTATTATTATTAAATCAAAACCAAAAAAAAAAAAAAAATAAAAACAAATAAAGTCACAAACCAAATGCAAATACACATTTATTCAACAAAAACACTTTCTATACATACACATATATACAAGACAATTTTCTCAAAAATAAATCCCTAATATTAAATTTTTTTCGTAAATACATAACACGCATTATTAATAATGGAAAATTGATTCGCTTTTGTTTTTTTCTTTCTTTCCTTCATTCCAAACGACAACACAATAACGACTTTATAAAAATTCTAATTACCATTAACTATTTCATATCTATAAACATTATAACACACACAATAACAACAACAACTACCTACAAACTATCTTGAAAGCAAAACATAAATACATATATTTCCTAATAGCATAACATACTTACATACATGCATAAATACAAACAAAAAGTTTATTAAAACAAAATAGTTTTTTATTTATTTCTCTGAAGAAGTGTTTTTATTTGTTTCGACAATCCTGCCTGGGAGAAAAATAGAAAATACAATTTGGACAATTTCCCTTCCCAATTTTACTGGCCGGTTAAATAAATAAAATGATATATCTTTGTATACCTAAATTTTGGCAAGGAATCTCAGCTGACAATTTAATTTAAATTTTGAAAATTTGAGAACATTTCGAAGCCCTTAAGTATATCTATTATGGTATCAACGATTATTTGCTGTTAAATTATATAATTTATAAATATTTTGGGTATCTATCAGTTTCTTTCGATATTTTCCCATTTTCACCAAAAGAGTCAAATGTAGTTAAATCTACAAAAGCTTAAATTAATACTAGGCTCATTTTAGGCTAGAAGAAAAGAAACAATTTCAATACATTTAAAAATATACTTAATTTATATGTAGGGTATAAATGGCGTCCAACGGGTGGAAACAGAAGCGACTTAACCAACACTGGTTTGTGGTTTTGAGTATGAAAGACTTAAAACTTGAAATTATTGAGAACATGTATTACGTGTATGTAAGTTTTGAGTTCTGCAAGTTTTCATGAGTTCCGCAAGTTGCTTATACCATTAGCCATTTAACTTCAAAAGGTATCTATCATTTGATACGGCAAAAACGTACCTAATCGAAATAACGGTTTTCGACCCTGGGTCTCTTTGGACAAAATCCGTTTCAGGGCATTTGGAGTCGATCTAGGGTTGTCCGCCCGATAACTGTCGAAGGGAGTATCAGATTTGGTTCAAACTTGGTATATCGTAATATTATTGTCAAACTTAGATCGAGTTCGGCCCTCTGCTCCTGGTACCTCCCACACAAAAAGTTCAACATTGTCATAGAAAATAATTTACCTTATAGAACAAGAAAGATTCATCCAACTTGCACAAACTTTACAAATCCTAATATTTACTACTGCAACAAGTACCTCCCCCACAAGGGAACACATTTTTAAATAATCATAACTCTTATCAAATGAGAAATAAGAGTTCGATTTGCTTCAACACAAAATCTGCTGTGAAGACGGAATATATTGGAACACTCCTTCTGGTAATTCCCCCACAAAGGGTCAAAGTTTTAAATAATTATATTTCTCATAAAATGCGAAATAACCATCCGATTAATCGCATGCATAATTGGGTAAAATTGGGAAAAGAAGCTTAACATATCATATTTGATTTGTCCAATAAATCTGCGAAATATCCTTCGGGTATTGTACGATAATCTGATAGCCGCACCTCATCACTGAAGGCAACATGTTTGCACAATTACTTAATACCAATGGTCTTGCAGTGGTCCATCCCTTGCAAATTCACGTGGATGCAATATTTTTATGTCCTTCCTTTATATTCCTATGCCCTTTTCACAAGGGAACTAATGCGAATGATAACTGAAATTATTCGATCTATGTGAATATGGTGTAAGTCAATATTCAACGGTTTACATATACCATCAATTGTGGTTTCTATCGTAGTAAGTATGTAATATTCAGAGCACGTTTTAATTAAAATTAATTAACGTTATAATTAATAATTAAGTAAAAGGTAGAGGTTAAACAATTCATAATATATCAGCTTAGGCACTCCCTGTTTGACGTCACAGCTTTCGACTTTTGGTCTCTGAATTACCTACCTAACACTGGCGCCCAAATATGTGTGTTCCGAGCTCCAACTTGTTCAAACAGTCTCGGCGTGTTACTGTACGAAATCGAAGCGATCCGTGTTGCTGATAGACTTTAGTACCGGTACCTCTCTATTTGTCAGATATCGGGAAATATTAGCGATTTCGACCTCAGCAAAGTCCTTTGGATGATATTGTGCTCTTAATGGTTTTTTTTTGCGAAGTCTTCCAAAGTATATTGTAGTAGAAACTCCTCGGATAGAAGTCCAGTATGATGGTATTGTACTCTTCTCTTAGCCCTGTAAATGCTACATTGAAAACCGCGTTCCAGTTCGAGTCTGTAACTTCTGGTAAATTAGATTAAAGAGACGTCTATAGGTTTTAGCATATATATAGGAGTCAGCGATAGACCGATGGCTCTGATGAGCTGCTCGTCTTCCGGCTCATCCAGCTGTTTTAATAATAGCATTGAAATTTCATCCGTGCCTAGCGTTGATGATAATAATTAACAATTACAACATCACTCATACTACTTGGCACCCTGTCTCTTTCGGGGAGATCATCGAATCAACATGACCGCGAATTATCGTTTGTTCACAATTTATCCAATGTTACAACATTTCAGATGGTCTAAAAACTTAAATCGCCTAAATTCGATAGCAAAATATATATGCTAGGGGTTATCCATGAAACAATTTCAGTTTCCTGAGATGGTATGATCATAGAGAATTAATGGATTGTCAATTAATCTCTCACTGTCCTCTTATTCCGATAGGGTCACCTTATTTTCCGTGTGAATCCCGGAGCTACACATAGGGTGATACTTGTGGCGGTCATTAAAATCTCCTAGCAGTCTAGAAAAGTGTGGCCTGTAGCTAGTTGATCAAAATTCTGTAAAAGGAGCGACTTTTTGAAAAAACAAATAATATATTAGTGGCGTGGTAGCTGTACCATACCAAAATTCTTCCTTCATTGAAGTTTTCTGGGCGCATCGACATCTCTGTTTCCATTCGAAACACTCCAATGTTCAAATGTTTTCGCAAAGGAGTTGTCTTTACTTGCCCTCGAATAAAAAAAAACAAAAAAAAAAACATGTATCATGTAATTCCGGAATACTAGAATAAATTATCAATCATCATTAATCAATCATCGATGTAATTCGTTAGTGAACTATGCAACTTATTTCTTTATCTCCTGAGGTTTTCCATAAAAGCCCTGCTAACACAGTCTTTCAAATTCAGTTGCAGACCAATAAAATTAACGATATTGAAAATGGTGCCCAAGCTAAGTATTAATAAATATTACTTACAATACATATCTTTGTTTTATCTTCAGGCAGGAATTTTGCAATTAATTTATTTAATCGTTTATAAATAATTCCTACATTTGAAATTTATATGCAATAACAGAAACCTCGTAAAAGTAAAGATACCAAAGCGAATAGACCAATAAATTACAAGAAGAAAAACATTATTAAAAAAAATCAATAAAAGAAAAACAAACTGGATGGAAAAGAACAGCATTATAGAGAAATAATAATTGAGAATAATAAAACATAGACATTTAGCTGACAAAGAAATAACAAATCTACGTACGACACACCTACACCTACATTTCTAAAATGCAAACCAAATACCGATACGATATAGAAAACAAATCCTATGCCTCTTCAAACACACAATACAAAACATTCACAGAACAAAAATGTATTTACTGTAAAATCAAGCAAAAAATTTAGCAATAGAAAAATAATAGGCTTTGTAAGGAATATATTTCTTTAAGTAATTCATGCCACAAAATTAAACCACATATAGTAATTATGTTTTTTCTTTTATTTTTTTGTTAACAACAAAACTCTATAACACATAACTACATATATAAATAAACAAACAAAACATAACATATATTTCTTCTGCTTACAACAAACAAACAAAAAAAATCCAAAAAATTTAGTGCTTTATTTTAAATTAACAAACATGTTTCCTATTAAAACATAAAATATATCATTAATATTAAAATGCAAAACAAATAAATAAATAAAAAATACTATTTAATGAATTTTATAAAAAAAACCAATATACAAACATACATGACATAGAGGAAGAACAAGAACCATAAACCAAAATAACTACATACCGTAAAACATATAAGTGTGTGTGCAATGGATTGACTCTAATTCAGCTCGACTTGATTGGATTCCATTGAAAACGTATTTTTAATTTACTAATAATACTTTATAATATAAGGACAGGTAAAAACTTATAAACTTTCTAAAAGGATGGGACAAAATTCTAATTCAGCACCACTTAATTGGATTCCATTGAAACGTATTTTTAATTTACTAATATTACTTTAAAAGGATTACTAAAAGGATTGGACAAAATTCATATTGCAAATTAAAGTCACGATCAGGCGTTACATAACGTTATTCCAAAGTGACGGAAAAACGACGGGAACCTGCAAAAAAGTGAGAAATTTATTATGTATACTTAAAAATCTATTCCAGAGCAGTTCCATGTACATTTAATCGATAAAAAATAGTGAAAGTCCTATAAAAATGTAAGGTCTGACATAACATGCTTTTCCGCTACCAACGCCATTTATTGAATTAAAGCAACAAAAAACGTACCATCCATGGCCCCATTATAAGGTCGACAAGTAAGACCAGCTGATACCTACATTTTCTGTCAAAATGATTTGAATTCGTTTGTCAACTTCAATAGATTTCAATACTTGTTCAATTCTGTCAAAAATATTATTTAAATAAAATGAACAAAAGAAAATATGCAGCTTTTTTCAAACTAATAATGCAAAGTTTTATAAATATAATATATTGTGGCGCCTTGGTGGCTATCTACGTACATTGGAAGATTTTCGAGAAAAAGTGTTAGCTGGGCCATAAGTGAGCGAAACAGCACCTCCTTATCTATTCTGATGTTCAGTTATCATGGACTTGTGAGGGGATTAAATTTTACATATTCATGGTCATCATGGTCAACTTCAAACATCGTTTACATATTGCTGCAATACCTCTGCAGCTGTTTTGGAAACATATCTCAAGAAATTCAATGCTCCTGTGGATCAAATTGAACAATGTAAGCACCCGTAAAAAAAAAACGTTCAGATTATGATGAGTTTAAAGAGGGTTCTCGCATCCAATGTCATTTAGAATATTATCACATGTCTGAATTATTCCATTTGGCTCAGTGAAGTTCAATTTTAATCCGGCTATTTCAAATGTGCTACTTTCAAGAAATCTAATTTTTCATTTTTAAACTCCTTAATTAGATAAGTGTTGCGTATTGATATCCTTTTGTTTTTGTAGTAAACAAAGAAAACGCAAGATAAAATACAAGAGATTTCCTTTCAATTTGGTTTGTATATGGGCAATGTCGTCTCATGACTTCTGGTACATGCATCCGAATTTTCATATCTCCTTGACGTCAATTTTGTATAATCGAGAACCTCTTATAAGACGAAGAGTGTCGCTCGGAGGGTAACATTTTTTTTTACATTACATCAGTTGTGTCACAGGTACGTCTGATACCTCCTTTTTATATATGTATATATACCGACTGACTTTGGATTATACCCAGGAATACTATGCAAAATGTGTCTCTTGTTTTAAACCCACGTCTGTGTGGACGAAATGCTTTTCAGATATATTGTATAATTCCAGTATTTACCATAAAGTGTATGATATTTCTTTTTATTGTACTCCGTTTGAAGGTATAACACAATGTACAATATTTAGCTGGAAAATAATTAAAATACTTCATTTGTTGTTGGGGTTTTTGAAAATATTTCAGTCCGGTCCCAAAATAGCAAATTAACAAGAAAAAAAATAGTGAAGTCGAAGTTTTAATACTCTCCACCATTTGGAATGAACTTGCAAAATGTTTCGAAAATTTCGTCGAAAAATACCGTTTAAATAAATTAAATTTCATAGGATGTAGCATGGCATAATTACAAAAGGTAGAACAAAGCTACCCCATAAATACAATTTTTTCCTTTTGGTGCCCTTATTCTGTCAAAACATACACAAATTTTGTGTATCTGTGTGTATTGTTTTGAATAAAAAATACAACAATTTGAAATTTTTTCAAAATTGTTTGCAAAATAATAGCACATTTTCGACGTAAATGGGTAACAAATTGTACAATTTTGTAATAAAACTTTATTGTCCTACTGTTTTAGATTCAGTCTTGTGAAACCCGAACCCCGAAATTCCATTCTTTTTTCTCGGGTTCTTCCAAATATAAGAATTTTGTTAAAAAGAATTAAAATAAACAAAGCCAACAGTTGCATATTGAAAAGTCTATTTGACACTATAAGACTCCAGCACAGAGTTGCATTTTCTAATTTCTTTGAAGTTGAGCAACCGTTCTTATTGAGCCATGGGCTGTAGTACCTACTAGGATCTTCAAATATGAAATTTAAAACAGTTCCGTTGAATAATGTCGCTAGTATCATGAAAATGCCGAAAAATAAGGTATCATTATGAGTGAGGTATACGAAGGCAAATACAATTTCCTCTTGTAGATTGAAGAATTCATTACGGACTTCAAATACGAAATTTGAAACAATTTCGGTAAAAAATGTCTCCAAAATCATCAAAATATGGAATATCTAGAGGTATCATTATATGGTGGCTATACGAAGGCATGGACCTGCAAACGCAAATTTTTATCATAGGTTGTAGTACACATTATGACCTTTAAATACGAATAAATTCCGGACATCAAAATATGTAGAGGTACCGTTATATGGGGGCCATAAAAAACGTGGACCAACATGACCCATTTACACATTTGTGTAAAATTTTACCCTTCTATCTCAATTCGTTCCAAACAGACTGACAGACATCGCTAAATCAACTTAGAATTTTACGCTGATCAGGAACATATATACTTCGTTGGGTCTGGCATGTTTATTTCGAGGAGTTACAAATGGAACAACGAAGTTAATACACTCTCCATAGTAGTAAATGTTTTGAAAATTGAATTGATAACGGTCATAACGGTGGCGTTTCGGATTAGATTACTTCGCAAACATTTTCTATTGTGACGTTAAGATTTGGAATCATTACATAACAGATCTAAAGATTTATCCACATTTTCTAGCCAAATATAAAGAAATCACACCATCACGCATGAATTCCATCACGAATAAAATGCTTTTGTACCCTTGTAAACAATTTAACGAGCTGTAACTGGAATAATTTTAACAGCTGTCGGACGAGTGGCTTAGAAATGACAGCAGTCTGAAGTTGGTTGCAGTTTTTTCATCTCACCCTGTACAAGGTCCAACTTTTATAAAAAGGTAAAAAAGAGAAAATTCTGTTTCAAAGGCTTGACCACATTTCCTTATCGATTTGAGGTAGATATCTGCGACTCCAAAATAAATTTGGTGGTTTACATATCCTTGCTATTATGTTCCAATACCATGCCAGAGATATGAAAAGGGAAACACGTAAAATATGAGTTCTCATCAATGATGTGCATTATTCAATTGAGAGTAAGTGTATAAGCGTAACTGAGAATATAGCATCAAAATTTGCTGACGAAATTAGAGAAAATAGAATACGCGTATAACTAATGCCGCCAACATACATACGTTTTTGTGCGCATCGATGGTTCATATCATTTACGATAACGTTAATTCACCACGAAATTATAACACAACTTATTGTTAACCGAAATAGTTGATAACATGCAAAGAGGATCATTTGCCTAGTTCATTGTGTAATAGTATATTAGGTCCGGAGCAACACATTATATCAATTTAACGGAAACATTACCCCTGGACACTCTATTTTTCTTTGTTGATTGTTTTCCTCGTTTTCATATTGACCATACACATTTAACTGGTTTTTTTGTCACCTACCAACATTTAAAATTCGAATTTGAAAAGTTGTTCTTAGTTGTATTTGACAGAGTCAGTTACAGAAAATGCAGAGCAGGGTAGCAGGGTATTGTTATTTTAAATGAGATTACCTTAAATATATTTTATATTTTCTCTAGGATTCCATTGAGATCAAACTGAATATGAGCCAGTCCCATGTACACACCAACATATACATACATAAATTCTACTTTCGAATGTACCTTTTTTGCTTTAAACAAAAAATAAATAATACAAATAAAACAAATATTGCCGTACATAATTATATATCAACTAAAGAAGAAACAAATAAGAAGAACATTCATAGGACAAACAAATAAAAATATATAAATATTTATGACAAAAAATATATATTTATGAAAAGAAATCCAAAAAGAAACAACAACAACAAAACCCCATGAAAACTCTATACAATCCCGTTCCACAAATGAAAAAAAAAAACAAACAACAACCAAATATTTACTTTAAACTCCAATAAAAGAATAATAAATAATAAAACAAAAAACAACAAATAAAAATTGTAAATTATCTGAGATACACAACTACTCGACACGTGCAAAAGGCCGCCAATAATATCCCACGTCCTGCAGTCCAAAAGTGAAACAATATTAAATTAAAGTAAAGAGGAAAAGAAAAACAAAGAAAGATATATACATATTAAATGAATAAAAACAACTATATATACAAAGGAAAATATTTAAAAAATCACAAAAAGATAAGTGTGGAAGGACAATGAAATTCTCTGCCTTGGGGATGTGATTCTCGTCAACGACGGAAACAATCTAGGCCAGATAAAATCTTCATTGGCCTTCCACTCCAGGCGAAACCGAAAAATAAAATAAAAATGTTTTTTCTTTTGTTTTGAAACAAAACTTATCCCACGCAAACTGTACGAACCTACGATTCTACAATAATATTATTTACAACTATTATTACAACAATAATAATAAAAACAACCATTTACATTTTGTTACCTTTGTTAACGTACTTTTGTAAAAATTAACAACTGCAACAATTGTTAAGAATATTTAGTTTAGAACAAATTGTCCCAGATTTTCCGTTTGACATATTAAAACAAAAAAATAAAAACATCACAACAAATACACTATAAAACAATCATAGTTATTGTATTTAATAATATATAAAAATTAATAATAAATCTAACAAAATATATATTTAATAAAAAAAATAAATAATAATTTTTTATTATTATTATTATTAAAATTCTTTAGGTTCCCATTTTCTAGCTTTATACCTAAACACATTCTTTTTGGTTTGAGTTTAATTTTTTATAAATTTAAAATTCCAACATTTTTTTATATATTTCAATCATTAATGAACTAATAAAAGGAAAACAAATAATAATATTACAAAAAAAAAACAAGAAGAAAGACAACAACAACAAAAATCTACCAACAAAATATAAGCAACTTGAAAGCAAATAACAACAACAAACCAACAAATCTTTGACTAAATAAATTAAATACAAAAAAGAATAATTGAAACAAACAACAACAAAATATATTAATGATTTAACAAAAAACCAAAACAAATGAAACTTAATAATATGAATAATAATTATAACAAAATAATAAACAATTGTTATACGGTATTATTATACTTTTTCTATAACTTATAATTTATTTATTGAAATAAAACTGAAAAAATAATAAAAATTCAAAAGAAAAATGTTTTATTATTTGTTGCGCCTAATAGCGGAAGGAAACTATGGAGGGCAATAAAGGGTGGAGCAAAAACAAATGTGTGTATATAGAACAAGCTTTGGTACACTCTTTTGGTACACAACCGTAATAGGGCCGATTGAAGTCATTTCCGACACTGGTCTACTAGTAAAAACTCTTCGATTTGTTTTGAAAAATTTTCCAGAGGTAGGTATTTTGATTCCAAGAAACTATTAATATAATTCCACAGATTTTTGACTCGAAAGTCCGGATTCAAGACCCGGATCTATTCGCCCGATATAGGCTATACCTATATTGCTTATGAAAATACCTATCCCCATTATGTGGCCGCAGGCCGACTACTTACAACTGTTAAATTTAGAAAACTTTAGTTCGCATAGCCTGTTGAACATACCCAGTAAATAATATCTCTGGACCCAGAAAAGGTATTAGCACAAATTGTAGCATTTTGGAAAGGTAAGAGAGACAGCTATAATATGACATCAATTTTGTGGGTCAACCATAATTGGACCTTTTCTGACTTTTTGGGGGTTTTATAAAAATCTATAATTTTACTATAAATTCAGAACCTTTTTAAATAACCCCTTCATAAAATATTGGGTAAGTGGATCCGGGTCTAGCCCGGGTCTTGGACCCGCAATATCGGGTCAAAAAAAATATGTCATCCAACGTTTTCGATCGCTTATTTGGCAGTTGTGCGAGAGTGCAGTAAAAATTGTGTTTAGTGTAAAGCATAGCTGAGCAAGTAAACAAACTCGTTTAATCTGACTGAAATAAGTTATTTTCACTTTGTTCATTTTTTCCTTCTAAAGAAGAATGTTTGTTATTGTTGTTTATTAACTGATTAATCCGGTTCTTCCTCGATGTCCAGGTTTAGGAATTTTTCCACCTTTATGGGCTGTATCCAAAGATCCTCTGGACAGAATTGGGTAGGCTTCGCTGGACAATTAAATAGGTGCAGCGTATTGTGCGTTCCTGTATCGCACGCTGGGCAGGCGTTCCACACATCTTCATCAATTCGAAAATGTTTGGAAATGTTTATATGTTTGATTTTTGGTTTGTTTGTAATTTATGGACTCGAAAGCCGCTGAACAGATTTTCCTGAAAATTTCCAAGTATACTACAACATCGTCTGAAAGTAACATGGGTTATATACATTTTTGAAATTCCACTTGGAACTGGAGTTATAGCGTCACAATCGGAGGTACCTCCTAAAAATTTAGCTTTTATATGTACACATGTATTGATCGATTGCAGATACAGTCTTCAAATTTGGAATGTGTAACGGACATTGGAACTACAATATATTTGCCAAATTATATTGAAACCGTTGCAGATTTGGACATAGCTCCCAAACATACAGGGTGAGATAAAATAAGTTAAAAAGCAGTAAGTTCGGCCGGGCCGAACTCCACCATTTGGAACGAATTTGGACATTTTCAAAACATAAAATCCGTTAAAAATTCTGTTAAAATCTTAAAAATACCGAATACAGCCGTTATATTGGGGTCTATACGACGTGGACCTACATGGGCCTTGTTTGTCACAAGCCATTACCATATTCAAATTCGAAACTTGAAATAAACGGTGAATAATGTAGCTAAAATAGAAACGTGGACCTACATGACCCATTTAAGAACTTAGCCTGCCTACTGGCAAAGTAAACATGTGTGTGTGTGTGTGATTTTAGCCTTCTATCTCAATTCGCTCGAAAGATAGCGTGATTACAACCGACAGACAGACAGACGGAGAGACAGACACCCCGACAGATAGACGGACATCGCTAATTCGACTTAAAATTGTACGCTGATCAAGAATATATATACTTTGTTGGGTCTGACATGAGTATTTCGAGGAGTTACAAACGGAGTGACAAAGTTAATGTACCCTCCATAATATGGTAGAGGGTATAGAAACTGCAACAAAGTCAAACGCCATACTTTTTACATTTTTTTTTTAATTTTATTGAATCAAAGAAAAAAAATCGGAAATAGGAAATAAGTTTAGGTTTGTTTGAATTGGTCACCTTTGGCACGAATTATGGCCTTCAAACGGTCAATGGAACCATCACACGCTGCCCGAATGTTGCTCTGCGGTATTTTGACCCATTCCCGGCGAAGCGCTTGCTTGAGGTGATCGACACCTCGGTATTTTTTAGTGCCAACCTTGCTTTCCAAAATACTCCACACACAATAGTCCAACGGATTGGTATCCGGAGATTTTGGTGGCCATTGTGCGCTGGAAATAAAGCGAGGAACCTGATTTTGTAACCATTCTTGGGTGGCGCGTGCTAAGTGCGATGGTGCTGAGTCCTGTTGGTATGTCCAAGGTCTGCGGACAAAATGATTGCGTGCCCAAGGCTATATTTTATATTCGGCATTTATCCTGATGCCACGGTCGATTAATACGAGCGGACAGCGACCATCGGCTGTTATTGCGGCCCACACCATCACCTTGGTCGGCGCTTAAGTTCTGGTGGCCAACTGAAGGTGCACATTTTCAGCTGATCTCTTTTGCAAGTAAAGGCAATCATTTTGTTTGTTTACAAACGGAGAACCTCAAATTCGGCAGTTCACCACTTTCGGCCAAGCGAAGCAACTCTTTAGCTCTTTTGAGTCTATTTTTTTTCTGTTGCGGTGTAAGATCCTGAACTTTTTGGAATTTCAATGGTTTTACCCCAATCTCATTTTTCAATATTTGCCGAATGGAATATTGCAATATGTTCAGCTTACGAGCCACTTTCCGGCCACTGCGACGCTGGTTTCAATCAAGTCGCTTCCTTACTTTTCGAACCATTTCTGCTAATGTTGCTGTTTTCTTCCGTCCACTTCCACTTCCGTCCTTGATGTCGGGCTACGCTACCAGTATCACGGTAACAGGCGATGGTACGCCCTAACGATAGCCACTTCTGTTTTTCCAGCCAAATATAAAGAAATCACACTATCACCCTTGAATTCCACAATGAATAACTTTTTTTCTGGAAAATTCTTACCAAAATGCTTGTAAACAATATAATGAGCTGTCACTGGAATAATTTTAATAGCTGTCGGACGAGTGGCTTAGAAATGACGGCAGTCTGAAGTTAGTTGCTGTCACTGGAATAATTATAACAGCACTCGGACGAGTGGCTTAGAAATGACAGCAGTCTGAAGTTGGTTGTTTTTTTAGTTTTTTCTTCTCACCCTGTATATGGGATCTATTATGTCTTTGTGCATTTGTTTGTTACAGGCAAAAGGAAACGAGATAGACCCATAGTTCCTTTTGATGATCTGCATAGAATCACATTCTGAGTCAATTTATGCATGTCCGTCCGTCCGTCTGTCTGTCTGTCCGTCCGTCTGCCCATGTAATATTGTAAACAAAGTACAGTTCGCATTTATTGCCCTATCCAGATGAAATTTTGCACAGATCATTTGTTTGGCCCAAGGACGAACTCTATTGAAATTGGAGATAATCGGTCAACATTTAGATATAGCTCACATATATATCTTTGTCCGATTTGCCTTTAATTGTGTCCCAAACGTGTAATATCAGCCCACATAGTATGGAATTTTGCACATACAACCAAGTTAGGCCTGAAAATAAGTAGGCTGAATTTGAACGAAATCGGTTCAGATATAGCTATAGCTCTCGATTTTATCGAGATCGGTTCCGATTTGGATATAGCTCCCATATATCTTTATCCGATTTCAAATTAATTGTGCACCAAATGGTCAATACAAGTCCGAATTTAAAAGATACAAATGCTTCGGCATATTTGGTCTTTTGAACTTTAAATTATAATTATAATAATAGCGTGTATGATTGAATTCTCCCATAAAAACTTTTAATTGTTGTAGGATATCATAATTGGTTTTATTTTAATTTAAAAAGCACAAAATATTTGTATATAAAATTTTGAATGCACACAAAAGCAGGCAGGGCAGCGCAGCGCACCGGGTTCATCTAGTTTTTAATAAAATTTACATGTGATGTGTCCACACTCGTTCTTACACCTTTCATTTTATCTTACTACCTGTTGTATTTCATTGAACTTGGACGATTGGAAAAAAGGTAATAATACGGTCCCTTCTAACTAGCAATAACGAACAGAATTAATCAGCTGTATAAAATCAACTATCATGAAACGTTCTACATGTCCAAAAATGTAAACACACTGCGTATAAATGTGCAACATAAAATAAATTAAGTGTTTTTAATCGATGGTGAGTGATTAAAGTATCTGGAATAATGTCACACATTTTGTGCCCAATGAAAGGCAAATCGGGTGAAGTATATATATGGGAGCTATATCTAAATTTTGACCGATTATCCTTGGACCAAACAAATATTTTTGGCAAAGTTTCATCTTAATAGGGTAATACATGCTATCTAAACTTTGCTTACAAAAATTAATGGACCGACGAACGGACAGATGGCGGACATGCATAAATCGGCTCAGAATGTGATTCTATGCATATCATGAAAAGAAAATATGGGTCTAACAGCTTCCTCCTTTATGTTACAAAAAAATGCGCAAAGACATAATACCCTGACCACTGTGGTGTTGGGTATAAAGACAACATTGGTAGGCAAGGTAAAAATTCCGAAATGCAAATGTGTAAGGAGTTATGGTCATTTTAAAGTTTTAATTAACTCACGCTCACATAACTGATCAAAGAAATAGCTCAAAACCCCGAAATGTCAATATTTAAGGAGTTATGGCCATTTTAAAGTATGGTATTTTTCCTCTTTAGAAACAAAGTGAAAAAGCATGCTAAAAACCCCGAAATGTCAATATTTAAGGAGTTATAACCGTTTTAAAATAAACTAAATGAAAAAGCATGCTAAAAACCCCGAAATGTCAATATTTAAGGAGTTATGACCCATTTTAAAGTATGGTATTTTTTCCTCTTTAGAAAACTAAGTAAAAAAGCATACTAAAAACCCCGAAATGTCAATATTTAAGGAGTTATGACCCTTTTTAAAGTATGGTGTTTTTCCTCTTTAGAAAACTAAATAAAAAAGCATGCTAAAAACCTCGAAATGTCAATATTTAAGGAGTTATGGCCATTTTAAAGTATGGTATTTTCCTCTTTAGAAAACTAAGTGAAAAAGCATGCTAAAAACCCCGAAATGTCAATATTTAAGGAGTTATAACCGTTTTAAAATAAACTAAATGAAAAAGCATGCTAAAAACCCCGAAATGTCAATATTTAAGGAGTTATAACCGTTTTAAAATAAACTAAATGAAAAAGCATGCTAAAAACCCCGAAATGTCAATATTTAAGGAGTTATGGCCATTTTAAAGTATGGTATTTTTCCTCTTTAGAAAACTAAGTGAAAAAGCATGCTAAAAACCCCGAAATGTCAATATTTAAGGAGTTATGGCCATTTTAAAGTATGGTATTTTTCCTCTTTAGAAAACTAAATGAAAAAGCATGCTCAAAACCCCGAAATATCAATATTTAAGGAGTTATGGCATTTTATAGTATGGTATTTTACTTCTTTAGAAAACTAAGTGAAAAAGCAAGCTAAAAACCCCGAAATGTCAATATTTAAGGAGTTATAAACGTTTTAAAATAAACTAAATGAAAAAGCATGCTAAAAACCCCGAAATGCCAATATTTAAGGAGTTATGGCCATTTTAAAGTATGGTATTTTTCCTCTTTAGAAAACTAAATGAAAAAGCATGCTAAAAACCCCGAAATGTCAATATTTAAGGAGTTATGGCCATTTTAAAGTATGGTATTTTTCCTCTTTAGAAAACTAAATGAAAAAGCATGCTAAAAACCCCGAAATATCAATATTTAAGGAGTTATGGCATTTTAAAGTATGGTATTTTACTTCTTTAGAAAACTAAGTGAAAAAGCATGCTAAAAACCCCGAAATATTTAAGGAGTTATAACCGTTTTAAAATAAACTAAATGAAAAAGCATGCTAAAAACCCCGAAATGTCAATATTTAAGGAGTTATGGCCATTTTAAAGTATGGTATTTTACCTCTTTAGAAAACGAAGTGAAAAAGCATGCTAAAAAACCCGAAAGATCAAAATTAAAGAGTTATGACCATTTTAAAGTATGGTATTTTTTCTCTTTAGAAAACTAAGTGAAAAAGCATGCTAAAAACCCCGAAATGTCAATATTTAAGGAGTTATGGCCATTTTAAAGTATTGTATTTTTTTTCTTAAGAAAACTAAGTGAAAAAGCATGCTAAAAAACCCGAAAGATCAAAATAAAGAGTTATTACCATTTTAAAGTATGATATTTTTTCTCTTTAGAAAACTAAGTGAAAAAGCATGCTAAAAAACCCCGAAATGTCAATATTTAAGGAGTTATAACCGTTTTAAAATAAACTAAATAAAAACGCATGCTAAAAGCCCCGAAATGTCAATATTTAAGGAGTTATAACCGTTTTAAAATAAACTAAATGAAAAAGCATGCTAAAAACCCCGAAATGTGAATATTTAAAGAGTTATGGCCATTTTAAAGTATGGTATTTTACTTCTTTAGAAAACTAAGTGAAAAAGCATGCTAAAAACCCCGAAATGATTAGACAATTATGCTCTTATCAGTACAAATTATATTAGAATTGTGTGTCGATCTGTCCAGATGTATGTGGGACAACATACATGCTGTGACGAAATACATGCTTGTGACGAAAGGAAATTGTAACAGAAACATTGTTTATATTTTGTTTTTCGTTTTGGTCATATTTTAGATGCATTATTGATTATTGACATGTTTTGTCAGGCTAGAAGTTGAAGGCATGCTTTGAATTTGTATGAATAATTAATTTTCAGATTAAGAAGTGGGCATAGAATTGGGGACAAACTTGTTTAATTAGCCATAAGTTTTTTCTTTGAAGTTTACGATTAGAGAAAATATATTGAATTCAAAGTGTTGAAACCTAGGAAAGAAAAAAATATATTTAGTTCTATAGACTATTTGACGCCCTATATGTTTAATAAATGTTGTGTGTGTGTATACACGATTCTTTTGACTATGTAATGCTTAATATATGAGTATAGACTCATAATATGTGCAATGTTCTTTTTTTTTTTTTACAATATATCGCATTGAAAGGAAAGAAGGAATTTCAGTTCTAAATAACTATTTCATTCAAAAACATCAATTTTTTAAGACAAATTTATTATATAAAAATGGCACCACATACATGTGATATTTGCGGATTGATTTTTTTTTATATTAATGTGAGACACGCAAAAAACCATTGTAATGTTTGCAAATTATATTTTAAAAATCCATACCAGCTGAAATTTCACCAAAAAAACCATGGTTATGTTCTTAGTGATCATATGTCTAGAACAAGTTATTTTACGTCACCTGATTTCAGTAATCAGGCAACATCTTTACCCATCGCTATAATGCAGCAAAGCAACAATAAAAATAAAATTGAGAGCTGTTACTGCAAGGAGTGTGATGTAGCGGTTCAAAACATCGCTATACATTCACGTAGCGAAGGACATCGACGCGTTGTTCGTCAATTGCTAGAGGACAACATAAAAATCGTTAAAAGTGCATACAATAATAATATTATTACATACGAGTATGAAAACTCTAAAAACATTTTGCTGCCAAACGAACTTTTGAAAGATGCGAAAGAACGCCTTGTTACGCTAATAAATACGAATTTGCATAAAAAGACAACAATTAAGTTCAATATTGAGCTTCAAGGAGAATACATTAAGCCTACAAATGAACAAGATGGTCCATCAACATCAAAGGATGCTGCTGTAAGCACTAAAATGTTTACTCATTTGTCGAAGATGACCTTGCTAACTTTGGCGGATGATGTAAATGAAATCTTCCTTAACCATGCTGACCATATTCTCAACAATATGTCAGAATTTCAGGAGAGAGATTCTGGCTGGGCTTTACAGAAAATTCTTAAAATTGATGTTAACATTAATAAAACCAGTTTGACTCGCAGTTCCCAGTATATTGGAACACCATTTTCATTAGCAAAAAAGAAGGCCTGTTTGAACATTAGAAATAATGATGAATTCTGTTTTAAATGGTGTGTTGTGTCCGCACTCGGTGAACCAGCAAATGGAAACCGAATCTGTACATCATCCTACAACATTGATATAAGACAGGAAGTCTTGTATCTCCAAACGGGGATAGTTGTGGATTTTAGAGGATTGACTTTCCCGTTGCCACTTAAAAGCATAAAAATTTTCGAAGAAAATAATAATAACATCAGAGTTAACGTGTTTGGCTATGAAAATGGGAAGTTGTTGGTCCTTACTACCTTACCAAAAAGAATAAGCATCATCATATCAATTTGTTGTTATTACATAATGGAAAACAATTTCATTACATACATATTTTAGATATGTCACGGTAATACAAAAGCACGATAATACAAAACATGTTTTGGTTAACTTATTTAATATTTTTCATTTAAGGTTACTGAGAAACCAGCTAACAAAACATAAGAATGCAACTCATATTTGTGATGGATGCCTACAACATTTTACCACACATAAAATCCTTGAAGGACACAAGAAGGAATGCGGAGGTGTTGTGACAATTTTACCCGAAAAGGACAACAACACATTGACATTTAAAAATTTTTATAAAAAGGAGAGAGTGCCCTTTGTTGTATATGCTGATGCTGAAAGCACTTTGGAGGACGTTAGGTGGGGTACCATTAACGGGAAAAAACGGTAACGGTAAAAAAACATATACCATGTGCATTTAGTTATAGTATACATTGTAGTTTTGATAATAATTTAAATAAGTTCAAATCTTTTAGTAGTCCCAATGCAGCCAATGACTTCTTAGAAAATCTTATTAAAGATTCTAAATATATTTTTAATAATTATTTAACGAAGACTAGACCAATGAATCGTTTGACACCCTTAGAATTAGAGGACTTTGATAGCAGTAGACTATGTCACATATGTGAAAAAGAGTTAGGAAGTGAAAGAGTTAAAGACCATTGTCATTTAACAGGTAAATATCGAGGTGCTGCACACAATAGTTGCAATTTAAAATATCGTGTTCCCCGATTTGTGCCAATTCTTTTTCATAATTTCTCATCATACGACTGTCATCTTTTCATCAAAGAGTTAGTCAGATTTGGAGGTGATATCAGCGTTATTCCTCTTATTAAAGAAAAATACCTGTCCATGTCATATTTTATTAAAACGAAAGAGTACACAAGTAATTTAGATGACAATTCCATTAATTTAGATGACAATTCCATTAATTCTAAAAAAGAGAGAAACATTTACCTAACCTAGAATTAAGATTCCTAGACAGTTTTAGGTTTATGTCAGCAAGTTTGGATAGTTTAGCGAAAAATCTTCCGCCCTCTGAATTTAAGGCAGTAAGAACACAATTTCCAAATGATGCCGACTTCAACCTTATGACTAGAAAGGGAGTTTTTCCGTATGAATATATATCTTCTTTCAACAAATTATTAGAAAATCAATTGCCCTCCAGAGAAGAATTTCATAATAAGTTGACAGATAGTGAGTGTTCATTAGAGGACTATGAACATGCATTACGTGTTTGGAACCACTTTAATTGTCAGACTCTTAAAGATTATTTAGAATTGTATCTAAAAACAGATGTTTTGCTTTTGGCTGACCTATTCGAAAATTTCCGTGATATATGCATACGAGTTCATAAACTTGATCCATGCCAATATATAACAGCTCCTTCGCAGTCTTGGGATGCCATGCTACTTTGTACTGGGGTTGAACTTGAGCTTTTTACAGATATCAATATGTATAATTTTTGTAAAAATGGTATTAGAGGTCTAACTCAATGTTCAACTATACACTCTGTCGCCAATAACCCTAGTATGTCAAATTACGATCAGAGTAAACCTGACGTTAATATTTACTACTTAGATGTTAATAATTTGTATGGAATGGCTATGACACAATATCTCCCAATGAAGGATTTTAAATGGGTAGAAGAGGAAGAACTGGAAAAGTTTAATGACATTAATAAAATATTATCAATTCCGGATGATTCTCCAACTGGTTTCATTTTCGATGTAGAAATCGAATATCCAGCCAATCTTCATGATATACATAATGATTTACCCTTTTGCCCAGAAAACAAATGTATTGGGGGATCCAAGACCAAAAAACTAATTGCAGACTTTTCAGACAAAAAGTCTACACCATTCATTATAGAGTTTTAAAGCAGTGTTTGAAACATAACTTAATACTTAAAAAGTTAATAGATGTTTATCATTCAATCAATCTAATTGGCTGGAAAAATATTATGAAAAATAATAATCTTCGAGCTAAAGCTACAAATGCTTTCGAAAAAGATTTATACAAATTATTCAATAATTCTGTTTACGGAAAAACAATGGAAAATGTTGACAAAAGAAAAATTGTTCACATTAGAACTCATTGGGAGTCACATGGAAAACGATTGGGTGCTAGAGATTTTATTTCAAAACCAAATTTCCATAGTTTATCACAATTTTCGGAAGGTATGGTGGCAATTGAAATGAATAAGGTTAGAGTAAAGTATGATAAACCCATTTATTTAGGATTCTGTGTTTTAGAGATATCCAAATGGGTGATGTATGATTTCCTATACGACTTTTTATACCCTACACCACATAGTGGTAAGGGTATTATGTCTTTGTGCATTTGTTTGTAACATGGAGAAGGAAACGAGATAGACCCATAGTTACTTTTGAGAACCTTCATAGAATCACTTTCTGAGTCGATTTATGCATGTCAGTCCGTCTGTCCGTCCGTCCGTCCGTCTGTCCATGTATTCTTGTGAACAAAATGCAGGTCGCATTTATTATTCGATTGAGATGAAATTTTCCAAACAATATTTTTTTGGCCCAAGGACGAACCCTATTGAAATTGGTGAGAATCGGATCAAATTTAGATATAGCTCCCATATATATCTTCATCCGATTTCGGGTTAAATGTGTACCAAATATCCACTATCAGTCCAAATTACCTGCATTTTGGCACATCCAACCGAGTTCGGCCTAGAAGCAAGTATATCAAATTTGGAGAAAATCGGTTCAGATATAGCTATTGCTCCCATATATATCTTTCATCCGATTTGATCTTTAAGTCCCTCACATTCCTACTATGCACTCCACAACCGTGATATTTGGTACCAGGTATTAGATGGAGCACAGAAATAACTGTTTTAAATTTTATCGAAATCGGTTCAGATTTGGATATAGCTCCCATATATATCTTCATCCGATTTCGGGTTAATTGACCACCAAATGGCCAATATCAGCCCAAATGGCCAGAATTTTGGCACATGTGACCCAGATTAGCCCTAAAGCAAATACAACAAATTTGGTTCAGAAACAGCTATAGCTCCCATATATATCTTCATCCGATTTCGGGTTAAATGTACACCAAATGTCACTATCAGTACAAATTACCTGAATTTTGGCACACCAACCGAGTTCGGCCTAGAAGCAAGTATATCAAATTTGGAGAAAATCGGTTCAGATATAGCTATAGCTCCCATATATATCTTTCATCCGATTTGGTGTTTAAGCCTCTCACATTCGTAATATGCACTCCACAAGAATGATATTTGGTACCAGATATAAGATACAGCCCAGAAATAGCTGTTTATAATTTTATCGAAATCGGTTCAGATATAGATATAGCTCCCATATATATCTTCATCCGATTTCGGGTTAATTGTGCACCAAATGGCCGATATAAGTCCAAATGGACTGAATTTTAGTACATCGGACCAAATTCAGCCTAGAAGCAAGTATATCAAATTTAGTGAAAATCGGTTCAGATAACACCCATATATATGTTTCATCCGATTTAGTGTTTTAGTCCCATACATTCGTAATATTCACTCCACAACCGTGATATTTGGTACCAGTATTAGATGGAGCACAGGAATAGCTGTTTCAAATTTTATCGAAATCGGTTCAGATTTGGATATAGCTCTCATATATATCTTCATCCGATTTCGGGTTAAATGTGCACTAAATCGTCAATATCAGCCCAAATCACCAGTCTAGAAGCTAATACGTAAAATTTGGAGAAACCCGGTTCAGAGATAGCTATACTTCGTAAAATGCACGATAGAATTAGATAGATTTGATTTTTTACCAAATATCTCATAGAGGCTCTGAAATGCCCTGTATAAACCTTTTACGAGAGCTCTACTAAATATGCATAGTGGTGTAGGGTATCATATAGTTGGCCCCGCCCGACTTTTGAGCTTTCCTTACTGGTTAAAAGTAAAGTTTGGAAATGATTTCATACTGAACTATATGGATACCGATTCGTTTATACTAACATTTTTTGGTCGGGACCTTTATCGAGAACTAACACTAGACGATATAAAGGCAGATTCGACTACATCTGATTTTCCCCCATCTAACGTTTATAAACTACCGCTTCTTAATAAAAAGGTTATAGGTAGGATGAAAGATGAGAACGCAGGTAAAACTATGATTGAGTTTGTCGGTCTTGGACCAAAAATGTGAGCGATAGCGAAGAAGTAAAAAAATCTAAGGGTGTCAAAAAATGTGTGTTAAGGAAATATACAATTGATACGTGCAGAGATTGTCTGTATAATAAACAAAATTTTTTTAATAGCATGCACACATTTATATCAAGGAATCATGATGTTTATACAGATAGGATAACCAAAGTTTGTCTCAGTTTTCAAGATGACAAACGGTTTATAAGGGAAGATGGTATACATACTTATGCTTGGGGACACTACAGGATTAACGAGGACTTTTCTGATCTAAGCAATTTACATTCAACAATCCAAATGGATGTAGATTTGGACCTCAATGAATTACAAAATTCAAACTTAGCTACAATAGATGAGGTTTTAGACTTTAGTAACAATGAGAACACATCTCCAATGAATGTGGAAAATATATTACCAAATGTTTGCACATCAAACTCATTAGACTTAGCGCATATACCCTATTAGATTCGAATTTAAATATTAATGATATACCTAGAATTACTTTTCACCAATAGAAGAACAATCCACTTTTAATATGCTAAATAAAACATACGTTTGTATTTTTTTAATTTACTTTATTACATTAAAATAAAGAACAATACATTTTTATTTTGTATGCTTAAAACCTAAAAAATATGTATGCAAAGTGTTTTATTTCCTGGAGGGGAGGGTGGGCTTACACAACTTTTCGCACATTGCCTGTCAATGGTATGTACTCCACCATACGATCATGAATAATAAGACAATACGATGAAGTATTTGTGGCATTTGTGTATTTGTTTCAATTTCGATATTTAATCAATTGGGCCATTTTTACTGTTTCATTTGACTGCTTATGTCAATAAGGGCAACTGAATTGTCTTTAAAACTAGAATAGGTTAGAATTTTAGTGGTTCCCTCTATAATATGTCTGTTGAAACTTGCTATACATATCATAAAGTATGCATAACGATTCTCAGAGAATTTTAGATTTAAATCATCATAGGGATAAGTCTCCGAATTCAAATGAACTTTAATGTTTGAAGATCACAATGAAGAAACTTGTTGTCCTTTTCGAATACTAAAGCGACATATAGTGGTCTTTCATGATTTGTCGACAATTTGACATTCCATGTATGTTTCCTTCCACCAACAAATGTTGGATTAAAATAGCAATCCCAACTTCGAAATGCTGTAGGTAACATCTTTCCATCTTTAATAGTTTTCAAGAAACTAATTTTTGTATAGTCAGACAAATGAATGTGTTGAACTTTCCACGTAATGTTGTGATTGTTATACGAATATCTTCTTTTGAGTCAGTTGAATAACACACATTGTGTCACTAGCACTCCGCAAGAGAATCAAACCATGTTTGCTGTTACAACTACTTTGTTGAAGTCTTCCGCAAATCCAAGCAATCGATTTAATGGTACACAAAAGTTAAAAGAATTAGTAGTAAACTCAGCACTATATTCCATCCCGCGTTACTCATAACATTACTTTCTGATGCATTTAGGGAAAGCAACTTTTTAATTTTTGTTGCCATGCCAAGATAGCGTGTGCGTTTAGTTCATATCGAATTTCATCAACATCTAGCCCACCACAATTATTCCTAAGTCTTGAATTTGGGGAAATTTCCCCATTGCTTTTCTTAAATAACCTTCAATGTACAAAAAGCTTTCCGACGGTAATATGTAAGATCTTGATTTGTATCTTATGCGTGTTTCATCATTATTTTTAAAAGATTGAATATATGGACATAACTATGATAATCGCGTTTTACAATATTCTCAGCGGAAAAAGGTCGACATTTATATTAGTATTTCAGACATTGGGTTTACTTTTAATTTAAGTGATTTTAAAAATTCTTATTTTCTTGGTTAGAAAGGTATTGTCGGTTTGACAACTTGATGTTGAATGTTTTTTAAAGGATTGTTTATTATATATTTATTGTAGATAATCATTCTTGTCTTGGTCTTATATGAATTCTAAGTGTGATTTCTTCTCCTCGAAAGTTTATTAATCGCCCTTCTTGATCTAGTATTATTATTTCAAGACGAGTAATTTCCTTGACGTTCACCGGCAAATAAATAAGGTTCAACGGCCTCTCATCTAATTATAGCCTGGTGGAACATCTACAGAAAATTCGTGCAGAATATGTGCGGTGAATTATTCATAAATGACCCCGTTACACTATTACATTGTATTTGTATAGCATTCCCTTCATAATTTTTACGGGAAGGGTTGAGATATGCTTCTTTCCCGCATCTAAAACTGTTTCCGTGAAACCAAATAGCTTAGATATAGATTTTTCCTTGTTGAAATAAATAGCATCATGAGAAGATGTAATTTCTACTTGTAATGTTTTATATTAGCTTTAATGTCATAGATCTGTTTATATGAATAGCTCTGTACTCTGATTCCAAAAAGTCTGCTATATCTTGTAATTCATAGGATCCTATGGTATTTTTATAATATCATCCCCGATATGAAATAAATATTATCGTAACATCACCTAATGATATAGGTG